>NC_135818.1:67467017-68210310 GCF_964213995.1 Mustelus asterias | reverse complement strand
GACTAACCTAGTGCCAAGATTCCTCTTTTGATTAAAAAATGAGAACTCTAAGTGGCTTGATGTCAGACTTTGCTTTTCTGCGATCTGCTTTGGGACATTTTGTTATATTAAAGGCGCTGTGTAGAGTTATTGAGTAATTTACAGTGCAGAAGGAAGTTGCTCGGCCCACTGGGTCTGCACCCACCTTCTGACAGAGCCTTGGCCCTAACCCCATAACCAAATGTATTGACCCCACCAATCCCCCTAACCTACACATCTTGGGACACTAAGGGCCAATGAAGCATGGCCAATGCACCTCACCCGCACAACTTTGGACTGTGGGAGGAAACTGGAGCACCTGAAGGAAACCCATGCAGACATGAGGAGAAAGTGCAAACTCCACACAGACAGTGACCCGAGGCTGGAATTGAACCCGGGTCCCTGGCGTTGTGAGGCAGCAGTGCTAACCACTGTGCCACTGTGCTGCCAGCTCTAAAAGATTATTTACCTATAAGCATAAATTGTTGAATGACTAATAACCTGGGAAGCGATGTCCTCCCAGAATTACACGGTGGTTTTGGGGATAATCTTGGAACAGCCGATATGGTGTTTACAACAAGATGACTAACAACAAAAAAAGTATAGAGGGAAACATCAGGATCCATATATGCTGTTCGTGAACAGGGCAAAACCTTTGAAAGTGCAATAAGACCGCACTTTCTCGCCAGACAAGGGTGTCCGAACAGGTTTGTTGAAATTCTGCACTTACTGCATGATGGCATGGTTGTGTCTATGGTGAGGTATCCAATGCCTTTTCTGTAACCAGCCGCATAAAGCAAGGGTGCTGCTGGCTCCCCAACTCTTTAATCTATTTTTTTTGGTGCTACAATGCTGAAAGGGTTGCAGGCATCAACATTGGATTCCGTTCAGGGAAGTTCTTCAATCTCTCCAGACTCTACCAAAGTCACAGAGGCAATAATCAGAGAGCTTCTGTATGCAGATGACAACGCTGTAGCTGCCCTTATTAAGGGCAACATCCAGAATGTGACAAAGAAGCTGCCAAAATCATTGGTTGTCAAATCAGTATCTACAAGAGCAAGGTTACATTTCAGCTGGCGCCAAGCACACCATGTGAAACAACACATTAATGTTCCATCTACACTTCCCGCTGCCTCGGCAAAGCAGCCAGCATAATTATGGACTCCACACACCCCAGACATTCTCTCTTCCACCTTCTTCCATCAGGAAAAAGATACCAAAGTCTGAAGTCACATAGCAACCGACTCAAGAACAGCTTCTTCCCGGCTGCTGTCAGACTTTTGAATTGACCTACCTTGCATTAAGTGAATCTTTCTCTATACCTTAGCTATGACTGTAACACTACATTCTGCGCTCTCTTGTTTCCCTCTCTATGAATGGTATGCTTTGTATAGCGTGCAAAAAACAATACTTTTCACTGTATACTAATACATGTGGCAATAATAAATCAAATCAAAAATGTATAACCATGGATAGCACTGGTCTCCAGGTTGTAGAACGATTCTCGTACCTTGGCAGTGTGCTCTCTAGGGATGCCACTATTGATGACGATATCAGCGCACACATCTAGAAAACAAGTTCTGAGTACGGCCGAATCCATGATTGTGTCTGACTGCATTAAGCTGAGGACTAAAATCAAACTCTACCCAGGCGATGGTCTGTACCACCCTGCTGGTGAATCCTGCGTCTACTCCTGGTCAGAATCCTGGGTCTACTTTGGGTGTCACAAAATCTCTGGAATGCTTCGTGCAAAGACACCCGAAGACAATCATAAGAATTCAATGACAGGAAATTGCAAACAACCAAGTCCTACATTGTGTTGGGCTCAGCAGCATGGAGATTGCCTTCCAGAAAATTCAACTTAGATGGAGGGCCATGTCTCCCGCATTTGTGACTACAGAATAACAAGCAGATCTTCTATAGCAGGGTTTTTCAAAGTGAGGGTTGTGATCTGTGCAACAGTCACCAGGTATCCTGTTTAAAAAAGTGTGGGATGTTCTGTTGTCCTTTTCAAAACATGGCAAGATGTTCTGTGGTCATGTTCAAAACATTGCGAGATATTCTGTGATCCTGTTCATAGAATCATAGAATCCTACAGTGCAGAAGGAGGCCATTTGACCCATCAAGTCTGTACCGACTACAATCCCACCCACACCCTATCCCCACAACCCCATGCATTTACCCGAGCTAGTCTCCCGACACGAAAAGCAGGATGTTCTGTTTATAGTGCACATTTTGTAGAAGACACTATGACAATGAGGATCTCTCAGCTCAGACAATGACGTAGCCAACATGAGGAGGGAAAGCTTAGTATTGCCCGATACAATTCAAGTCATCTACAATTTATGAAGGGAAAAGTTAAGGTGTATTTTTAAATGTACTGTAATCCCTTTAGATTGTGGCTGTCGCAGCAGTACTGCAGCTTGCCTGGTCAGTGGGTCACGGGGGGGTGGGGGGGGGGGGGGGTGCAGCCATTTTGTAGAAGTGGGTCACTGGGCAAATATGTTTGCACATCACTGTCCTTCCTATAGGAAACAGCCTCGGGGGAAAACAACATCAAAGTGGTCAGAATAAAGGATACAAGGACATTTTTTTAAAAAATGCCTTATACACTTCTGCATTGTAGCTTATCTCTTGGGAAAGCACTGCAGCTGACTGGCCCATGTGAAGCAAACACTGAAACTTGGTTCAGCATGTTTCAAGGAGCATCTACACAAAACTTGTAACATCCAGCATGCCCAGGGATCCCAGAGATCCCTCAAGCAGTAACAGTGACAAAGTGTACTGTCGATTCTGTGGACGTCCATGTTGGTCTTGCATTGGCATCTTCAGTCATGAGAGAACCCACAGAAGATGAAGAAGTCACAGTTTGGGTGGACTCAAATATCGAGGAGTCTTATCATCAACCTCTTTTACGAAAATGCAAAAACAGGAGCTTTCAAAGGCGCAGGATCTAAAAATTGTGATTGTGGTACTGGGCTGTTATTTATGAAGAATTAGAGGCATTTGCCCTGTTTCTCGTTATATCTGACCAACTCAACGGAGTTTTTGCTATATTGGTGTGATGCAAAAATCTTTCCTCCAATTGAATGGTAAAACTACAATATTAATGCAAGTGAAACAGAAAATTCTAAAAGTACAGCCAATCGGCTAGTAGTAAAAAAGACCGGTCAACTTTTCAAATGTCTCCCCTCTAAATGGAGCTGAAGACTAAAACAAAAACAGGCAAGTTAGTTGAGTTGGGAAATGTGGAAAGAAGAAGGGTGAGGAAGAGAATCAATAGCCACAAAGAGGGAAAGGGGATAACATTGCAAGAGTCAAATGAAAATCATAACAAGGAGGGAAACAGGCCAACTTTACGGCTTGCATTTCTGAAAGAGAAGTATCAGTAAATCAAGCAATGTGAACAAAAAGGAAAAACATTCTGAAAATGCAGGACATCTAAAACTAAAAGGCGAAGCTGGAAGTACTATTCCTGTTTGTAGCCACTAGATGGTATTAACAATTCAGACTATGGCCTTAGCCTATCACCAAGTTGCAATAGATAGAGGATCTGGAGGACATCTGGCATGAAGAACAATGACTCCGCAGGTTTCCATTTTGACTCTGTGTAATTGTTGTCTTAATGGACACCTCTGGTGCTCTTTTTTCTACTTTGTTTGCCTTTTACTTTTGAATTTAATATCCTGTATTCTGCTGAAAGCAAATGTAGTTCTCATGATAGGATATGGCCCTGCCATTATAAATTATTCAGCAACACAATTGACGCACTGCAGTCGGCCCTGAAGATTGCAAGGAACCTATGAACTTGAGTGAAATTTCTTGCTATTTTCTCAGGCAGTTCTCAGGTGACCTACAGTCTCTGTCACAGGTGGGGAAGACAGTGGTTGGAGGAGTCTGTGGATGGATGGGGTGCCTGGGTTGCCCACGTGTTCCTTCCACTGTTGGCACTTGGCTTCAGTTTGCTCTCGGCGATGAAACGTGAGGTGATCAGCTCCTTCCCGGATACTGGGGAGATTCCCACACGTTAGTGGGGATCTTGCACCTTCTCAAGGAGGCTTTGATGGTATCCTGGCCCTCCTGTGGCTCACTAGCCGGGTAGAGTGTTTGTTTGGGGAATCTCGTGTCAGGCAGGAGGTCAATCTAGCCTGCCCAGTGAAGTGATTAAGTGTGGTCAATGCTTCGACGCTGGGGATGTTGGCTTGAGCGAGAACACTGACATTGGTGCACCTACTACAATATATAGACAATATTTGGGTCTGCGTGCACTTGGGAGGCTGAGCTCTAAGTCATCGTCAACTCCTTCACCTGCAGCAGTTCACTGGCGTAGAGAAATTAGATTTATTTTTACTTTATCACTCACTGTTATGTTGCAACAAGGCAGTAGGAGTGACAAGACCTGGCCAAAAACGCCATCTTTAGGTACAAGACTGATAATCATGAGTGAAGAAATTCCTCTTCATACCTGTCTTAAATGGGCAGCCCTTTATTCTGAGAAGAAACAGCCTTTTAGCATCTACCCTGTTAAGGCCCCAAGAACCGCGTATGTCTCAATAAGGTTGCCTCTCATGAAGCAAGCAAAAGCTTTGCCAAAAACAGCTTTTGTGCCCACTAAAGTTACAGGTTAGATCACAGAAATTAGGTGTTTTTCTTTTTTTAGGAAGGCATCTCAAGATAATGCTCATATTCAAGCTGATCTTTTCCACCTGAAAAGAGTTTTTTTAAGCTGCAAAACGGAGAATGTCACCTCCTAAAGGAGGGCATGTTCCGAATGATTCCTGTCCCATCTATTTCATAGAATCATAGAATCCCTACAGTGCAGAAGGAGGCCATTCGGCCCATTGAATCTGCACCGACTCTCTGGCAGAGTGTCTTATCCCACCCCATACCCATAGCCCCACATATTCACCATGGCTAATCCATCTAACCTACTTATTTTGGGACACTGAGGGGCAATTTAGCATTGCCAATCCACCTAACCTGCACATTTTTGGACTTGGGGGTTTTCTTGGGATTCGAGGGCTGAACTTTGGATTAAAAATTTTTCTTCGTTCCTAAAGTGTCTATAGTATTTTGCATTTGATTCAATTCTGTTTCTTGGGCAATGGTTCCATTACTATGCACAGTCACAAAATATTAATTTGCACACCTACACTGTGGTGTCAATTTGGGAAGTATCCAGTACCAGTGTCAAAAAGCCATTGTTATTTTCTAAACTATTCAGAGCTACTGTTAAGAGGAATTCCCCCAGATTGATATAGATTGATGTCCTTTGAGTGATATTGACTGGAAAAAGGCTTGGGGTTTTGCTGGCATTGTTTCACAGGAATGGCAGCAACAAGCTGATGCAAAATGGTAACAGATTGGGTGCAGCTATGGTGAACTACCCACCATTGTCTTATTGAGCTAGTGATATCGCTGTCAGCAGGGGTTTCTGCTATGGTGACCTCAGAGCATCTTATCTCTGCTGTTCTTGGAAGAGATGTGAGCTGTGAAGAGGATTGTGTAGAACTTCAAAAGTACGGGGCAGCACGGTAGCACAGTGGTTAGCACTGCTGCTTCACAGCTCCAGGGACCTGGGTTCGATTCCCGGCTTGGGTCACCGTCTGTGTGGAGTTTGCACATTCTCCTCGTGTCTGCGTGGGTTTTCTCCGGGTGCTCCGGTTTCCTCCCACAGTCCAAAGATGTGCGAGTTCGGTTGATTGGCCATGCTAAAAAATTGCCCCCTAGTGTCCTGAGATACGTAGGTTAGAGGGATTAGCGGGTAAAATATGTAGGGATATGGGGGTAGGGCCTGGGTGGGATTGTGGTCGGTGCAGACTCGATGGGCCGAATGGCCTCCTTCTGCACTGTAGGGTTTCTATGATTCTATGATGACATAGCCAAGGTTGTGGAATGGAAGAACAAATGGCAGATGAAATTCAATGCAGAGAAGAGTGAAGAAATTTGTTTTTGGTGGGAAGAATGGGAGAGATGATACAAAGCAAAACGTACAATTGTAAACGCGATGCAGGATCAGACGGATGAGCACCCAGAGGAAATTCACACAGACACAGGGAGAATGTGCAAAGTCCACACAGACAGTGACCTGAGGCTGGAATTGAACCCAGGTCCTGTGAGGCAGCAGTGCTAACCACTGTGCCACCCACTGCTTGCCATTATTCCATTTATTTTTCATGAAAGAATGACACAATTTTTAAAATTAAGAATTGATTAAAGAAACACCACATAATTGTCTATCGAGAAACCTTACAAATACAGATGAGGTGAAAATTTAAAACCAAAATAATTAGCGCCCAAACCACCTTTAAACAGGAATAAAAATGAGTTAAAAGAACTCAAAGCTAATGATCTTGTTTGAATGGGGTGACATTTTAAAAATTGGAAAAGCTATCTGATGTGACTACCAGAGAGAAACTTCTCTAAGCCTCATCACCCTCTAATATGATAAATTGTACTAAAATGCTAACTGTGCATTAAGTGTAAAAATATCAGTGTAGGACTCTTGCACAGGAACTTTATAAATGGCCTTTCTGGTGTGCACAAGGAGACGTATTTGTTTAAATTGTTCTGAAGTGCATTGATTGAACAGTTGCATATTAGTTAGGGATACAATTGAGTTGACAGGAAGGCAGTACTGCAATGCATCAGCTGTTAATCTGTCTCCGACTTCGAGTAACAGATGCAAACATAACATTCTGGCTGCTGAGAAAGTTGTGGATCCACTGAGAAGTCACATTGAGCCAACAAATGGATGAATTGCGACTACCCTATATAATGAACTAAACCTCACAGGTCCAGACAGGCTACCTGTAGTCTGACCCTTGACTCTAATTCAGTAAGAGTTTTAACAACACCAGGTTAAAGTCCAACAGGTTTATTTGGTAGCAAATGCCATTAGCTTTTGGTGCGCTGCTCCTTCGTCAGATGGAGTGGAAATCTGCTCTCAGACATGGCTGAGAGTAGATTTCCACTCCATCTGACGAAGGAGCAGCGCTCCGAAAGCTAATGGCATTTGCTACCAAATAAACCTGTTGGACTTTAACCTGGTGTTGTTAAAACTCTTACTGTGTTTACCCCAGTCCAACGCCGGCATCTCCACACCTTGACTCTAAAACAGGCATGATAGGGTGGCAGATGGAATAGACTCACCAACGTGTCTATTGCTCTTAACTGAACACAAGAGAGAGACAGAGAGACAGGAAGATGGAACTAGCTGGGTTAAGTTTATACTGGAAAAAAACTTTTCCAAAATAAAGTGAAAGTTTATTTATTAGTCACAAGTAAAGCTTACATTAACACTGCAGTTAAGTTACTGTGAAATTCCCCTAGTCGCCACAGTCTGGTGCCTGTTCTGGTTAATGCACCTAAAAAGCACGTCTTTCAGAATGTGGGAGGAAACAGAGCATCCGGAAGTAATCCACACAGACACGGGGAGAACGTGCAGGCTCTGTACAGACAGTGACCCAAGCCGGGGATCGAATCCCTGGCACTGTGAAGCAGCAGTGTTAACCACTGTGCTACCATGCTGCCCCTGGCAGGATAAAGCCATAAAATGTTAAGAACAAAAAAAAACTGTAGAATCTATTTTAAAATAGTTCAATGCACTCTGCGGTATGACCAAAAGCTTGTTGTTAAATATTCATTTAGTTGCCACTGATGGAGCTACATGCATGCTATTGCTAATGCTACATTTCACACAGGGTGGTCCTTGTTTCGACAATCCGTTTGCACATTAGAATGTACCATACTCTCAAAACAAACAAGAAAATGGCTGGCACCAATAGTTCTACACATGATGAGAGTTATGCCTGTACGGGCCATGTTTTAACATGTAGAGATTATTTCTCCATTTAAAAGTCTAACAGGAGCTGAATGGAATTTTGGCAGGCTATCAAATTTAATGCCCAGTTAACTTGACCAGTCACCATGACAAATGAACTTATACTCTTGCAAAGAATCATTATGTTGATTTGATCACTGCTTATGGCTCATGAGTCAGTCATTCGTATAGACTGCACCCTCAAAAGGTTCACAATTTAATTATGGACATTCCTAGCAGACAATTGCAGTGTTGCAAAACTATTCTGAGGTATTCATTAGATTTACTGAAACAGTTTGTATTTAAATAGAATTACTGCACCGATTAATTCAGTGGCAAACAGATTTAGAACATGCAATTAAAATATGAACCACGTAGGTACGGTGAATATTTTTTATGCTCCAGAGTGAAGAAGAACATTTGAAGATTATATAAAAAGAAACGCTCCAGGGAAACATTGACATTAATATAATTAAATGTATTGTAAAACCTTACTTATAGTGAAACTAATTATGATGATGTCACCTGTGATAATCATATTGAATGAACAGTTTTACACAGAATTACATTGAACTTACAGGACTAAAAAAGGCCATTCAGCCCCACTGGAATATACTGATCTTAATGCACAAGCCTCCTTTAACCCTATTTCATTTAACCCTATCTGCATATATTTTGACTCCTTCCTACATTATGTACTTACCCAGTTTCCCTTTAAACATAGAAAATAGAAGCAGGAGGAGGCCATTCAGCCCTTCGAGCCTGCTCCACCTTTCATTTTGATCATAAGAACATAAGAACATAAGAAATAGGAGCAGGAGTAGGCCATCTAGCCCCTCGAGCCTGCCCCGCCATTCAATAAGATCATGGCTGATCTGACGTGGATCAGTACCACTTACCCGCCTGATCCC
Source organism: Mustelus asterias (assembly GCF_964213995.1). Classification (NCBI taxonomy): domain Eukaryota; kingdom Metazoa; phylum Chordata; class Chondrichthyes; order Carcharhiniformes; family Triakidae; genus Mustelus; species Mustelus asterias. Next base: position 68,201,559 of record NC_135818.1, on the reverse strand, counting down.
CATAACCCTTAATTCCCTTACCGAGCAGGAATCCATCCATCCGCGCTTTAAACATATTCAGCGAGGTAGCCTCCACCACCTCAGTGGGCAGAGAATTCCAGAGATTCACCACCCTCTGGGAGAAGAAGTTCCTCCTCAACTCTGTCTTAAACCGACCCCCCTTTATTTTGAGGCTGTGTCCTCTAGTTTTAACTTCCTTACTAAGTGGAAAGAATCTCTCCGCCTCCACCCTATCCAGCCCCCGCATTATCTTATAAGTCTCCATAAGATCCCCCCTCATCCTTCTAAACTCCAACGAGTACAAACCCAATCTCCTCAGCCTCTCCTCATAATCCAAACCCCTCATCTCCGGTATCAACCTGGTGAACCTTCTCTGCACTCCCTCCAATGCCAATATATCCTTCCTCGTATAAGGGGACCAATACTGCACACAGTATTCCAGCTGCGGCCTCACCAATGCCCTGTACAGGTGCATCATGACATCCCTGCTTTTATATTCTATCCCCTTCGCAATATAGGCCAACATCCCATTTGCCTTCTTGATCACCTGTTGTACCTGCAGACTGGGCTTTTGCGTCTCATGCACAAGGACCCCCAGGTCCCTTTGCACGGTAGCATGTTTTAATTTGTTTCCATTGAGATAGTAATCCCATTTGTTATTATTTCCTCCAAAGTGTATAACCTCGCATTTCTCAACGTTATACTCCATTTGCCATATCCTCGCCCACTCACTCAGCCTGTCCAAATCTCTCTGCAGATCTTCTCCGTCCTCCACACGATTCACTTTTCCACTTATCTTTGTGTCGTCTGCAAACTTCGTTACCCTACACTCCGTCCCCTCCTCCAGATCATCTATATAAATGGTAAATAGTTGCGGCCCGAGTACCGATCCCTGCGGCACGCCACTAGTTACCTTCCTCCAACCGGAAAAATCATGGCTGATCATCAAATTCAATATCCTGATCCCGCCTTACCCCCTCCAAGGTAGCAATGCCATTCTCCCAAACTGTACCAGTTGTAATTTCAGCAATTGATTATCTTATTTATTTTTTGTTATAGAATCCCTACGGTGCTGAAGGAGGCCATGTGGCCCATCTTGCCTGCACAGACAGCACTCCCACCTAGGCCCTATCCCCGTACCCCACGTACTTACCCCGCTAGACCCCTGACACTAAGGGGCAACTTAGCATGGCCAATCAACCTAACCTGCACATCTTTGGAGTGTGGGAGGAAACTGGAGAACCAAGAGGAAACCCACTCAGACACAGGAAGAATGTGCAAACTCTACACGGTTATCCTGGTTCTGCGAGGCAGCAGTGCTAATCACTGTGCCACCATGGCAGCCATGGTGGACCTTAATTTTGTAAACATATTTTCTATGTCTCTATATCAAATTTTAAAATGACAAAATAAAGTATTGGTTTCTTGTCAATGTTTGATTATTCTGGCATTACTAAATACAATACACTGAGCATTGAAGCCAACTTTTAACAGGACTACCACTATCCCAGTTGAGGTCAACTAATATAAGGTCTGCTTTATGATGCTCAATCTTCATTTGACAAAAACATGTTTACCAGCCAAAGGGGTGCTTTAACCCCTTATTTGGGAGGGAAGTATGTAAACTACGTGCCTGAACACCCACAGGCATGGCTGCTTGGTACACATCCCGAAATTGGTGTGGCAGCACCCGATTGGTCTCCACCAATCAGAGTTGCTGAACCCTAATTGATTGATTGGTAGTGGTAGCCCATCCTAAAGGGCGCAAAATAATCAAATGATAAAGGTGCTACGCAACACACTACCAGCAACGGCGACTCGAGTGACTAACCACCATGAAGGATGACCCTGGATCATTCAGAGGAGAAGAAGGAAGAACAGACCAGACCCAGAAGAAGAGGATCCGACCAGACCATACTGAGGAGACTGCAGAGACTGACATGTGGATACATGCCAATATCTGCTTGGGTACTTGTCAGTTATTCAAAGTTAAGTCAAAGTCCAGCGTTAAGTTTGAATCTTGATTGTTCTGAAAAAGTAATTACTTTGTGGCAAGACACAACAAGTGATCTCTAATTTCCAATCCTACAGCCCAACTTTATCAGCACCGCACCATAGTTTTTGTTGGAAGAAATTTATTTATGTGTAATAACTCAGGAAACCCGACTGGAAAGGAACATAATTTATTTACAGAACATAAAGTAAAGCCACAACTGTGTTATACACACACTAGTCCCTGCCCGGGACTGTAGTTCAGCAGGCCTGGGTCTGCCTTATAAAACGCTTAGGTAATGAGTTCCAGTTGGGCAAGTCATTACCTGGTAGCCAGGGGAACCCACACTCAATGAGTCCCCACAGGGAGAACCAAAGTCCAAAGATGTGTGGGTTAGGTTGATTGGCCATGCTAAAAATTGCCCTTAGTTTCCTGAGATGCGTAGATTAGTGGGTAAATATGTAGGGATGTGGGGGTAGGGCCTGGGTGAGATTGTGGTCGGTGCAGACTCGATGGGCCGAATGGCCTCTTTCTGCACTGTAGAGTTTCTATGATTTCTATGATCAACCAATGATTTCCCTGGTGCCTTGTGGGTGTTATCGCATTATGCATATGCACATCTTAAAGAGGGAAGTGTGACAATTCCAGCTGCAAGTTGGAGCTGCAAACTGTTCCCACTGTAGTATTGTAATTTTATTTTTATTAATTTGCGGGATCTGGGTGTCAGTGGGTAAGCCAATATTTATTGCCCAGCCCTAATTGCCCTTGAGAAGATGGTGCTGAGCTGCCTTCTCAAACAGCTGCAGTTCCTGTGCTGTAGGCGCATTCACAGTGCTGCTAGGAAGGCAGTTCCAGGATTTTGACCCCGCGACAGTGAAGGAAAGGTGGCTTGCATTGGAACTTCCAGGTGGTGGCGTTCCCAAGTATCTGTGGCCCTGTCCTAGATGGTAAAAGCTGTGGGTTTGGAAGGTACTGTTAAAGCAGACTTGGTGAGTTCCTGCAGTGCACCTTATAAATCAGTGATGGGTGACCTAGCTAGAGTGGGCTGCATGAGCGACCCTCCTTCATCTCAGTGGGCTGCAAGGTTGACATCGGGCTTGTTCATTAACCATGGCTGCACAAATAAGATTAACTACATTTAATACATGCCGAAATATTTCATAACAGGTTGTAGAAAATGCTTAATCATTAATATATTAGTAGAACTGTCATCAATTTTAAATGGTAAAAAAAATTTACACTTTGGATACAAAGGGAGTGCATGACTCTCACAGTCAATGTTGTGAGAAATCAGCATGCACCTCACTTCACTTGTCCTCGGTTTATATATACTTCAGTCATTCCAGTAGAAAGAAAAACTACGCAGATGGAAATCAGCAGAATGTGGCAACTCTGCGCATGGGCAATGGTCAACAAAATGTCTCATGGGGCACACTCAGAATCCAGATGGGCTGTGTGGCCCCCGGGTCACAGGTTACCCAAGCTATTGGAGATGGTACACACACATGTTAAGCAATTGAACAGTTGTAAAGTTGTCTTGTGTTCTTTTACTGGGGAACAAATCAATATGAAACTGGTTGCAATAAAATGCTTTTGTGGCATGTTCACCTTGATGTTTTGAGAAGTACCATTGAGAACCTTACTTTGGCAGGTTGTCCCAAGTACAACAAAATGCTTCCTCATCTGCTCCCATGTTTTTTTGGTGTTGGAGGTAGCATTTACTGTTTCTGGTTTCTCTTCCCAGATATCGTTAGACACAGTTTGTTAGTTAGAGATTCTCCTGTTCCTGCGGTCAGATGAAACAAACCCATTTCTCCCATCTGGTCAAGAATTCTCCAGAAGTACTGACTTTTCAGTTGAAACAGCTTCCTCAGTGAGTGGACTTGTACTTCATGTATCCTTCTCCATTCATTTTCAGACAGTTTTCAGACTTTCCTTTCTTTTTATATGCTAAAAGAAGACTGGTTATAAAGTACTTGTAGCAAAGCAGGAGAAGATCCTGCTTAGCTACTGTTTTGGCTCCCAGCGATAGGTGGATTGAAACCAACAGTTTGCTGTGAATGATCCTTTAATCCCAGGGGTTTTCAAGGATGGCTGTGCTGGACGTAGATACGGCACCCATTTTACTAAGTTCCAGTGGCCAGAGTCCAAACAGTGCAAAGTCCACAGTGGGCAGCACGGTGGCATGGTGGTTAGCACTGCTGCATCACAGCGCCAGGGACCTGGGTTCAATTCTGGCCTTGGGTGCCTGTATGTGTGGAGTTTTCACTTTCTCCCCGTGTCTGCGTGGGTTTTCTCCAGGTGTTCTGGCTTCCTCCCACAGTCCAAAGATGTGCGGGTTAGGTTGATTAGCCATGTTAAATTGCTTCTTAGTGTCAGGGGGGATTAGCAGGGTACATGTGTCGGATTACAGGGATAGGGCCTGGGTGGGATTGTGGTCGGTACAGACTTGATGGGCTGAATGGCTTCCTTCTGTACTGTAGAGATTCTATGATTCTATTAATATTTCTTCCTTAAGATAGACAGTGTCATAATGCTGCAGAGTTGATTTTCTCACTCAGTGTTTTGACTATACCACATTGCCTAGTCTCAAGCAGATGTAAGGCTGATGATAATTTTAATCAAACCCACGCAAGAACAGAAGGATATGAAGTGCATGTTGTTCAATCCTATGTGTTTGACTTCACTTGAAACAGATTTATAACAGTGTTCTCTGCAGTGAAGGTGGTTGCCCCGAAGGTTTTGCATTAATATATACAACAAACCCAGCTGAAATTCTCAGAGATTCAGATATATTACTTGCGCAGAGCACAAAACTATGTCTACTTTTCTAAACAACTAGTTCAACTTACCTCATCGAATCCCTACAGTGCAGAAGGAGGCCATTTGGCCCATTGAGTCTGCACCATCCACAATCCCACCCAGGCCCTATTCCCGTAACCCCACATATTTACCCTGCTAATCCCCTGACACTAGGGTCAATATTAAATAGCCAATCCACATAACCCACACATCTTTGGAGTGTGGGAGGAAACTGGAGGAAACCCATGCAAACACGGGGAGAATGTGCAAACTCCACACAGACAGTCACCGGAGGCTGGAATTGAACCCGGGTCCCTGGTGCTGTGAGGCAGCAATGCTAACCACTGTGCCACCGTGCGTGCCGCCCTGTCTTTGGTTTGGGATATGACATATGTAGTAATTTAAATAGAGGCAGAAATCATGAGTTTCCAAATATTTTAGGGGCTTTACAGTCTTCGAATGAGATGCCAACATTCCATCAGTTTACAGCAACTTCTGTCACTCACTCCATCCTGTATTTTGCAGAGTAATTGGTCTTGACTTACTCTTTTATATGTATACACATTCCTGAACTATGGGTGGAAGCACTGCCTTCATTCTTTTTAAGATCACAGCCACAGAAATTTCATGGTATTTATTGGTACTTGAATCGTCTAAGAATCAACCAGAGTGATCTATTGTAATGTGATCTTGTCAAAGTACAATGACAACTGCTTCAGTCGTACCCAAGAATGCTATGTACTGATCTCATTGAATGCTGCAGTTGCACAATCAGCTATCACCACCCAGTGTAGCATTGAGCCAAGCAGGCCAAAATGACGCAAGTTTGATTCTTAGTCTATTTCTGTTAGTATTTCAGTGATCCTGAGTTGGAAAGGAGAAATGTCAGCCAATGTTCCTTTTACACATTTTTAGGTACTGACCTTTCTTAGAACTTGTGAGTGTCGGGTGAGCACAGAATAAGAATCAGCAATGATGCCCTACGTAGTCAACTAGTCCTTCAATGCTTGGTGACTGAGTTCATGCTTAAAAAATAGTCATTTAGCCAAGGAGCCTAAGGCAGATGGCTCCCATGAAATCATGTAACACAAGGAAGAATCAGCATTCACAGCAGAGGAGAGAAATTCAAGAACAACACTATAACTGTAGGAGTGGCATGGGGCAATCTTACTGGCTCGTCATGCTGGTCGATCGGCGTGGTGAGCCAGTAAGATTGCGAGAAAAGTGAAAAACCAGATTCGCGCCAGGTTTCTTGCCTCTTGTGATGATACTGGCACTGAATAGCTGGCCTAATCAACCTCACGTTTGGGAAGGGCGCAAAGCTGATTTTAATATTCATTTTCTAATTCAATTATTATCAGTGAGCCCAGAACTCATTTGCAAGATTTGACTTTTTCTCTCACCGAATAAACGGGTCTGAAACTCTTCCATTTTCACGCTCGTTTGGCAATTAGAATTATTTGTAAGATTGCCCCCCAAAAGATTGATGAGGGTACTGAAGACTTTTATAACCATGGTTCCAAGGACGAGGGATTACAGTTATGTGGAAAGGGTTAGAATCTCTACAGTGCAGAAGGAGGCCATTCAGCCCATCGAGCCTGTACTGACCATAATCCCATCCAGGCCCCATTCCCGCAACCCCACACATTTACCCTGCTAATCCCCCTGCCACTAAGGGGCAATTTAGCACGGCCAATCAACCTAACCCGCACAGGGCACAATGGTTAGCATTGCTACCTCACAGCGCCAGGGACCTGGGTTCAATTCCCGACTTGGGTCACTGTCTGTGTGGAGTTTGCACATTCTCCCCGTGTCTACGTGGGTTTCCTCCAGGTGCTCCGGTTTCCTACCACAGTCCAAAGATGTGCGGGTTAGGTGGATTAGCCATGCTAAATTGCCCCTTAGTGTCAGGGGAACTAGCTGGGGTAAATGGATGGGGTTGTGGGGATAGGGCCTGGGTGGTTTTGTGGTCGGTGCAGAGCCGAAGGGCCGAATGGCCTCCTTCTGCACTATGATCTTTGGACTGTGGGAGGAAAAACGGAGCACCTGGAGGAAACCCACGCAAACATGGGGAGAATGTGCAAACTCCACACAGACAGTGACCCGAGGCTGGAATTGAACCCGGGACCCTGGCGCTGTGAGTCAGCAGTGCTAACCACTGTGCCACCATGCCACCCTAAGGTTGTTCTCCTTAGGGCAGAAAAGGTAAAGAGGTGGTTTAATTGAAGCGTTTAAAATCATGAAGGTTTTATTTAGAGCAAATGAAAAGAATTTGTCTCTGATGGATGAAGGGCCAATAACTAGACGGTAAGATTGAAGGTGATTGGTAAAAGAACAAGAGGAGATGCAAGGAAAAATGTTTATGCAATGACTGGTCAGGCTATGGAATACACTGCCTAAGAGGCTGGTGGGGACAGATTCAATGGTAGCCTTCAAAAGGGAATTAGATAAATGTTTGAAGGAGCAAAAAAAACAGCATGAATATGGGGAATGAGCCAGAGATAATTGGATTTCCCTTCAAAAGAGCTGGCGTAAAATCAGTGGGCTGAATGGCCTCATTTAGCGCTATATTATTATAATGCAAATCCCTGAAGCCAAGCATTAGCCTCCTCATTAGTCTGTATAGGGGATACTCGTCAGTAATGTACAGCATTGTTTGTGTCTTTCCACTACTGCATATACTGAGACCTCATCAGTGGAGGTTGGCTGCACAGGGGCCCTGGCCTGTCCTGAACCTACTTAGCAAAGACCACTGTCGATGTGAATTTCAAAGCCTACCATTTGACAGATAGATTCTGTGGCCTTAATTTCACTTTTGTGCCTGTCCCCCATAATCCTTAACTCCCTTGCCGATCAAGAACCTGTCTTACTCAGCTTTGAATATATCCGATGATCCAAAGCTTTCTGTGCAAGAGTCCCAGGAACCTCTGAGAGAAGGAATTCCTCCTCATTTCAGTCTTAAATGAGACACCTTATTTTTAAACTGTGACCCCCTAGTTCAAGATTCCCCCCGATCGGAAACATTCTGCCAGTTATACATGTCGAGCTTCCCTAGAATCTTATGTTTCAATAAGATCACCTCTTATTCTTATAAACTCCAATGAGTATCAGCCCAACCTGCTCAACATTTCCTCATAGGACATCCCCTTCATCTCAGGAATCAGCCTAATGAACCTCTCTGAACTATTTCCAATGTAAGTATATCCCTACATAAATAAGGAGACCAAAACTACTCCAGATGCCGCCTCACCAATACCCTGTACAGCTCAGCAAGACTATCTGACTTTTATCCTCCATTCCCCTTGCAATAAAGGCTATCATTCCATTTGCCTTCCTGATTATTTGCTGGACCTGTAAGCTAACCTTTCACGATTCATGTACAAGGACACCTAGGTCTCTCTGAACTACAGCATTCTGTAGCCTTGCTCCACTTAAATAATATCCTGCTTTTCTATTCTTGCTGTCAAAGTGGACAATCTCACATTTTCCCACATTATATTCCATCTGCCAATTTCTTATCCACTCATGTTACCTTTCTATATTAATTTGAAGGCTCTTTGTGTCCTTCACACAAATAGTTGAGGTCCCAGCAGTGATCCACAAATTACACTTTGCCAACCTGTAAATGACCCATTTATCTCGAATTTTCTTTACTGATAGTTAGCCAATCCTCTATCCATGCTAATATATCACCCCCAAAGCCATCAGTTCTTAACTTCTGCAGTAACATTTAATGTGACACCTTATCAAATGTATTTTAGATATCTAAATGCACAACATCTCCTGGTTCCTCGTGTCCACCCTGCTTATTAAATTCTTAAAGAACTGTAATCAATTTGTAAAATATGATTTCTATTTCACAAAAACATGACTTTACTTGATCATGTTATAGTTTTTTTAAATGTCCTGCTACTACCTCCTTAATATTGAATTTGAGTATTTTTACAATGACAGATGTTAGACTAATTGGCCTGTAGTTTCCTGCTATCTCCCTCCATTTCGTGAATAGTATTGTTACATTTACAGTTTTCTAATCAGTTTTTCTAATCGGCTCGGGTCACTGTGTGGAGTCTGCACGTTCTCCTCGTGTCTGCCTGGGTTTCCTCTGGGTGCTCCGGTTTCCTCCCACAGTCTGAAAGATGTGCCCATTAGGTGCATTGACCTGAACAGGTGCCAGACTGTGGCGACTAGGGGAATTTCACAACAACTTCATTGCAGTGTTAATGTAAGCCTTACTTGTGACTAATAAATAGACTTGACCTTTAACTTTAATCCACTGGGACCTTTCTAGAATCTAGGAAATTTTGGAAGATTGCAAGTAGCCAAATCATTTAAGACCCAAGGATATTGGTAATTTGGTCCAGGGACTTGTCAGCCTTTATTCCCATTAATTTTCCTCGTACATTTTCTCTGGTGATCATGATTGTTTTAAGTTCTTCCCTCCCTTTTGCCTCTCAATTTCCTACTATTCTTAGAATACTTTCTGTGTCTTCAGTGAAGAGATATAGTTATGCAAAGTCTCTGTCTTTTCCTTGTTCCCCATTACTAATTTCTGAGGCTCACCCTCTAAGGGACCAACACTCACTTTAGCTGCCTTTTTCCTTTTTTATGTACTTGCCGAAACTTTAACCACCTACTTTCATATTTCTTGCTAATTTTTTTTTAATGCTCAAATTTCTCCCTTTTCTGGTTTCTAAAATGTTCCCAATCTTCTGGCTACCGCTGATCTTTGCAACATTGTATATCTTTTCTTTCAATTTAATACCACCTTAAATCCCTTGGTTATCCACGGATGGTGCATCCTTTTTACCTTGTGTGTTTAATGGAATATACCTTTGCTGAGAGTTATGCAGTATCTCCTTAAATGTCTCCCACTGCTTAGCCAACTCTGTCTTCATACCCTTCTAATAGAAACACAGTTGCAGTACTCTAGAAGGGGTCTGACCAAGTTTGTGCAACTGAATACTTAGGTATTCCTAAAGGCCAATCATCTAATAACCTTTTTGATTACTTTTTGTGCTTATCCACTAACTTCTAGTGGGCCGTGCATGCATGTGGACACACAAGTCCCTCTCCTTTCCACAGTTCTTAACCTCTCAGTGTAAAAAAAACATTCCAGTTTGTCTTTCTTAGATCCAAAGCTGATTACTTCATATTTGCTGATGAGTTATTTTCGCCTTTCTGGACTCCCCCCTCCCTTCTGGGCAACTTGTAGACCCAGTACCAGCATAGCTGCTGGCTGGCTTTTCTCTTCTCTATGTGCCTTGCCTCTTGGAGTGCAAATAGCACACCCAGCGAGCCAGTCGTGTCCTGATGGTGCCAGAGGGCCGGTTTCACGTGGTCTTCTTGCCTCATCGATTGTTGTTGCTGCTTAGTTTTGTGCTCAGATTCAGGAGCAAATCAATTTCCAGGTCCATGTTCTGCCCAAAGCAGAGTTTTGTTCTGTTCTCACCGGGCGTATTGTTTTAGATTGTGCTGGAATTAAATGCAAGTTTCTGAATGGGAAATTTGAACTTGCTTGTTAAACTTGTTTTGCAGCTCATTTTGCTTACAATACCAAAACTGGTTATCATCAGCTTGGTGATAATTAGAACAGGTTTGGCTGTGAAGAGGTAAGAAGAACATAATGATCGGTTTCTACGCCTCCCCCACCACATTCTAAGCATACCACTCATTAAACACATTTCAGAGCTGAATAAAAAAGAATTGAAATTTAAGAAACTTCACTTCAAGCAACTTTTCTCACTCCGACCCAGGAACTTTATTTTGCTCCACAATGTTTTGTGTCAAGTACAGCGATGTAATCGTATCGATAATGTAAATTATGTATTTAAAAGACCTAAAAATAATTTTATCCTTGACAAATTGAATTCACTTTTTTTCAGAAACTTAAGGATGTTTTGCCCTCGGGGAACTGAGATCTCATGATCTGATTAATGTCACAACTCTCTTACCGTGTGTGGTTTGCACAGGGCACACCCAAATTGAGTATGCATGGTATGTCCTCAAAAGTCATATTCTTTACCTGAGCAAGGCAGAATGCGGATGATTAGCTGTGTAAGTATGAGACTTCACAGCCAGAATGAGAACTTAAATTCCTGCCTTGTGAGTTGTGCAGATGCACATCTCAGCTTTAGTTCTTGCATGAGGATGCACCGTTCAAGCTTCGCCAGCCTACTGGACAAAAGCAGAATACCTGTTCTGTTACAAGACTATAACATGAATGAAGGTGAAATTCCAAACTGTCACTTAAATATTAGGTTCTATAACTGCTTGTTTCAAAACACTTAATGCCCAGGAATCCTCCCTTTCCTGTAAGCCCCATTTCTTATAAACCCCTCTGGAACATTTGTTGATTAATTTTCTCTTCCTCTACAGCCTCCCCTTACTTTCCCAACTCGAGAGAAAAGTCAAAGATTTCTCCCACATTTCTGCATGTACTTTACAGCTGATCATTAAGGAGTGGACCATGGGTCACTGACCCCTTAATTATTTTCCCCTGCTTGTTCACACAGTTAAGAATGGGGATACAGCATGAGAAAAGTTGTATCGTGTATTAATGCTGTCACATTAGCCTCTTAACAGGGAATCAAGAGCTCCAAACAAAAGGCTTATATTCTTGTGACTTGGTAAAAAAAATTACAAAATGGGAAGCTATTTGACTTTTTTCTAAAACTTATTATACATACTGTTAGCATCTCGGTGGGTAAATGGAGTGTGGCACTGAGGCAAACAGGCCAAGCTAAATCCCAGTTCCAATTCCAAATTCATGCTCAGTTCGCTAGTCTCACCCCGTGTTTCTACTATTAGTCTCATTGTTCCAGGCTTAGAAAGGAAAACTAAAATATCCAACTTTTTAAATTGACTGGGATCCATCATTGCTGCTGAAAAGTACATGAGGACAGGATGAGGTTTAGTTGTGAAGTCTCACCTCTAGACAGTCACTGTTCAAGCTCATGTGGGAAAACTGTCCTCTTATCAAGGTAACTGAAGATTGCCAGCACATAGAAATTACTCATTTCAAGAAGAAAAGCTAAAGAGAGAGATCTAGAAAAACATCTCTAATCTGCGTCAGTTTAGTTATTATTGCTTCATTATAAATAGTCTGAGGCACGTATCAGACCCTCACTGGTAGGATGGGATCAATGAAAGTCTGAATAAACTATCTGGTATTTTAACTGCAAGCTTTTACCTCTGAAGGAAAATTATGATTTATATATATCTTTCTAGTATGACATTTCATTTTACAACAGCCTTAATATAAAAGAACATCCTCGAATACTGCTGTCAGCCACACCCTTAATTTTCAGTATAGCACAATTGATAAGTTGTTACTGCGTGTTAAAAATGTTGAAATACAATTTCAGCTTAATTGCTAATTCCTTTTACAGAATTCTTTTTGCTGCTTTCATAGCTAGCTAGACTTTTGTAAAGTGCAGCGCATTGGAGGTTATGTAGAGACACGGATTGAGTAAATCTTGCAGTTTTCAATTTGCAACAAAAGAGTTTAGCTGAAAACAAAGCTGCAGTTTTCTTTTTCCCTTTTTTCAATGGAAAAGTTTTAAAGTTTATTTATTAGTGTCACAAGTACACTTACATTAACACTGCAATGAGGCTACTGTGAAAATCCCCTAGTCACCACACTCCGGCGCCTGTTCGGGTACACGGAGGGAGAATTTAGCATGGCCAATGCATCTAACCAGCACGTCTTTGGACTGTGGGACGAAACCGGAGCACCCGGAGGAAACTCATGCAGACACGGGGAGAATGTGCAAACTCTACACAGACAGTGACGCAAGCCAGAAATTGAACCCGGGTCCCTGGTGCTGTGAGGCAGCAGTGCTAATCATTGTGCCACTGTGCCACCCCTGAGGCTTGAGTTTATGGATTTGATGGTGGTATTCAATATCATGAGGGGTCTGGACAGGGTAGATAGGGTGAAACTGTTCCCACACATGAAACAATCGAGAACGGGAAGGCACAGAGTCAAAATGATTGGCAAAAAGAGGCAAAGCTTCTTTTTTTTCGCACAGCGAGTGGTTAAAGTCTGGGTTACACTACCTGAGAGTTGTGGTGGAGGTACGAATGGAATTAGACTAGAATCTGAAAATCATTGAATCCCTACAGTGCATTCGGCCCATCGAACCTGTACCGACAACAATCCCACACAGGTTCTATTCCGTAAACCCACGTATTTACCCTGCTAATCCCCCTGACACTAAGGGGCAATCTATCATGACCAATCAATGTATTTATTTATTAATTAATAGGCTTACATTAACACTGCAATGAAGTTACTGTGAAAATCCCCTAGTTGCCACTCTCTGGCACCTGTTCAGGTACACCAAGGGACAATTTAGCACGGCCAATCAACCTAACCCGAGCACCTGGAGGAAACCCACATAGATGCAGGGAGAACATGCAAACTCCACACAGACAGTGACCCAGGGCCGGAATTGAACCCAGGTCCCTGGCGCCGGGTTCATGTCACACTATTTGTAACTCCCACAGTTGCGTGGACCTGCAGAGTTTCACTGGCTGTCTTGTCTGGAGACAATACACATCTTTTTAGCCTGTCTTGATGCTCTCTCCACTCACATTGTTTCGTTTCTTAAAGACTTGATTAGTTGTAAGTATTCGCATTCCAACCATTATTCATGTAAATTGAGTCTGTGTCTTTATAAGCTCTGTTTGTGAACAGAATTCCCACTCACCTGAAGAAGGGGCTAAGAGCTCCGAAAGCTTGTGTGGCTTTTGCTACCAAATAAACCTGTTGGACTTTAACCTGGTGTTGTTAAACTTCTTGCTGTGAGGCAGCAGTGCTAACCACTGTGCTACCATGCCAGCCAAAAGAAAGTTGTGCTGGGTTACAGGGTGAAGGTGGGGGAATGGCACAAATGCCCATTCAGAGAATTGGTGCAGACACGATGGACTGAATGGCCTGCTTCTGCACTGTAACAATTCTGTTATTTTGTAGCCTCTTCAGGAGACAGTACCTAGCTGCTGCTTCACTCAGAGCCTGTAGTCTGTGGGGAGGTAGGGAGGCTGCGGGCACATTGCATTGGGAGCCAGCTGTGAACGCACAACATACTTTGATTTGATTTTATCTTTCCACACTTGCCGTCAGGCTCTGATCTTTATTTTGGGTGGGTGTGGGGAATTGCAGAGTCTAAACCCGCCAGTTGGTTTCGCTAGTTCGGCCAGTTTTCTGTCTTAAAGATTCATTTACAATAACCTCCTGTTTTTGGCTTTTGTCAAGTAGCGTTTGCTGTGAGTGGTGCAGGGGCAGTGAGCATGGAGGAGGGCAGTGCTCTGTCTGGGGCAGGAACGTAAACCACCCAATTATTATTAACTGTTTCCCAATAGCAATATTATTTCCAAGTTTTTGTTTAGCACACTGCTTTTCAGGAACTCATTAGGAGTGTTAAACAGGGGATAGCGAAGGCCCAAATGATGAGTTTTGAATGTTTTGGCTTGCATTTCTTGAGCACATTTCATGACATAAGGACATCCTGAAGCACTTTACATTCAGTGAAGTATGACTGAAGGATACATTGGCCAGGATGCTGGGGAAAAGATCCAGCGCTTATCTTTGAGTATTGTCCATCTGACAGTTGTTTGGACCTTGGTTCAGTGTCTCTGCTGGAAGCTTGCTCCCGTTTGGCACAGAAAATGATTTTATTTTATTAAATATTTCTAGGGAGGTGGTGATGTAGTGGTATTGTCACTAGACTATCAATCCAGTGACCCAGGGTAATAGTCCAAGAATCCCATCACAGCAGATGGTGAAATTTTAATTCAATAAAGATCTGGAATTAAAAGTCTAATGATGACCATGAAGGTTCACTAATATCCTTTAGGGAAGGAAATCTGCCGTCTTTACCCAGTCTGACCTACATGTGATTCCATTGAATTGAATTATTGTCACATGTATTGGGATGCAGTGAAAAGTATTATTTCTTGCAAGCTCTACAGACAAAACATACTGTTCATTGGGTACATAGGGAAGAAGGAAAGGATAGGATGCAGAATATAGTATTGCAGTTAGCGCAATAGTGCGAAGAGAAAGATCAGCTTAACATGTGACAGGACCATACAAAAGTCTGATGGCAGCAGGGAAGAAGCCGTTCTTGTGTTGGTTTGGTACATATTTTCAGACTTTGTATCTTTTTCCGGATGGAAGAAGGTGGAAGAGAGTATGTCCAGGGTGCATGGGGTCCTTGATTATGCTGGCTGCTTTCTGAGGCAACGGGAAGTGTAGACAAGAATCACTGGATGGGGGGGAGGCTGGGTTTGTGAGATGGACTGGGCTACATTCACAACTCTTTGTAGTTTCTTGCGATCTTGGTCAGAGCAGGAGTCATACCAAGCTGTGATGCATTCGGAAAGGATGCTTTCTATGGTGCATCTGTAAAAATTGGTGAGAGTCGTAGTGGGCATGCCGAACTTCCTTGGCCTTCTGAGAAAGTAGAGGCATTGGTGGGCTTTCTTAACTATAGAGTCAGCATGGAGGGACCAGGACAGATTGTTGGTGAGCTGGACACCTAAAAACTTGAAGCTCTCGACCATCTCCATTTCATCACCTTTGCTGTAGACAGGGGCGTGTCCTCCATTACGTTTCCTGAAGTCGATGATTATCTTCTTCGTTTTACTGATTATTGTCATTGTGCCATTTCACCAGATTCTCTATCTCTTTCCTATAACAGCAATGTGGTTGATTCTGAAATGGTCTAGCAAGCCACTCATTTCAAGGGCAGCTAGGGATGGGCGATAAATGCCGGCCCAGCCAGTGACTCCCACATCCCCTGAACGAACTTAAAAAAACTATCACCTAAATTTGTAATGTCTCTGGGGGTGAATAGTATTCGAAATTGAAAATGTTCCATGAGAATTTCCGACAAGATCATGTAATGGAAGTTAATAAAAGGTAGTTATGCGAAGTAATTTATTTTGAAAAAGGTACTCAGTGAATCACGCATACCTCCCTCAGAAATATGAGTCATGTGGTATAATATTACATGATTTCTAATAGCTGTACGGTAATACCATTCTTTGTGTCTAAGCCTACGCAGTGACTATTGCTCAACAAATTGACAAACTATTCATCTGCAAGTCTGGATCTTTTTGAGCTGATTACGTGCATTTCCAGCAAGGTTCATCAGATAGTGATCAGAAGCAGAAATCCCGACTACGTACCATAAAGGAGGTTCTTCGCTCTTTGCGTCTCAGCCAGCTTTGTCAGAAATAAAAATCAAACTTCAGCAGGCCAAAGGAACGTAGGCATCCCTCTCATTAGGAAGAAACAAGTTTTAGCAAGTCGCAGCTTGAGGGGGCGCACTCCACAAGCTCAGCACAAGGCAAGGAGGCAGGGGGCTTCTATGAAATACCACAGCCGGTACAGAGATTGAACCCACTCCATTGGCATCATTCTGCATCACACTCTAACCATCTAGCCAACTGAGCTAACTGAACCCCTACCCTTTACTAACAGCACACTATCCTCATCAAACCAATATTGCCCTTTCCCAATTTAGGGAGGTTTAGGCCAACTGTAGTACCCCTACTGCCACCGTAGATCAGGAACTAAACTTTGTCTTTTTCACTCAGCACCACGATGCACATTACCAAAGTACAATTTTATGATGACACAGTGAGGTATTTCAAAGACAAGAAAGAACTTGCACCTTACATCCCAGGATGTCACAGAGTGATTCACAATCAGGTACCATTTTGGGAAACTTGCTAGACATACATATGCTTATCACAGAATCGCACTATCGATACGGTGCAGGAGGAAGTCATTGGGCCATCGCATCTGCACCGGCTCTCCAAATGAGCAACTCGCACAGTTCCATTCTCTTGCCTTCTTCCTGTTATGTTGAGAAGGATCTTACTTCTAATTTAGTGGTCTGAGAACACTAGCCAAAAGGCTTGCGTACAAAGAATGGGATCAAACTGTGGTAATGGAATCATTTATCTTCACATTGAAAAAAACCTTTTTGATATTTCATTTAGCAGTCTAAACATACCTCACTGTGTCATCATAAAATATGACATACTAAAACTGGAACGATGCAGTCTGTGCAATTGAAGGTATTGCTGTGTTGCTTTTGTGGGTGCATTTAAATTGAATCACTGGAAGATCAAGATACTTGTGCTTAGAAAGCTGAACATGCAGCTTTGGTTGTGTGCAGTTCTGGAATCCACATTATAGGAGGGATATGATAGCATGGGAAAGGGAGCAGAGGAGATTTACCAGGATATTGCCCGGGCTGGAGAATTTTAGTGATGAAGAGAGAGTGAATACACTGGGGTTCTTTTCCTTGGGAGCAGAAAAGACTGAGGGGGGCATGTTTGAGATGCATAAAATTATAAGGGGCATAGATAGAGCAGGCAGAAAGAAACTTTTCCCCTTAGTGGAGGGATCAGTGACGAAGGGGCATGGACTTAAGGAAAGGGGCAGCGGGGGATGAGAGGAAAACCATTTTCACCCAAAAGGTGGTGGGAGTGTGGAATACTCTGTCTGAAAAGGTGGTGGAGGCAGAGACCCTCATAACATTTAAGAAGTATTTTGATGTGCACATGATGCCAAGGCGTACAAGGCTATGAACCAAGTGCTGGAAAATGGGATTAGAATAATTAGGTGGTTTGTCTTTGACTGGCGCAGTTGTTATGAGCCGAAGGGCCTTTTCCTGTGCCATATACCTCTATGACTCTATTGTATAATTTGCATTGTATTGGTGGTGGAAGTGAACTTGAAGTTTGGGTTGGTAAGTTTGCCGACGACACGAAGGTTGGTGGAGTTGTGGATAGTCTGGAGGGATGTCAGAAGTTACAGAGGGACATAGATAGGATGCAAGACTGGGCGGACAAGTGGCAGATGGACTTCAACTCAGATAAATGCGTCGTGGTCCATTTTGGTAGGTCAAATGGGATGAAGGAGTACAATATAAAGGGAAAGACTCTTTGTACTGTAGAGGATCAGAAGGACCTTGGGGTCCGGGTCCATAGGACTCTGAAATCGGCCCCGCAGGTGGAGGAGGTGGTTAAGAAGGCGTATGGTGTGCTGGCCTTTATCAATCGAGGGATTGGGTTTAGGAGTCTGGGGATAATGATGCAGCTATATAAGACCCTCGTCAGACCCCACTTGGAGTACTGTGCTCAGTTCTGGTCGCCTCACTATAGGAAGGATGTGGAAAAGATTGAAAGGGTGCAGAGGAGATTTACAAGGATGTTGCCTGGATTGAGTGGCATGCCTTATGAGGATAGGCTGAGGGAGGTCGGGCTTTTCTCCTTGGAGAGACGAAGGATGAGAGGAGACCTAATAGAGGTGTATAAGATGTTGAGAGGCATAGATCGGGTGGACTCTCAGAGGCTTTTTCCCAGGGTGGAAATGTCTGCTACGAGAGGACACAGGTTTAGGGTGCTGGGGGGTAGGTACAGGGGAGATGTTAGGGGTAAGTTTTTCACACAGAGGGTGATGGGCGAGTGGAATCGGCTGCCGTCAGTGGTGGTGGAGGCTAACTCAATAGGGTCTTTTAAGAGACTCCTGGATGACTACATGGAGCGTAATAGGATGGAGGGTTATAGGTAGGTCTAGAAGGTAGGGATGTGTTCGGCACAACTTGTGGGCCGAAGGGCCTGTTTGTGTTTTTCTATGTTTCTAAGAAATGCACCCAGAATTAGATTCTGGAGAACTTAATCAGCAGAAGTGAGGATTTAGAGGGGAGAAGAAGGAACAGATGGCAGCAGATTGCATGGTTGGATATGATGTGGAGATGCCGGCATTGGACTAGGGTGGGCACAGTAAGTAGTCTCACAACACCAGGTTAAAGTCCAACAGGTTTATTTGATATCACGAGCTTTCAGAGCAGTGCCCCTACATCAGGGTGAGTGCCATCCGATGAAGGGGTAGCGCTCTGAAAGCTCGTGCTATCAAATAAACCTGTTGGACTTTAATCTGGTGTTGTGAGACTACTTACAATGGTTGGATAGGCATAGTGAGGAGCTTGCTAAGGAACTGACTGTACAGGAACCATCTTGGGCTTATTATTGCTCTTATGTTTTTTCTTCTTTTTGCTGATCTGAGTCATCTTTCAAACTTGGCTTCAAACCCTTGGACTCTCTTTGACATCAAGATGAAATTTTCTGCTTAGGACTACGCTGGCTATACTATAAGACCTAAATTCTGTTTCTGTGTTGCTGATCTCCTGCAACATTGAGTATCTTTGGTCAATACTGCCCTTCACCCACCACTGCAATGATTATAGAGACTTCAGTCTCCAACTGAACCTGTGTCTGTCTCCTGGTTCAATTTGTTTTTTTCAGCTACAGTCTACTCCTGGCCACATATTACATACGTATCTGCATATGATCATGCACAGAACATGCTAATCACCTAAAGCAGAGCTCAGCCTCTGATCATATTGCAACACCCTTGCCATTGGACCAATGCCCCACTCTACCGGAAACATACATGGTCGGCGGACAATGTTACCCAACAATAAAAGGATTCATGCACAGCAATCCTCCTCTTGTCAAAATGAAGTTTAGGACCTCGAACATCAGGATCCTTATAGACAACTCCAACAGTGATAGACCTAAACACCATATCCCCATCATAGCTTGGGAACTGAGGTGCCTCACCAAAGGGGAGCACAGTGGCACAGTAGTTAGCACTGCTGCCTCAATGCCAGGAGCCCGGGTTCAATTCTGGTCTCGGGTGACTGTGTGTGGAGTTTGCACATCCTCCCCGTGTCTGTATGGGTTTCCTCCCACAGTCCAAAGATGTGCAGGTTAGGTGGATTGGCCATGGTAAATTTTCCCTTCGTGTCTCAAAATGTTGTAGGATAAGGGGATTAGCAGGGTAAATACATAGGGTTATGAGGATAGGGCCTGGGTGGGATGCTCTGTCAGAGAGTTGGTGCAGACTCGATGAGCCGGATGGCCTCTTTCAGCACTGTACGGATACTATGATATGACTTTGCCACCCTAAGAGAGACATGATGTGTTGGGGAAGGCCAACTGAAGGAACAAGGCGTCAATACATCTTTTTCTGGAAAAGCCTTCCAGAAGGGGAATGATGCTTCCCATGGGGTGTGCTTTGCCATCAAAAGTAAGCCTGTCTGGTATCTCAGTGACTCCCCCTGTGGGATAATCGGGCACCTCATGACAAGCACAAGACTTCATGACAACACACGGAGCCAACTATGCGACTTGTTCAACCATGTAATTGTTTGAACCAGGGGACCACGGAGATGGTCACATTACTCGCGCCATGACAGGTACTGACGACTGCTGGACTGATCACCATCTGATCTACCATCTCCATCAGCCTGGCAACCAACGGATGCAACAGAAGCAATGCTGCAAAAAAATGAATCCCAAAAGCCTCAAAGTTCCTTTCTCAGTTAGCACCTTACTGCCAACCCCTCAACCTCCAGCCACCAGGAACTACAATGTGCCGAGTACCTGATCGACCCTGAAGTGAACCATAACAAGCGCCTGCAAAGAGGTCCTTGGTCTCTCTACCAGGAAACACGATGACTGGTCTGACAAAAGTGTCCAAGAGATACAAGACCTAACTGAGCACAAAGCACATAGTTTTCACTGACTGGGAACTTTACCACGGCTCAAGAGAAAGGCACGAGTCCTACAGTTGACTGAAGGCAGTGGTATAGCATAAAACCTATGACAAAGAAGGTGGGCAGAGAAACTGCAGGAAATCCAACAAGTTGCAGTCACCAATGACATGGAAGGTTTCTCCAGTTATGATGATCTACGGTGCAAGTACTCAAGGGCCCATCCCGCTAGCAGCCAAGCATGGAGGAGAGATCTTCAAGGACAGTCAATGCTCACTGGACAGAATATTTTGAAAAACCCCTTAGCTGAGACTCTATTGTCGACTTGAACATCCTCAACTCCATTCTGCAACACCCCGCCAGACTCAGTCACATTGCAGAGCGAGATTGAAAACTCCATTCAACAGTTGAACAGCAGCAAGGCCCCTGGAGTAGTTGGAATCCATGCTGAAATTCTCAAACATGGTGAAGATAGAATCCTGGCAAGGCTGCACAACCTAATATCATTCATCCGGGAAGAAAGGCGCATGCTGGGGGACCTCAGCTATGCTGTAATCCTGATGGTAATAGTGGCACAGTGGTTAGCACTGCTCCTCACAGTGCCAGGGACCCGGGTTCGATTTTGGCCATGGGTCTGTGTGGAGTTTGCACATCTTCCCCTTGTCTGCATGGATTTCCTCTGGGTGCTTTGGTTTCCTTCCAGTGTCCAAAGATGTGCATGTTAGGTGGATTAACCATGGTAAATGCACAAGGGTTACGGGAATAGGGTGCAGGGTGGGCCTGGGAGACTCAGTGCAAACTCGATGGGGGAAATGGCCTCCTTCTGCACTGTAGGGATTCTATGGTGACCAAATTCAAGAAGGGAGGCAAGTCTGACTGCAGGAGTCTTCCGAAGAGTCTTCCTGCTGTCTACCACATGGAAGATTATTGCAAGAATCCTCCCCAACTGCCTCCTCCTAGTGGCTGAGGAACTCCTTCAAGAGCCACAATGCATTTTAGTCCATCAGGAGGCACCATGGACGTGATCTTCAGTGCATGGCAAGTTCAAGAAAAGTGCAAGAAACAGCACCAACTGCTGGGCTTTTCTGACTTCACAAAAGCCTTTCACTGTGTCAACCACAAAACCTGAAGCAGCATTCTCATCAAAATTGATTCATTCAGCAGTAATGTCAACATCCTCTGCCTAATCCATGGCGACTGACATATATGCTGTGATCCTCAATAACTGAACCACCACAAACCCTCTCTCAATGAAAACTGGGGTTAATCAAGGCTATGTAATTGCAGCAACTCTGTTCATAGAATCCCTTCTGTTCAGAAGGAGGCCATTCGGCCCATTGAGTCTGCACTGACCACAATTCTACCCAGGCCTATCCCCATAACCCCATGCATTTAACCTAACTAGTCCCCCTAACACTAATGGGCAATTTAGCATGGCCAATCCACTCTCAATTTTTCTTGCTGCAAAACTGCACCTCACCTCCAGCAAGTTACCCACAGGCATGGAGATAATCTACAGACAGAAAACTGCCGTCTTCAATCTAGAACCACTGTCATTGAGCTTCATTATGCGGTGACATTTGTGTGTGCTCACTCACTTCCACTAAACAAACGGAAAACTAAAGTCCTCTTCCAACCAACTCCGATAGCACAATACCTCACCCCATCGACTAAGATCAATGATGGAATCTGAAACACGTGGAACATTTTCCATACTTTGGGAGCCTCCACTCGACAAAGGCGGACAAAGGTGACAAAGTTCATCATCACCTGTAATTTTCCAGCTCAGTCTCTGGCTGACTGAGGAAAAGAATATTTGAGGATCAGGATCTCAAACCTGAGACGAAGGTCATGGTTTACCAGGCAGCAGAGATATCCAGGCTTCTGTGGACATAAGAAATAGGAGCAGGAGTAGGCCATCTAGCCCCTCGAGCCTGCCCCGCCATTCAATAAGATCATGGCTGATCTGAAGTGGATCAGTTCCACTTACCTGCCTGATCCCTATAACCCCTAATTCCCTTACCGATCAGGAATCCATCTATCCGTGATTTAAACATATTCAACGAGGTAGCCTCCACCACTTCAGTGGGCAGAGAATTCCAGAGATTCACCACCCTCTGAGAGAAGAAGTTCCTCCTCAACTCTGTCCTAAACTGACCCCCCTTTATTTTGAGGCTGTGCCCTCTAGTTCTAGTTTCCTTTCTAAGTGGAAAGAATCTCTCCACCTCTACCCTATCCAGCCCCTTCATTATCTTATAGGTCTCTATAAGATCCCCCCTCAACCTTCTAAATTCCAACGAGTACAAACCCAATCTGCTCAGTCGCTCCTCATAATCAACACCCCTCATCTCTGGTATCAACCTGGTGAACCTTCTCTGCACTCCCTCCAAGGCCAATATATCCTTCCGCAAATAAGGGGACCAACACTGCACACAGTATTCCAGCTGCGGCCTCACCAATGACATCTCAAAATACTGGAGAAGTACTGGAGACCAGTGGTGCATGATCGTCCAAATCCGGTAGCAAGAAAGGTTGTCAACAACAGCATCCCCTCGCAAACAAACCTGCCCAGCATCAAGGCGATAATCACTCAAAACTAGCTCTGGTAGATAGGAAATGCTGTTTGTATGCCCAATAAGTCGTCTCACAACACCAGGTTAAAGTCCAACAGGTTTATTTGGTAGCAAAAACCACTAGCTTTCGGAGCATTGCTCCTTCGTCAGGTAAGTGGGAGTTCTGTTCACAAACAGGGCATATAAAGACACAAACTCAATTTACAAAATAATGGTTGGAACGCGAGTCTTTACAGGTAATCAAGTCTTAAAGGTACAGACAATGTGAGTGGAGAGAGCGT
The DNA here is from genome assembly GCF_964213995.1 of Mustelus asterias. Lineage (NCBI taxonomy): Eukaryota > Metazoa > Chordata > Chondrichthyes > Carcharhiniformes > Triakidae > Mustelus > Mustelus asterias. The sequence continues at coordinate 68,178,329 of NC_135818.1, read as the reverse complement.
TAAGCACAGGTTAAAGAGATGTGTATTGTCTCCAGATAGGACAGTTAGTGAGATTTTGCAAGCCCAGGCAAGTCGTGGGGGTATGCCCAATACCAGGTTTGCAAAGCAATTGCTTTACTGGGACAAAACAAAAACAGAAAATGCTGGAAAATCTTAGCAGGTCTGACAGCATCTTTGGAGAGAGAATAGAGCTAACCTTTTGAGTCTGGATGTCTCTGTCAAAGCGCACTACTTGGAACTTGGTTACAGCAGGAGACTCCACGAGCACAACGGAAACATTTTAGGAATGTGCTCAAAGCATCCCTGAAGAGGTCACATGCACACTAACAGGAAAAGGTTTGATATGGGAAGGCACCAGACACATTGAGAAACTTTGTTGGGAATGTGCACACACAAAGTTGAGGTACTGGAGGGAGTGTACAAAGCTCAAAAAAAAGCTACCCAACTCTTGTTCTTCAGTATGTTCGCTACGACTCTCACCAATTTTTGTAGATGCGCTGTAGAAAGCATATTTACCGGTTATATCACAGCTTGGTATGGTTTTTGCTCTGACCAAGACCGCAAGAAGCTATAAAGGGTGTGAACATGGCCACTCAATCACTTAATCCAGCCTCCCATGCATTGACTCTGTCTACACTTCCCACTGCCTTGGAAAAGCAGCCAGCATAATTAAGGACCCCACATACCGCGAACATCCTCTCTTCCACCTTCTTCCACCGTTGGGAAAAAGATACAGAAGTCTAAGGTCACATACCAACAGACTCCAAAACAGCTTCTTCCCTGCTGCCATCAGACTTTTGAACGGACCTACCTTGCATTAAATTGATCTTCCTCTACACCCTAACTATGACTACATTCTGCACCCTTTCCTTCTCCCCTATGTACTCCATGAACGGTATGCTTTGTCTGTATAGCACGCAAGGAACAACACTTTTCACAGTATACTCATACAATAATAAATCAAATCAAAAAGGTCAAGAAGCACCTGCCCCCACATGTGGCAGAGTCTGCAGATTGTGCATTGGACAAAAGCAGGAGTGGAGTCAACACTTCCCAGAATATCATAGAATCCCTGCAGGACAGAGGGAGGCAATTCAGCCCATCGAGTCCGCACCAACCACAATCTCCCCCCAGGCCTTATCCCCGTAATCCCATTCATTTACCCTAGCTAGCCCCCCTGACACTAAGGGGCAATTTAGCATGGCCAATCCACCTAACCGTCACATCCCGTCGGGCACCGCAGGGGCTGGGGGTGCGTTATAGACCCCGATAATCACATTATGATTTGATGTTTTAAGTTTCCTTTGTACTTCTGTTCTGTTTGGGCTGTTTTCCCCCCTGCTTTTGGGGTGCCGCCCCTTTTACTTTGTCCCGAGTTAATTTGAGTTGGTTCATTTGGATTGCCGTAAAAGAGGCCTAACCTGCACATCTTTGGACCGGGGTGGGGGAGGAGGAAACCGGAGCACCCAGAGGAAACCCACGCAGACACGGGGAGAATGTGCAAACTCCACACAGATTCCACCCAAGCCGGGGGAATTGAAAGCGGGTCCCTGGCGCTGTGAGACAGCAGCCACTAACTTTCCTGCCGCCGGCGGACTCTCAAGGCACAGCCTGCTCGGCTCCGCTGCAGCCGCCGAGCAACGGTTCATACGGGTGACTGCTGACCTATTGACCGGGGCGCAGCCGAATCTGACGTTCACCCGAGTGACGTCACCTGAGTGACGTTCATCCTGACCACTCAGGAGCGGGGTGCTCGCTGTCGTCAGCGGGAGTGACGCGGCATCCTCAGCCAATGGGGAAGCGCTGCCACCCGCTGACGTCTCCGGGTTTGGCCCAATGGGAGGGCGGAGGGGGGGCGGGACTGTTGGCCCCGCCCCTTGGTCCCCGCCCCCTCCCTCCCTCCCTCCCTCCCTCGGCTCGGATCCGGACGCACACACAGCCCCATATTGGAAATGGACGCGGGCCGGCGGCGCTGCTGCTGACACAAAAGGAGAAAGAGGAACACAATAGAGAAAGAGAGGAAAAGAAGAGATTAACACAAACAGCCGCACGCAGGCACGGGCTGAGTGAGAGAGAGAAGCAGCGATCGCAAGGAGCGGCCGGCGGAGGAATGTGACAGTTTGTTTTTAAAACTATAAATCCTTTTTTTTATCATCTTCTTCCGAGAGGAGGATCGGAACCCCCCCCCCTCCCCCGCCCAGAGGAAAGCCCACAGCGCCCGGCCCAGCGGGATTTAATGGGCGCCTGAAAAGCGAGTGAGAGTTTCACCCCCCCCCCCCCCAGTCCGGACTCTGACCCCCTCCCCGCTCCACCCCCCCCCCCCCCCAAAACCAACCCCCCTCCCCCACCCCCACCCCCCGGACACTGAGTGAACACCATACCGGGAAGGAGGTCAGCTCGCCCGGCCTGGGGTGTGCTGTTGGGGTGGGGGGTCCCCCTGTAACCTTCCCCCCCTCCCGTCGGGTACTACCCTTTCCTCCCCCCCAACCCCCCTCTCTACCCCCCCACCTCCCCTCCCCCCCCCACCTCCCCTCCCCCCCCTCCCCTCCACCCCCCCTCCCCTCCACCCCCCCTCTGCCCCCCTCCCCCCCACCCCCCCTCTTCCCCCCCCCACCCCCCCTCTCTCCCCCCCCCACCCCCCCTCTCCCCCCCCCACACCCCCCCTCTCTCTCCCCCCCCACACCCCCCCTCTCCCCCCCCCCACACCCCCCCCTCTCCCCCCCCCCACACCCCCCCTCTCCCCCCCCCCCCCACACCCCCCCTCTCCCCCCCCCCCACACCCCCTCCTCCCCCCCCCAAAACCCCCCTCTCCCCCCCACACCCCCCCTCTCCCCCCCCCACACCCCCCCTTTCCCCCCCCACACCCCCCCTCTCCCCCCCCACACCCCCCCTCTCTCCCCCCCCACACCCCCCCTCTCTCCCCCCCCCACACCCCCCCTCTCTCCCCCCCCACACCCCCCCTCTCTCCCCCCCCACACCCCCCCCTCTCCCCCCCCACACCCCCCCTCCCCCCCCACACCCCCCCTCTCTCCCCCCCCACACCCCCCCTCTCTCCCCCCCCACACCCCCCCTTCTCCCCCCCCACACCCCCCCTCTCTCCCCCCCCACACCCCCCTCTCTCCCCCCCCACACCCCCCCTCTCTCCCCCCCACACCCCCCCTCTCTCCCCCCCCACACCCCCCCTCTCTCCCCCCCCACACCCCCCCTCTCTCTCCCCCCCCACACCCCCCTCTCTCTCCCCCCCACACCCCCCCTCTCTCTCCCCCCCCACACCCCCCCTCTCTCTCCCCCCCCACACCCCCCCTCTCTCTCCCCCCCCACACCCCCCTCTCTCTCCCCCCCACACCCCCCCTCTCTCCCCCCACACCCCCCCCTCTCTCCCCCCCACACCCCCCCCTCTCTCCCCCCCACACCCCCCCCTCTCTCCCCCCCCACACCCCCCCTCTCTCCCCCCCCACACCCCCCTCTCTCCCCCCCCACACCCCCCTCTCTCCCCCCCCCACACCCCCCCTCTCTCCCCCCCCCCACACCCCCCCTCTCTCCCCCCCCCCACCCCCCCCTCTCTCCCCCCCCCGCACCCCCCCTCTCTCCCCCCCCCGCACCCCCCCTCTCTCCCCCCCCCGCACCCCCCTCTCTCCCCCCCCCGCACCCCCCCTCTCTCCCCCCCCCGCACCCCCCTCTCTCCCCCCCCCGCACCCCCCCTCTCTCCCCCCCCCGCACCCCCCCTCTCTCCCCCCCCCCGCACCCCCCTCTCTCCCCCCCCCACACCCCCCTCTCTCCCCCCCCCACACCCCCCTCTCTCCCCCCCCCACACCCCCCTCTCTCCCCCCCCACACCCCCCTCTCTCCCCCCCCCACACCCCCCTCTCTCCCCCCCCCACACCCCCCTCTCCCCCCCCCCCCACACCCCCTCTCTCCCCCCCCCCCCACACCCCCCTCTCTCCCCCCCCCCCACACCCCCCTCTCTCCCCCCCCCCCCACACCCCCCCCTCTCTCCCCCCCCCACACCCCCTCTCCTCCCCCCCCCCACACCCCCCTCCCCCCCCCCCCACACCCCCCTCTCTCCCCCCACCCCCACACCCCCCTCTCTCCCCTCCCCCCCCCCCCACACCCCCCTCTCTCTCCCCCCCCCCCACACCCCCCACCACCCCCTCTCCTCCCCCCCCCTCTCCCCCCACACCCCCCTCTCCCCCCCCCCCCCCACACCCCCCTCCTCCCCCCCCCCCCCCCACCCCCCCTCTCCCCCCCCCCCACACCCCCTCTCCCCCCCCCACACCCCCCTCTCCCCCCACACCCCCCTCTCCCCCCCACCCCCCCCTCTCCCCCCCACCCCCCCCTCTCCCCCCCCCCACCCCCTCTCCCCCACTCCCCCCCTCTCCCCCCACCCCCCCCTCTCCCCCCCACCCCCCCCTCTCCCCCCACCCCCCCACCCCCCTCTCCCCCCACCCCCCCCCCCCTCTCCCCCCACCCCCCCCCTCCCCCCCCCCCCCCCCTCCTCCCCACCCCCCCCTCTCCCCCCACCCCCACCCCCCCTCTCCCCCCCACCCCCCCCCCCTCTCCCCCCACCCCCCCACTCTCCCCCCTCCCCCCCCCTATCCCCCCACCCCCTCCCCCCCTCTCCCTCCTTGAGGTGAGGTGACTTGGCTTGGTGGAGAAGTTTAGGAGGTTGAGGGGATATGTCCTCACCCAGCGTCACCTCGCCAGTGGAGAAAGTAGACGGATTCTCTCGGAAGTCCGTTCGCAAGGCCAAGCAGAAGCGCTCGCAGAGCTCCTCGCAGTACAAGATCCACGGCAAATCCGTCGACCTGAACCCCCTGCCTCTTCTGAAAGGTAAGGGCCAGGCCTGCACCACCTCACAGTTGTTCATCCCTTCTTTCCCTTGTGTGTTAACTTCCCTTCTTAAGGCCATCAGACCAGCAGGTCGATAAACTCTTTTGAGCAGTGGCATTAATCAGGGAACTAACTTTTGTGCTGAGCTGCTGGGAAAGGTTTCTCGAATATAGTGTGAGGAGGATGGCTGCTAAGTTCTCTAAGGGCGTAATTATCCAACTTGGACATTTAAACAGTTAGTAGATTGGGAGTCTGAGTTTTTGCCTCTCTATCTCTCTCCCCACCTCACCCCAACTTTAAAGTATTGAAGTAAACCTCACTGGATTGTTCGTTGCAAGTTTACTGTCCAACTTGCTGTGGTGAGGTTTTAAATCTGGATAGTGTGCCAGGGACAGGATTGGTACTCCCCCCTCCTGTCCAGGTGACCCAACGCCATTGTGTGGTTGCCAAGCTCACAATGACTTCACAGTCCATTCTCTGTTGCTGAAGTAACAAAGGTCTCTCGAGGCAATGACTTTTGTAACTATTTTCTTGTGGGATGCCAGACTTAAGTAAATGGTTTAGATTTAGTTTTAATCTGCTGATTTGAGTTTTGTACATTTTAATTAAATCACACTGGTCAGGTGAGTTATTCTGTTTGTATATTGCATGCACAAGTGAACTTGGGTATTCTAATACCTTCAAAACGCTGCATTTTACCCAGATATGTGATTTGCCTTCCAAGTCACTTTCAGCTAGCTATAATTTATCCTTGTATTGATGGAAGCTGGGGACCTGCAGTCAGATTGAATTCTTACAGTTTCCTACTGTTGATCCTTGTCTGAGTGAGGTCTGCAGTCCTCCGATTCGGGATTGTTTCAGGAAGTGAAATGAGAATGAGAAAAGTAAGCCATAAATTGCATTGCATTAGACTGTATGTTGCAGAGCGTTATATATATATGTAAGAGAGCTAGTGAGTGGCACGATTGCAAAAATCATAAACATTTTGCAAATATGATTAAAATAAATTGCTTATGCCGATTGGGCAAGTGCTGTTCTACAGTTGGCTCTATTTTACTTGCAGTGTTGGAATTGGTGTTTGGCAGCATGGCTGACCACACATTGTTACTAGGCATTACATTGTTTCACTGTTTTTAATCACTTTTGGATACTAGTGGAGACATGTATATTGGTGATAAGAGTAGTTTGGCTGCCACATCTTCTGATGGAAATTAGTCTAACTCTTGTCAAATTGCTGTTTTATGATTTTTTAAAATACATTTCCACTGTCTGCAGTTTGGATATATAGACAAAGATTCTTGGTTCATATCCTGATTTGTTATCTAAAACTCATTTTAAAAATATGATTTTCCTCCCTTCACAGAGTTTACTCCCATCTTTGGTTTTGGTGGGTGCTGGCTGTCCTTAAATATTTTGTCTAAGGCGCTATTCTTCATTGCCTAAGTGTAATTGGTAGTAACCTATTATTCGTTGATGGGAGGTTGGCAGAAGTAGGAACCATTATGAATACCAAGCCAAATGCTGCTTCATTCAACCCTTATGGTTGCGGCCCCTGGATAATGATCAAGTACGAATCTGGTTGTTATTTGTTTAACCCCTTCTTCGAGTCCACAGTCTGTAAAGGCCAGTTGCTACCATTATTGAGAAAACTTAGCTCAGCACAAGGTGACAATTGAATCTGGGATGTCTGTTCCGTACAGCTCCAAAGCGGTAAAGTGGCTGGAAAGCAGACTTTCAAGCTGTTAACAAAAATGATGCAAAATAAATGTAGTAAGCTCACTTATTGCAAATGTATGAATTGGAAAAGAACACTTGCTAACATGCAACTTTTTTGAAGCAGGATTGCAGTACTGACTGAAATTAAAATGCACAAAGATTGTTAAATATAACTTTGTGATTTGTCCTTGGGCATCTTGATTTAGAAAACATTTTCTTTATATCCGCTCCTTTCATTAAGCAGAATATCTTTCTATCTTGTGTCTGATTTTAGGTTCCATTGGTTCACATGTTGTTGTGAGAAGGTACTCTAGTAAAGACTTCTCTAAAGTAGAAGGCATATTTCAATTGAATGCTTCAGTTGACTGCCAAACCATGAGCGCAAATCGATAATTTATGTTCATCATCTGAATTCTAAAGTTGTTACTGCTTTGAATTCTTTGTCATGAATTGATAGTTTGTTGCTATTTAAAGAGACCATCTAAATTCTGAAAAGACAATGTTCACATTGTATAATGCGGTTCCAATTAGGAATACAGTAAGAGTTTTAACAACACCAGGTTAAAGTCCAACAGGTTTATTTGGTAGCAAACACCATTAGCTTTCGGAGCGCTGCTCCTTCGTTAGATGGAGTGGAAATGTGCTCTCAAACAGGACACACAGACACAAAAATCAAGTTACAGAATACTGATTAAAATGCGAATCCCTTCCTGTGGGGAAGCACTTCAGCAGTCACAGGCATTCAGCCTCTGATCTTCGGGTGGGTGTCCTCCAAGGTGGCCTTCACGACACGCGACAGCGCAGAGTAGCTAAGCAGAAACTGATAGCCAAGTCCCGCACACATGAGGACGACCTAAACCGGGATGTTGGATTTATGTCACATTATCAGTAACCCCCACAGCTTGCCTCCTGGGCTTGCAGGCTGTCCTGTCTGGAAACAATACACATCTCTTTAACCTGTGCTTAATGCTCCCTCCACCCACATTGTCTGTATCTTTAAGATCTGGCTGGTTGTAGGGATTCGCATTCTAATCCGTATTCTGTAACTTGATTTTTGTGTCTCTGTGCCCTGTTTGAGAGCACATTTCCACTCCATCTGACGAAGGAGCAGCGCTCCGAAAGCTAATGGTGTTTGCTACCAAATAAACCTGTTGGACTTTAACCTGGTGTTGTTAAAACTCTTACTGTGTTCACCCCAGTCCAACGCCAGCATCTCCACATCCCGATTAGGAATGACATGGAAGGTGTGACAGTACACCCATCCTTCATTATACATACAACTGCAGTAATACTCTGGATATTGCAAAATCACACCTTCCAGTTTTACCAAAGCAGCAGATCATTGCTTTACTGTGTTTTTAAAAACTATCACATGTTTAATTGTTTTGCTTTCTCATATCCTATGTTGCTGTTCTTGTCTCTAGTCATAACTTTTCCCAGCAAAGCATATTCTTAAAGAATATTCTTATTGCTGAGAGCATTCTAGGTGAAGGACAATAGTTGCCGTCCAGATCAGTACCAAGATTGAAAATCATAAGACACAAAAAAGGAGGTAAAGGATTAAGAAAATGAGGTAAAGGTAGATTACAACAATCCTATAGTTTGTTAAAGAAGGCCACTGAGGGAGGTAAGTAGTGATAGTGATGCCAAGACTGGTGGGTTGTAGTGGTTGTATTGTTCCATACATGTTCACCAGCTATGAGCTAACCAGATTAGCATAAGTCAGGTGAAACCTGGAATTTAGCTGGTTTACACACCCGAGGCACTCAATGGATAACCATCTCCAGAGAACCAGTGTTGAATTTTCCACCTTTCCTGCAAAAAGGAAATTTTTTCTAGTACTGTCAGTTTGGCAGAGAAATTATTTAACATTGTTAATGTCTCTACTTTCCTGGGAATTAATTGATAATAGCTTTACCTTGGTTAACACGCCATGGTAGTTGGGGCATGATTAATCATAAAATTATTTGGTTTTTTTTAAACATGAAGCAACTTTAATTTCTAGTGGCTGTTTCTTTAGCCATGCAATACTTAATGTGCCACACATTCTATGATCCTATGATACCAGTCTGTTGTCTCCTGTTTGTGTTAAACATAGAAGTCGAACATGGGGTTAACATGAGAATCCCTAATTGGTCAGGCCACACCTTAACTCATGCAATTTGTTCTGAGCACCAGACTTCAGGAAGAGTATATTGTCCTTGAAGGACAGGCAGTGCAGAGGGAAGGAGTACAGTGGTTTATGTGATGGAGAAAAGTATTGCTGAAACTGAAAGGAAATTGTGAGACTGCCTTTGTTATGTAGTGCAAAGACTAGGACAATATCAAGAAGAGCCGAGCAGTGACTGGATACTAGTGAGATGTTATGCAGAGAGAGAGGCTATTTAGTGAGGCGAGTGATGGAGATCGGAGTGCCAGGAAGAAGAAGAGGAAGGCCTGAGACCAGATGGAAAGATACAGTGGCAGTGTGCTTGGATAAGAATGGGTGACTGATAGGAGGAGCTGGAGACCAGCATTGCGGTGACCCCAAGTAAAATGGGAGAAGCCAAAAGGGATATAGAATAAAGGGAGGCCAGTTCTAATGCGGATAAGCCTAGATGTAATTGAATGGTAGTACAGATTTGAGAGGCTGGATGGTTCCTGTACCCTGTGTTTCTTTGGTCTTAAAACCTTTTGCCGTATCAAATTTTTTAGACTTGGCATTATCTGTGATTTCTGCTTGCCATCTCATGAGTTTTAGAGGATAGTGAAAGGTAATTAAACTGATTAAACATTATGCTGCTAACTGTTGGGATGTCCCTTTGACACTTCAGGAAGTTTGTTTTCTGGTACTGAATGAAATTTGTTTGATCTGTGAGGGTAGTTGAGTTTTCCCATTGTAAAGTATTCTCATGCTGGCAGATGAGGAAACAGTCATGTTTTTTCTTCTCTCCCATCCATGCAGAAATGCTGAAAAATCAGCCAAAGGTTAGTTAGCTGACCAAGTGGGTCATTAGCTTGTCTGCTTTCAGCTAATCAAATAGTTTAGATTCGATAATAGCCCTCAACTGCAGTAAAAATGTTCCAGAATTGAAATTTGTCTTTTAGCTTCAAAACCAGAAGTCATTTATCTTTTACATAGGCATCATTAAGGGTTCAGTCATGCAAGTAAGCAAGCCTTCACAGTGGAGCTCCGTGCTGGCAAAGCAACTCCATTGCAGGCTGTGCACAATTACCGATCACAATTAAATTCTTCCTTTTCTTGGTTGCAATGGTAGTGCTTGCACAACACTGATCAAATGAAGTAAACCAGTGATGGAAAATTCTTTCTTGTTCTCCATTCCATTCTTTCAGCCACACACCATGTCCGCTGGTAGTGCTTTCCCCACAATGCTCAGATTTCCAACCTCCCTCTACAAATACCTAATAATCCTTCACTGCTCGCAGCCTCCCAAAACTCCTGTGTTGTGGGGCAGTGAGTATCAGCAACTATTTAACTATGGGAATATCCAGTCCTCTTCTCGCATGTGCATGTTTTCTAGCAGGAGGTCAATAGCAATATGCAGTAGGAACTTGGCATCAGCTTTGCCTCACTTCACTGAGGCCATTTTTTGTTTTTCACATTTGGATGACACTGGTGAGGTTAATCTGGTCAGCCCCTGTTGTCCAGATTGTGATTTTTCTTTTCTCTACAACTGATTAACATGCAAGGACACTTCTGAGTGTGTTAGCCATCAGCCACATAATGTACACAAGAATCATGTGCTGGTCAGATTCTAGAGTAGCACTTTTCTATCGCGGGTTCACTCACTTCCCTGAAGATCACGGGTGAACCAGTTAAGATTTTACCACAATCTGACAGCTCTTAAAATCATATTTCCTTGTGTCAGACCAAATTACTAGATTGAATTTCGAAGTCACAACTTGTCATGGAGGGATTTGGTAGTGCGGTACTATAATCACTACCTAAACATCGTTGTAGATGCAACTGCAGCAGTTTAATTGTTGAAGTGGCTGCAGTCAACTGATAGCACAGACTGAGGATGAACTGCAGTACTCCATCCAATCATTTTGCATTGGCATCATACCATGTGGTACCTCCCCTCAATGTCACGCCTGGAGTTTGATACCTGCAGCATTTCTGGCTTTAGCCCGTGGAAAAATAAATTCAATTTTGACAATCACCATTGGAAAGATATATTAGATTGCCGATTGTGTGTAGCAGTATGGGGCTGTTGCAGTAAAGAAATTAACTACAAATCAATAACAAATTGACAAAAGTGAGGGAATCAAAAACGCCAACATCAGCCACCTTTGGCTTTGATGTAGCTTGGTTCACTTTAATACTGGGTTGCTGTTATTGATTTGCAAGTAATTTCATCTTGATTAGTTTTCAGATCTAAAACAAAGAAAACGACTTGGTGCATTTTGTCTGTCGAGCATTTTAATAATGTCAGGGTGGGGGTGATGCTGAAGGCCATGTTATTTTAGGGTAAAGGCAGTTGGTAATGGATTTGGGGTAATGAAAAGTGCAATGGTAGCTGAATACATTAACTATATTAATGGTTTCAAATACACTATCTCAATGTGATGCCTAAAATATCTGACAATTGTCAGTCAGGGGTGTTGCTGTGTGGTAGTCTTAAATATTCTTGTTCTTACAGCGTTTCATCATATTGCCAGCACTGGAGTTGTAAGCAAGTATTTTGTTTGGCATAACCATCTTTGTGGATATACATCAAGCTTTAACCTGGTGTTGTGAGACTTCTTACTGTGTATAACCATCTTTAACAGAGAAGGAAACAGACTGAAGTGAGCTCCTACTTTTGAATGTGTGAATAACGAAATTGGGAATTTCAACAGCATTGCTTAAGTGTAATCATTTTGTGTTACTGCAAGTAACTAATGGAAAAAGGTAATTGAGAAATGTTATTAATACAGAAGTTATAGGCTTTTTATCTTTGAATTAAAAAGCATTTGCCTTCAAAAAAAATGTTGTTTGCTGAATCTGCTTGTGTTCATTCTATGCAAAGATGTAATCATGTGTGAACTCTCCACATCTGCATGGAGATATCTGCCAAGCAGCTACTCAAAGTTTCATGTATTTGAAGTTTCTGTTTGAAAAATATGATCAAGTATATCTTGTGGACTTGGGGGGGAAAAAACAGCTTTTAGTTTTTATATGGCATCAATGAGGCTGCTAGAAGTAGATTAAATGCTGTCATGAAACAAGTAATATTTGTTTGAAAAGTGCTTTGTGTTTCACGTATTCTGCAACGGTTATTTCTCCTGTTTAGCAAAGTTTACAAAGGATGAGGTGTGGAGGGCAAGAAAAGTTTTACTTGTGTGTTCTAGTTCCAGTGTGTCAACTCTTTTGGATTCTGCTGGCTGACTGTTTCATAGATTATAATAATGCCTTGAATAGTGGGTTAGCCGAGCCAAATACTCAGTATTCTTATGTATTTATTTCAATAGTGGTCATAAATGGAATGGGAGTGCTGACTAAAGTTCTTTCTCTTTCTCCACTCTCTCTCTCTCTCTCTCTTCACCCCACCCGTCAAATTTGTTTCATGTTATGAATTAATGACACATACAGGTCATTTGGCCTGTAAGTCTCTGCCCTCTATTTCTCTCCCCTCTCTGCTAACCCCTCTTTTATGCAGTTTCTTCTTCAAATCTTCATTGTAGCCTGTTTTAACCACTCCATGTTGTGAGTGCCACTATCCTGCCACTCCAAGTAAAGAAATTCCTCATTTTTCTTTGACCTGTATTTGTCCATCGGTGAGAAAAGTTTCTCCACAGCTTCCAAACAAATGCCTTCATAAAAGTAAAGACCTCTATGGAGTCTGCACTTGGTATTTCCCAAAGAAGAGTTCGATCCTCTGTCATATCTGATCATTGCATCCACTTAAGGATGTAAGCATCCTAGTAAACCTTTTCTGTACTTTCTCCAGTGCTAAAATATCCTGTTTGTAATGTTCAGATCTGAACTGCACATTGTGATCTAATCAGATTACTTCCATGCGAATTTAACATTAATTCCCGCTCTTTGATTTTTATTCTATTCCTGTAGAAAAAAATTTTGCTTGTGTTTTGTTCACTGACAAGTGTAGTTGGATATGTAGGAATCAGTGTTCACCTTTGTTAGGTTACGCTGTGCTGGATTTATCAGTCACCTGTGTAGCTGAGGTCCATCACAGTTGGTGTAATGGGAAGCTCTTTGAATACTCCTGGGCAGGAAGTGACTGCATATTCATGAGCTCTGGTGCTACTTATTTTTTCAACCTAATGCATAATTATTTGATCCTGATGTATATAGCCTGTGTGTGCTATGTCCCTGCAAGATCTTGGCCAAACGTTGACAGGGAGCCCTCGTTTGGTGAGACGGTTGGAGACTGCCAGAATGGGGCCCAGTTCGCAGTGGCGGTTTTGCTGGTGAGCGGCCAATGCTTCGACAGTGCCATAGGCATCGGGATGATAGCTGTTATTGTGAGTGAAGTTGTGGACGATGCTCTCGACTCCCCGGCACAGGCTATTGCCATGCTCTTACAATCTTGATTAGAAGACTGGACATTTCAAGATCGATGGAGCACATTACATTCGGTCTTGAAGGCCTGAGGTCGAGTGAAGTCTCTGATCATTGGTCTTGCGTTACTCAATGAACACAGAGTACATAGAAGAGCTGGAGGCAGACAGATGCGACGGGGCTTTGCTACGTGCTGGGGCCTAGGTTTCTCTTTACCCGGGTTTCGGGGGAATGACATGGCGGAGGTGCCAAGGTGTTGATGAAACTCTTGTAGGAATGTTGCTCGATGATCCTGTCGTGGCTTTGGCCTTTTCAAGTTCCATGGATGGTTATATTATCCTGCAGTTCATCATTAATATTTGTGATGATTCTCCTGATTTTGTGATATTGTCCTTTATCCTGGCACTGATGTATGAGCATGAGGCATTTGTCACCTATTTTCCTGTTACGCTGAAAATCAGGACTTGTTAATCCTGGACTGCACCCTCTAGCCTTGTGTTGATCCTGTATTGTGCTTTTTAAAATATTGATAAGAGCAATCCTGTAACTGAACTCTTGAGGCGAATTTGACCAATTATCCTGTTTAGAGTCATTCTCCAGTTCTGTTAATCCTTGAATGTATCCCCTGTAATTTCATGTTTTAATTGATCCTGTTCTGTGATTGATCACATTGTAAGAGTTTTAACAACACCAGGTTAAAGTCCAACAGGTTTATTTGGTAGCAAATACCATTAGCTTTCGGAGCGCTGCTCCTTCATCAGATGGAGTGGAAATGTGCTCTCAATCAGGGCACAGAGACACAAAATCAAGTTACAGAATACCGATTTAGAATGCGAATCCCTACAGCCAACCAGATCTTAAAGATACAGACAATGTGGGTGGAGGGAGCATTAAGTACAGGTTAAAGAGATGTGTATTGTTTCCAGACAGGACAGCCTGCAAGTCCAGGAGGCAAGCTGTGGGGATTACTGATAATGTGACATAAATCCAACATCCCGGTTTAGGCCGTCCTCGTGTGCGGAACTTGGCTATCAGTTTCTGCTCAGCGACTCTGCGCTGTCGCGTGTCGTGAAGGCCGCCTTGGAGAACGCCCACCCGAAGATCAGAGGCTGAATGCCCGTGACTGCTGAAGTGCTCCCCCACAGGTGATTGTCGAGCGGTGTTCATTCATCCGTTGTCGTAGCGTCTGCATGGTTCCCCCAATGTACCATGCCTCGGGACATCCTTTCCTGCAGCGTATCAGGTAGACAACGTTGGCTGAGTTGCAAGAGTAGGTACCGTGTACCTGGTAGATCGTGTTCTCACATGAGATGATGGCATCCGTGTCGATGATCCGGCACGTCTTGCAGAGGTTGGTGTGGCAGGATTATGTGGTGTCGTGGTCACTGTTCTCCTGAAGGCTGGGTAGTTTGCTGCGGACAATGGTCTGTTTGAGGTTGCGCGGTTGTTTGAAGGCAAGAAGTGGGGATGGCTATGGCGAGATGTTCGTCTTCATCAATGACATGTTGAAGGCTCCGGAGGAGATGCCGTAGCTTCTCCGCTCCGGGGAAGTACTGGACAACGGAGGGTACTCTATCCACCGTGTCCCGTGTTTGTCTTCTGAGGAGGTCGGTGTGGTTTTTCGCTGTGGCGCGTCGGAACTGTTGATCGATGAGTCGAGCGCCATATCCTGTTCTTATGAGGGCATCTTTCAGCATCTGGAGGTGTCTGTTGCGATCCTCCTCATCCGAGCAGACCCTGTGTATACGGAGGGCTTGTCCGTAGGGGATGGCTTCTTTAACGTGTTTAGGGTGGAAGCTGGAGAAATGGAGCATCGTGAGGTTATCCGTGGGCTTGCGGTACAATGAGGTGCTGAGGTGACCGTCCTTAATGGAGATGCGTGTGTCCAAGAATGCAACCGATTCCGGAGAGGAGTCCATGGTGAGTCTGATGGTGGGATGGAACTTGTTGATGTCATCATATAGTTGTTTCAGTGATTGCTCACCATGACTCCAAAGGAAGAAAATGTCATCGATGTATCTAGTGTATAGCATCGGTTGAAGGTCCTGTGCGGTGAAGAAGTCTTGTTCGAACCTGTGCATGAAGATGTTGGCATATTGAGGTGCGAATTTGGTCCCCATGGCTGTTCCGTGTGTCTGGATGAAGAACTGGTCGTTGAAGGTGAAGACATTGTGGTCCAGGATGAAGCGGATGAGTTGTAAAATTGCATCTGGAAACTGGCAGTTGATGGTGTTGAGTACTGACGCTGTTGCAGCAATGCCATCATCGTGGGGGATGCTGGTGTAGAGTGCCGAGACACCCATTGTGATGAGGAGTGCTCCTGGTTCAACTGCTCCATGTGCGTTGAGTTTCTGTAGGAAGTCCGTAGTGTCGCAACAAAAGCTGGGGGTTCTTTATACAATGGGTTTCAAGATGCCCTCGACATAGCCAGAGAGGTTCTCGCACAGGGTCCCATTGCCTGATACGATGGGACGGCCGGGTGTGTTGGCCTTGTGTATCTTTGCGAGGCAGTAGAGATCTCCAGGGGAGTACGTGGGATGGGAGCACGGAGTGTGCTTTGAAGGTCTGGATCAAAGGTCTTGATCAGAGTGTTGAGTTGACAGGTGTGTTCTTTGGTCGGATCTGTGGGTAATTGTCTGTAGTGTTCCTCGTTGTTCAGTTGTCGGTACACTTCTTTGCAGTAATCCGTTCTGTTCAGTATGATGATGGCCCCTCCTTTGCTGGTTTGATGACAATGTTGCGGTTGGTCTTGAGAGCGTGCATGGAGTTACGTTGTGCTTGGGTGATGTTCGGTGCTGTCTTGTGAGTGCGGCAGATGAATTTGGTGTTGATGCACCTCCTGAAGCCATGCAGACGCTACGACAATGGATGAATGAACACCGCTCGACAATCACCAGGCAAGACTGTTCTCTTCCTGTTGGGGAACACTTCTGCGGTCACAGGCATTCAGCCTCTGATCTTCAGGTAAGCGTTCTCCAAGGCGGCCTTCATGACACAAGACAGCACACATGAGGACTGCCTAAACCGGGATGTTGGATTTATGTCACATTATCAGTAACCCCCACAGCTTGCCTCTTGGACTTGCGGGCTGTCCTGTCTGGAGACAATACACATCTCTTTAACCTGTGCTTAATGCTCCCTCCACCCACATTGTCTGTATCTTTAAGATCTGGTTGGCTGTAGGGATTTGCATTCTAATCAGTATTCTGTAACTTGATTTTGTGTCTCTGTGCCCTGTTTGAGAGCACATTTCCACTCCATCTGACGAAGGAGCAGCGTTCTGAAAGCTAATGGTATTTGCTACCAAATAAACCTGTTGGACTTTAACCTGGTGTTGTTAGAACTCTTACTGTGTTTACCCCAGTCCAACGCCGGCATCTCCACATCATTGATCACATTGACAGGGGCAATCCTGCAAGTGAGCATGGTAGTGAATTTTTGCATATTATCCTGTTGTTCTGATGTCCTGGTGAATCCAGGGGCATCCATCAGTCCTTGGTGGAATGCATTCCACAATGTGCTTTTCGTTTCTGAGGTGTGTTGTGTAAATTGTAACTCTGCAATTTTTATCCGTCTTCTCATCTTGTAATCCCGGTTTGGACGTTTTCACCTGATATCCTTTATCACAATTGTGATTAAAATGTATAATGGCATTGCGGGCGGGCGGGGGGGGGGGGGGTGGGAAGGACCCTACGAGCCCTCACAGCGGGTGAAGAACACCACCACCCCCCACTAGAATTTATGGGATTGCAGATTGTGTATTTCAGTTGTTTTAAGGTTATAGAATCTCCAATTAATTCTTGTTATAGTACAGACAGACTATATATCATGGGAAAGACGTGTATTGTATCCATGGTGCCTCCAAGGTGGCTGGCCTTGGGGGAAGCATCCTTTGGTGTAAATCCAAGTGTGGTGCAAAAATCCTTGGTGGTTTAACCACCATTTTACTTGTGTTAATATCTTGTATTTTGTATGGTTGAATGGCTATTTTGAAGACACAAGTTCTATAACTCTGTCACTTTTAGCTTCGTTGAGCACTGCTGAATGAATTGTGGCTGTATCGTGTTATCCTGATATCCCCATCACCCTTAGATATATCCTTTTATTACTTGTATGATGGGAGGTGCTGGATATAATGAATAATCTGAAGCAACTGTGTTGATAAATGTTCTTTCTTTTTCTGTTTCTTACGTGTATTTGTTTGAAAATGATCTCGCTGTACTGTACCAATCTGAGAGTTTGAGTTATTTGTTGTGAAAAATCTTCAATAAAAATACATTTAAAATTAACACTGGTGGGATGTTGGTGGGTCTAGCGACTAGACTTGAGTTATATGGAAGAAATTTGGTTGGGAAAAGTGGCTATTCCATTTTCAACTGATCTTGCCAATAGGACCAAAGTCAGGATCTTTAGAGTCGGGCAACTGAGGAAAGACAACATGTTCAAAATTCTGACTTCCAATCGGGAATGAGGACATTAACCGCTATGCCATTATGCCTGGTAGTTGAGGTTTGAATTGGCTCTGAACATAATGTGATCTTAACTGATTGATTGAAAATATTTCCTTCACCATTATTTTAAAAATGTTCCTTCAAGCTTAATTTTTTAAGATGATCAATAAGAGCAGTGTAGTGCTGCCATAAGGTAATATGTGTGCATGTTATTCTCCTTTGATAGTCTGGGTGGGATCAGAAAATGACTGGAAATTCCCTTGCATCATGAGCATGTTGCACTGTGGGCTAGTGTAGTATGATGCCAATGAGAAATTCCTGATTGTAAGTTTTGTGGAAAAATGTATTCGGCATGGAAATTGTGACCATTAATCCATGAGAGGGTTGGTTTGTGAAATTTGTACATATTGAACTGATATTTTTTAACTGAGTGTGCACTAAATTCAGATTTCACTTGCAGACTAAATGCCCTTATCCAGAATTAGAACTGGATGTATCCTAGTGTCTGCTGAGGAAGATGATGACAAATATGCAACTAAACTGTGTTTTCAACAGCAAAATACATTAAGGAAAAGTTCAAGTCAAGAATAGTTGCATTTCCTTTGAATTAACAACCTTGTAAGTTCTCCATGCTAGTTACACTTGTGGCCTCTTACATGAAGCAGTGGGAACCTCAAAAATATCCTAGGGACAACATTTGAGTGTCGCAGAAAATGACCAGGTAGCAGTTTCTGTTTGTACTGCGGTTGGTTTGTATTGTTGACAATTACAGTGAATGATTCTAAGTATAGCTTACTCCCACTGCAAGTAGAATTGCCTAATGCAATTAAAAACAATTAATTATTGCCTTTGCTAAAGGAAACTGTCTCTGGCTGAAAAGTAATAAACATTTGCAAATGTGCTGTTTTCTATTTACAGTAATAGGATGATTTTGAAGACAGTGATTTTGGATTGTGGTGTTTATAGTCTTAAATAGATACTGTTATTCCAAAACCTTAAGAATGTAGGCTTTGATAGATTGAATGAGTGCAAATTTGACTAGTGTACTGATTAGAAATTTAAATTAATGCAAGCAAACTCTGAGCAGGTAATTTGGGCTCTTTGCTGCATGAATGTTTATAGTTCTCAATAAGGAACACAATCCTGGCAAGGATTTTGGTTTCCTTGCATTCCAGCTGAGATGTAACTAAATTAACACGTTTCAGGTTTGTGTGGCACACTGCCACACAGGACTGTACCTTGATCAATCAGGGGAACGTTAAGATGTGTTCAGTATGCAGTTCTTCTAACGTGTATCAAAAGTTTCAACTCTGGGTGGCTTGTGAAATGGATATTTGTATGTATAATATGAAGTGATGTTGGCAATACTATGACCTGTTTATTTTCTTTACCAAAGCTGTTCTTTATTTCACTGCCTACTCAATGATATAGAGAAATATTCTGGTGATCGTGTTTGCAGAATTGAATTTCTTGTAAAAGGATTGCAAACTCCACCACCACTGACAAGAATGGAATTAGGAAATATCTGACTAACAATTTAATACGTACGTGTTTCACAAGCCAATCCTATCATGGGTTAGAGGTCACTTTCTGTACTGAGCACTTTTTTACACACAGATTGCAATTGGAAATTTACTTCATTTGCATATTACTACAGTGGCCCACAGTGTAACATGATGCAGGGGAATGGAATTTTGCAGGATGGTGCTATGGATGTATCACATAAAGCATATTGCTCTGGGTATGTGTTGCTCACTTTAATTTGAGCATGAAAGCTGCTTATCCCGCTTGTGAATTTCAAGCCAGTAACAAATTGTCACAACTTTGTTTACTCTTTCTATAGCATTTTCAATATTATCATTGTCAGAAGCCAAGCAGGTTTAGAATTCAAAGTCCCCATTGACATGTATAATGCATGTTTAGATTTTGGAATATTAATTTTGATTAAATTTGTTTTGTTAAATTTGTTCGAAACAAATAAAATTTACTTCGCATTAGGAATTGCCAATTAATAGACATCAGGAATGTTCATGACCAGGAAAAAAACCATTGCAGTCCCAAAGTGAATCTTTCATTAACCTTAAAAATATTTCTATTACTCAAAGGGAGATGATCCAACTTCCTATGTAACAAATAATTGATATGAAATATAAGCATTGTCCAAACTCCTAAAGCATATTTAACAGTTTACATTTCATTTTATTTCAATTTGAAATTCATATTTTGCTGTTGGATGATTGCATCTTTGTGTGTGTGAGCTGAGTTAAATTTCTCAATGTTCTGCTGAAAATTACCTAAACTACGAGATTATAATGCTTTATGTGGAGGAGGAGCAAAGATTGAGAATCAATCCAACCTGAATCAGGAGGAGTAGGATTTGGTGAAATAGGACTAATTACAAGGCAAATAAAGCTCAGTGTGGAGCTATGTAAGATAATTAGTGAGAAACCAAATCAAGGTGTTATGTGTGATATACTGGTAGGAAAAGGATTTGGGATTGTTGTGGCCAAGTTGCAGTGCAAAAATCAAAGCAAGATATTGAATTTCATGAACAGAAGCATAGAATATAAACCAAAAGAGAAAATACTACTTCAGGCACTGATTTGACTCCAGCTTGAGTGATCCCGACAAGACTTGTCATCAAATGATGAGGGATTTTGGTACCATTGTGGCTTAGAAGTAGCGTGGTCACTTGAGTCAGCAGTTTGTGATCAAGCCCCATACAAACATCTGAGTGCATAATTTGGGCTGAGATTTCAAAGGAGTGCTGTATTGTTGGGGATGTTTTCGGATGTGATATAAATTCTGTCTGGTCTCTTGATAAAATTCTGGTGACACTGTTACAAGTAGAGTCTGTGTTTTGGGCAATATTTATCACTCTACTGATTTACCTTTTAAAACTGATGTTCTGGTCACTTTATTTATTGCCACATTTCCATCAATTACAAAAAACTATGCTTTTAACATATTTCCTTGGCTGGGAAGTGTTTTGGGATACCTTGAGGCTTTGAAAGGTATATAAAGAGAAATAAATTCTCAGTTTTGAGGTTCAGGAAATATGGATGTCAGAACAAACACAATTTTATATCTCCGGAATCTAGTTACATTTTGTTTGTTTTGCAAAAGGAGATCACCTGAAAGTAGTAACCTATCAAGTTTCAAAATTAAGAGGTTTGATAAAGTTGCTAAACTAATCACATTAATGAAGGGATCACAAAGCAGGATACCTAATTTTTAAATTTGGTCTAAATGGGGGGAACTTCAGATAGAACTGCATTCGCAAGGGGTAATAGATACATGGTCTGAGGAAGGTCTTGCAAGGAAGTTGTTTTAATGGATCCAAGGAACGGATTCAAAATTTTAAAAATTGCATGTTCTTCTGGAGAAAGAAAGGTACACTAAGATGGAAAGTTAGGTTTAAATGAATCCTGAATTGTGGTTCTTAATTCTGAGTTTCCGCTTCATCCTGAGATTAGTTTATTATGCAAGTTTGTTTCACTTTGTAACATTTACTTCTCATTGGGCTGGATAAGAGAATTCTGGACTGTAAATGATACCTCATTTATTCATGCGACGGATTTTCCCAGTGATCATTCTTTACTTGATGTAGATTACTGTGTGAATGTGGCTGCCTCAACCCTGAATAGTGCCATGGGGCACCCAGTAGTATATTTTAGTATACCCAAGTAAGGGTAAATGCAATTGCATAATCACAGCTAAGAAAAAATAAGCTAATGCTTTTATTGAAGTTGTAGGACTGATCTTATAACATCAATTTTCTAGCATCAAGTGATATTTTGTATTAATTGGTTAAATAACTAGCTACGGGTTTGGAATAAGTCAGAGGCTTTTAGTGTTGGTTGTAGTTTGAGCAGATTGAGTTTACTGTGTTACAGCAACCTGTGAAGTGATCTGGGATAGAATGTCAAATGAGCTTGAGGATAGAGTTCTGTTAATTAGATGAGTATTGATATCCACTCGTCTGAATTGCTTGGTGTAATGGATGGCATTTGAGAGCCAAATTACAATTGGTGACTAAAATTTGTACTAACTGAAGCTGAATATGACGTTTTTTCCATTTTTGCAATAGCACCATTTTAATTTATTTGTATGCTTTCTGCTGGTGTATTTTTAGGTGGGGGAATTAAAAGAAAGATTGTCACTTTAGTAAGATTTCAAATCTGAATTTTTGACTTTGTAAAGATAGTATCATGAAAATAAAGTGAGGGAGGGGTTACTTTAAATACAGTTGTGGAACAGAGAAGCAGAAAATTTGGCAGTGAGTTACTGTAAGCCATCAGGGCCAGTTTTGATAGCCCAAAAAGAGTGAACAAAGTAGAAACATTGAAAACTGATATCTCTTCCTCCATAACTTTATGGGAAATCCTAATTTGCCATATTAGAGCAACCTGGAAGACAAGTTGCAACTAGCTGCTGAAACCAAAGAAATAGTGATGTGATGCTTGGACCAAGTAAATTTTAAGCATAGTATTTTAATTGCTCCCCAAGTTAATCCTGTAAAGCATGCTTTCCCTGTGGTTTAAGTCAGTGTCTTGGTAAATGTAAACTCACATCAATTTTAATCCGGTTTTCTAGGTGTAACTGGAATACTAAAAATAAACTGGCATCCGTTGCATATTATGCTGGCTTTGTTGTTTTTAAAAAAAACCTTTAATAGCAACCCAAGCTACTTTATTGAATGGATTTAGGTGCTTTATTCATCAAATTACTAAATTGATTATTTCAATAGTTCATTGGCACAGCCCTGTTTTTGTGGTACATAAAGACATTCCTAATCACATTGGTTTTCACAGAAATACCCGGTAAATTAGTATTTCCCGTTTGGCAACAAACATTCAAAACTCGTTGCGCGCTTATGCACTATTTGATTAAAATTTAATCTAAACTTTTGAAATGAAAATTCTTGTTAGAGTTTGTCCATTTGAACTTTTACAGTCCCAGTCCTTTTCTATGTACATGTCATGATTTCCGTCTACACAACAGATCAAAAACGATACAAAATGGTCCGATAGTCCGAAAGGTGTGTTGGTGAGGAGTATTAGCTATGCTAAATTCTCCCTCAGTGTACCTGAACAGGTGTCAGAATGTGGCGATTAGGGGATTTTCACAATAACTTCATTGTGGTGTTAATGTAAACCTACTTGTGACAATAAATAAACTTTAAACTATATCCTGTTTTGAAAATTTCTGCATTACTGTGAAGTGCAAGTATATTAACATAGGTAATTTAAAAAACTCAACACATGCTCGTTTTGAGCAAGAGGTCAGCGAGAACATGCCTTTCACCCCGGAAATTTCGGCCGAATGGTATCCGAGGTCACCATCGCAGATGTCAGATCAGCCTTCTCGAAAGTCAACCCACAGAAAACGACTGGTCAGGATGGTGTACCCGGGCGAGCACTCAGATCCTGCGCGGACCAGCTGGCGGGGGTATTCGCAGGCATCTTTAATCTCTCTTAAAGCATATAGGGACCTCAGATTGGTGTAAAGAAGATGACCATCATCCCTGTACCAAAGAAAGGCCAGGCAGTGTACCTTAATGACTATTGTCCGGTGGTTCCGACATCCATTATTATGAAGTGCCTTGCAGGTTAGTTATGGCATGAATCAATTCCAGCCTCCCAGATTGCCTGAATCCACTGCAGTCTGCCTATTGCCATAACAGGTCCATAGCAGACGCCATCTCCCTGGCCTTACACTCAACCCTGAAACACCTAGATAACAATGACACCTACATCAGACTCCTATTTATTGACTACAGCTCAGCCTTCAACATTATTCTCCAAACTCTGGCCTGGGGCTCGGCTCCTCCCTCTGCAACCGGATCCTCAACTTTCTAACCCACAGACCACAATCAGTAAAGATAGGCAACAGCACCTCCTCCATGATATGAAAGCAAAATATTGCGGTTGCTGGAATATGAAACAAAAATAGAAAATGCTGGAAAATCTCAGCAGGTCTGACAGCATCTGTAAGGAGAGAATAGAACCAACGTTTCGTATCTAGATGAGCCTTCGTCAGAACACCACCTCCATGATCATTCTGAACACTGGTGCTCCACAAGGCTGTGTTCTCAGCCCCTTACTATACTCCTTTCACACCTATGACCGTGGCACAATTTCCCCTCCAACTCGATTTTCAAGATTGCTGATGACCTCACTATAGTGGGTCGGATCTCAAACAATGATGAGCCGACGCAATAGCTAAGAAAGCCCACCAACACCTCTACCTTCTCAGGAGGCTAAGGAAATTTGGCATGTCCACTACAACTCTCACCAACTGTTACTTTCTTTCTGGTTGTATCACAACTTGGTATGGCTCCTGCTTTGTCTAAGTCCACAACAAACTACAAAAGGTCGTGAATGAAGCCCAGTCCATCACGCAAACCAGCCTCCGATCCATTGACTCTGTCTACATTTCCTGCTGCCTTGGAAAAGCAGTCAGCATAATCAAGGACCCCACGCACCCCGGACATTCTCTCTTCCATCTCATTTCGTCGGGAAATAAGATACAAAAGCCTGAGGTCACCTACCAATCGACTCAAGAACAGCTTCCCTGCTGCTGTCAGACTTTTGAATGGACCTGTCTCATATTAAGTTGATCTCTCTCTACGTCCTAGCTATGTCTGTAACACTACATTCTGCACCCTCTCCTTTCCTTCTCAATGAACAGTATGCTTTGTATAGCATGCAAGAAGCAATACTTTTCACTGTATACTAATACATGTGACAATAATCGAATCAAAATAACAGTGTTTTGTCGTGTTTTTCTGCACAATTATTTTCACATATCCAGCAGTCTGCTGCTTATTAAAATATTTACTGCTAACTGTAAAAGCTGAAGGTATTTAATGGTGTTATGTAAGGTTTTTCTTCCGTTTAATTTCTTCTCGTAATTTTAGAATCATAGAATCCCCACCGTGTGGAAAGATGCCATATGGCCCATCAAGTCTGCGCCGACCTTCTAGAAGAGCATCCCACCCAGGACCACCTCTCTGCCCTATTTCCAAAACCCTGCACATTTCCCATGGCCAATCCAGCTAACCTACACATCTTTGGATACCAAGGGGCAATTTACCATGGCCAATCCCCCGAACCTGCTTATCTTTGGGACTGTGGGAGGAAACCGGAGCACCTGGAGGAAACCCATGCAGACACGGGGAGAACGTGCAAACTCCACACAGTTATCCAAGGCTGGAATCGAACCTCAGTTCCTGGCGTTGTGAAGCAGCAGCGCTAACCACTGCCACCATGGCCCTGTATTGCCTGACTGCACAAAAGGCTTTCCTGATCCAATTCTTCACCTGCCGCAACTTTTCCTGCATTTCAACATTGGAAGGACTGAAGCCATTGACTTGAGGCATTTCACCCCATCCCTCTACCTAGCAACTGAGGCTATATCAGACTGGAATTCAGCATCATAATTGACAGTCGAGCTATCAACCATCTACTAGTACTGCCACTAGCACCTATTTCTACCTCTGTAACATCACTTGAATTTCCTCCCTTGCCTCTTCCACCACCTCAGGTCTCTCTTCTGAAGCCCTCACTTTATTGCCTTCAGATGTGACTATTCCAGGTCACTCCTGACAAGGCTCCCATATTCTACCTTCGAAAAACTTGAGATCATCCAAAATCCTGCTGACTAGTCCTAACTGGCATCAATTTCTGTTCACCTATCACCCTTTGCTTGCTGAACTACTCTAGCTCCCAGTTATGTAATGCCTCAATTTTAAAATCCTCATCCTTAATTTTAAATCCCCTGATGGCATTGATTCTCTACATCTCTCTAATCCACAACAGATAAGAAAGTGGATTTGAGACAACAATCAGATCAGCCATGAACATATCGAATGGTGGAACAGACCCAGAGGACTGAATGGCCTACTCCTACTCCGTCTCCTATGTTCCAAGTTATCTATCTATCTTGCGCATTCTCATTTTAATCACTCCAATGGTGGGCACCCCTTAAATTGCTGAGGCTTTAAGCTCCAGAATTCCCTCCCCTCCCGTTTCTGTGTCTTGACCTAACTTCCCTACAGTAAGAAGTCTCAACACCAGGTTAAAGTCCAACAAGTTTATTTGGTAGCATGAGCTTTTGGAGCGTTCATCAGGTGAGTGTAGGATTTGGTTCGCAAACAGGGCATATATAGACACAAACTCAATTACAAGATAATGGTTGGAATGCGAGACCTAATAGGTAATCAAGTCTTTCCAGGTACAAACAATGCGAGTGGAGAGGAGGTTAAGTACAGGTTAAAGAGGTGTGAATTGTCTCAAGCCAGGACAGTTAGTGAGATTTTGCAAGCCATGGGGGTTACAGATAGTGTGACATGAACCCAAGATCCCGGTTGAGGCCGTCCTCATGGCTTTCAGTTTCTGCTTGACGATTCTGCGTCGTCGTGTGTCTTGAAGGCACAGATTCGAACAAGACCTCTTCACCGCACAGGACCTTCAACTGACACTATTCACTCGATACATTGATGACATTTTCCTCTTTGGACTCATAACGAACAATCACTGAAACAATTATATGATGCCATCAACAAGTTCCATCCCACCATCAGACTCACCATGGACTATTCTCCAGAATCGGTTACATCCTTCGACACACGCATCTCCATCAAGGACGGTCACCTCAGCACTTCACTGTACCGCAAGTCCACGGATAACCTCACGATGCTCCACTTCTCCAGCTTCCACCCTAAACACGTTAAAGAAGCCATCTCCTACGAACAAGCCCTCCGTACACACAGGATCTGCTCAGATGAGGAGGATCACAACAGATACCTACAGACGCTGAAAGACGCCCTCATAAAAACAGGATATGGCGCTTGACTCATCGATCGACAGTTCCGACGCGCCACAGTGAAAAACTCATTGCCTCAGAAGATAAACACAGGACATGGCGGACAGAGTACCCTTCGTCGTCCAGTACTTCCCCAGATCGGAGAAGCTACGAAACTTCTCCGGAGCCTTCAACATGTCATTGATGAAGACGAACATCTCGCCAAAGCCATCCCCACACCCCAACTACTTGCCTTCAAACAACCGCGCAACCTCAAATAGACCATTGCAGGCAGCAAACTACCCAGCCTTCAAGAGAACAGTGACCACGACACCACACAACCCTGCCATGGCAACCTCTGCAAGACATGCCAGATATCGACACGGATGCCATCATCTCACATGAGAACACCATCCACCAGGTACACGGTACATACTCTTGCGACTCGGCCAATGTTGTCTACCTGATACGCTGCAGGAAAGGATTTCCCAAGGCATGGTACATTGGGGAGACCATGCAGACACTATGACAACGGATGAACGGACACCGCTCAACAATCACCAGGCAGGAGTGTTCCCTTCCTGTTGGGGAACACTTCAGCAGACAAGGGCATCAGTCTCTGATCTTCGGGTAGGCGGCCTTCAAGGCACACGACAGTGCAGAATCGCCGAGCAGAAACTGATAGCCAAGTTCCGCACACATGAGGATGGCTTCAACCGGGATCTTGGATTCATGTCGCACTATCTGTAACCCCACGACTTGCCTGGGCTTGCAAAATCTCACTAACTGTCCTGTCTGGAGACAATACACATCTCCTTTAACCTGTACTTAATCCCCTCTCCACTCGCATTGTTTGTACCTGTAAAGACTTGATTACCTGTTAAGACTCGCATTCCAACCATTATCTTGTAATTGAGTTTGTGTCTGTGTGTCCTGCTTATGAACCAAATCCTGCACTCACCCGATGAAGGGGCAGTGCTCCGAAAGCTCATGCTACCAAATAAACCTGTTGGACTTTAACCTGGTGTTGTGAGACTTCTTACTTTCCCAACCTAGTCCAACGCCGGCTTCTCCACATCATAACTTCCCTACTTTAAATCATTCTTTAATACTTACCTCGAATCAAAGTTTTGGTCATCTTGCACATAATGTGGCTTAATGCTTTTGTTTTATCATCTCTTCTGTTTAATATTTTGGAATGTATTATTGTGTTAAATGTGTCTTAAGTGCAAATTGTTGTTGTTGCTCATTTACCCCGTCTCACTTCAGGTGCCTGCTCCAATCTTCACCTGTTCTTGGGCTTCATATACTGTTCCTTGTCTGTCATGGGATGTGGGCATTACTGACTCGGCCAGAATTTGTTGCCCATCCCTAATTGCCTTTAAGGTGATGGTAAACTGCCGCCTTGATTGGCTGCATTCCATGTGGTGTAGGTACACCCAGTGTGCTGTTAGGAATATTGACCCAGTGACTTGACTGGTTTGTAGGCTTCTTGGACACCATTCACATTAAACTTTAATCTTTCAGCCTTTTTTGCCTGCCTTGCTGCTCAACAACAGAAATATTTCCCTTAATGCCAATCTATCATGCAGTTTAATTCAATATATAACAGACGGGGAGAAATTGGCACCTTCGCAGAATCCAGGATAATCTCCCTTTCAAATACAAATAGCACATGGGAGTCCATAAGTACATCACGTGGATAAACAGAGGGGGTGCATAATAGCACAAACAAAATGGACACAAATCAAGTTATTGACACACTGCAGCCTTGAGGTACCTACAAAATGGAGACATTTGCAAAACACCATTATCCATGTGGAAGTAGAATTTACTTGTTGACCATGACTAACATTAAAAGTTTTATTTTTGTTTCTATTTCTAGTTTCTATATTTTGATACCGGCGGCACGGTAGCACAGTGGTTAGCACTGCTGCTTCACAGCTCCAGGGTCCCGGGTTCGATTCCCGGCTCGGGTCACTGTCTGTGTGGAGTTTGCACGTTCTCCTCGTGTCTGCGTGGGTTTCCTCCGGGTGCTCCGGTTTCCTCCCACAGTCCAAAGATGTGCGGGTTAGGTTGATTGACCAGGTTAAAAATTGCCCCTTAGAGTCCTGGGATGCATAGGTTAGAGGGATTAGCGGGTAAATATGTGGGGGTAGGGCCTGGGTGGGATTGTGGTCGGTGCAGACTCGATGGGCCGAATGGCCTCCTTCTGCACTGTAGGGCTTCTATGACTCTATGATCATAAGCCTCCTGGATTCTGAATAACACATTTCTGGATCGAGTCAGAAATTAAAGGAAAGCTTTTATTATAAAGCAAAGGACCTTTGGGCATTTCCCCCCAATTTTTCCAAACTATTTTAGAGAATGTTTCGACTGTCATTCCTGAAAGACTGTTGTGTTCACTCTAATTTTAAACATATAATGTTGATATTCTAATATGCTTTTTTAAAAGTATATTGTGCAGTAATTCTGTTTGCATCATAATCCAAACATGTGAAGTGGTTTGTAATTTGGTCGTAAAAGTACTAGAATAATGGCAGGTGGGGCAAAAACATTTTTCTACAGACGTCAAGTATCTTCAGTCACTGGATCTATTAATGGTGAATTTTTCTTAAATCAAAAATTAAAGAAAGACGATGATTGTGATGCTATATTGGTATACCATTTATTGCTTGAACTTCCACAATGGAAAATGCACAGCCGTGTTGACCAATTCATTATATAAAATGTATGCTCAGTTTCTCAAGCCTCAGTCATCATCTTGGGTGTGCCCTTAACCATGAGAGGAAGTGATATTTTGGCTGCAGTTGGGTTCCCTCGAGACTTGCATCTGCCTTGATCCTCACTTAGTTTCTTGCAAGCCTAGATTATTTGTAATATGTTTTATGTTTAGTAAGTCACATTAACTTTTCTGTAGCAGCCGAATAAATTGGTTTTTGATTAGTTATTAGGAAACCTGAGCCAGTTGAACATTTACCAATGTCCACATGCTTTCACAGATTTTTGCCATACCCTTTTACTCATTATGAAGAATGCCACAAGAGATCCGTCAGTCTTCACTAACTTAGTTCACTAATGATCAGATAATTTCTTGAATAATTGATGGTATATTCTTTGTGATCTTGTCTATTCCAGGAGATTTTTGTGGCTGGAGGGGTGTGGGGGTACAGTATTCCACTGTTCAAGTGCAGTATTGGCTTGATGAACCTGCTGATCTTTACCCTTTTGTTATTGCATATTCCTGTACATTTTATGAGATGACTAGATCTTTTTTACACTTCTGCTATATTCATAGCTTAAAATTTGCTTGGAAATTCTTCCAGCTTGCTTTGGTTCGTTTGGTTCTGAGGTTTTGAATCAAAATATGTAAAAGGGTTTTCACATGTTGAAACTGAGAATGTGCTAGAAATCCAGCACACTGTACTTTAGGTGCAAAAAGACACGAGAGTGTCTATTGTGTTTTGGTGGATTTGAATAGGAAATATTTGTGACTAAAATGAATCTTCTAGAAATTGAGCCCCTTTTTTAAGGAGAATAGTGTACCTCATAGACAAAATGGAATTGTAAAAGTTGCTGAAGAACCTTCAACAGATGGAAAGAAAGATATTTGGTATGATGTTGAAATGTATTTACGTGCCACATACTCTTGGACAAATTTGTTAGTTATTGAATAAAAAACAAACGTACATTGTGTATTGGAGCAAATTTAATTCCCCTGTTTTGACACTACCATGGCCTGAAGAAATTAAAATGGAAAGACACCGGAGAGAACTCTGCTCCGAGATGAGAGAGAATGATTGTTACTGTTTTTTGTTAACTGATCTGCTGACAGAGCATTACTGTGTTGAAACATTGACTACATTTTTACCATTGGGTGCTGATACTTGTGATTTTGTATCTCTATCCAGGAAGGCTGTTTTAGCCTATCCATCCAGAATAACTTGCAGTTCCCATCTTGTCATCTAACTATGTTGAATGAAAGCAAGGATTTTGGCTCCACTACCTTAACCAAAAGACCATTTTAGATGTTAACACATGAAGAAATTTGTCCCAATTTCTATCCTGAAGTGCCCTTTCACCAGCCTGTGCATGTTTGTTCTAGGGTTTTGTCTCATCTAAAAGCAGCCCTGCAGATGTGTGTTTCCTATCTTGTATGTTTGTATAAGGTGCCCTCTCTAAAGAGCTCCACTTTTCAATATCGGCTCATAACCCAATCCTTTATCTCTGGGGATCAGCCTCATGGTTTTTCATTGCATCTGCTCCAATATCTTTTTGAATGTCTTAATTAAAATTGAAAACTGCACACGATCCTGCCTGACCTAGATGCTGTCGTTTATTAAATGCTAAATCATCATTATCTCATTGCATTTCTACTTCACTTATTGCCACAGCGTCTGAAGTAGCCATATAAACTTGCTTTTAACTTCAATGTATATTAACTTGGAATTGTCTGCATTGAGCTTCGTCTGTTGCTATATTGCCTCTTTCAGATATAATCCCTCTCCAGCTGTCGGGTTGTTTCTTCCTGATGCTGCAGCCCCTTTCACCCTATAGTTATTATCCTCTGGAAGTTTGACCTGTTTACATTGGGCTTTTGATTTCTTTAGTTATCTCCCGCTCACTTAGATTAACCCTGAACAAATGCTGCTTTATTTCCCCTTCAGCCAATTTTACATCCATACCCAAGTTTTACCTTGAATTCTCACTGTTTTCACTTGGATTCTTATCATTTTCCATTATTAATTTTGTGTTTTCCCAAAAATAAAAAGAAAGGTTGGTCAAGCAGGATCTTCTGAATGGTGTTGTCATGTGGATTTTTACAGTACATGTTGATTTGATTTATTATTGTCACATGAATTAGTATACAGTGAAAAGTATTGTTTCTTGCGTGCTACACAGGCAAAGCATACTGTATAAAGTGAAGGAACGGTGAGTGCAGAATGTAATGTTGCAGTCATAGCTAGTGTGTAGAGAATTCAACTTAGTGCGAGGTAGGTCCATTCAAAAGTCTGGCAGCAGGGAAGAAGCTGTTCTTGCGTCGGTTGGTCTCAGACTTTTGTATCTTTTTCCTGATGGAAGGAGGTGGATGAGAGTATGTCCAGGGTGCATGGAGTCCTTAATTATGCTGGCTGCTTTTTCAAGGCAGCAGGAAGTGTAGACAGCGTCGATGAATAAGAGGCTGGTTTGAGTGATGGACTGGGCATCATTCATGACCCTTTGTAGTTTCTTGCAGTCATGGACAGAGCAGGACCATACCAAGCTGTGATGCAACCAGAAAGAATGCTTTCTATGATGCACCTGTTGAAGTTGGTGAGATTTGTAGTGGACATGCCAAATGTATCAGCTCTGATTGTAATCTTTTAATTGTTCAAAAAAATACATGTTTTTAGAAGCTGTTATTGACTCTGCTTCTACCACTGAAGTTCTAACAACTTTGTATAAATAAAAATCTTGCCACCTTTTCCATCAATTTCTGGTGATTATCTTAAGTTTATGCTTCCACTCTCTGATTTACCTTATCAGAACAGCATCACTTTGAACATTTCTAAGTCTCCAATCCTTTTCCAATGCTAAGAGCCCCAGCTTCTCCCTGTAACTAAAGGCTGTCATCTTTGATATCACAGTCAATCTCTTTTGCACAAAAAGCCTTGACAACCACCCTGAAGTAAAACACGTATGCACTGTGGGTGGCATCATGATACAGTGGTTACCACTGCTGCCCCACGGCGCCACGGGTTCAGTTCTGACTTTTGGTGTCTGTGTGGAGTTTGTACTCAGACACCCAAAGTGTCTGCGTGGGTTTCCTCCAGGTGCTCCAGTTGCCTCCCAAAGATGTGCAAGTTCGGCTGGTTGGTCAAGTTAAATTGCTCCTTGGCGTCAGGGCGATTAGCAGAGTAAATATGTAGGGTTACGGGGATAGGGCCTGGGTCGGATTGTTGTTGGTGCAGGCTTGATGGGCCGAATGGCTTCTTCCTGTATTGCAGGGATTCTATGATCCTAAAAGTCGAGCCACTATTCTAGTTGCAGTCTGTCAAATTTTCAATAACTTGGCATTACCTGTTTGTTGCTGCATTTTATATTTATATTATACACAATATATTTAAGATATATTGAAGATTGTTAATTTATTCTCACTTTTGTACTGCTGAATCTCAAAAGCCACTTTGGGAATTTGAAATTTTTATCCTAATCTGTAATTGTTACAAATATTCCGCAAATAGTTGATCAGTTCTACCAGTTATTGATGTAAGATTTGTTTGTAGCTGCCTAGATATGGTTATCTTTTATTCCTGAATATAATTATTATATTACCAATCAAGTAGCGATTGGTGAGCTCATCTGGCTAGGTGGTCAGATTATGGTGCAGAATGATGCCAACAGTGCAGGTTCATTCTCGATACCGGCTGTGGCAGTCCATGGGAGTCTGCCTCCTTGCATTGCCCCATGCTTGATGCAGAACAGTGTCCTTTAAGCTATATAACCAATTGCTGTTCTCTCCAACGGAGAGATATGTCTGTGGTCCTTTGTGGACTATGGCTAATTACCAATCATGTAAGCGCTCTCAGTATTCAACTCCCTCTTGATGGTTATCAGCACAATTTCACACCGTTTCAGAAGAATAGTGTTTCTGCTTGTGTAAATATTAAAAGTTATTATTAATAGGATAATACAAATTTGTATCCATTAGACTGATCCTAGCATCAAATTAATGTATCCATTAGATTTGTTATACTCTGCAAAATGTTTTCCCAGTTACTTATCCAACTCACCCTTGATGCACTGTCCCCATTTTTTTTCCACTGGCATACATTCACAACCCTAGCTTATTCCTATTTCCTATAGCCTCTGAATGACTTTGGCCACTTGTTTTCAATACTGCTTAATTCATACTTTCAAACTATTTGAAGGGAATGTTATTTGCCACTATAACTTTGGCGAGCTCAATGTTATCTAATTTTAAACAGTTTGCTTTGGTATTATTGTGCAGTAAATGCTTTGATAAGTAGGGCTGTATTTATCTTGGTTTGATTGGCGGAATGGTCCTGGTGTGAAATACTCCAGCTCGGTAGCTGGAGAAACTCAGGTTGTTTTCCTTGGAACAGAGAACGTTAAGGGCGATTTAATAGAAGTGTCCAAAATCG
Organism: Mustelus asterias; assembly: GCF_964213995.1. NCBI lineage: Eukaryota > Metazoa > Chordata > Chondrichthyes > Carcharhiniformes > Triakidae > Mustelus > Mustelus asterias. The sequence goes on along the minus strand of NC_135818.1, from coordinate 68,144,875 downwards.
TATGGCACTTGATGGTCAGTGAGGAAAAACTGTTCTAGTTGCAGCAGGATTGGTAACCCAAGGTTATTGATTTAAGGTAATTAGCTAAAGAATTAGAGATGATATGAGAATTTTTTAATGTAGAGTCATAATCTGGAATGCACTGCCTAAAAGGCTAGTGGGAGCAGATTCAACAGTAATATTCAAAACATTTGGATAAATGCTAAGTGAAAACATTTGCAGAGCATTGGGGAAAGGACATTAAAGTGGGACTTATCAGAAAACTTTCAAAGAACTGGCACAGGCAGAATGGACTGTCTGGCTCTCCGCTGTATCAGTATGATTCTGTTTATTTTCCAGCTAAGGTGGTGGGAAATAAACTTGCAGTCTTTAGCTAATACAGCTCTTTTACAAAGAACAATATAGCACAGGAACAGGCTCTTCGGCCCACCATGCCTGCACTGATATGTTGTTGGTGGAGAAGCAGCACAGTCTGAAAATTAGAGCCAGGCCATTCAGGAGTGAAATTGGGAATCACTAATTTCAAATACAGGCAATGGGGAATTTTCTTCCCTCAAGGCTGTGGATTCTGAATGAATTGAAATTTTCCAGACTGATAACATTTTTCTCGGGCACAGACACAACTCAATGGTGGGGGTAAATTAAATTGAAGTCTGGATCAGTAACAATCTAATAAAATGGTGGGTTAGTCTTGAGGGACTTATTAAAGGGACCAAGGGATATGGGACAGAATGTGGGATCAGGATATTGAATTTGATCAGCCATAATCAAAATGAATGGCGGAGCAGGCTTGAATGGCCTATTCCTTCTATTTTTATGTTTCTATGAATGATCTCTGCTGTTCCTGGGTGTGATGTGTGTCTCCTGTGTATGGGATGGGGAGGAAGCCATTGCAGCCGCTTGCTTCACCCATGTTTTTTTATTCATTTGTGGGGCATGGGTGTCACTGGCCACCCCTAATTGCCCAAGGGCAGTTGAGAATCAACCATATTGCTGTGGCTCTGGAGTCACATGTAGGCCAAACCAGGTAAGGCAGCAGACTTCCTTCCCTGAAGGACTTTAGTGAACCAGATGGGTTTTTCTGACAATAAACAATGGGTTCATGGTCATCAGTAGATTCCAGATGTTTTTTTGATTTAATTCAAATTCCACCATCTGCCATGGCGGAATTCAAACCCGGGTCCCCAGAACATTAGCTGAGTTTCTGGATCAATAGTCTAGCAATAACACCACTAAGCCGTCGCCTCCCCTGTTCAGCTATATGCACTTCCCAGAAGTGGTTTCTGGGGAGCAATATGATTTCCCCAACTAGGGGCACTGAGATTAATTGTAATTCTTTGACTGCTGTCCTGCCTCTGTTCACTGAAATGAACATCGAGAGAGAATTGAATCTGTGACCACCTTGTTCTGTATAAATCAGCAGCTGAGACATTGGTGGCATTAGGCCTGTTCAGTTGAATGAAGTTGTTAATTAAAAAATTACTTGTATTTGGTGAAAATGTTAAAGTTAATATACTTTAGAAGATTACTTGACTGTGGTTGATTATTGACTTGATTGAAGACCCCTTATTCTTCAATCAGTCTGCAAATCAGTTTACTGGAATGTATCTTGAAACTTTTAACTGAAGCAATTCATTCTAACCTTGTATAAATTTATTGCGAGGCCATGCTTGAAACATTGTACAGTTTTGGACACTCAGCCAACAAGAAGAGTGAGCACCAGTGATGTTTGAAGAAATTAGGGCTCTGAGTAATAGCACTGGATTTCTCTACTATGACTTTACTAACATGTAGGTTTTCTAAAAAAAATCTGAGCTAATTATTAGTATAACTTCCCTTTCGAGCATTAACTCCGATTGTCATGTAAACTTGCAACTTGACCCGAATTGATGTTCTATTCAGACTGTAATGGAAGCTCCTTGATTTCCACTTTGCACAAACGTGTCTTGTCATTGACCAGGCATTTTTTTCTTTTATGTTGATTTTCATTCCCAACATGGTGTTTGGTCAGTCGTTAACATGTTAGGTTTACCCCAAGTTCCTAATAGCAATACGAATATAGCAAACATCTGCAACTATGACTCGAGCTTGGCATTTTTCTCCCATTGACAAAGTAATTCACATTATTGCTTCGCACCTTACAATCTGTCAAATCCTGATACAAAATATTTTTGGGCTACTAATTAATGTAATCCCTAGCTGCTGGCTTCTAGTAGAGTACTGTATTTACATCAGGCTGTGAAACATGCAAAGGATGTCACTTTCAGTTAGTGCTGAAAATTGGAGTTGCTAGGTAGGTAAAATTGAATAAAACCAGCTTATTACCTTTCCAGTTAGATCACATGTAATTGGGAGTATGTGTCTCAAACCTTAACCCGAAATCTGCTATGCTAATCTACTTTAAACCATAAATTGCTATTTATTTAGCATTCAAAGTGTCTTTTATTCCCTATACCTATGTACCTTTGGGTAATGGAAGTCTATCAATCTCACATACAAAATTAATATGATCTAGCATCAATTACTGTTTGTGGAAGAGTTCCAAATTTCTACCACCCTTTGTGCATCAAAATATTTCTAATTTCAATCTTGAAATGACTGGCTGTAATTTTTGACCACGTCCCCAGTCTTGGACTTCAACCAGCAGAATTAGTTGCTTTCTATCCATCTTATCTTTCCCCTTATTGTTATTTATTAACTATATAAAATGTTGCGTCAATACTCCCTGGCAAGAATAAGGAATGCTTGTTCTTCGGGCATTAATGGAGCATTTACTCCTTTAGCCTCTGATCTTGATTCCATTGTAATCTTGGGTTTGCTGTTGCTTATTTTTGTATGCATGTGGTCTTCTCAACATAATTTTGACCCCCTATTAGGTGTGAAGGAGGCCATTCAGCCTGTAATATTTGTGCTGGCTCTCTGAAGGAGTAATTCACCTCTGCAACTCCTTGGTCTTCTCCCTATTTTTACTTTTCAAATAATCCAATTCCCCTGGAAAGCATCAATTGAACCTGTCTCAGGTTCTCAGGCAGTGTGTGCAGATTCCCTCCCTGTAAAAGCTTTTCCTCATGTCACAATTTCTTTGGCCAATTATTTTTAAATCTGTGCCATCTGGTTCTCGATCCCTTCAGAAATGAGAAGTTTCTCCCTACCTACCCTGTCCAAATCCTTTATGATTTTGAATACATCTAGCACGTCTGCTCTCTACTGTTTATTCTCCAAGGAGGACAGTCTCAATTTCTCCAATCCTAACTACATAAATGAAGTTCCTCATCCTATCCATTCTATCCCACCTTCTCTAATGCCTTCATGTCCTTCCTAAAGTGTGGTACCCAGAACTGGATGCAATCCCTAGCTGAAGCTGAACCAGTGTTTTATACAGTGTTTTATAACTTCCTTGCTTTTGTACTCTCTATGCCCCTATTTTATTAACTGTTCTCTCAATCTGTCCTGCCACCTTCACTGATTGATGTTTATATATACCCAGGTTTCCTGCTGATCATGCACTCCCTTAAGGATTGTACCCTTTAATTTTTATTGTTTATGTTCTTCTTAGACTTGTCCGTTAAGTTTCATCTTTCACTTGACCGCCAATCTGTCTCCTCCTTTTGAAGTTCTGCACTATCTTGCTCTATTTGCAATAGTTCCAAGCCTTTTACAAATTTTGAAATTGTGCCCTGTACATCAAGGCCTATGTCATTCAAAAAGGGCAGGTGTCCTAAAAACAAACCCTGGGAAGCTGCCATAAATCTTCCTCTAGTCCAAAAGACAACCATTAACCACAACTCTGTTTCCTTTAAATCAAGATTTTGCATCCATGTTGCTACTGCCCCTTTTATTCTATGAGGCCTAACTTTGCTCACAAGTCTTTTATGTGGTGCTTTATCAAATGTCTTCTGGAAGACCATGAACACCATATCAACAGCGTTGTCCTAATTGTTAACTCATCAAAAAACTCAAGCAAGTTGGTTAAACATAATTGCTTGTAATTTTATGCTGACTTTCCTTAATTAACCCATATCAGCTCAAGCGACTATTTATAAGAGTTTCTAAACATTTCCCCACCCCCCACTACCAAGGTGAAACTGGCTGGGCTGTAGTTCCTGATTTTGCATCCTGTTTTAAACAAGGACATTGTATTTACAATTTTCCATTCCTCTGGCATCACTCCTGCGTCTAAGACAGACTAGAAAATTAAGGCCCGTGCCTCTACACTTTCCACTCTCGCGTCGCTTACTATCCTTAGATGCATCTCCTCTGTTCTGGGTGCCTTATGAGTACTGCTTGCTTATCAGTTTTACACCCCTCCAGTGTTTGAACTGCTCCTCTTTCACCATAGCCTGGGTAGCAGCATCTTCCTTGGTAAAGACTGATGCAAAATATATATAGATACGTAGAAAAACATTAAGCAATTCTGGGATGAGATCTTATTTAGGAGCAGCATTGACTGCACACCTATTGGCCTTGATTTCAGTGCTGCTGGTGCAGATACTTGCAAGAAAAAGTATCTGACAAAGTAAATGCTGATGTGGAGATGCCGGCGTTGGACTGGGGTAAACACAGTAAGAAGTTTAACAACACCAGGTTAAAGTCCAACAGGTTTATTTGGTAGCAAAAGCCACACAAGCTTTCGAGGCTCTGAGCCCCTTCTTCAGGTGAGTGGGAATTCTGTTCACAAACAGAACTTATAAGACACAGACTCAATTTACATGAATAATGGTTGGAATGCGAATACTTACAACTAATGTTGGACGCTGAAAGATGCCCTCATAAGAACAGGATATGGCGCTAGACTCATTGATCAACAGTTCCAACGCGCCACAGCGAAAAACCGCACCGACCTCCTCAGAAGACAAACACGGGACACAGTGGACAGAGTACCCTTCGTTGTCCAGTACTTCCCCGGAGCGGAGAAGCTACGGCATCTCCTCCGGAGCCTTCAACATGTCATTGATGAAGACGAACATCTCGCCAAGGCCATCCCCACACCCCCACTTCTTGCCTTCAAACAACCGCACAACCTCAAACAGACCATTGTCCGCAGCAAACTACCCAGCCTTCAGGAGAACAGTGACCAAGACACCACACAACCCTGCCACAGCAACCTCTGCAAGACGTGCCGGATCATCGACACAGATGCCATCATCTCACGTGAGAACACCATCCACCAGGTACACGGTACATACTCTTGCAACTCGGCCAACGTTGTCTACCTGATACGCTGCAAGAAAGGATGTCCCGAGGCATGGTACATTGGGGAAACTATGCAGACGCTGCGACAACGGATGAATGAACACCGCTCGACAATCACCAGGCAAGACTGTTCTCTTCCTGTTGGGGAGCACTTCAGCGGTCACGGGCATTCGGCCTCTGATATTCGGGTAAGCGTTCTCCAAGGCGGCCTTCGCGACACACGACAGCGCAGAGTCGCGGAGCAGAAACTGATAGCCAGGTTCCGCACACACAAGGACGGCCTCAACCGGGATATTGGGTTTATGTCACACTATTTCACATAAATATTTCTGCTTTTTTCCTCCTGAGTCTTTATCATGCGATCCTAGAATCAGAATTTATGTCACACTATTTGTAACTCCCACAGTTGCGTGGACCTGCAGAGTTTCACTGGCTGTCTTGTCTGGAGACAATACACATCTTTTTAGCCTGTCTTGATGCTCTCCCCACTCCCATTGTTTTGTTTCTTAAAGACTGGATTAGTTGTAAGTATTCGCATTCCAACCATTATTCATGTAAATTGAGTCTGTGTCTTATAAGTTCTGTTTGTGAACAGAATTCCCACTCACCTGAAGAAGGGGCTCAGAGCCTCGAAAGCTTGTGTGGCTTTTGCTACCAAATAAACCTGTTGGACTTTAACCTGGTGTTGTTAAACTTCTTACTAAGTAAATGCTGCACAGGTTTAATTTCACCTGTTTCACTCTTCTGCTTGGATGGTCTTTTTTAGCAAAACTTATCCCACTTTAAAAAAAAATATTAATCTGCTAGCAAAAACCTCCAACACATTATGTAGCACCCACTCACCTATTTGTAGGCATTTTGGTAAGCTTTGTGCAAAAAGTAAAGTATTACTATTTCGCTGAGTTTCACATGACATGGTAAAACTTGCTATCTTAACAGGATTTAGCAAAACAGCCTCCCAGCTTTTGAAATAAGTTTGTCGTTTAAGTGGTGTGGTGCTGAATAGTTTGCATATGAAAAGCTTTCTAATTTAGATTAAGGAACACTGAATTGTTGTTGCAAGATATTATATAATTGTCATTTTCACTTTCTCTCCCTTGTTAATAAATAGTCTGTCACTTTAATCGCAATGGTCTGAAAATCTTCAAATTTTCAACTGTACATGTTGAGGATCTGCCCTCGTGTTAGTTCTTTGACATTAGACAACCAGAAAATTCATGTGATCGTGAAAATGTATTTGGGACTGCTGCAAATTAGTCTTGGTCTTGCGGGTTGGCTTTGTGGTTGGAAAATCCAAACTCCTCATCTGGTCCTATCACTTTGGCTTTTATCCATTGTATAAAATCTCGTGATTGTTGTGCAAAACAAGTAACCTTCTGCAAAGATTTTTTTAAGAACAGAACCTTGTTCAGTAATGTCAGAATTTTAAAAATAAATGAATTGTGAGGCAGGCTTTAATGAATTTAAATATTACAGGATAGTTGCATGCATTCAAACCTGTAAGGTTGGCAATGTTCTTCAACCTACCAGTATAATTGATAACCTCCATCTTGTCTTTAATCAATAAAGCATTAAAGATGTATGGAAGTGTTCAATTGTAATGTATGCCATACTTGCACTTGCATTCAAGCAGTCTGAACAACTATAAAAAATGTGCCCCTTTGGTTGAGTCATGAATTTTGATTGCTAGAAAATGAGTTGAAATTTAAAAATGTGGTCAGTCTCATCTTTCTTCAAAGCAGTCTGATTTTATTTAGTAAGCTAAACATAAAATATGTCCCAACCTTTGAATTGTCCGTTCCATCCGTTCTTTCGTCCAAGTCATTTTACATAAATTGTAAAAAGTTGAGGTCCCAGCATTCATCCTTGTGGCACAACACTCGTTACATCTTGCCAACCAGAAAAACACCCATTTATGCCAACTGTTTCCTGGTGCCTAAGCAATCTTCCATCCAGGCCAGTATGTTACCCCAGAGACCTATGCACTTTTATTTTCCACATTAACCTTTTAATGTGGTACTTTATCAAATATCTCCTGGAAATCTAAGTATAGTACATGCACTGGTTCCCCTTTATCCACAGAACATTCTACTACTTGAAAGAACTCTAGTAAATTGGTTAAACTTGATTCTTCCCTCACTAAACCATGTTTTCTCTTCCTGATTACCTTGAATTAATCTTGGTGCTGTGCTATAACATCTTTAATAGCTTCTCGCATTTTCCTTATGATAGATGTTAAGCTAACTGGCTTGTAGTTTCTTGCTTTCGGTCTCCCTCCTTTTTTGAATAAGGCGTTACACTTGCTATTTTCCCACCTAATGGAACCTTCCCAGAATCAAGGAAATTTTGGAAAATTGAAACCAGTGTATTGACTATCTCACAACTTCTTCCTTTAAGACGTGAGGATGAAGTCCATCGGGACTAGGGCCTTGTCAGCTCACACTCCCAACAATTTGCTCAGTATCACTTTGGTAATTGTAATTTCGTAGCTCTGTTTTCATACCGTCGTAATTGCCCTTATTTAATTTTGAAATGCCAGTCTTGGCCATGTTCTTCTCCCTCAAATAATGTAAAATTCAATCATTGTGATTGCTGCTCCCTTCAGGCACATTCACTGATGTTTTTAATGAGCCCTATCTTGTTGCACAATACTAGGTGTAGTTTAGACTGCTCTATTGCTCCTGAATATCTTGTTCTAAAAAACTGTCCTGAACATGTTCCATTAACTCCTCGCCTAAGCTACCCATGTCCATCTGATTTTTTTCAGTCTATATGTAGATTAAAATCTCCCATGATTATTGCTGTACCTTTTTGACAATTCCTGGTATTTCTTCCTTTATACTTCATACTACCATGTGGGTACAATTAGGGCTCTGTACACCACATCCGCAAATGACTACTTGCATTTATCAATTCTCATCTCTACCCAAACCAGTTCCACATCCTGGTTTCCTGAACTTGGGTCATATCATCCCTATCTATTGTGCTAATATCATTAATTAACAGAGCTATGTCTTCATCTTTGCCTAGTTGTCTGTCCTACCTAAATATCATGTACTCTTCGATATCCAGGGTCCCAATCTATGTCATTCTGCAGCCATGTCTGTGTAATTTCAACAGATTGTACTGTTTTTCAAATGCTATTTGCATTCAGATGAAGAGCCTTTAGTTTTGTCCTTTATATTACTTTTGTAATCTCTAGCTCTATCCGCTGATTTACTCTTAGACTTATGCTCTATCCCTTCCTATCACAGTCTGTTTATCATTTAAAATAGTAGTACCTTTCTCTCTTGCCTTAAGTCTACTCTTTGATTTACCACATCTTCCCAAATTTTATCCCTTGCCTCCACTATTTGGTTGAAAAATGCTCTCTATTGCTCTAGTTATGCAGCTCGCCAGAACACTGGTCCCAACACAGTACTGGTGCCAGTGCCCCACAAAACAGAACCCACTTGCACCACACCAGTCTTTGAGCCATGAGTTCATTTCTCTGAGCGCACATTCATTTCTCTAATCCTATGTGCTCTCTGCCAATTTACATATACCTCAAGTGACAATCCAGAGATTATTACCTTTGAGGTTTTGCTTAATTTGGTGCCTAACTCATATTCTTTCCTTGCCCTGCCTATGTTGTTGGGCACCTATATGGACCATGATGCCTGTACCCTTCCCATCCCACTTTCCAGCTCCTCTCCAGCCCTGAGTCGATGTCCTGAACTCTGGCACTGGGCAAGAATCCTTCTGGATTCTTGCTTTTTGCTATAAAGTACAGTCAATCCCCCTCGCCTATACTGTCCCCTGTTATCACCATATTCCTTTTTCTCCCCCAAATTATGGCTTCTCATACCTCAAGCCATGACCAGCCTGCTCATCCACCCTGAAACCCCCACTCTCATCTAAACCAGATGAGAAAAGCTCAAACCTGTCGAACAATTGCCAGAGGCAGCACTCACCATTCATGACTGGTTGTGGCAGAATTGCAGAGCTTTGATCTGATCAGCTGGTTGTGGATTTCTTGGCTTTATACACAATGTTCCTTCTGCTGTCCATCATGTAGTCTTGTGTTGTAGCTTCACCAGGCTGGCACCTATTTTTCGGGTTTGTCCAGTGCTGCTTCTGGCATACTTTTCATTGAACCAGGATTGATGGTAGAATGAGGGATACACCAGGCCCATGAGGTCACAGATTCTGGTGCAGAGATTCTGCAGCAAGTGGCCCACATTGCCTTATGGATGTCCAGTTTTCAGCTGCAAAATTTGATTTGAAAACTTCCCATTTAGCGATGTTGGCAGTGCCACACTAAACAATGGAGCATGTCCTCAATATGAAGATGGGACTCTGTTTCCACAAGGACTCTGTGGTGGTCACTACTGTCAGTTCTGTTATTGAAAGGTGTTTCTGTGACCGGCAGATTGGTGAGGATGAGGTGATGCAGATTTTTCCCTCAGATTGGTATTCTCACCATTCTCTACCCAGCCAGTCAACTATGTCATCCCATGGCTCAGTCAGTAATGATATTACCAAGCCACTCTTGGTGATGGACACTGAAGTCCCCCACCCAGAGCACTTCCCTTGCCTTTGCTACCCTCAGTGCTTCTCCATGTGTACCACCACATGGAGGAGTACTGATTCATGAGTTGAGGGAGGGAAGTCAGTGGTCATCAGCAAATTCCCTTGCCCGTGTTAGACCCGATATTGTGAAATTTAATAATCCAGAGTCGCGGATTCTCGGGGGCACTTCCTCCTGACTGTACATCACTGTGACATTGCCTCTGCTGGTAGAATTGGACATACGTGGAGATGGTGCTGGAGGAGTCTTGAGACATTGGTTGTAAGGTGATAATGCCAGTCAGTTTTTTGGTGATACTGTGGGACAGCTCTTCAAATTTTGGCACAAGTCCCCAGATGTTAGTTAAGGGGATTTCAAGGTTGACTAGGTGGTGTGTACCATGGTCATATCCTTGTTCGATACAGTGTGGTCCTGGTTTCGTATTTGTTCAACTTTTCTGTAACAATTTGATACAACTGAGTGCCTTGATGGGCCATTTCTAAGGGCAGTTGAGAGTCAACCACATTGCTATGATCTGGGGTCACATGTAGGCCAGAGCGAATAAAGGCCCCAGAGTTCTTTACCTAAAACATGCCAGTGAACTAGATAAGTTTTGTAACTACATGGTAGATACATGGCCACCATTGTTAGGAATAGCTTTTTATTCCAGATTGATTTAATTGAATTTAAATTCCACTAGCTGCCCTGGTATAACTTGAACTCATGTCTCTGGATTATTAGTTCAGTAACATTAACGCCACTCTGTCACTACCATTTGACTCTTTTCTGTATACTTCATGATACATTAATGTTCTCCAAGGACTTGGCACATTAAATAGTACAAACAGGATTCAGTCTTTATAATTTGTGCAGTCATTGCAGAAAATCTTTTAAATTCTCTACTTGAGTGAAATTAAACATTCTATTGGAAGCGATTCAATTTGATTTATTTATAGAAAGTGGCTGTAGTATCCCTTGGCAGTGGGGAACTTGCATTATGAATAATATTTCCAAATATTAGTGTAAAATATTTTGTAGAATGGTTCCAATAAGATGTGACTAGAAAGTGTAGAAATGTTTCAAAGGCTACAGTTAAGTAAAAAATAAAGCAAGTAATGAATTGGTGTTAAAGTAGGAATGGTCAGATAAATATATTTTCAACACTGATGTGGAATCTTGCAGTGTTGGGATTTTTCTTGGGTAGAACAGTAAATTCAATGAGTTATCACATTTGGATAAAATAAACCGAATATACTGATTTATTGAGTAGTATGTATTATACAGCAGTAGTGATTTGTCCAAGAGTAGGCCATTTTGCTTGTTTTTCCTTGTCTCATGGCCTTGTCTCATGGCCTTCGGTCGTCTGTAGGAATCTCCCATTTTCGATGTGAATACTATAATGTGGAGATGCTGGCATTGGACTGGGGTGATTACAGTAAGAAGTCTCACAACATCAGGTTAAAGTCCAACAGGTTTATTTGGGATCACGAGCCTTTGGAGCACTGCTCCTTCCTCAGGTGAGCAGCACTCCGAAAGCTCATGATTCCAAATAAACCTGTTTGACTTTAACCTGGTGTTGAGGCTTCTTGCAATGGATACTATTAATAGGGACAAGTGGTTTTCCATTACCGTCCTCCATTCTCTCCCTGTAAGCAGCCCTTGCCCCCCGTGGGTCTAGCCCTTCACTGGTTGCACCATTAACCAGTATTCGTAACTCTGGGCCTGAGAGGATTCTTCCCTGGGTCTGAGAGGACTTGTAAAAGAGCAGGGCAACGATCCCCTGAGGCCTCCATGACCCTGCTCCCTGATGTATAATGTATCCATCTATATTTGTCAGGGTTAAGTCAAGATGTGCTTCCATGTGTGATAATGCAACAATATACAACTTTGTCTTAAGTTCTTGGAGTTTAAAGCTTTTGGCACTGTGAGGCATCCATCACATGATCATACGATATTTATGATGGAAGACTGTTCGGTGATCTTATCCTTTCCATCCAGAAATAATCTCTCTTGCATCTGTTCCAATCACAGCATTCAGTTTTTTACCAATTATTACAGTCCATGCTTCCAGTATCCTACCTAGAAGTTCACAGCACACTTTTTTGAATTGGTAGTTACTTGGGTAAAAACAGGGCTTCTTGCCTGCCTCATTGTCTGGAGGACATTGAGTCATCCACATTGTGTAGGATTGGAGTCACATACAGGCCAGATAGACAGGAGCAGTTCATTGCAGATGTTAAACTAATTTATATTTAAACTGTCAATATATACTGAAATTAAAGTGTAGTTTGTTAGCCTAATGACATTTTTATCTAGTAAGATATGGGATTACGAAATACAGATTGGCGCAACTCTTTTGATATGGGGAGAGGCCTCCGACTCAACTTGCATCACTGATGTGCCTTGGGACCCCGAGGATGTCCCAGCGTGCATACAGGCATGGTATTTACGTGGGACATTTAAACTTCTGCTTGCTGGTTTTACCCTGCCCTTACGACTATGGGATCAGGTGGCTGGAACCATGGAGACTTGGACTGCTTGCCTTATACATACCCTAGTTTTTAAACCAATTTACTTGGATTTTTTCATAGCAAGTATCAAACCCAATAAAACCTGCTGGAGTGTCAAAGCATCCCAGCAGTTCAGGAAGTGGGCTGCCCCAGGATGCACAACCCCATTCCAACTCCCAGAACAGCAGCAGTCGCAATGTTAATACTGTATATGGAAAGAGGAAGGAGTGATTGTTTAAACTCTACTTCAGTCTTAATGTGCAAAACTTTCAGAGAGCCAATGAACAAATGCTTTACTTAGGGTATGCTTGTCTGAGAAAGTATATCCCAGGTCACTTGCAAAGTCACTGTATGGGTCAGTTCACCTTGTGGGTGGTTCAGTAAAAATAACCCCAACTACCTATCCACCAATGCATACTGGGACGTACTAAGAAGTCTCACAAGACCAGGTTAAAGTCCAGTAGGTAGCACAAGCTTTCGGAGTGTCGCTCCTTCATCAGGTGAGTGAGGAGCTGTGTTCACAAACAGAGCATATACAGACACAAACTCAATTTGCAAGATAATGGTTGGAATGCGAGTCTTTACAGGTAATCAAGTCTTAAAGGTACAGATAATGTGAGTGGAGAGAGGGTTACGCACAGGTTAAAGAGATGTGTATTGTCTCCAGCCAAGACAGTAAGTGAGATTTTGCAAGCCCAGGCAAGTTGTGGGGGTTACAGATAGTGTGACATGAACCCAAGATCCTGATTGAGGCCGTCCTTGTGTGCGGAACTTGGCTATCAGTCTCTGCTCAGTGATCCTGCGTTGTCGTGTGTCGTGAAGGCCACCATGGAGAATGCCACGCCACAATTTTGCTAGCAAGTTGCTTCAGTATATTTTTGAAAAGGTTATGATTTTAAACATGGAAAAATTTATGTGCATTGTAAATGATAACAGAGAATGATAGAAATACAGAATAGGAAGTGAAATGAACTGTTTCATAAAGTGCATAGCTTTGAGCATGTCTTGGATTCTGCAGCTTGTAAAAATGTTTGAACTTGGGTTTGAATTCTGATAAAAATCTGTTTTTCTTATAGTTACGTGACTTGCTTGGTTATCCTCCATCCAGACGGCCAGTCTGTAGGGTTGGAAGCTACATTGACGGGCATAATTACCCGGAGAGAAGTCTTGTGTAGATAAGCTGAACAGCTGCAGTTATCAGCTGTAAATCTGTTATCTTATGTAATGAAGCATTGCTGCACAGTGCTACATAATTACTTGTTTGATGGCAGCTGTTACTTTGACTTTATATGCATTGAAAACGGTAAAAGTGGGTTCATTAATTTGCTTTGTAGTTGACTTTCATATTCCATTCACGACAGGACAAATGGCTTATTAATAAAGTTGCTTATTAGAATTTCAGGCAAATAAGCACAGATTGAATGATTGATTGGCTGAGTTGCATATAGGAATTCAGTTGCACAGAAAAAATTTTGAGGAAACGTTTGCCTTTCTTTCCTCAATTTTCTCCCCAGTTTCTCTAAGTCCAGATGTGATATTTATTATCCAGTACCTTTATCTGTGAATCTTAGACTTTGATATGGCAAGCCTATGGAGTTGAGCTATGATTGATCTTTACTTACCATCTGTGCACATTCATTTCCAGCAGAGACCATGGTCATCAATCGTAGGATCATGTTTTCCCTCCTCTCCCTACCGTAGCATCATAGAATGCTTACAGTGTAGAAGGAGGCCATTTGGCTCATCAGGTCAGCACAGACTCTCCAAATGAACATCCTACCCAGGACCACACCCTGCCCTACATTGTCCCTATGATCTCACGAATTTGCTGTGGCTAATCCATCTAATCTGCACATTTTTCGGATTGTGGGAGGAAACCGGAGCATCCGGAGGAAACCCATGCAGACACTGGGAGAGAGTGCAAACTCCACACAGACAGTGACCCGAGGCTGGAATCAATCTTGGGTTTCTGGTGCTGTGAGACAGCAATGATAACCACTGTGCCGTCCTATCTGTACTCTTAGGAGGATACAGTGACTACTTTAAGAACAATGCTACCTGCAAGGCTGAGGTGAATTAGCAGTACATAACATGGATCAAACTTGAATCTTCACTGGGATACAGAATTTAATAATTACTGGGCAAACTTAATTATCAGTAGAGGGAAGTTTTTATCCAGGAGGAATTTTCTCCCTCTGTCCCCAAGTGATAAAAGTTCCTGAGGGGCTAGCAACTTTCCAGTACCATTGCAGAGGAATAGAATTAGGCCAATCAAACCCTCAACTGTTCTGCCATTCTATTAGATCATGGCTAATGTGTCCATTGATTCCATTCACCTATCGATGCTCCATGTCCTCTGATATCCTTATTGAACAAATGTGTATCAATCACAGTCTTGAAAGCTTCAATTATCCACAATCATCTGGGGAGAGTGTTTCACTTTTCGATTAACCTTTGTGATTTCCTTTAAGTCACTCCTGAATAACCTAGCTTAAATTTTATTATGTCTTCTGTATTCTGGATTTCCCCACCAGAGGAAGTAGTTTCTCTATCCTGTCAAATCCCCTTAGCATTTTGAACACTGATTCAAACATCTCAAGCTTCAAACCTCAAGGGAATACAAGCCAACTTTATGTAACCTCTTGTCAATTCAACCCGATAAGTCCTAGTGGTATTCTAGTGAATCTAGCGAATGTGGACTATAATGTCAAGGACATTATACTATTTCTGAGGATCTAAGCCCAAAACGGAGTTCGACACTCGATGTATCTGACCAAGGCTCTGTAAAGGCGTAGCATCACTTCCATGTTTTTGTATTTTAAACCCCTTGAGATAAGCCAACATTCCATTAACCTTTTTAATTTCTTTTTATACCTGTGCATGAGCATTTAGTGATACATTTACCCTGGCATTTAAATCCCATTGCTGTTCCACAGGTTCTAGTCTCTTCCATTAATATTCCAATTAGTCTGTCTTGGATCTGAAAGAGATGACTTCAGACCGCCCCACTCAATACGGAATTCCATCTGCTGTAGCTTTTCCCACTGTCTATCTGTATCAAATGGTAGTTTTTCCTGTGTGCTACTAGATAGCTGATTTTTTGGGAGGCATCATAATAAAGTCACATTTTCTCATGCAAGATGCTTTTGACACTATGGTTGAGTAAACCCCTAGTTAGTATTTCTTCACAGTCTTGGCTGAAAAAGATGAACTCGGTCAAAATTAGGGATTGAATTGGGCTGTTTTTTATTCAAAACTGTACCCTATATTGCAATCATCTATTCAATATCATTAATGAAAAAGTATACATAATTCCCCTTAATGCTCTCCAGATTAAAACATCCAGTTAATTTCATAGAATCATAGAAACCCTACAATGCAGAAAGAGGCCATTTGGCCCATCGAGTCTGCACCGACCACAATCCCACCCAGACCCTATCCCCATATCCCCACATATTTACCCGCTAATCCCTCTAACCTACGCATCCTGGGACACTAAGGGGCAATTTAGCATGGCCAATTAGCCTAACCCGCACATCTTTGGACTGTGGGAGGAAACTGGAGCACCCGGAGGAAACCCATGCAGACGCAGGAAGAATATGCAAACTCCACACAGACAGTGACCCAAGCCGGGAATCGAACCCAGCTCCCTAGAGCTGTGAAGCAGCAGTGCTAACCACTGTGCTACTGTGCTGCCCCTTGTTGTCATTTGGTAGAACAGAATTTCAGCATTGTTTTTTAAAAAAAAGGAAAAAATGTCTATTTTTCTAACAATATCCGGTTACTTACTCTGGTTAACAAGGAAAGATTGGTTGCCTTACCTGAATAGCTATTAAAACAGCTCTTATAGAATCCATTATTTGATGGCATCAAGCATTTACTGATTTTAAGGCACCAGCGAATTATGTTGGTAGTTCTATTGCATGTAATTAAAGATTCAGAAATGTTATTGAAACCTGTGCACAATGCATACACAGAATTGTAAATGGATGTTGCTATTGGTTACACTTTGTGATATATGTGAAAGGAATGGTTTTCAGTATTGATTATGTATCCATGGAGATTTATTGATCTTTGCATCAAGCACACAGCAGAATAATACCTAGGCTTTCAAGCAGCAGCTAATTGTGGTGAGTTATCATGCATGTTTGATAGCAGTGGACTTGCATGGTATTTTAAATGAAGTCTTATTGAGCTGGAGTTGTCGCCCAATATATTGCTGTATGCATCCAAGGTCAATGCTTAAAAGGGGCATGAAGCCTTAGGTTTATTGCAATATGCTATAGACCTACCATCTGTTTGAAGCCCAGGTGCAATATTGGGTTAGTCTGCATGCAGCCAGTGCTGGGTGTCTGTGTTCAGGAAAACCAGGTCAGAATGGGCCTCACAGGCCATTCTTTAAGAAACTGTTGAAGGTTGCAATCAACAAGGTAAATGTTTCAATATGATTGCTTTAAATGTGAAGCCATGAGGAGTAAAATTCTGACCCCATGTTAAAACCATGAACCGCTGCCAAAGCTGGATTTGATTTTAGAATAATTGGGAAAAATAAATTAGTTTAGATGATATCATAGAATCCCTACAGTGCAGAAAGAGGCCATTCGGCCCATCGAGTCTGCATCGACCACAATCCCACCCAGGCCCTACACCCACATATTTACCCGCTAATCCCTCTAACCTACACATCTCAGGACTCTAAGGGGCAATTTTTAACCTGGCCAATCAACCTAACCCGCACATCTTTGGACTGTGGGAGGAAACCGGAGCACCCGGAGGAAACCCACGCAGACACGAGGAGAATGTGCAAACTCCACACAGACAGATATATCTTTCATAACAGCAGCTAAATATATGGCAAAATGTCTACTATCAAGACTTTCTATTAAAGCTAGGTATAGGATCAAAGTTATCATGTAAGGCACCACTTGGTTTGAAAAGAGCAAGTATGAAGACTGCATGTGCCACCACACTGCTTGAAAAAGCATCAGTGAAATTTGCACTCTAATGCTCATCCAACTGTGTTCATAGACTTTGTTTTGAAGCATTTAGCATAAGCGGCACAAAATAAAATTAAGTTAGGAGAGGTGGTGCTGTTGTGGTAATGCCATCGGATTAGCAATCTGAGGACCCAGGCTAATTCACTGGGAACACAGATTCAAATCTCACCACTGCAGTTGGTAGAATTTCAATTCAATACAATCTGGAGCTAAATTAGTCTCAATCATGAAACAATTGTTGATCGTCATAAAAACCTACCTGGCTTACTAATGTTCTTAAAGGAAAGAAACCTGCTGATCTGACCTGCATGTGACCCTAAACCTACAGAAATGTGATTAACTCTTAAATGCCTTCTGAAGTCAATAATGAATGAAAGCAGATGGACCACCTGACATCGACACACCCAGCCCTGTTGGCATTAAAAAGTTGTCCTTACTAATATCTAGGGACCTGTGCCAAAATTGGGGGGAGGGGAAAGGAATGTCCTACAGACTAGTCAAACAACAGCCTGACATAATCATGCTCACGAAATCATACCTTACAGACCATGTCCTGTGCACGACCATCATCGTCTGTGACTATGTCCTGTCCCACATGGAGGACAAACCCAGCAGAGCTAGTGACACTGGTGTACAATCAGCTGGGAAGGTCAACATTGACCTCAGCATTGACTTGGACCCTGTGAAATCTCATGGCATTAGGTCAGATATGAGTAAGGAAACATCCAGCTGATGACCATCCTTCAACTGATGAATCAGTACTTCATGTTTGAAACCACTTGGAAGAAGCACGGAGGGTGGAAGGGCAGAGAATATACCCCGAGTTGTTTACTGGAGTGTCTGTCACAGCTTGGTAGCATGACTGAGCTGGATGAGTCTTGAAGGACATGGTTGCTAGACTACTAGGTCTGCAGTAAGTGGTGAGGGAACCGACAAGAAGGAAAAACCTATTTGGCCTCGTCTTTGCCAATCTATCTGTTGCAGATGCATCTGTCCATGGTGGAATTTGTAGGAGTGATCGCCAGATAGTCCTGAACTCAAAGTCCTGTCTTTACATTGAGAATACTTCTATCATGTTGTGTTGCACTGTGGATAAATTTTGAACAAATCTAGTAACTCTCAATTGGGCATTCATGAGGTACTGTGGGTCATCAACAGCAGCAGAACTGTATTCAACCACAATCTGTACCTCATGGCCTGGCATATCCCCCGCTCTGCCATTACCATCATGCTGGGGGATGAACCCTGGCTCAGTGAAGAGTGCCAGGTGCAGGACCAAGCATTTTACCTGAAAATGAGGTGTTAACCTGGTGAGCCTCCAACATGGTGAGTCAAACAACGTAAAGCATACGCTAGACAGAGCTCAGTGATCCCACAACCAACAGATCAGATCAATGCTCTGCTGTCCTGTCACTGGTACGGCAAAGGCTGACACTGTTTGGGCGGCACGGTAGCACAGTGGTTAGAACTGCTGCTTCACAGCTCCAGGGTCCTGGGTTCAATTCCCGGCTCGGGTCACTGTCTGTGTGGAGTTTGCAGATTCTCCTCGTGTCTGCGTGGGTTTCCTCCGGGTGCTCCGGTTTCCTCCCACAGTCCAAAGATGTGCGGGTTAGGTTGATTGGCCAGGTTAAAAAAATTGCCCCTTAGAGTCCTGGGATGCGTAGGTTAGAGGGATTAGCGGGTAAAATATGTGGGGGTAGGGCCTGGGTGGGATTGCGGTCGGTGCAGACTCGATGGGCCGAATGGCCTCCTTCTGCACTGTAGGGTTTCTATGATTTCTATGACATTCACTCATGAATGATGGTGGACAATTAAATAACTAAATGAAAGAAGAGGCTCCAAAAATATCCCCATTCTCAATGATCCTGGAGCTCAAAATAGCTGCACAAAAGCATTTACAACCATGTTCAGCGAGAAGTGCAAGTGGATGATCCATATTGTTGTTCTCGTGTCCCCAGTACTATCTCGTCCTCCTCAGGAGTCCCCAGATGCCAATCTTCAGCTAATTCAATTCAGTCCATCTGATGTCAAGAAAGGGCTGAAGACACTGGTACGGCAAAGGCTGACACTGTTTCAGCAATAGTATAGAAAACTTGAGCTCCTGAACTATCTGTGCTATTGTTCAATATGTTATAGCAGGGCACGTCCAGGGCTCATCACCTCTTGGGTAATTGGGGATGACACAGTAAGAGTTTTAACAACACCAGGTTAAAGTCCAACAGGTTTATTTGGTAGCAAATACCATTAGCTTTCGGAGCACTGCTGTTTTGTTAAAACTCTTACTGTGTTTACCCCAGTCCAATGCCGGCATCTCCACATCATAATTGGGGATGGGCAATAAATGCTGGACTAACCAGTGACTACCACATCCCATGAAAGAATGCATTTTTAAAAAGTTCACGTAGCGTCACTTCTACACAGATTATCTCGATTCATTGAACAAGCAATGCTGGACTGGGACCTGCTACTTGTGTGGCCCAAGCAACATCCTTCAATGATATCAATGGAAAATGTGCGCAGGCAGTGGCCTGAGTGCTGCTGCCAGCCCCTAGGGAATCAACATGAATCTATTTGGCTGTTACTAGTGTATGATCCACAGATGCCAACAAGGTATGGAGGGATAAAGTTTGAAATTGTACTGTGGGCTGTTTTCCCCAGTTGGAGCGGCAGGGATTTTAATTAAAATTTCATGCATACCACTGTTTTATAGAAATCAAGTAAGAAGTCTCTCAACACCAGGTTAAAGTCCAACAGGTTTATTTGGTAGCAAATACCATAAGCTTTCGGAGCAATGCTCCTTCGTCAGATGGAGTGGATATCTGTTCTCAAACAGGGCATCTCCTCCGGAGCCTTCAACATGTCACTGATGAAGACGAACATCTCGCCAAGGCCATCCCCACACCCCCACTTCTTGCCTTCAAACAACCACGCAACCTCAAACAGACCATTGTCCGCAGCAAACTACCCAGCCTTCAGGAGAACAGTGACCACGACACCACACAACCCTGCCACAGCAACCTCTGCAAGACGTGCCGGATCATCAACACGGATGCCATCATCTCACGTGAGAACACCATCTACCAGGTACACGGTACCTACTCTTGCAACTCTGCCAACGTTGTCTACCTGATACGCTGCAAGAAAGGATGTCCCGAGGCATGGTACATTGGGGAAACCATGCAGACGCTACGACAACGGATGAATGAACACCGCTCGACAATCACCAGGCAAGACTGTTCTCTTCCTGTGGGGGAGCACTTCAGCAGTCACGGGCATTCAGCCTTGGATCTTCAGGTAAGCGTTCTCCAAGGCGGCCTTCACGACACACGACAGCGCAGAGTCGCTGAGCAGAAACTGATAGCCAAGTTCCGCACACATGAGGACGGTCTAAACCGGGATGTTGGATTTATGTCACATTATCAGTAACCCCCACAGCTTGCCTCCTGGACTTGCACAATTTCACAAGTTGTACTGTCTGGAGACAATACACATCTCTTTAACCTGTGTTGAATGCTCCCTCCACCCACATTGTCTGTACATTTAAGACCTGGCTGGCTGTAGAGATTTGCATTCTAATCAGTATTCTGTAATTTGATTTCTGTGTCTGTGCCCTGTTTGAGAACAGATATCCACTCCATCTGACGAAGGAGCATTGCTCCGAAAGCTTATGGTATTTGCTACCAAATAAACCTGTTGGACTTTAACCTGGTGTTGTGAGACTTCTTACTGTGCTTACCCCAGTCCAACGCCGGCATCTCCACATTATAGAAATCAATGCATTGGAGTTGAATGAGAAAAGGGAGGAACTCGTCAAAGGTAAAGGAGTAAATGTACAAGCATTGTTTTTGTCTGTTGCACTGCCTATTTTCTGGGTTGCTTGACGATTTGCATACTTTTGATTCAAAGCAATTTGTATTTGGCAAGGCTTTACACTCGAAAGGCACATTGTTAACCATGTTTTTATGTTGTCAAATCTGCCCTCTAATGGCTGAAGTTCAAAGTGAAGTTTATAGGAATGTTTAGGATTTCATACAGAATTTGTGTATCCCACTTGAAGATGATTTTTGAATAACATTGCCATATTGCAGCTCAGGGAGCTTTTTTGTTCGGGGACCACACTGCATATTTTTCTCACTCAGTGCGACTTAGGAGCAGATTTTGGAATGATACATTCAGCACAACAGTAAATGGAATTTTTTTAAAGTTGAGGTTTCAAGGAAAGAAACATTTGCTGAGCAAGAATACAGCAATATCATCGCAAATTAAACTTAAATTCAGCAGGTAATAAAAATCCACAGTGAGAGAGGGTCAGTGTTTGTGTGAGTGAGAGTGGGTCCTTGAGTTTGTGCTGGTGTGCAGTGGTAAGCATGAGAGAGAAAGTTGAGATTTGATGCAAGGCAGACTGACCCCCACACAACACACTCAGGGCCTTGCACTGCCGGCCACACACATTTAGTCACTCACTCGCACCCACTTTCTCAAACACACTCTCACTCCCACACACACCTCCCTGGTTCAGGTGCGACATCACCCTCCCAGGGACAGACAAAGAACAAAACAATACAGCACAGGAACAGGCCCTTCGGCCCTCCAAACCCGCGCCGCTCCCTGGTCCAAACTAGACCATTCTTTTGTATCCCTCCATTCCCACTCCGTTCATGTGGCTATCTAGATAAGTCTTAAACGTCCCCAGTGTGTCCGCCTCCACCACCCTGCCTGGCAGCGCATTCCAGGCCCCCACCACCCTCTGTGTAAAATATGTCCTTCTGTTATGTGTGTTAAACCCCCCCCCCCCCATCACCTTGAACCTATGACCCCTCGTGAACGTCACCACCGACCTGGGGAAAAGTTTCCCACCGTTCACTCTATCTATGCCTTTCATAATTTTATACACCTCTATTAAGTCTCCCCTCGTCCTCCGTCTTTCCAGGGAGAACAACCCCAGTTTACCCAATCTCTCCTCATAACTAAGCCCCATCCATACCAGGCAACATCCTGGTAAACCTCCTCTGTACTCTCTCCAAAGCCTCCACGTCCTTCTGGTAGTGTGGCGACCAGAACTGGACGCAGTATTCCAAATGCGGCCGAACCAACGTTCTATACATCTGCAACATCAGACCCCAACTTTTATACTCTATGCCCCATCCTATAAAGGCAAGCATGCCACATGCCTTCTTCACCACCTTCTCCACCTGTGACGTCACCTTCAAGGATCTGTGGACTTGCACACCCAGGTCCCTCTGCGTATCTACACCCTTTATGGTTCTGCCATTTATCGTATAGCTCCTCCCTACATTATTTCTACCAAAATGCATCACTTCGCATTTATCAGGATTGAACTCCATCTGTCATTTCTTTGCCCAAATTTCCAGCCTATCTATATCCTTCTGTAGCTTCTGACAATGCTCCTCACTATCTGCAAGTCCTGCCAATTTTGTGTCGTCCGCAAACTTACTGATCACCCCAGTTACACCTTCTTCCAGATCGTTTATATAAATCACAAACAGCAGAGGTCCCAATACAGAGCCCTGCGGAACACCACTAGTCACAGGCCTCCAGCCGGAAAAAGACCCTTCCACTACCACCCTCTGTCTTCTGTGACCAAGCCAGTTCTCCACCCATCTAACCACCTCCCCCTTTATCCCATGAGATCCAACCTTTTTCACCAGCCTACCATGAGGGACTTTGTCAAACGCTTTACTAAAGTCCAAATAGACGACATCCACGGCCCTTCCCTCGTCAACCATTCTGGTCACTTCTTCAAAAAACTCCACCAGGTTAGACGTGATCTCGCCCTCCCCCTTGAGAAAATTAAGACCGCCAGATGTCTGGGCCCTTGGTCCTGAGCACCCAATAGCACACACCTCCCCTCCAAGCACCCACAAGACACTTCCTCTTTTTTTTCTCACATGCAAACCTCCATTCTCTCATATGCATTCTCTTCGGACGTGAGCTTTTTCTGCTGTGCACCGTCTGTCGTGGTCACACACTGGTTCCCATCACCTCTGACCCTACCTGCTCCCATTGAACATGTCTTTCCACTCCGATCCCTAGTTAGAAACAGATACTCAAAACTTTCTTGGCAACTGCTGACTCGTGTTCGCTCATCAAATTGCAGGCTGGCTTCATCCCTACATTGGCTGCTGATAGGCAACCAGTCTCAGCCAATGAATGGAAAAACTAACCTGTATTTGGCTGAGCAGGCACAGAATTTTCTGAAATTCTTTCAGGAAGTTTTGAAGTTGAACTGCGACTTATACTTGGGAGGACCAAGGTATAATGCCTTGTGGACTAAATCAGGCCCATGGGCTACGGCTTGGAAATGTATTAAATAGTGGTCCAATGCTAAATATTTTGAGAAAAGCTTGTACGGTTGGATACAGAATCAGAGTCAAATTTTAGCTGGGTATTGAAGTGAGGACTAATCCATAAGTGGAAATGAATTACACTAGCAAAGCACTTAAAGTAAGCTGGATGTTGGTACCCTTTTAGTTTGCTCTTGTGTAGAATTAAGATTCACAGTATTTCACTGAGCTAACTTGTACACTTCTGAAGAGCATGAAATTTAGCCGAGAATTGTTTTTACTGAGTTGCTTTTCTGTTGATTTGTTGAACAGAATGTTAACTTTTTGTTTACCTAAATACAAATTTATGTTCTGAAATTCAAACTGTATTTCAAAGTGAAACTACTCTTGCTCTTGACTGCTAAATTGATCTCTTTCAACTAATTCTAAATTTACTGTTTCTCACTCCTCTTTAGACGTTTCCACAACTGAGAAGGCAGTGCTTTTCCAGAAGAAATTACAACAGTGTTGTATTGTATTTGACTTCATGGATTCACTAGCAGATCTTAAACTGAAGGAGTACAAGCGCGCTACCCTTAATGAACTGGTGGACTTTGTCGCAGTTGGTCGAGGAATCTTGACAGAACAGAACTACCCTGAAGTAGTTAAAATGGTAAGTTTTTGCCCTACAAGCTTTCTTTCCCTAACTTTTTCTGCATCTTGTCCCCTCTTTCCCCAATCATTGGGAACCTATATAGGCCCCACTCTGAAATTTAATCTCAGACACGTTATCCTCAACACTTCTTGACCACACTTTTTTGGTTATCCCTCCAGGTATTATTTTTCTCAGTGCCATTTTTGCTTTTAAGTCAGCCTGATCCTCAATGGGACATGTCTGCATAAAGATTCTAGACGCAAGATGTTCTCTCTGGTTTGTTACAATATTTCAGACTCCCAACTGGCTACTCTTTTGGCCCTCCATTCGCTGCAGCTGTCAAATCTGCTCAGTCGTGTTACCACAAAATTTTTGATGCCCTTATCCACAATAATCCCTTGCTCTCTTCTACCTTCACTGTTCCACTGAAATGGCTCCCTTAAGCCCAAGAGGAAGAAACTTGTATGTGTATAATGTAGAAGTGTTTTGTTGCCTTAGCTGGATCCTGCTCTTGCCCCCAGCATTTTTCCACAGAATAAGCTCAGCCTCCTTCAGTGCTGTACTGTGCTGGCTTTTTGGAGTAATTCAGCCAGTCATATTCCCCCACTCTTTCCTCATATCCCTGCAAAGTTTTTGCTGTGAAATATTTATCCACTTCGTTTTTGAAAGCAACTACGAAATCTGCACCATCCTTGCAATCAGGCATTGCATTTCAAATTGTAGCCACTCATTGCTTTAAAAAAAAAGATTTTCTTTATGTTGCCATTGTTTTGTTGCCATTGGCTTTTGACAATTATCTTAAACCTGTTCCCTCTGTTTATTGACTGTTCAGCCAGTAGAAACTATTTCTGTGTATAAGTCCTTCATGATTTTAATCACCCCTCTCATCTCTTTGGTCTTTTCTTCTCTAAGAACAATCCCTGCTGTAGAAAGTTTAGCATGAAATCCTCTTCATGCTGGGTTCAGGGGACAGCAATGTATTTGTTTACAATAATGTATGTCCATCTGATTATTTTTTTTATCTTTACAGGAACTTCAATACTAGAGCTAAAATACAATCTGACATATTTGATCTAAGATACTTCATCAAAATACTTGGAAGTCAATCTTCAGAAAACACTGAACATCTAAGTATTGGTTTATACTTGATGCTCAATGAGTTTCATGTGTACTTTATTTTTGACAGTTGGCCTATCTATTGAATTGTTTCCAGGAGCTTCTGTATCTATCCATTAGCTATGATTTTGAACAGGGCATTAATTTTTCCAGTCCTTAATGCATGGAGTGTTGACAGAAGCTCAGAGATGCTGTTGAAGTAGCTGCGCAATGTGTTTTTGTCAGAACGTAGCTCTCTAATCAAAATCTATTGGATAGGATTAAAAGGGGAGAATTCAATGTTTAATATAGTACTCTATTTTGTTATAGGTTTCTTTCAATATATTTAGGACACTTCCACCTTCAGAGTCATCAGAATTTGATCCAGAAGAAGATGAACCAACGCTTGAAGCATCCTGGCCTCATTTACAGGTGAAACACTGCAAGTTCATATGTAAAATAGTTGGTTAATATGAATCAGTTATTTGAGAGGTAGCTTGGCCAAATACAGTGTTATTGGATAGGGTTTAGAATTCGTAATTCCTAAAATCTGAGCCCATTGGGCCTGAAATTCGATCTTTTAAAATTCCTTCATGGGATATGGGAGTTGCTGGCAAAATCAGCATAAGCTTCTTCCCCGCTGCCGCCAGACTTTTGAATGGACCTACAATATATTAAGCTGATCTTTCTCTGCACCCTATCTGTGACTGCAACACTCTATTCTGCACCCACTCCTTTCCTTCTCCCCTGTGTACTCTATGAACAGTATGCTTTGTCCGTATGGCATGCAAGAAACAATACTTTTCACTGTATCCCAATACTTGTAACAAGAAATCAAATCATTTGTTGCTAACCCCTAATTGTCCCTGAACTGAGTAGCATGCCAAGCCATTCCAGAGGGCAGTTAAGAGTCAACCTTATTGTATTTGTCTGGAGTAACATGTAGGCTGGGCCCAAATGGGGCTTTGCAACAGCCGATGACAGTTTCATGGTCACCGTGACAGAGAGCAACTTTCAATTCCACCTGCAGCCACGGCAGGGTTTGAACCAGTGTCCCAGCTCATTGAGTCCAGTGACGTTGCCGGTACTGAACCATCTCCCCTGAATCATTTCCACGAGAGCACATTTATTGACGAGTGCTTCGACATTAAACATATTTGTTAAAGAAAAATGTTCTTGGGGTTTAGATCTCACTGACAGAGAGCTAAATACAGTTTCCCAACTTGCCATGTTGAAACTTAAACTGTAAGTAGTTCTGGCAGCATTTGTGGAGACAGATACAGGGCCAACTTTGAGTCTGTATGACTCTTCAGAGCTCTGAAGAGTCATGCATTTTCAAAACTTTAACTCTTTCGCTCTCCACAGATGCTGCCAGAACTCTGTTCTTTGTGTTTTTTCCCAAGTTGATTAGGTAGACTCATCACCCAGTGAGGGTAAACCATTGCGACAGTGGTCCTTCAAAAGTTTGCTTTTGTTTATTTATTCATTGGATATGAGCATCACTGGCAAGGGCAGCATGTATTGTTCACCCCTAATTTCCCCAGAGAAGGTGGTGGTGAACTGCCTTGAACCACTGAGGTCCATGTGGCACAGGTAATCTCAGTGCAGTGAGGGAGGAAGTTCCAGAATTTTGACAGTGAAGGAATGATCATATATTTCTAAGTCATTGTGGCGGGATAGGTGAATTGCAGGCGATGTTCTTTGCACCTGTTACCCTTCTCCTTCTAGGTGGTAACGTGGGTGTTTAGAAGGTGCAGTCAGGGGGTCTTGCAGAGTTGCTTTGGTACAGATAGTGTATACTGCTGCCACTGGTGATGGAGTGAGTGAATCTTTAGGGTGGTGGGTGAGGTTGCTGATCAAGTGGACCATTGTGTGCTGGATGGTGTCAGACTGCTTCACTGCTGGAATTTAAGGGAATCAGGAGATGAGTTACTGTAGAATTCTCAGTTTCTGACCTGCTCTTGGAGCCACAGTATTTATATGGCTGGTCCAGTTAATTTTCCTTCAATGGAAACCTCCAACATGCTTGTCACAGGAGATTTGCAGAAGTAATATCCACCTGCACCTAAAATGTATACAAGCTATGGCGACTGTATATCTCGGTTCCTTTTCCCCCTCACTTTTGTTCTGATGGGGAAAAGTTCAAGTGTTCTTTGCATCCGAATGGATTATTGTGTATTTAACCTTTGTATAATATAGGAATTGCTAATTTGGGTCATGACCATTAGTTCTTCTTTCTTGCAATGCGATGCATCTTTCAGTAAAGCACTGATATTTTCATTTGTGTCTGTGGGTCGATGTATATTCCCCACCTGCACTATCCAACTTTTTGGTGGGCAGAGGGAAAAAATTGGAAATCAACAAGAAATGATGGTTGAAAGCAGATATTATTCAAACCTACATTTTAAAAAAGTTTTCCATTTAGAAGTAAGTGTTGTTACCTAATTGTAATTTAACTTGTCTCTTGCAGCTTGTATATGAATTCTTCATTCGATTTTTGGAGAGTCAAGAATTCCAACCTAGTATTGCCAAAAAGTATGTAGATCAAAAATTTATATTGCAGGTGCGTATATGCTTTTTGTTGACTAGATAATAAATGGTACATTGCCTTGACTTTCTCGGAACCAACTGTTCATGAAGCTAAGGAATCAAATAGTATAGTAGTATTCTCTGGCATAATTGTAAATTTGTGTACAGATAATATGTTGAACATACTTTTGAAACACATTTTTGTAAACTTTCATTGTTGTGCTATTGATTTCCCCTTGTGGTTCACCTTGGCCAGTGCAAGTGCATATGCTGTAATAGGACCTGAATAGTCTACAAGACTGCCACGATTATTGATTAAATTGCGGTTCATCAGTTTGACATTAAGTTCTGTGTGTGTCTTCCTTTAAATTTATCTGATCTGTTCCATGACATTACCAAGTATTTTATGCTGAACTTCTGTGATTATAAAGTTGGAGGTATGGTGACTGCAAAAACAATAAGATGACAAAATCTAGTATTTGTGATCTAGATGAGCTTTACAGCAAAGTTGAAATGTTTTTTTTCCTGGTTGCTTTCAGCTTTTAGAGTTGTTCAACAGTGAGGACCCCCGAGAACGAGACTACCTAAAGACTGTCCTGCACAGAATTTATGGAAAGTTTCTTGGACTTAGAGCATTTATCCGGAAGCAAATTAACAATATTTTTCTACAGTAAGTGTGTGATTGCCTGTTGTGTCAAAGATTGCTTTGAATGTAGTTACGCAAGTGTACTTTTTTAGTACTGGGTAATGTTCAACACTAATTTAAGATCAGTGACTTACTTCACCCCCACCAAAATTAGCAGCCTTACACGCAGTTCGTAGTGTTTTCCATGAGAGAAATTGCAATAGGATATGGTTACAGAAGCTTCCAGTAATTTACTGGACCAGTGACACCAAGGGAACCCCTTGTTTTAACAGAGTGACTGCTTCTGATGTCAGGGGGAATAATTAGGTACTCTGGAACTCCCTGTGCAATTGTTGAAAATTCATAGATTATAAATAGCTGAGATTCCCACACTGATCTTCCCACACTTTGTAGCACTCCACTGATCACAGCCTCCCAACTTGAAAATGCCCCCTTTAATCCCTATCTCTGTAGAAAGCTGGTTAGCGGATAGGAAGCCAAGAGTTGGCATAAATGGGTCTTTATCTAATTGGCAGGCAGTGACTAGCGGGGTGCCGCAGGGATCTGTGCTAGGATCCCAGCTGTTTACATTATATATTAATGATTTAGAAGAGGAAACTGAATGTGTTATCTCCAAATTTGCAGTAGGTGTGAGAGCTTCATCGTCATTTGGACAAGTTGATTGAGTGGGCATATGCATGGCAGATGTAGTATAATGTGGATAAATGTGAGGTTATTCACTTCAATAGCAAAAATAAGAAGGCAGATTATTATTTGAATGGGTATGAGAGGTGGATACTGAGCGAGACCTTGGTGTCCTCGTACATCAATCACTGAAAGTAAGCGCGCAAGTACAACAAGCAATAAAGAAGACAAATGGTATGTTGGCCTTCATAGCAAGAGGATTGAGTATTGAAATAGGGATGTTTTGCTGCAATTATATAGGGCATTGGTGAGGCCACATCTCTGGAGCATTCTGTGCTGTTTTGATGTCCTTGCTATAAAGGGAGTGCAGCGAATATTTACCAGGCTGATTCCTGAGATGGCAGGTCTGTCATATGAGGAGAGACTAAGTCAGTTAGGATTATAGTAATTGGAGTTAGAAGAGTGAGGGGGATCTCATAGAAACTTATAAAATTCTAACAGGGTTAGACTGGGTAGATTCAGAAAGAATGTTCCCAGTGGTGGGGAACTCCAGAACTAGGGGTCATAGTTTGAGGATAAGGAGTAAACCTTTTAGGACTGAGCGAGGAGAAATTTCTTCACCCAGAGAGTGGTGAATGTGTGGAATTCACTACCACAGAAAATAGTTGAGACCAAAACATTGTGATTTCAAGAAGAAATTAGATATAGATTTTGGGTCTAAAGGGATATGGGGAAAGGTGTGATCAGGATGTTGAATTTGAAGATCAGCCATGATCAAAATGAATAGTAGAGTAGGTTCGAAGAGCTGAATAGCCTAAGCCTGCTTCTATTTTCTATGTTTCTATATTACTTTGCTTCCTGTCTTATAGCCATTCCCCTATACTATTATATTACCCCTAATTCCATGAACCTTATCTTTCATAACAACCTTTTCGTGTGGCATCTTATTGGTGCCTTTGGAATTGCAAGTATATTACATCTGCTGGTTCCCTTTTTTATTCTAGCCTACCAGTTAAATCCTCTAGAAACTAAGTAATTTGTCAAGCACTATTTTTCTTTTGTAAAACAATGTTGACTTTGTCTGATACTATGCATTAAGAGTTCCTCAATGATAGATTCCAGCATTTCCCCAATGACTGACGTCAGGCTAACTGGCCTGTACTTCTATTTTCTCTCTTTTTGATTGACAAGGGAGTCGAAGGTTATGGGGACAGGCAGGAGAATGGAGTTAAGCTACAATCCAATCAACCATGATCATATTGACTTGCAGAGCAGGTTGAAGGGGCTGAACAGCCTACTCTTGCTCCTACTTCTCAAGTTCTTACATAGATGTTCTTTTTCCCACGTTACTTGAATCTTGAACATTTGCTTACTTCCAATATACTTCGGACCATTCTAGAATCTGGGGAATTTTGGAAAATCATTATCTGAGGAGGTAACAGAAATTAGGAGGGGGCTTTCTTTTTGTTCTGCAGTTTCCTCAAAGGCCAATGAGCCAAGTGCCGAAAATATGATATGTTGGTCACACAAATGTTAGAGCTAGCCAGCCTATTGATTGTCAATATTTTGCAGGTAACATCAGGTTTGAATTCACTATTTGAGAATATAAAGATGGTGCCTTTAAAGTCAAATGTTTTGCTAATTTTTGCACACTGATATCATGGGTTTTAGTGTTCAGCATTGTTATTTCCTCATTGTTTTTCCCAGTAAAAATGCGCATGTTGCTTGTTAAAGCACAAACAGTTAACTTCAGTTCTCATTGCAGATTTGTTTATGAAACAGAACATTTTAATGGTGTAGCAGAACTCCTGGAAATATTAGGAAGGTAAGCAGCCACACACTCCAATGTTTCTAATTTTTCCCCTTCTGTCTCGAGGTTGTTGAATCAATTTAATAGTATTCTGATGCCCTTCCCAAATGACTGTTCTGAGTTCAACGCGAGCAGTGCTAGTTAATTAATTGGTGGCGAGAACATCATGGTCAAGTCTTGTCAGCAGCTACACAAATCCATTTTTCAGCATGGATCACTAAGCAGTGATCAGCGGTTACTTTAACCTTTCTAGTCTAGGCGTACTGAGGAAAATTTTTATCCAAGACTTGTATAATGTGTGTATCCCTCACATTCCTGATGCACCTTGTTACAGATGTACAGTAAAAGAAATTGGTTGGAGATACTCAAATGCTGAGTTCTTCTGATCTGCAGCCAGATGCTTACCAGCAGGGACATTGTGAGCTTTGCAAGCAGCTGCAATTAGCTGTTTCTGCCTATTTAGAACACTTCTCCATAGAACCATAGAAAATTACAGCTCAGACACAGGTCTTTTGGCCCTTCTTGTCTGTGCCGAACCATTTTTTGCCTAGTCCCACTGACCTGCACTTGGACCATATCCCTCCACACCCCTCTCATCCATGAACCCGTCCAAGTTTTTCTTAAATGCTAAAAGTGACCCCGCATTTACCACTTTATCCGGCAGCTCATTCCACACTCCCACCACTCTCTGCGTGAAGAAACCCCCCCCAATATTCCCTTTAAACTTTTCTCCTTTCACCCTTAACCCATGCCCTCTTGTTTTTTTCTCCCCTCGCCTCAGTGGAAAAAGTCTGCTTGCATTCACTCTATCTGTACCCATCAAAATTTTATACACCTCTATCAAATCTCCCCTCATTCTTCTACGCTCTAGGGAATAAAGTCCCAACCTATTCAATCTCTCTGCTCCACCAGGCATCAATCTTCTCCACCAGGTATATTTAAGAAGTGGCCTGAAAAGGATCAGGCGATGTTAAACGTTAATGGTTAATGTTGCAGCTTGATGGTCATGTATCGTAGCTATACTCCAGCTCATATGACAGAAATATGCATCTTTAGTAAATAGCTTACATAACGCATAAATAGTGCTTTGTTTTAAATGGTTTGCTGGCCTTCGTTTTTCTTCTGCACCCAAAATACTCTCCTCTCTTTATAGTGTGGGGCTGGGAAGGAACAAAAACACAGGAAGGGAGAGAGCCGTATAGACTGGAGATCTCTCCGAGATTATCAGTGCCATTTGTAGCTGTCTTTCTAAAATGTTATGATAAAACTATTGGTTAAAATGAACATTTTTGCAATCTTTATATTCATCTGGCTATCTGTGAAAGGTGACATTAAAAATATTAATGTATTAATATCATTGGGATTTTGTAATCTTTGTCACTCTTGGTTGCCACAATGTCGCGCATGCTTAACTCCTGGTTATAAGAAGTTTGGATGTATACATGGGATGTTAATTTGGTCAGACAAGAATGACATGTAGGCTTATATGGTTTGATGAGCAAATACCTGATATCCTTAAAAATATGAACCTTGGGGTTTGTGTATGTGATCATTTCTGTAAATTGGAGCTGTTCCTTTTTTAATATCGAACCTTTGTATAAGGTTCCCAGAGAAAGGGTATTGTTCTTGTATGCAAGGTATTAGGTGGATAATCTTTCCTGTTTTTCTGTTGACAGTATAATAAATGGGTTTGCATTGCCTCTGAAGGCTGAACACAAACAATTTCTGATTAAGGTTCTGCTCCCTTTGCATTCTGTGAGGACTTTATCGCTTTTTCATGCGCAGGTAAGACTGTTGAATGATCCATTTATATTGTAATTTTCTAGCACTCAATTGTTCAGCATCCACATCCAAACAGAAGATTGCTCTTATCTACAGGAGAAAATCACCACGATACCATCCATCTGGGAACTTTGCACCATATACGGCAGGCATGATCATTCTCATTCCGCTGTATCTTAAGCCTATGTTTTGTGATGCAATTTAAATTATTTTTGTTTGTCAAAGACTATGGGTGAAATTCTCCGCAAAATTTCTAAGTATTGTTCCTGGCAGGATTTCCGCTGGGTGGTCAACCCAGATCACAATCCACCCATGTTAGACATTGTTTTGGAGCTTGGGGTAATTCATGCCGAGAAAGAGATGTGTGGGACCTAAAGACGTTGACGATGCCAGCTGCTCCAGGGAAGCCTTCTGTGGCAGGGGCAGTCACTGACCACCCGAGGGTTCCAATGGCATCTGTCTGTGGAGACCAGTAATGATTTCTGCTGGCTCCATGTTGTGCTGGTGGTTGGGTAAATTCCCAGAGCTGGGTGAATATGGTTTAAAAACATAAAATGCATACTTAAATGAGGATTTAATTATGCTAATCATTACGCCCCTACTTGGGGTGAACCACATTATGTTGCCGGCCATGGGTGAGGGGTATCTCAAAATGAATCTCCCCAGTGCAATTCGTGTTATGGCCCCTCTTGCAAGAGTCTCCAACCATAACGCGATTTGCCCCTGTGTGCATGGGGCTGGTGAATCTCCCCCTATGAATCAAACTTTTATCACAGAGAATGGTGAAGGGCATGATATGTAGCCATTTATCAATTCTTTTTGACAATCTTTTGCAATGTTTAGGTTCTCTTCTGCAAAGTTTGACAGCATTTTCCAACATTGAAGTTAATCTTCAGTAGCGTTTGGATTTCCAATATGTGGAATTTGCAAGTTCTCTCCATGTCTGCATGGATTTGCTCTGGTGCTGGGGTTTCGTCCCACAGACTAAAGATGGATCATTGTAAATGCGCAGAGTTACAGGGATGGGGTGGGGGGGGGGGGGGGGGGGTGGTGGCGTGGAATGCTCTTTTGGAGAGTCGGTGCAGACTCTGTGGCCCAAATAGCCTCCTTTTGCATTGTAGGGATTCTATGAAATGCTCCAGAATGGATACTGAAATGGGAAAAGGAGCTATGATTCCTTTTGAGTTCCATGCAACCTCTTCTGTCAATAAAGGGGCTGACTCCAATGTCACAATTTTGGAATGATTAAGTTATTCCGTAGTTTCACCAGCACCATATTTTAAGTCATTTGATGTAGTCATCCTGTGACTCTAATTTCAGATCGAGACCCATCAATCCTCCCACTTTATCTTGCCTGTATCTTGTAAAAGGCAAATGAGGGCAGGTTAGCAAAGATGTTTGAACAATGTATTCAAGACTCTTGTGCATTTATCCAATTTTCAAATCAGCAGTTTTTCTATAAAAGGGTGAGGGGGAAAGAAGGAAGGGATTAGTTTGGGCTGTCTGAGATACCAATTAAGCTGCTGACGAAGCACATATCCTTTTTGGTATGTGCACTGTTTAAATTGCGAGTTGGGGTCTAATTATAAGAAGGTAACTTTTTTTCAGTTAACCGTTGCTAATTCTAATCTTGGCAAGAGGTGTTAATGAACTGCATGTAGTGGTGGAACAAGTTTATTTTGTTTAGCATCCTCGAGTTGAATTTTTCACATTTCTTCATCCTTTTTACGCGCTCTCACATACAGTTCCTTTGAAGGAATGACATACGGGATGATTTTTAGCATTGAGGAGCATGTCTTAGAATGTCTTTGTTCATAATGAAAATACCATCACCACCACCTTCTTTAAGACCTACTTTAAAAACTATCTCAGACTCCTGATATCCCCTTTTTACAAGGCAGATTTTAAAAAAATGCTTCTACAAAGTGACTGGCAAAATTAAATGTTCTATTTCTAACCATTCAGTTATTGTGGAGCAAATGTACATAATTTGGTTTTTATCATTCTTGTCACAGGACTATGGTTCTATAGGTGCAGGTCAGTGGGACGAGGCACAAAATGGTTCGGCACAAGCAAGAAGGGCCAAAAGGCCTGTTTCTGTGCTGTAATGTTCTATGGTTCTACTTTTAAATCCAATTTCTGGATATATTTCAGTGCAGTGGTTTTGACTAACAGCAAACTGCAGGAGTGAGAAATGGGTTAACACAAACCTTTCCACATATTAATTAACTTGGTGTAAATAAAGTTGTATCAGGTTAAACAATGTTTCACCAGGAGGTAATTATAATGCAGGAAAATAAGAAAAACATCTGCCTTTTAACTGCTAAAGTATTGCCATTTACAAGCAAGCTTATAGTTAGATTTGCAGAGTGAAGGATGTCTGGAGAGAAAACCATGAAACATTTTTATTTGGGTCTTAGAGCTAGTTCCTTCACAGTATATTTCCCATTTGTTTTAGTGGACAAATCATTACACCCGCAATAAAAGTTATTGTTGCAAGTTGGCTTACATTGGCACTGCAATGAAGTCACTGTGAAAATCCCCTAGATGCCACACTCTGGCACCTGTTCAGATACACTGAGGGAGAATTTAGCAAGGCCAACACACCTAACCAGCATGTCTTTCAGACTGTGGGAGGAAACCGGAGCAGCCGGAGGAAACCCACACAGACACTGGGAGAATGTCTGGGAATCTAACCTGGGTCCCTGGCACTGCGTGCACCATGCCGCGCCATGATGGGAATTGTATTAAGGTAGTATGGTATAATACTACACTATTCAACAACAATACCTTGCAGAAGAGCCATCAGAATCCACTTTAATTTCTCTTCTTTCTCATCTAATTTCTTGCTTTGTAAACTCAAAGATGAGCAGGTATTTTAGGCCAAATCTGATTGACAACCTGCCATGAATCACATTCTCTTAATTGATTTTCTGGGCGTACTGCACAAAAATAGTTGAGCCTTTTGTTTCAGATGTGACAGAATCAGTGAATATTCTTTTTTATGTTTAAAAGCTGTTCTTTTTACTAGCTCTAACAGTCATTTTACTTTTCTTTAACAGTTGGCTTATTGCATTGTACAGTTTCTAGAAAAAGATCCAACGTTAACTGAATCGGTACGTTTCAATAATGTTTCTCAATTAATGCTTTGTTTTAAAAAAAAATTAAAAGTCAGTTGATTTTAATGTTTGTCATATATGCTTCAGATCGTCAGGGGTTTACTAAAGTTCTGGCCAAAAACTTGCAGTCAAAAAGAGGTAAGCAAACAGTTTGAACTCGCGGTTTGCTAAAATGTGAATAGAAGGGTGGAGGGTGGTGTAATTAATAATGCAAAATTTTAATTACGAAAAGGAAAACTTTACTGTTAAATCACTCCAGTTGCCTCAGTAGCAGCACTTAATGTGCTGATTCAGAGTATCTTTAGAGTTGTGTTCTGCACATGTTTCTATTAGCAATCCTGCTGGATGCTGAAATTATCATTCAAACTATAAACCTCCATTTCAAAACAACTTAGTGGAAAGTTTAAATTTTTTTGTCATTCTTTGTAGATCTGCATACTGAATAAGGGATTTAATGAACACTCCTAGATATTTATTAGGATCCCACCACAAAATATGTACAATTCCATAATTGTAAGAGAAAATTTGTCATCTTAAAAAGACATGGAACTACCACATTCTTGTAGCTTCTATGAAAACCTATACATATACCATGCTTTGTATATGGTTTCCTATGTAGATTGAAAGCTGCCATTAAACACATGAATACTGATATTGAATTTTTCACACACTGAAATTCTTTTGTAAGAATGTACAGATTTTTAACGAGCTCTGCTTTGCAAGAAAGGGCAATCGGGTGAAAGCACAGAATCATAGAATGGTACAGAACAGGAAGAGGCCATTCAGTCCACCATGTCTGGCCCACTGAAGGAGCAAATCATCTGTTGCCACACGTCTGCCTTTTCCTCATCGTCCTGCACATGCTTCCTTTTCAAATAATCCAATTCCCTTTTGGGATTCTCGATTGAACCTGCCTCCTCCACACTCCTAGGTGGTGTTTTCCAGGTCCTAACCACTCACTCTATGAAAAAGCTTTTCCTCATGTTGCCATTGCTGCTTTTGTCAATTGCCATAAATCCGTGCCTTCTGATTCTCAATCCTTCCACCAAAAGGAACAGTCTCTCCCTATCCACTTTGTCCAGATGCCTAATAACTTTAAATGTCTCTATCAAATCTGCTCTCAACCTTCTCCAAGGAGAACAGTTCCAACTTCTCTCGTCTATCTATGTAACCGAAGTTTGTCATCCCTAGATCCATTCTCTTGAATCTTCACTGAGCGCTCTAATAGCTCCACATCCTTCCTAAAATGTGTCTATAACTAGATGCAGTACTCTAGCTGAGGCTGAATGAGCGTTCTGTATAGGCTTAACATGACTTCCTTACATTTGTCTTCTGTGTAACTATTTATAAATTTAGGATGCCATGTGCTTTATTAACCACTCTCTCAACCTGTCCTGCCACCTACAATGATTTGTGCAAGTACTTGGGTCCCTCGGCTCCTGCACCTCTTTTAGAATTGTATTTTATATTCTCTGCATTCTTCCTACCAAAATTAATCCTTTCAGACTTCTCTGGAATAAATTTCACCTGCCACTTGTTTGTCATTTCTACAAACTTGTCTATGCATTCTATACACTCCTCACAGTTCACATCTGCAAATGTTGGCATTGTGCCGGTACATCAAGTTTCAGATCATATGTATAAGGAAGAGAAGAAGTCCTAAGACTGATCTCTGGGGAACTCCACTATAAACCCATCCTCCACTCTGTAGAACAAGCATAATTACCTGTTAATCATACCTGTTCCTGTTCTGCGAATTTCATATTCATACTGCTACTGTCATTTTTATTCCATGGGCTCAAACTTTGTCACATATTTCTTATAAAATGTCTTTCAGAAGTCCATGTAGAGCACATCAACAGCATTGACCTCATCAATTCTCTTTGGTATCTTATCAGAAACATAAACAAGTTAATTGCACACTACTTGCCCTTAACAAATCTGTGCTAATAATTTCCCTTAACCTGCATTTGTCCAAGTGACTAAATCAAATCTAAAAGATTTTCCTTATTTGAGGTTAAACTGATTGTTCTGCAGTTGCTGGGCTTTTACCATCCTTTGTTGAACAAGGGTGTAATATTTATAATTTCCAGTCCTTTGGCACCACCCCGAGTCCAAGGAAGATTGGAAAATTATGGCCTGTGCTTCAGTGATTTCCACTCTTGCTTCCCTCTATATCCGTGAATGCATCTCATCTGGTCTTGGTGCTCTCTCAACTAGACAGCTCATTCAGTACTTCCTCCATAAAAAATTTAAATCCATGAGGTAGTCCCCTGGCGTTGTCAATTACCCAACCAGTAACACACAGCACTTCCTTCCAACTTATTTCTAATACTATAATTGGGATTGTAACTTTGACTTTGGTTTTTTCTTCTTGGTGGTTTAAATTTTTTACTCTCCATTTTATCCATAGCAATCATTGTTGAAGTATTGTCAGAAAAATGTAACTGATTATAGCCACCAATAATCTGGCTATAATTTCCATTATCTAAAAATGTCACAGGATTATTGTTAATTTAAATGGTTGTTTGGGACAGACTGCTGCATTTTAATATTTTCACGCAGATGAATGAGCACTGACCACATTAGTTCTGCTGTTGGATATTAGCTTGGATATGAGCTCCTATATATAGGTTGCATGCAATTAAATCAGGAAGTGGGAGAAGAACTAACAGTAAAATCCAGACTTAAATCAATTAAATTAATGCACACAGTCTCTCATTTCTAATGAAAACTTAATGCTACTGACAGATTTTGGTATGCTGTGACCAATTTTCATGTTTTGATGTGTAAAATGTTCATTTTGTTTCCAAATTTATAATTTTCAAAATTTTGAAACTTTTAATTTCCTTTGACGTAAACTTGTATAAGCTTTGCTTCATAGAAACTTCCACTTTTTAAAAAAGTTTCATACCATTTCATAGGCTTGTGCCTTAAAATTTTTTTTTAAAGATACACACATGTCCTGGTGTCACAATTTCATTCTGTTCCCACTTCCCCATTGCACGGTGAGATCATCTATGTTCTGTGTGTCAGGGTATGATTGACGGCCAGTCATCTCTGACACTGAACCAATCATATTCCAGGTTTCCAAGTCAGAATATGGGGCCAGGCACTCCTGCTTATTCGGGTCACAGCAGCACCCCAAGACTTGACAAAATAATGATCCAGATGAAGTAGTAAGATTGCTTATTACTTTTCTTTTCTGCATCACGAGTAGAACTTTCAAAATTAACCATACCTAGGACTATTGAATAAATCATCTGTAAACAAATCAAATCCTTAACGTGCTTGAAGGTGTGTGTTCCAGAATAAACGTTTTTGAGAGACTGTATTTAAACTCTGAGAAACTGTATTTTTAAACTGTTGTGTGCAAGAAGTGATGGCCAGGTAAAATAAGCATTCTCAAGTTTTACTTGGATTTGGAAAAAACCTATTAAAGACCTAAATTATATTTGCCAATGTATAACAAAGATGGTTGTTGGAACTTTCAGCTCTGACGATGGCAGAAATGGGTGATCTGGATTTAGTCTCCTATAATAAACCCAAGCACAACTCTCTTTTCCATCGACTCACAATAGGGTTGGGTTTATAATGGGTGACCAATTCATTGCCACTCATTTCAAGCTTCTGCCAAAGTTAAAAGCTTCACCTGTTATTTTGAGAGGCAGACTTCCATTTAAGCTTAGTAGAAACAATACTTCAATGCCAAGATGCATTGTGCCCACAGGATGCTATGTCCTCAATTTTTTCAAGTTTCTTCTATATTTTTCTGCATTTCAAAATGATGTACTTATTTCAAAATAATGTAATATTTAAAATAAATCATGCTACTGAACTCAACATTAGAGAATTATTTAAAGCAATGCTCTTAAATGTTTCCACCTTATGTAGTGCTTATTCTCAGCATAATATTTTTAGATTTCCTAAAAGAATATACAGAAGGTGCTTTAAATGAGCAATACAAGTACTAAAATGGAATGACCTTTTCTTCTGTATAGTATATTTTTGTTAATACCTAGCTCTTTCATCGACAAAGCTCATTGGAATCAAATTATGGTTGGCCTATATGAGAAAATGAAGACTGACTAAACAGGCAGATGTGTTGTGAACTTTGCTAGCAAAAATTCTTATTGTTATGCAGATTAGCAAATAAACATTCCCTTTTGCTACTCTGTTGGAACGTGTTCTCTGAAAATGGAAACATTATGCACGGAATGTCAGCATTTGGCTTTAAGTTATTGATGTTTTGGAAAGACGACAGTAATATTTTGGCATTATTCAAAGCGCTGAATAGAATGAAGGCTATGTGATGTTCTGGGGTCCCCAATGTCTCAGCTGTTATGAGTATATAATGGAACTCTGCAGATCAGAAGGTCATGAGTTTGATTCCTGGCCTGTGCTGAAGTCATTGTCAGTGTGGTACTAAAGGTACTAATATAATTGACCTTTTGCTCTTGGGTTAGAAAGGGAAGTATAAACCAGTTAGTAACAAATAGTGGGAAGTGACTGTTGGATCTGGGGATGTTTGGGCTCCACATAGTCAAAAATATACCGACAAAACGCACGTTGAAGATTGCAGACCTGGATGAGGTAACAGAGGGTTAGTTGATGGTTTTTAGAATTGTACCTTCTAGTGGTGGATAAGTCCAGGAGGGTGGGCAGGGAAGAAAATCAACATAGAGAAATGATCGTATTCAATTGTACAGAATTTACAAAAATATAACATGTTTTGAATTACAAACATATAAAGTTAGATGATTTATACTTGGACAATTATAGAGCACTGTGTTTTGCAAATATGATGGAAATTAATGATATTTATATTTTAAACCAGGTCATGTTCCTCGGAGAGTTAGAGGAAATCTTGGATGTTATTGAGCCAACACAGTTTGTAAAAATTCAGGACCCGCTGTTCAAACAAATTTCCAGATGTGTTTCCAGCCCCCATTTCCAGGTTAGAAGTTGCTTTTTGTGCCATAGATTAAAAGATGATTCTAGTTGCACAAGGTTCATGGACTTCAATGTAAATTATTTTCTATAAATACAGCAATAGGAAGTGCACTGTCTGTTGGTGTAATAGATTAGATTATTGAGTGGGGGCTTTTGACAAGGTTTGATATATTGCTTTATTGCCACATATGTTGGGTATTGAAAAATCTCCCTTAGGGCTTCAGGTTATACTTACTGCTTCATCTTTTTAGCCGGTATTTAACTCTTCAAAATAGGAATTCTGTAAGAACTTTGGTTAGCTAATGCTGATCTCAAGTTTAAATTGTGTCATAAGGAATTGTAACTTCTGACTTGGGTTCCTTTCACCCTGAATTTGTCATTGAAAGTGCATATGGTCTGTGAGAGTATTTTTATATGAAGGTGTTAATGAAATACTCATAACTGAGAAAATGAATAGCGAGTGGTGCCATGCCACTGAATCTCTGGGCAGTGATATAATTATAGCCGAGAAAAGCCCCATCACTAGAAAAGAAAATCATCAGGCTCGGGAGTTTGGTAGTCCTGAGTATTTTTCCTGACCTACCTCCAGTAATCCGGAAACCTGGCTGCAGACCTGGTTGTGCTAGGCACTTCAGTACCATTGCATAATTACTTTTACTTTGTAGCATGGTATACAAGCATTTAGAGGCTCTGAATTTTGTTTGGTAGATTAAATTGCACATTTCACGCTCATTCTGTTTAGTTAAAATGATTGCCCTTATGTCAAAATGTCTCGGTTCAAGTCCATAACCTGAAATTGTCACCTATCATTTATCCAATGTCAGTGGGAATAACTCAGTTAAAATAGATGGGTTGATACCAATTGGAAAATCAGATTTGTGGCTCCATTTGTGGCATATGGTCTGCAGGAAATTGAAGGAAGATCCAAGGTAAAATGCATCTGTCTGTATAAAAATCAATTTTTCAAATTTAGAGCTTTAATAAGAAATGGTGTGCGTTTTAATCTCCACATCACATTCAAGCCTTCACACAGCAATGGGATCTTGGTTATCTATAAAATAAATTCATAGGTGATGGAAATCAATAGCAGTCCTGACGCTGATGCTTTGTTTCTGAGCTTAGTCCTCTTCACTGGAGCAGGAGCACTGGGTTTGGTGTCCTGACATATGATGGGACCAGGCAGATCCTTAACCCTTTCTTTGTCACAACACCTCACTAAGGAACTATCTGGAGGTTTACTGCCTTGCTTTGTTCCAGAAATTAATGAAGCTGGTTTCCATCACCAGTCTATGCTGAGTCTGATGTTGCTGTACCAATTCTCAAAACTGTTGAATGAATAAAGAAACTCTCTTGGCAAAATCATCAGAGTCAGAGCGCCTAACGGGGGAAGGTCATGTCTTACTAATTTAATTTTCTGAGGAAGCGACAAGGAGGATTGTTGAGGGTAGTGTAGTTGATGTTGTCTACATGCATCTTAGTAAGGCATTTGACAAGTTCCCACATGGCAGACTGGGGACTGGTCCGAAAAGCAAAAGCCTATGGGATGTGGCAAGTTGGATTTAAAATTGGCTCAGTGACAGGAAACTAAGGGTAGTGGTTGATGGATGGCATTGCAAATGGAAAGCAGTTTCCAGTGGCATTCCACAGAGCTCAGTGTTGGGTCCCTTGCTTTTGTTACACATATTAATGATTAGAACTTAAATATGGGATGCATGCTTGGGAAATTTGCATTTGACACAAATTGGCTGTATAGTTGATTGTAAAGAGGACAGTTGCCGACTCCAGAAGAATATCAATGGTTTGATCGGTTGGGCAGAGAAGTGGCAAATGGAATTCAATCTGGAAAAGTGCAAAGTAATGCATTTGGGGAAGGAAAACAAAGCAAAGGAATACTCGAAAGGGAAGATATTGAGACGGGTTGAGGAAGCGAGACCTTGGAGTGCATGTTCATAAGTTTCTGAAGGTGACAGGATGGGTGGATAAGGTGGTAGAGCATATGGAATGCTTTCTTTTATTGGCTGAGGTGTAGAATACAAAAACAACGATGGAATGTTGAAACTGTATAAATTGTTGGTTAGACCACTTGACGGAATGACATAATTGCTCTGGAGAGAGTCGAGGAGATCTGCAAGAATATTGCCAGGTTTTGAACTATGAGGAAACATTCATAAACTAGGGTAGTTTTCATTAGTAAGAAGTCTCTCAACACCAGATTAAAGTCCAACAGGTTTATTTGGTAGCAAAAGCCACTAGCTTTCGGAGCGCTGCTCCTTCGTCAGGTAAGTGGGAGTTCTGTTCACAAACAGGGCATATAATATGCCCTGTTTGTGAACAGAACTCCCACTTACCTGACGAAGGAGCAGCGCTCCGAAAGCTAGTGGCTTTTGCTACCAAATAGACCTGTTGGACTTTAACCTGGTGTTGTGAGACTTCTTACTGTGTTTACCCCAGTCCAACGCCAGCATCTCCACATCAGTTTTCATTAGGCCAGAGGAGGCTGAGGACTAAGGTAATCCCTTAATTAATGTACAAGATTGAGAAGTTTAGATAGAGTAGATGTGAATTCCCTGTTTTCCCTAGCAGAG
Organism: Mustelus asterias; assembly: GCF_964213995.1. Classification (NCBI taxonomy): domain Eukaryota; kingdom Metazoa; phylum Chordata; class Chondrichthyes; order Carcharhiniformes; family Triakidae; genus Mustelus; species Mustelus asterias. The sequence continues at coordinate 68,101,544 of NC_135818.1, read as the reverse complement.
AGGTCAATTACAAGAGGCCACAAGTTTAAGGGAATTGGTAAAAGGATTAGAGAGGATAGGGGGAAAAATTACTTCATCCAGAGGGTGGTATGCATCTGGAATTCATTGCCTGGTCTGGTAATTGACTCAGGAACCCGCAACACATTTAAAAGATGCTTGGATCTGTTGAAGTATTGTAGCCTGCAGGCCGATGGACTGGGTTTGGGAAGGTAGATTAGTATGGGTAGCTAGTTATTTCTCTTTTATGGCCGGCGCAGACACGATGGGCTGAATGGCCTTTTTCTGTGTCATGAACTGTCTGTGGTTCTATGGGAAGACACTACTGCTGAATTAACACTGCTGAAGCCAGTTAGTGCTTCCAGTGCTGATCTGCCAGACCAGAGCTTTCCTGTATATGCGCCCATGTGACCCCCACTGCAGAAGAGAGATATCTGGCCAACAATTCTACCTGATGCCAACTCTGATCAGGCTGCTGATTATCTGATGTGGAGATGCCGGCGTTGGACTGGGGTAAATACAGTAAGAGTTCTAACAAGAGCAAGAGCTTTAACCTGGTGTTGTTAAAACTCTTACTGTGATTATCTGATGCCTGCGTGAAGCACCATAGGACATTAAGTTAAAGTTATATTGTGTAAATTGCAGATGATGGGGTCATTAAAATACTTTAATTCAGGATTTATTGAATGAAAGCAAAGAACCAAATATGTTGGCACATTTAAGACTATAACTGTCTTTGGTCATTGCCTTTTTTAAATGGATTGCAGAAATCATTATTGAAATAATTAATCTGCTTAAGTTTATAGCAGGTCAATAACTATTCCCCTCTCCGCCTGAAGAAATTTGCACGCGTGCTTGCATGCTTCAAAAGATGTGATATAGCATGAATAAAATGTAGCTCTTCCTGATTTATGTTGTAAATGAGTGCTGAATCAGTCGGGGGGGGGGGGGGGGGGGGAGGCCTTTGATGCCTCTGTCGCCTAGCTGCATACCAACATCTGCACAAATTTTCTAAAGTTTGGGAAAACATTTGCCCAGGTAAGTGCCAGCACTCTAGGCAATGTGTGTCCATGACTGATAACAGCCTCCCCAGTGCTGACCAAAACAATACAGAACCTGCCTGTTTCAACAGATTCTACTTTTCAAACCTGTTTTTGTTTCTGATTGCATGGACAATCACCAGTAACTTTAACAAATACAAAACACCTTTGGAGGGGACTCCACAATGGAGATACCTCTTTTCCTAGCGTTTCTGCTGTTTTTACAGCAGAATGGAAAAGTTTTGGTTAAATATTGCTGAAAATCTAATTGTTCTCTCTCTCTTAAGGTGGCTGAGAGGGCACTTTATTACTGGAACAATGAATACATTATGAGTCTCATAGAAGAGAACTCTGCTGTGATCCTACCCATCATGTTTCCAAGCCTTTACAGAATCTCTAAAGAACATTGGAACCCGTATGTATTTTTACACTTAAAATGAAAATATTTCTGTTGCCGATGAGAACTTCATTTTTCTGTGTACTGTTCTAATTCAGAGGGGCTCTGCCAGCATTATTCTCATTTAACTGCACCTGAAATCCTGCATTTTACCTTCCAATTTAATGTACCTTTTTAATTGCTCACTCAGTAGTGTTCAACCTCCTGTCTTGGTTAATCCTAACGTAGGTAACGTACTGAGCATGGGTCCATCACCAGGACTGCCTGCTTATTTCTATCGTCACCCACCCATCTCCACCTCTATCTCATCCCAGTAGTCACCAGAACACTTGCCCATAGCTTCACTTCTCCAATTCCCTCTTTGCTGACTGGCACCCCCATCTCCACTCCATACAAACTCCATTCCAGATCAGATGCACTTAGTTTTCCCCCGCACCACTCCACAGCATATTGATTGCAATTTCCTCATTGACACATCCTTCAGCGGCCTTATACCACCCAGTTGCAGCCTTCTCCAAACCAGTCAGACTGCATCCCACACTGGTCTAACTCCAGTTCATTGTGCAGCATTTCTTCTCTCTATCAGAGAGAGACTCTTCGAAATTTGCCACTTTGACCTCGCATTCCCAACAGTCTGTCCAACCCCTACTGATTACCTGATGCTCCGGTGAAGCACCATAAACTTTACATTAAAATTATATTGTGTAAATTGGAGATGATGAGGTCATTAAACTTAATTGAGGATTTATTGAATAAAAGGGAGCCACATTTTAGACTATAAACTGCCTTTGGCCATTGCTTATTTATTTATATGGATCACGAAAATCGTTATTTGATTAATCTGTTTAAGTTTATAACAGATCGTTGAATTCCAAAAAGTAACGATTTCCTCTTCCAACTGAAGAGATTCACTTGTATGCTTGCATGATTCAAAAGGTGTGATATCGCATGAATTAAATGTAGTTCTTTCTGATTTATAGTGTAGATAAGCACTAAATCAGTGTGGGCAAAAGCATTCTTGATGCCTCTGTGCACCTAGCTGTACAAAAGTTTCTAAAGCTTGGAGAAACAATGGTCCAGATAAGTGCTCACAAAACTGGCACAAAGAAATGAGTCTGAGGAACGGGCATATTGGTGGCTTGGTTTTAAGTGATGATGAAGACACATGGTTATCCTTTAGAAACAGCACCCTCTATAGGAATAAAACAGCATACAGAAATACTGGAACAGAAGATATGACGGAAATACTAATGCATCTTCTGTTCCAATTTACATAGTTATGCATGTGTTTAATTTACTTTAAACCTGTCCAAGGGTTGTTCTTGGGATTTAAACAATGTGTAGACAGTTATAATTTGAGTAATCATTTGGCCATTTTTTCTCTCCCTGATTTAATTTCAATCAATTATTTTTTTGAAACACAACTTATCCGTATAAATTATCTTCAGCAACACACTAGTTCCAATGTACTGAAAATTGTATTCAAAGGTTGATTTTTAAAGTTTTAAATACAGACACCTATTTTTAGATTTTGCTTGTAGCAAATCTCAGCAATGCAGTGCTAAAGAGGAGCTGATAATAAATTTATTGTAGTTTATTTTTTTCAAAGCCAAGATATGTTTGGATTATTTGTGTGCAAAAACTGAAGGCCTCTGAGATTGTAAGCACATGTCATGACCACAGGAACATTTCCCTGAAGTGGTCGATGAACTGTGTGTGTGTGCGTGTATTTGAATTTGAGTGGTTCAATTTAAAAATAACGCAGCAGAGACAAGTTTTAGTCTTAAACAAGATTAATTTGTTTATTACGCAACTATTGCTGAAAGTTATTGGGTAAAAGTGATCATTATTAACTAAAATGCAGACACACCGATTAAAAGCAGATAAAAGGAAGTTAAAGATGAGATTTCGCATCAGTCTCAAGAGATATCATTGCAGGTATGTTGTTTGGTTTCCTGCTTTCTGAAGTGAAGGGATTGAAACTTGAGGTTCAGTTTAGCAGCCGCGATGACTTTTGCAGACAGCCCAGTCGGGGTTTAACTTTTTCAGGTGGACTCAGCAGACTTTTGGGGAGAGAGGAGAGGTCTCCTAATCCTCACTAATTCTGCGGATGTGGCGCTTGTCGATTACCTGGACTTTTTCAATGGAACAGCAGAGCAGTTGATTTCTTCTACATTTTTCTTTGTCCTCCCTTGACCATGAGCCACCTATGTTGTTTTGAGTTCTTCCTGGGGCTCTGCACACAAGATGGATGTTCTCAAACTGTCTTTGTACAGTCCCAAAACTTAAAATGGCTGCTACGTTAATTTTGAAGCATTGTTCCACCAGGCAAAGAAATTAGTTATGTTGAGGTCCTTTGAAGTCCCTTCCCATCTCCTGAACCCTCAGAAGTAAACAATAATTTTCACTTCTTTTAGAATTCAATAGACATCAAACATTTTTAATGTTTCCCACGAGCCTGGTCTCGAGATACGAGCCTAGCTAGGTTTGAATAAACATCGGAAGGTACCATGTTGTCTGCCCATAATTCCACTTTGAAAAAGGCTTTGAAACTCTATGTAAAAGTTTGAAAACAAACACCTGTTAAAATAGTTGTCCTTAAAATCTATATTATGTTTGTGACACACATCACTCATATTATTTTCTGATAATCGCTGTTGGGATTTGGCAATCCTCCTCCATTACTGGTATAATTTTCTTTGACTGATTTTTTAAATTTCTAAGTGTTTTCATATGCACATAACTTGCTTTAAACATGTTTTCTAAGCGCGAGTCTGTTTTGTGCAGGGCAATTGTAGCTTTAGTCTACAATGTACTTAAGGCTTTTATGGAAATGAACAGCCCTTTATTTGATGAATTGACAGCAACCTACAAGTCAGATCGCCAAAAGTAAGATTTTAACTGCCTTTAATTTTGCTTATTCATTAATGGGCATATGGAATATGTGATTTTCTTTTTTATTGTTGCCTTAAGTTAAGCACAACGTTCATGCCTTATAGATTTGTGTTTCGTGCTGCCTTGAGACACAGTTATAATGTGAATTTACTCAAAAATCACTAACAGATTTCTGAAAGGGAGATTGTGGAAAATAATTAATAGGACTAGGAAAAATGACACGAAAAAAAGCATGCAATTGGCACCTATGCATGGGTGAAATAATATGATTGACAGTTTTCTTTGAAGGCTCAATGAAAATAAGTCAAAATGCAATTTTATTCAACTTTAAGGTAACAACTTTAAGCTAACTTGTTTCCTTTCTTCAACCCTCTCCCTGCTCGCCTCAAGAACTGGAAAAATAGCCAAGAAAAGAATGAAGAGGTTTGATACCCTTCATTTTCTTGAGTTTCGACTGTTGCGACCACAGTGCCTCCTCAAGTGATGAGGCTGCCTGTTGCTCACTATTTCTCTGCAAATCTAAATGGTCAACTTTAACCATGTTGACAGCTAGATTCAAATAGGGGTCATGCCTAGGAGTGATCAGAGTGCACAATGGTATCCCAAAAAATGATCGAGCTCCAATAATAGTTTATTTTCCTAATATTTGCTGCAGTACATTATGAAATAAAATGGTTACTTGCAGAAGGAGACTGCACCACATAACATGGTCTTTCTGTAAAATATTTTTCAGGGAAAAGAAGAAGGAGAAGGAGAGGGAAGAGCTTTGGAAAAAGTTGAAGGCTCTTGAATTAAAGAAAGGTGTGATAAAAGGGATGCAATCTTAAGGAAACATGGTGCTAATATTCCCATGGTATACGTTGTAGTAAGAGGTGGAGCAACAGTTTTCTGTATTGTAGATTTCACATCTGTTTCATTATCAATGACAGTCGGTTCTGTAACAGTATTGTATATAACTTTTCTCTTCACATTTAAATGGTATGTCAAAAAAGAAGGGTGTCAGTACAGAATGTGTACAGTAGATGGATTTCTGAGAGCTCTTCTATAAATGTAGTCATTGTTTTAACTTTTTTTCAAAAAAGAAGAAAAAATAATTTAACATCCTTGTGGGTGCACGGAATCACCCAAGAAGATCGCTACATCAGGACACCCAGATCGAGAGTTCCCTACTCGTTGGTGGCAGGCTGCAAGCAAACATGTTTTAGACTGAAGATTGTGTTCCTGCTTGACCCTGAGACTTTGCTGCATTTTAATTTATACATAAGGTGAAGTTATTTCTTACAAGTTTGTCAAAGTTTTGTTTTTAATTTGGTGGTTTTAAACCTATTGTGGTGTTAAAATACCTCTACACGGCACGCTGGTTGTGTAAAGGTTCGTGTCCATGTGCATCAAGATACAGTTCATAACCTTTGTACTGGTAGGCGTGTATTAAAGTACACTCCTTGCAGATATTCTAGAAGTACTGTATATTAGAAAAGGTATCTGTTAAAGATGCATAGTTTTGATGGGTTACAAAGCTGAGTAAGCAAGATATATCCAATAACTAACCAAAGTGTAAGTTGGTTGTACAAGATTTTATTCATTAACAGTATAAGCTACATAATTTCATATTTACACCACAGATTAATTCATACAAAAAACTTTTAATTTGAAGGTTCTTATAGAGAAATGAGCACCCCTCCTAACTCCATGCACAGAACTGCATTATACATTGTGTGCAAGAGTTTGCTTGTTGAAGTATATGGTCAGTGCAACATGATACAAGACTAATATTGTTGGATTGTGTATGTGACTAATGTGTGGGGTCATCAACGCCATATACACCCCAGCATTTTTAATGACTCAATAGGGAAATAAGCCATGATGTTTTATGGCATAGTATGCACTGTATTGATCCAGTTGGATTGTTACACTACCAGTGTTATATTGCTCTGTGTGTCACACCACTCTGTTGACAAAGTAGCTTTTATCCCACCAGGTGTGGGAAAGTGTATGGTATGAAACTTTATTTTTAAAAGAGAAATTGTTTTGTAGTTTTAATTTTACTGCAGATCAGAAATGCATCATCCTGCACTGTTCTCAACCTTTTTTTAAGAAAACTAACTTCACACTTCAGAAAAAAAATTAAATGGCCATTAAGTTTCATAGGTTGCCCTCGATCTTTTTGCTTGTTGGAACAGCAGTATAAAATCTAACCAGATGTTGTTCCTTTTAAATCCGACAACAAACAGTGTGTTTAAATTTGATTTCTTTCAGCTTTGAAAAAGGGCTAGGTGGGTCAAACAAGATACTGCCTCATCAAGAAATACGTACTGTTGAATAATCACTTGTTAGCTCAAAAACTGATGCAAGAAATTTGCACTTAACTAGAATCGGTTACTATGCGGTGGATGCTGCACTTCAGAACTGCACCTTTGAAGGTGTTAATGTAACCTGAGGACTGATGTTAGGTATGCCATATATGGATATTTGATGTTTGGATGATATGCTAAAGCAAAACATGATCTGAAAACAAAAATAAGATATATTTCAGGGATGAGTGGGGCATGAAAGAAATGTATTACAACTTTTATGAAAGGCAACCAGTTAAACAAGTTAAGACTGTCTTAAATAGACTCCACTATACTTTCAGAAATGGTAAATGTGATGCATTCTAGTCAATAACCATCTTTGTTTGAGCAACCAGTGTTGCTGACTGTGCACATTGGTAGTATGTACTGGTTTTTATACCAACACACACAGCAGTTACTGTATTACATGACAGATTACTGTGAACACCCTTAGGTTCATTTTTTGACCACGTACTGTAAATAGGCTGTAATCAGAAGCTCATGTATTGACCGAGGAGTTTTAAAATATAAATCTTACCAATGAATTTCTTGTGTTACTTTCTTTATCATACCGCAGAACGACAATGTTATGCACTTAATATTCTTTGTACGGGCGGTGTGTTGTACCTGTTAATTCTCAGATACTTTCAACCAGTTTGTTTACTTCAAGGTTTTACCCTGGTGCCCTTATTTGCAAGATGGACAAAGGACAAACACAAAGGTTCAACAAGTTTATTAATAATAACACAATTAACCCCCAAATTACCCACATAAAACAAGAGGATACCCCAGCAGATTCAAGGATACTACCCGTAAAGATGGTTTGGTTGAACTGCAGGTCCGATTCTCTGAGTCCCTCTGGTCCGTTGTCACGAAGGTGAATCTCGATGGCAGCTTCTTCCTTCCTTCCTTCTCTGGTCAGTCTTCCGAATGGTCACGGCCGTCTCACCTGTCGAGTCTTCGCTGCAGTGTGTCTGAAAATGTGTCCCTTTATCCCCCAGCCTGCTTGCCTTTCCAGAAACTTCTCTGGCTTCCGGCCAATGAGGTCCCAGGAGGGGGTTCCAATACCCAATGGGTTTCTTGATGTCTGCCGGACAGGACACCGGGACCTGCCCCCAGGTGTCCATCTCCATGTTGATGAACTTGTTATCAGATAGGGTATCTACAGGAACTCTTGGTGACAGAAAGTCTGGCTCGATCTGCGCTTCTAACAATAGGCCGATGCATTTCAATGAGGTGCCATGATCTCCTGCTAAGTCTCAAGTAGAGTGTAACGACCTTTGATGGGTGGTTGATAGGTCAGGCCCAGACATGTTTGTGTATTTGTATAATTGGCCTGCCTGAGGTTTGACTGTGTTTGATTTTAATATGCCCAATTCTTTAATTTAGGATATCCAATTTTATCAGCCTTAAAACTAGGCCCTGTTTATATCACCACAGGTGCATCTGAAATTTTTATCTTTTTCTGTCAGAGTATTACTAAAATCCTAACTGTGTGAGTTATGTACATTGTTGCATAATTGTACAGTAATGAATCAAATACATTCTGTAAATGATCTTAAAACTGAGATTAACCTTCTTGCTTTGTCAAAACTATAGATTTAAGAAGTATTTTCAACAAGTGGCATTGCATTAAACATAAACTGATACCGGTGCTAATATTTTATGTTAAGCTGCTGTCCTCATCCAAGATCTCAAAAGCACACTACACAAATACTAGATGTGTATTTTCAGGATGCTACTCGGCAATAACAGATTTGAATCCGATTTTATTTAAATCAAATATTGGAATGCCAATCCAGTTGGTTTGTCCTATAAATTGTAGCAAGTATCTACATTCTTAAGGATAATTTAAAAATGAATTACTTCAATACAAAGAAGCCAATCATGCATGCAGAAAACCGAACAGTGTAGTCAGTCACAGCGTGACTCCGTGTATAAGTGCTAAAGACTGATGATGTAAGTGCTGCTCAAAGAAGCTAAATGTCATGAAACACGGTAAGTTGAGGACTAAGTTTGCGAAATCACACACCAGAAGAAATTGCACGATGTTCAGAAATGTGAAATTCACCACAACTATGTGCTGAATGAAGTAATTTGAAATGGTGATCTCAATGGGCTGGCAATGCCACTTTACAAAACTTAAATGGATAAAATTCTCAATTAAAAAGCAATTCATTTTAATGACATTTCTAAGTAGATCAACTTTGTTCATGGCTGCTAAACACTTTGCAGTTGAGGCTTGATGTTACTGAAGTTTGATTTTGAACTTTTTGAATGAGCAGTAAGTGACTGGAAAAGGAGTACGGACAGATGTTTAAAATTAAACATAAATCTGTTCTAAAAATGCTCTTCCATTTTTAACGGGAACAAATATTGTTAAGCATGATGATGCAACAGTTGTGGTAGAGGGTGGTTATAGTAGGGAGTTCTGTTAAGTTTTGAGATACAATTTTAAGATCAAAATCTTTTTAGGATTATTGTGCAACTGTATAGCTGCACTGGGAAAGCACTTGTATTGATATTATTGATCTATAAATGCTAATTTGGAATCTATAATGTTTTTAAAAATAAAAGCTACTTTTAATCAAAATTCCCCAATACAGTGCAGTTGAGTTGCATTCCTGAGAAGTGCAACTTTGTGAAACAACTTCAAGTGTATCGGATTTTTCCAGGACATTCAATGTAAAAGCTGTAGCGACTTTCTCTAGGACCCTTCCTGGGAGAAAAATCATTCAAACATTACACCCTGCCAGTTGAAATACTGTATATTTCTACATTCACAAATAAAACAACTAATGCAAAGATATAGAAGGATCATCTGCTCGCTGCCTCTGCTCTGCTTTGTTGCTGTGAACAAAGGCTTGGAAGAGGGAGGGAGCTGCAAATGGTAGAGTCAATGAGAATTGGTTTAAAAGCTCAATAAATTTCACTCTTTGCAAAATGTTCACTACCTTTATGAAATGCTTTTTAAAAGCATTATTATCCAGCATCGGTTTGCAGTCCACCGATCTCAATGAAGGAAAACCTGATTGGTCTTTGATTCTGGGCTCTGGAACCCATGCCAAACAATATTTTCCCTCTGCTTTCTCTACTGTAACTCTTTTCTCCACCCCTCTTAATCATCACACGAGGGAAACATTGTGAACGCTCTTTCATGTTTTGTGTGTGTACAAATAAACTAACCGTTTGAGTTCATCCTATCTCGAGTTTGATATGGGGTTATAAATAGAAAATTGGGTTGGACAAAAACGAGCAGAATGGGAAATACACCACCACTTATAAAGAGGGAAACATGAAAAACATCTTTGTTTATGGACAGGTGTTGGAAGGAGAAATTAGTGCTGTGCCCCCTCATGTCCATAACAATTTTGTATTGACTCCCAAGAGGATGATAAATTTCTGATCCTAATAAATCACTTTCTGATGACAGTCCTGGATATTCAGTCTAATTGAAGGTGAGATGTAGTTCTCGTTTGTGAACTTGCATTCTAGACTGCTTTGATTTCTGTTTTCAGCCTAGAAAACACAACATGAGAGTAAGTGTCTCCTGTTGGAGAAAAACTGTCCACCTTTTGCAGCAGTTTGTTAGTATCCATCAACTGTAGGCAGTTATCAAACTTTCCTGTCAGATATAATGTTTCGTGTTCCTATTCTCAAGCTACTTTTTCCATCGCGTGTAACAGGCTCAGAAGCAGATCTCTCTCAAGCTTGGCTCAACTTTGTCATAATCTGTTGATTACTTTGGGTTTCCCCTTGCCCATCAACCTGTTGCAGGGGCCCCAACCTCTTCTGTATCTCCTAATCCTTAACTATTCCACAACCAACTATATAGGGCTTGTACTGTGCCAGGTCCCAGACTCTTCACGGGTGACTGGCCATATTGCCTTACTGAATGATATGAGTGTGATTTTGGGTGTGTCACGTGCTTTGTTGGTCTTTGCCTTCTGAGTCATTGTGCTATTGATAGGATCTTCTGCCTCATCTGCCATTCCCAGTCTTTGTGCACAATACCACCCAGAGCTGATGGGCCCCTAACTTAGTTTTACATGACTGTTGAGCTGAGGTCCCAGGATTTGGCTGCTGGTGTGTGCAACCAGCTACTTGGAGGCATGTAAGAGTTGGAAAGTTGTGTGACATCAATCTCCCTAGCCACACCCTTTCTGACTTGAGATCAAGGGTATTCGCCTTCATAAAAATCTCACCTATCTTGAGTGATATAACATTCACCCTTGTGGCGTTTTTGGTTACTGGCGTACTGTAATATACCTTGCTGGTGTTAATATGTATATATGGGTTAGCTCAGTTGGCTGGACAGCTGGATAGTGACGCCAACTGAGTGGGTTCAGTTCCCATACCGGCTTAGGTTATTCATGAAGGCCCACCTTCTTTTCCCCTTCTTCCCCTCCCCTGAGGTGTGGTGATTCTCCAGTTAAATCACCACCAGTCAGCTCTCCCCTTTAGCCTATGGTCATCTGGGACTGTGGCAACTTTGTATGTAATCCCTCTGAATTATGTTTGCAGTTCAAATCAAAGGAATCAAAAGTCAATTGCAGGCTTATTTCCTCATTCTGAAGCTACAGCAGCATTCTTCTCTGAAGAAGAATTGATAATTCTTCTCTGAATTCTCTCTGATTTGATCACATTCTTCCTGTAATAGGAAGTTACCAGAACTATATGATGTACTTCAGCTGTGTATTAACAAGTGTTTTGTACAGCTCTAGCATACCCTCTGCTCGTATACTTACGCCCCAACCAATAAAGGAAATTATCCTGCATGCTACCTTACTTGTCTGTCCTTGTCACGTTTGGAGATCTATGAACATTTCTCAGTAACCATTTCTCGTGTATTCCCATGCTTTGATTGCCCTCTCCAAATGCATTGCCTCGCACATCTTTGGATTGAATTTCTTTCACATTTTTCTGTCTCTTTGTAGCCTTCTCCAACCACTCAAGTAATAAAGGTACATAGTGCACTTCACATTCAAGAGGCTTACTAAAGGCAGGCATTCTTTTAAACATACTGGAGCCACTAATATTTCCTTGGGGTGGCATGGTGGCACAGTGGTTAGCACTGCTGCCGCACAGTGCCAGAGACCCGGGTTTGATTCCTGGGTTGGGTCACTGTGGAGTTTGCACGTTCTCCCTGTGTTTGCATAGGTTTCTTCCGGGTGCTCCGGTTTCCTCCCACAGTCCAAAGAGTGCAGGTTAGTTTGGCTATGCTAAATTCTCCTTCAGTGTACCCGAACAGGTGCCGGAGTGTGGCAAGGAGGGGATTTTCACAGTAACTTCATTGCAGTGTGAATGTAAACCTACTTGTGACTAATAAATCAACTTTAACTTTGATTAAATTAATAAGATGGTAAATTAAGTGATGGTCTCCTTTGGTACCATGTGAGGGCAGTAAAGATCTTTTAACAAAATAGTAACTCCATCTTACCATTAGTTAATTATGTAATTAAATTATCAAATGCTGCATACTTATAAATTTTCAAAATAAATTGCATGTCATAGAATCTCTACAGTGCAGAAGGAGGCCATTGAGCCTGCACTGACCATAATCCTACCTGGGCCCTGCCCTGGTAACCCCACATATTTATTTACCCTTGCTAATCCCCCTGACACTAAGGGGCAATTTAACATGGCCAATCCACCTAACCTGCACATCCTGTGACACTTAAGGGGGAATGTAGCTTGGCCAATCCACCTAACTTGTACATCTTTGGAAACCGGAGCAGCCAGAGGAAGCCCATGCGGATAAGAGGAGAACGTGCAAACTCCACATAGACTGACCCAAGGCTGGAATTGAACACAGATCCTTGGTGCTATGAGGCAGCAGTGCTAGCCACTGTGCCACCGTGCCGCCCCTAAGGTCATGTTATGATATTGCTCTATTAGTTTGTTTATAATTGCACATCTTTGGATTGAATTTGTTTAAGAATCTCTAAATTTATTCAAGTCAGAAAATGCACCTGAGCTTTGCAATCATTTCCATAGCGGTGAAGGATGTTTTGCTTAATTTGAAAAAGAATAACTTTACATTAAAATGTAAATGAATGAAGCATTTCACTAGGGTATATCTGCAGTTTCCTCAGTGAGTCAGGTTAAAGTGGCAAATATCAAAAGTTGTAGGTGTGGAAAATGGAACAACTCAGTAATGCAGCTATTTTGTTGGAAAACACCATCTTGAACTGAGACAGATCGCTTCTGAGCGGACCCCAAAGTTGGAAAGTAGTCCAAAGGCATCTTGAATTCCTAAAAATTAATCAAAAATGGGGTTGATCAATATGTCATCTTGCACAAACAGATGGAAATACAGTTGAATGCTTTTGTTTGCGACAGTGAAACATTGCTCCATAAATGGAAAATATGTTGAATGAGGAGATCAGGTATTAATAAATCACTCATTCAGAGATTTAAAATAAAGCGCAACAGATTAATTTACTGTAGCAATTACTACTAATGGAGCACTTATACTACAGAAAATGACAAATGGGGTGCTTAGATAATTTAATGAAGCAGTTTAAATTTGGTTGCTAAGGGTTTCATCAGTAACCTTCATCTTTTACTTGTATTTTGTCAAAAATATGCCACTAGATTAAATGTTCTGATTTTAACAATCCTGAGGACCTAGAATTATGATCAGGGTGTGTTTTCGATTCGGCTTTCCTTAACTCTGATCAGCAGCTGGGAGGAACATACCTCTTTCTACTTTCCTTGCAACTTTAGATTTTAACCTTTTGGGGGCCAGTCTCCGTTGGCCCATTTTAGGATCCCTGGTTTGGCTGCTGATCCCTGAAAAAATAGGCTGACGCATACTGTATGAGCTGCAGCTATTCACAATTCAATTTTACCAAAAAAAAACCTCAATAGGCTTTAAGATCATTTGCATTTGCAAATTAAGGGCCAATAGCAGTTCTGTTGGTGCAGACTCGATTGAACCCTAAGCAATATGGCCAGCTGTGCATTTCACATGTGGATTGCGTGTGCACATTGTCTGCTGTATCGAACCATGAGGTACCCGTACAACATACATAATGCAATACAATTTTGAGGCCCCCAGGTCTTGGGGATAAAAGAAGAATGTGGAGGTCCTTGAGCCTGGAAAGGAACCAAAATTAATGGAAGATGCCCTCATTTAAATGTCTGTGTACCTGTGCTACACAGTGCATGTGTACGGGGAGGGGGTTTGCAAAGTGCTTCAGCATTGGTCCACCTTGTGTGGGGGGTTGAGGGTGTGCAATGTGGGAGGCAATTTCCCAACCCAATGCACAGTTTAGAAGATAAAAAATAGAAGCATAAGTAGGCCATTTGGCCCTTCAAGCCTGCTCCTCCATTTGGTTGTTGATCATCATTCAATATCCTGACCCCCATCCCCCCCCCCCCCCCCATCCCTTGGTCCCTTTAGCTCCAAGAGCTATATCTAATTTCTTGAACTTTCTCAACATTTTACCCCCAACTACTTAATGGCAGTGATTCCCTGAAGCTCTAATTGTCCCCTTGAGAAAAAGCCAGAAAGAATCTCCTCAAGGGCAATTGGAGATGGGCAGTGATGTTCAAATCTCATGAAAGAATTTTAAAAATACACTCTTTGCTGCATTTCTTTAGGAGACCAAACCACAACTGAGGCTTGGACTTTCTTTCAGGGATCAGGATTGGGCCCATCGAAGTTGACCCCTACCCCCAAAAGGTTAAATTGTAAATGTTTTTTTTTACTTCCCAGCTGTTGATTTGAACCATGGTGAGCCGCATCGGAAACGCACCCTGATCCTAATTCTAGGTCCTTAGGATTTTTAAACTTGATGCTTAATCAGGTAGCACATTTTTGACAAAATACAGGTGAAAGATGGAAGTTATTGATGAAAGTCTTGGAAACTGCATTTAAACTGCTTCATTGACTGAGCACTGACTGGTGTACCAAGCACATTCCAAAGCTGAAGGACTCCCAGCTCAGGGATCTGCACTCTGCTCTGAAATAGTGGACCACACAAATTAAAATCCTGCCTGACAAAGCTCAGTTGTTTTATTTTTGTCCCAGCCTAATCTTTGTGTCCTCTTCTGCATTTCCGTCTGTTTTAGTGATAAGAGTGTGTCACAAATTGTGTGGAATTTTACGATCCATGTAGTTACCACTTTGAGCTCAAGATGATAAATAATCAGAAGAGAGAAGGGCTGAGGCAACAAACAGTCCTTGGATTGATAAGTTCCAGTCAGATAAAAATCTCATCAGCATTTGCTTCTGAAACAAGAACAAATCAAATAATCATGGTGTATTTACAGACTAAATTGGAACCATATAAACTCCAGACTAAAAACAAACAATGCATAAAAGGCAAAAACCATAAAATTCCATTGATCTTGCCTGTCACCATAATTATTTAGTCTGCCTATTGGGCTGTTTTTTCAAATTCATTTCTTAAATCTTGACACCCAGCTTCTTCAAGCTAGAGAGGATAATAAAAAATATATAATTCACTGATTGTCATTGTAAAAAATGTCGCCAGTACTTTGATAACTTTGTGCGGTCTACTGTCTTTGAATACAAATGAGGATTGCCTTTCACCATTGTTGACGGGCTTTAACTGTGTGTCCCATTTCTCGCATGTCCGCACTCATCCTTTCCCCTGCAGGAAACACGCATTCTACCCACCATCCTCCACATTCAACAGATCACCCTCTTCCGTTTCAGCACGACATCGTCACCAAACACATTCTCCCCCCTTCCCGCTTCTGAGGGCATCATTTCTTCCACAACACCTTGACCCACTCCTCAATCACCCTCAACGCCCCTCCCCCTTCCTGTGTATGTGCAGGAGATGCAACAACTGCTCCATTTAGCCCCTCCTTTTCCACTGTCTAAGGCCCCCAAACACACTTGGCTGGCAAACACAGTAATTTCCTTTAATTTAATCCAATCGCTGCTCATGATGCAGCCTGTAGATTGGGGAGACCAGATGAAGATTGGGTGACTGCTTTGCTGAAGCCACCTGTTCAGGCTGCAAGCATAACCCCGTGTTTTTGGTTGCCCGCCATTTTAATCCTCCATCCCTCTCCCAATCTGATCTCTCTCTCCTCAAACTCTGACATTGTCCCAGTGAAGCTCAATTTAAGCTCAAGGAAGAGCGCCTGATCTTTCAACTTGGCACCTTTCCATCCTTCTGGATTCAACATTGAGTTCTACAATTTCAGATCACCACTGATTCCACCTTTTCAGACAGTGGTTGTTGGCCATGTTTTCTGCTATTCCTATTTAAACCTCGAAACACATCTTTTTGTTTCTTTACTAATCTTGTTACCATCCGCTTTTGCCTTGCAATATCCTCCAGTTTGCCATTTAATCACCTCTCCACAGGCCTCCCACCTCCTCCCCCACCTCCACCAAATCCCCTCAACCTTTCCCTCCCTCTGTTCTTGCTCAGAAGCTATTGACTCACTCTAACATTTTCCAATTCTGACGAAAGGTCGTTGACCTGAAATATTAACTCTGCTTCTGCCTCCAAAGATGCAGCCTGACCGGTTGCATTTTTCCAACATTTCCTGTTATTTTAGTTTTGCGACATCTGCAGGTTTTGCTTTTGTGATAAGTGACAGTCTGTCCAACCTTTACTATGAGTGATTCCACTACCAGTTACCGACAGATTAAGGGAGAAACTGAAAAAGAACTTTCAAGACCCAAATGTTGCATGAATTATAGCAATTCCTTTCGGGCAAATAAAATTAGTCTTGGTGACCATTTGAAGGACTAATACAAATGTTTCAAAGACACTCCAACCTGCTTTAACTGGATTATGTCATTATCTTGTCACCCAACTAGCTGCAGCAGCTTTCGGGTATAAAGCAAGCTTCAAGTACCAGGATTAACTTGTAACCTCCAAAAATTCATTGGTGACGTGCAGAATTTCACTACCTGCGGCGTATTTTGACATCTCGGGTACACAAATTGATGCAGTCAAATCAAAATAATGCAGCCGTCTGCTACAGCTAAAGAGCAGTAAGTGGAAGGCAGTCGTAGCAAGGACTGTATTTTTTCATTAGATTGTTTTAGAAATTTAGCCACCTTTAAATAAGTGGATGAATCGGTGAGCAACAGGGAGAAGAAAGTTTGAAGAAAACATGAACTTGCATTTATATCATTTCCACAGTCTCAGGATCTTCTAGCTAAAGAAGCATCTTACAGCAGCTAAATTGCACCCAGTGATGTTTTACACACAACCAGTTCATCCGTATCAGTGTTGTTTTTGAAGGCGTTACAAGTCAGGTTGGATACTTCAAGGGGTTCTATAAAGCTCACCTGACCTGTAATATTTTACGTTGAATTTGGCTAGGATGAGCATGAGGTTTCATTTCAGGTGTGCTTCAACTGACCCACAAGGAGCTTTTATCAAAAACAAAGTTTAATTAAGAATATTGTTGACATGTATAGTAAGACAATTAGCAAGAACTTTTAATTACAAACAAGAAACACAACAACCACGATAATGTATAACTCTTAAAGAACAACCTCTAATGTGTTCCAACTAAAGCCAACATCCAATACACAAAACCCTCCAAATAAACACAATACAGTGTAGCATAGGTTACTGTCCACTTGTTAAGGAATCTCGCCTCCTGGGTTGAATGTTGAAAATCCCTTGTGAAGAAACTCAGAGGTTGTAGTCGAATCTGTTTTCCAAAACACGGCTTCTTTAAGAGGAAAAAAACAGGAGAGAAAGAGGCTGCTTCTTGCTTGCTGCTTAGCTTCCTGCTAAACTGCTTCCCAAACACACTCTGCCCAAAATGAAACTGAAAGTCCAAAGGAAAAAACCACTATCACAAAGGACTGTCACAAAGGAAACTGAAAACCCTACCACCAGACTGCCATAGCTTAGCTCCATCCTCCAATGACATTGCTGAAGCTGTAAGCGGCATGATTTTTTAAAAAAAAAACTCTTTAAGGTACACTCACATGACAAAGGATAGATATTGACAGGATAGTAGAACTCCTGAGTTCTTGTTCCTTACTTCTTTGGGCTCTTACACATCCAGCTGCAAAGGGAAGCACCAATTTCAGAGCTAAGGAATTCCCGCATGAAAGCTCTCCATCTCGCTATCTCTTTCTTCTCCATTAAGATGCTCCTTTAAAACTCACTTTGATCAATCTTTTGATTTCTCGTCTTAGGAGGTTTTTTTGCTTCTTTGTGGGACATAGGTGTCACTGGCTGGCCAGCATTTATTGCCCATCCCTAGTTGCTCTTGTTCAGGGGGCAGGTGAGTCAACCACATTGCTGTGGCTATGGAGTCACATGTAGGCCAGACCAGGTAAGGATTTTCTTCTCTAAAGGACATTAGTGAGCTAGATGGGGTTTCCCAACAATTGGCAATGGTTTCATAGTCATCAGTAGATGCTTAATTCCGGATTTAATTTTTATTGAATTCAGATTTCACCATCTGCCGTGGTGGGATTTGAACCCGGGTACCCAGAACATTTAGCTCCGCTTCTGGATTAATAGTCTAGCCATAATACCAGTAGGCCATAGAGTCAGAGGTTTACAGCATGAAAACAGGCCCTTTGGCCCAACTTGTCCATGCTGCCCAGTTTTTACCATTATGCTAGTCCCAATTGCCCGCATTTGGCCCATATCCCTCTATACCCATCTTACCAGTGTAACTGTCTAAATGCTTTTTAAAAGACAAAATTGTACCTGCCTCTACTACTGCCTCTGGCAGCTCTTTCCAGACACTCACCACCCTCTGTGTGAAAATATTGCCCCTCTAGTCCCTTTTGTATCACTCCCCCCTCACTTTAAACCTATGCCCTCTAGTTTTAGACTGCCTTACCTTTGGGAAAAGATGTTGACTATCTAGCTGATCTATGCCCCTCATTATTTTATAGACCTCTATATGATCATTCCTATACTCCAGGGGAAAATGTCCAAGCCTCTCCTGATAACACAAACTGTCAAGTCCTGGTAGCATCCTAGTAAATCTTTTCTTCATTCTTTCTAGTTTAACAGCCTTTCTATAATAGGGTGACCAGAACTGTACACAGTATTCCAAGTGTGACCTTACCAATGTCTCGTAGAACTTCAACAAGACATCCCAACTCCTGTATTCAGTGTTCTGACCAAGGAAACCAAGCATGCTGAATGCCTTTTCGCCACCCTGTCCACTTGTGACTCCACTTTCAAGGAGCTATGACCCTGTACTCCTAGATCTTTGTACAGTAGTTAGCACTGTTGCCTCACAGCGCCAGGGACCCGGATTCGATTCCCGGCTTGGATCACTGTTCGTGTGGAGTTTGCACATTCTTCCCATGTCTGCATGGGTTTCCTCCGGGTGCTCCAGTTTCCTCCCACAGTCCAAAGATGCGTAGGTTAGGTGGATTGGCCATGCTAAATTGTTAGGATAAATGCATGGTGTTATTGGGGGTAGGGCCTGGGTGGGATTGTGGTCAGTGTCGACTTGATGGGCCGAATGGCGGCCTCCTGCACTGTAGGATTCAATTATTCTGTAGCTCTCCCCAACTGAGCAAGTCCTGCCCTGGTTCAATCTACCAATCTACCAAAGCTTGCCTCCCCTTATCTGGTTCCTCGTCAAAGTTTAAGTTGATGTTTCTTTGAAGGGCCTTGGGACATTAACTATATTAAAGGTGCTGCATAAAGGCAAATTGTTGTTGCAGTACATTCTCTGCACCGTCTATTTGTTATGTTCAAGCCTCTGGAGTTGGCATTCAATTTGACACCTTTCTGAATCTGTCAAAGCAGAAGCTTAGTGAATTTTCAAGTGTCTGTAATGGCAACCTTAAGAATCTTGAATGCAATGATAACCAAACTGAATGAACTAGTTTTTGTTTATAATATGCAGAGAATAGAAACAATGATGGCCAGGCAAAGCCCCTATGCCCTATTCAGCTTATCCCACGCAACAGGATATCATGGGTATCACGGCATATACCCTCCCCACCTCAAACCATCTGAACTCCTGGAAGAGGGAGAAAAATCTGGAAGATTCCTCTTTGATCAGCCCCCTACTGAGCTAACCGATCAAAGCTAACTGAGGATATTAGTTTGGTTCTGAAATCTCTGAAGGACCTATTCTCTCTAAGAGGTAACATCAAGGCCGAGTTCTCATTTAAGGGATTTTAGCAAATTGGCCAGCTGTCATCTGTTCCACAGGCCCATAATTCTCTGGAAAAGGAACCATTTCCCAGAGTCTAACATTAACCTGACCTCACACAACTTTAAACGGTGAGCCCTGTTCCTTCCTAACCTATTGGAATGTACTGTTAACTGGAACACAATCTAATCTCTTCTTCTTTAACACATCAATCGGATAATTTCCCTGTCCACTTCTCTAAAGTATAGAGATTGTAGCCTGTCTTGATATCTAAGATATCAAGGGGAAGGTAATGGCCTAGTGGTATTATCGAGAGACTATTAATCTCGAGACTTGTGTTCGAATCCCGCCACGGCAGATAGTGGAATTTAAATTCAATAAAGAAAATCTGGAATTAAGAATCTACTGATGACCATGAAAAGCATTGTCGATTGTTGGAAATGCCCTTTAGGGAAGGAAATCTGCCATCCTTACCCAGTCTGGCCTACATGTGACTCCAGAGCCACAGCATTGTGGTTGACTCTCAACTACCCTCTAAAATGGCCTAGCAAGCCACTCAGTTCAAGGGCAACTAGGGATGGGCAATAAATGCTGGCCAACCAGCGACGCCCGTGTCCCATGAATGCATTAAAAAAAATGGAATTTATCCAGTGGCCCTCTCCATCTTTTCCAAAACCTCAATCTGATCAGTAACTTAGAGACCAGAACTGGGCGCAGCATTTCAAGTTAGACCCGACCAAGATCTTTTGCAAGAACAAAATAATAATGCCTTGTCTCATATCCGATTGTTTTATTAAAACCCGCAACACTTTATGCTCCAGCTGTTATTTCAGGTCATTGCTCATGTACCTTTGAGCCATATGCACTAGAATGCCCAAATCTTTAGATTCCTCAATGTTTTTCCTTGAAGAGTATATGAATGTTAAGCTTTCAGCCTGAACATCTACATTTTGTCGCATGTATCCAAGTGAAACACCATTTGCCAGTCATGAGCCCAATCTCCCAACACTTACATCTACACCACCTACAGTTCTAATTCTCTCACAAATTGCTTGCTACTTTGAAGATTGTGTCTCCAACACCTAAAACCAGATCATTGATAAGAATAGAAAAATGCAACAGTTCCAATTCTTGTGGAACAGTACTGTCTCTGAGGAGAGCTAAATTTCACTATCATCAAGTTTTTTAGGTCCTTCCAAATGCTTCTCAATCCATTGATTCTAATCTTGTGGAGAGGCTTCATATGTGGTATCTTAATAAGAGCTTTCTGGAAGTTCTGGACTGGATTCTGAATGTCCTAACTCACAGACCACAATCAGTAAGGATAGGCAACCACACCTCCTCCACGATCATCCTCAACACCGATGCCCCACAAGGCTGTGTTCTCGGCCCCCTACTATACTCCTTATACACCAATGACTGTGTGGCCAAATTCCCCTCCAATTTGATTTTCAAGTTTGCTGATGACACCACTGTAGTGGGTCGGATCTCAAACAATGACGAGATGGAGTACAGGAATGAGATAGAGAACCTGGTGAACTGGTGCGGCAGCAATAATCCCTCCCTCAATGTCAACAAAATGAAAGAGATTGTCATCGACTTCAGGAAGCGTAAAGGAGAACATGCCCCTGTCTACATCAACGAGGATGCAGTAGGAAGGGTCGAGAGCTTCAAGTTTTTAGGTGTCCAAATCACCAACAACCTGTCCTGGTCCCCCCATGCCGACTCTATAGTTAAGAAAGCCCACCAACGCCTCTACTTTCTCAGGAGACTAAGGAAATTTGGTATGTCGGCTACGACTCTCACCAACTTTTACAAGATGTACCATAGAAAGCATTCTTTCTCGTTGTATCACAGCTTGGTATGGCTCCTGCTCTGCCCAAGACCGCAAGGAACTACAAAAGGTTGTGAATGTAGCCCAATCCATCACGCAAACCAGCCTCCCATCCATTGACTTTGCACTTTCCGCTGCCTCGGCAAAGCAGCCAGCATAATTAAGGACCCCATGCACCCCGGATATTCACTCTTCCACCTTCTTCTGTCGGGAAAAAGATACAAAAGTCTGAGGTCATGTACCAACTGACTCAAGAACAGCTTCTTCCCTGCTGCTATTAGACTTTTGAGTGGACTTACCTTGCATTAAGTTGATCTTTCTCTACATCCTAGCTATGACTGTAACGCTACATTCTGCACTCTCTTGTTTCCTTCTCTTTAACATATGCTTTGTTTGCACAGCGCACAAGAAACAATACTTTTCACTGTATGTTAATACATATAGCAATAATAAATCAAATCAAAAAGTTGAAGTGTACACTGTAAACCAGACTTCCCTCATCAACCAACTCTGCTGCCCTAACTATGTTAGGGGTTGTGGGTTTTAACAAAAAGATAAAGATGTTGTTTGCACATGTAGATTCAAAATAACAACAACAAGCTTTATTTCAGGAACCTGTACAAAGATCAAATTAAAACAAGAGCCTGTGAAACACCCCAATTACATCACCATCAAATCATGTGACCAGCTCTTAAATCAATCATGCAACCCCTTAAATATCTAATAAAAACTTATTCAAGAACTGCAATTTGATGTGTAAAATGGACATTACCTTTCTATGAACTTATAGTTGGTTGTCCCTCACATGTCTCTTTCTATCCAAGCAATTCTATATTGCAATCCTAATGATGTTCACAAGCATTGTTCCTATTGCTGATGCTGAACTAATGGACTTTTTGTTATTTGGGTCTGTCTTTTGCACCTTTTAGAAATATAGAAAAGGTGGCAGCCATGTTAGCTTTGTTCCAAGATTCCAGAGTGCAGTGAACTATTCAAAATATTGGCCTGTGCCTCACACAGTACATATCCCATTTCTCTGAGGGCCCTCAGGTAAATATCATTTGGCTTGGTTGATCAATTTTAATTTGTAATCCTTTCCAAAACCATATGTTTATCTAATTTAAAACTGCTGGTTTTATTATTAAAATCATTAAATTCTAATAGTCGCGGATCATCAATAGTGAAGACAAATGCAATGTGCTTGCTTAATTTTTCTGCCTTACCCAATGAGTCTTTTGTAACTTTTTCCTGAACATGCTTCAATAGCTCAATACTGCTTTTAACGATTACTTGGGTAGAACAATTTTGTTCGAAGAAGTTGGATAGCAAATTATAGTACATGTCAGTACAGATTACTTCAATTTGAACTATAATGCATTGGATGGGAATGGATATTGGTAACTTAAACTATGGCAAAAAAACAACATTTATAAATGAATAAATGGTCACCACTGTTACCAATTGCTGTGAAATATAGTCAGTGTTATTATCCTGATGGAAAAGCTGAAGTAATCTATGTGGTACCACAGTACTAATAAGTTTTTAAAAGCAGAGATGTTCTGATGCTCATTCCATGGACTCTGTTACAAGATAAGCAATGCAGCCAAGATTCATTATTGCTGTTGGCAGGAACATTAGGAAGATAAGTACAGGGAGAGGCCATTCATCTCTCCAAGATAATTCTGTTTCTTGTTGGATATAGCTAATCAGTACTTCAACTCCAATTGCCTACCTTTGCTCCATAATCCCTTGATATCCCCGTCCGACACAAATCTATCAACTTCTACTTTGAAATTTTCAATTCGTCCCCAACATTTTAGGAGAGAGAGAGTTCTAGATTGCCACTACCTTCTGTGTGCAAGCAGTGCTTCCTGATTTTACTCCTAAGTGGCTTGGTTCTAATTTAAGATCATGCCCCCTTCTTTCCCTCAGAAGAGATATATCTACCCTACTGAACTCCTTCATCGTTTCAAATGCCTCAATTGGGTTATCTCTCAACCTTCTGATCTGCGGGGGATATAACCCAGGTTTAGGTAAACAATCCTTATTACTCATCGCTTTAAGTCCTGGTAACTTAATGGCGCAACTGCACTCCAAGTTTAGTGTCTAAACGTGACCAGTGTCTGATCAAGGTTCCATACAACTGAAGCATCACTTCCTCGCCTTAGAATCCCAACCTGCTTGAGATAATAGAACGATAGAAATGATCCAGCACAGAAGTGGGAGGGCGGGGGCATTCAGCCCATCTTGTCCATGCCGACCCAAAGACACCCAGGTGTCCTATCTAATCCCATCTTTTGCACATGCCCCATAGCCCTGTGCTTACAGCAGTAAAATCACTGCCTCCAACTCAGGAAATGAATTCCAGACACCCACTACCCTCTGTGTAAAAAAGTTTTTCTTCATGTCCCTTCTAATCCTCCTGTCACTTAGCTTGAATCTATGACCCCTGGTTTTTGAACTCTTAGCCAAGGGAAACAAGTTCCTCCTGTCTACTCTGTCCCTACCCCTCACAATTTTGTATTTCTCAATCATGTCACCCCTCAGCTTTCTCTGTTCCAAGGAGCTCAAACCCAATTTCTCCTCATAGCTACAATTCTCCAACCCTGACAACATTCGAGTAATGACTGACATTCCATTAGTCTTTTGATTATTCTTTGGACTTGGTGATTTGTGCGCATGCATATGAAATTCCAGTGCTCCCCACAACTCCGAATGTTTCATCATTAAAGTAATATTCTTTAACAAAAATCCAATGTGGATGACTTTATACTTCCTTAAATTGTTTTCTATTTTGTCCTGTTCCTCCACTGCAAAAATAGATATAGAAATACTCCACCAGCTTATTGTTATAGTTTTGACTACATCTGTCTCTTAAAATGGCCCACAATCACCATTAACATTCTGTCTCTGCTATATTTATTGAACAGTAAGAAGTCTCACAACACCAGATTAAAGTCCAACAGGTTTATTTGGTAGCAAATACCATAAGCTTTCGGAGCGCTGCCCCTTCGTCAGATGGAGTGAAAATCTGTTCTCCAACAGTGCACAGAGACACAACATCAAGTTACAGAATACTAATTAGAATGCAAATCTCTACAGCCAGCCAGGTCTTAAAGGTACAGATAATGTGGGTGGAGGGAACATTAAACACAGGTTAAAGAGATGTGTATTGTCTCCAGACAGAACAGCTTATCCTGGTCTTGCAGAATCTTACTAGCTGTTCTGTCTGGAGACAATACACATCTCTTTAACCTGTGTTTAATGTTCCCTCCACCCACATTATCTGTACCTTTAAGACCTGGCTGGCTGTAGAGATTTGCATTCTAATTAGTATTCTGTAACTTGATGTTGTGTCTCTGTGCACTGTTGGAGAACAGATTTTCACTCCATCTGACGAAGGGGCAGCGCTCCGAAAGCTAATGGTATTTGTTACCAAATAAACCTGTTGGACTTTAACCTGGTGTTGTGAGACTTCTTACTGTGCTTACCCCAGTCCAACGCCGGCATCTCCACATCATATTTATTGAAACCTTTGCTGATCTGCTTTAATGTTCCTTGCAATAATTTTTCATGTTTTTTTTTGTCCATCTAACGTTCTCTTTCTCCCTTTGTTGGTTTTTGTCGCTCTCCCATCCTGCTGTGTTGTGCTGCATCAAACTTTGCTGTCTGTTTACTGTTGTCTCTTACTCCAATGGCTAACCATATTAGTGGAGGAATAATCCATGAAACCTTTTCGTCAGTAATCATAATTTTGTACAACTAGTCAGGAAATAGCAATATTTCACCAGTGTTGGTCTTCCCAGAACTTCCCAGAACCAGGATTATCCGTGCCCGCCCTGCTTGCTGCAAGCGACAATGGAAAATTTGACGTTCCAGCCAAAATTCCATTCATTTTCAGCGGCACCGGAGAATCCCAACGCGGCTGGAGGTTTTCGCCGATTACTGTGAACCATGAACTAGGTATTTGTAACAATAAGAAATGCAGGGCTGTTTGCCAAAATAACATTGATTTTTATCCCTGGGAGACTGTTTTATTAAACTTTTGATTAACATGAAAAAGGGAAGGGTGGATTCTAACCGCTACTAAAAATTAAGCAATGATAGAGACCGTTTCTGTCTGCACTATTAGGTGTGTGTGTGTATTTATTGAAATGTGCTTTGAATATTTCCTTAGGTTTTTAGTGAAACGTAATCATTCTGAAGGACTTGACAGAAAAATGTCTGTGTGGAGTTTGCACGTCCTCCCTGTGCTTGCCTGGGTTTCCTCCGGATGCTCCAGTTTCCTCCCACACTCCAAAGATATGCGGGTTAGGTTGATTGGCCATGCTAAATTGACCCTAGTGTCAGGGAATTAACAGTAAATATGTGGTGTTGCAAGAATAAGGCCTGGGTGGGATTGTGGTCAGTACAGACTCGATGGGCCAAATGGCGGCCTCCTGCAGTTTAGGGATTCTATGATTCTATGTGCTGTGGTAATACATAACATAACCATTCCACTACTGTTTCTATACCTTCCAAAGATACTTGTAAAATGTTCTATTTGTACCTATGGAAAATCTCACATTGTAGTGAACTCCTAGATCATGCTGGATTCTGGATATCCCGATGTGACTGAGGGGAGATAGGTAACATGTCTTTGCATCCTTCCCATCCCAACCCAACCCAAAAATAACTAGTTTTAAACAAATAGAAATTGCATTAAGTTTCTTCAAGAAAGTGACTCATTTTATTCAACATTTTGAAGGTGAAATGGAAAGACAAATGACCTACCTGGGTGTGTACTGTGGTGAGGAACTTTGTCAGTTGAAGAACTTAATCTGTGGCTTTGTCCTTTAAGCAGTTAGCCAATCCTCAGTCAGCTAATGCAGTGGATGATTTCATACCGAATTGTGTAATTCCATCTGTACAGTTAACATATCTTACCTTAATTATTTTACTGGTTCATGCAGAATAACACGGGGGGTGGGGGGGGGGGGGGGAGATGAATACATCTTGGATACAAAATAAACTTGCAAACAGCAGAAACATTAAATAATAATCTAAGGAATAAATAACATTTAATATTAATAAAAGGAGCACTTCACAAATAAACATTTTACCTGCAAGACACATTCTATTTAGCACATTGTTACCCTTTGCAGAAATGGAATACTTTAAGTGACTCCTAATTTTGCTACGAACAGATTATCAGAGAGTACTTGTTTAAATAAGTTTGAAAGAAAACTTTTCTTATTTTACTAAAGGATAACTTTAAGTGGTGTGCAATTTAGCTGGAATTCTAGTCTAAGTGCCACTATCATTTCAAGTCAGATGCTATCAGCATGTGGTTGGGAAGATGGAAATAATTTGAACGTGTCCTTTAGTTATTTCAACCCTAATCTTTTCCTAAACCATTTTACTTCCTTTTTTGCCTCTTCAATCATAACTTCAGTTTCTTTCCTTCCCCCACAGCTATTCTCTGTCCAGCCGAGGTTCTCACACAAAACACTCACACATTTTAATTTTTACACCAGGAGTGTAAAATTGATGCAAAATTTAGCACTCAACAGTTGAAATTCATAAGCAGAATAACTAGCACAACAGTGAACAATGTGTACAATGCTTATCAGTAAAAGGGTAGAATGAGGGTGGATTTTTAAAAAGTCATTTACGGGCATCGCTGGCTGGGCCAACATTTATTGCCTTCCCTAACTGCCCTCCATTTCAGAGGATAGTTGAGAGTCAACGCATTGTTGTGGATCTGGAGTCACATGTAGGCCAGGCCAGATAAGGACAGCAGATTTCCTTCCCTAAAGGACATTAATAAACCAGATGGTTTCAATGGGGAGATAAACAATAGTTTCATGGTCATTGTTAAACTTTTAAATCCAGATTTTTATTGAATTCAAATCACACCATGGCAGATGATGTGGTGGGATTTGGACCAGAGTCCCAAGATTTTGCCCTGGGTCTCAAGATTAGTAGTCCAGCGACCATACCAGTATGCCACTGCTTCCCCTAGGGTGGGGTTAGATGAATTAGTTTCCTTGTGTGGATGAGGTGGAGGGCTGTTGTAGGCTGCAAAGAGACATAGATAGGATGCAAAGCTGGGCTGAAAAATGGCAAATGGAGTTTAACCCTGATAAATGTGAGGTGATTCATTTTGGTAGGACTAATTTAAATGTGGATTACAGGGTCAAAGGTAGGGTTCTGAAGACTGTGGAGGAACAGAGAGATCTTGGGGTCCAAGAAGGCCTATAGTGTGTTAGCTTTTATTAACAGGGGGTTGGAGTTTAAGAGCCGTGGGGGTGATGCTGCAACTGTACAGGACCTTGGTGAGACCACATTTGGAATATTGTGTGCAGTTCTGGTCACCTCACTATAAGAAGGATGTGGAAGCGCTGGAAAGAGTGCAGAGGAGATTTACCAGGATGCTGCCTGGTTTGGAGGGTAGGTCTTATGAGGAAAGGTTGAGGGAGCTAGGGCTGTTCTCTCTGGAGCGGAGGAGGCTGAGGGGAGACTTAATAGAGGTTTATAAAATGATGAAGGGGATAGATAGAGTGAACGTTCAAAGACGATTTCCTCGGGTGGATGGAGCTATTACAAGGGGGCATAACTATAGAGTTCGTGGTGGGAGATACAGGAAGGATATCAATGAAATATTTGCTTAGATCAGTAGTTCCCAGTCAGTGTGCTGCAGCACTGTGGTGTGCCATGAAGAAACCCACCCCCGGTGTGCTGTGGCACTCTGGTGTGCTGTGAAGATCTGCGCATCACCCCCCCCCCCCCCCCGCCCCGCCCCCTACCCAGCCCCACAGTGTGTTGCAAAAAATGATTCAAAGTTCATGTCATTAAACAAAAATGAACCTTCCTCTCCAGCTCTGTAGTTGGCATCTCCAAGACCCGATGAATCTTGGGCTTCCTGTGCATGCGCTTGGGAAAGAGCTGCACACACGCGGTTTAGATTTTTTATATTGGTCAGGCCCATACCCATGACCTTGGAACTGCACAAGTGAAAATTCAAAAAAGGTGCAAAAACCCAGGGAGAAGTGAGAGAGAGACAGGGAGAGGTTAAAAAAACACAAGTGAGGGGACAGGGAGAAGCTAAAAATGAAGTTCCCAGGAAGGGAAAAAGACACAGAAGATAAGAGATGTGCCTCAATTTTTTAAAATATAGTTTTGAGGTGTGCTGTGACATATAAAAGGTTGTGGACCACTGGCTCAGATATAAAAGGCCAATTGCACACAGCACCAATTGAAGTCTTTTTGCAAAGTGCCAATATTTCAAATGGGTAACTTTAGTTTTACAAAATGGTAATGCAATAATTCAATTCAACTCAACTTTATTGTCATTGTATAGTGCACAAATACAATGAAAATGAGCTTGCAGGCTCCCAAGATACAAAGAAGAAAAGCAAATGCAAGTACTCATTATAAAATAGTGCCAATGGACAGGCATATTGCATAGTGCCCATCACCTGGGACTATGTTAAAGGACAGGGATCAGTTGGGTAACAGCTCTGGGGAAGAAGCTGTTCCTGAACCAGGTTGTATGGGCTTGAATGCATCTGTAGCACCTCCCAGATGCAGGGGGAGGTTGGGATAGGTGGGATTTCTGATGATGCGAAGAGATCTCCGCAGACAGCTTTTGTGATAAATGTCCTGGATGGCTGGTAGCTGGGGATCAATAATGTATTGGGCAGTTTTGACTACCCGCTGCAAAGCTTTCCAGTCAGAAATGGAGCGGCTGCTGCATTGAACGTACATTCATATACTCTGGATTGATATTCAACCAAGTGACAGTCACAATTGGTCAAAATCTTCCTCCTTGGTGCTCCTGACACATGCATTCCAGGAGTGAACTTTGGGAAATTGTGCATCCCAGCCTAGGATTTTCCACCATTAAAATTACTGTCGGGAAAGTCATTGGCTGAGTGTGTGCATATCCTTTATTTCTAGTATACACCTGGAGAGCTGAAGTGGAAAATCCCAACAAGCTGCTCACTGAAAATGGCCTTTGTGGTTCCCAGCCTGAATAATTCATTCACCAATTGAAAGAGGACATCATAGTGCAAAAAAACACACCCAATATGATCAAAATCCAACAATATCCAAAACGTTTTGGTGCTGGGTAGAATGCCACTAATGTCCTTTAGGGAAGGAAATCTGCCATCCTTACCTGGTCTGGCCTATATGTGATGCCAGAGCCACAACAATGTGGTTGACTCTCAGCTGCCCTCGGGCAATTAGAGATGGGCAATAAATGCTGGCCAGCCAGCGATGCCAATGTCCGGCAAATGAATTTTAAAAAGTGCTCTGTCCCTGTAGTTATTGTTAATATTTATCCTTGATCACATTATCAGGGACCCATCCATCACTGTATCTTGCCAGTTAATTGTCACTTCTCCAAATATTAACATCTGGACTGTTTTCATCAGTGTTTTCAACTCCAACGGCGAATATTTCAAATAAAAGAAATGACTTGAATTAATATGCCACCTTTCACAAACTCAGCTTATTCTAAGTACTTCGATAATGAAATGCCTTTGAAATGCATTCCCTGATATAACGACCAGACATTTTGATATTTGGTGAGCACAGTGGCTAGCACTGCTGCCTCACAGCACCAGGGACCCAGGTTCGATTCCCGGCTTGGATCACTGTCCTTGTGGAGTTTGTATATTCTCCCTGTGTCTGTGTGGGTTTCCTCCGGGTGCTCCAGTTTCCTCCCACAGTCCAAAGATCATAGAATCCCTACAAGGCAGAAGGAGGCCATTTGGCCCATCGAGTCTGCACTGACCACAATCCCACCCAGGCCCTATCCCCGTAAACCACTACTCCACTAATCCCCTGGCACTAGGGTCAATTTAGCATGGCCAATCAATCTAATCCGCACATCTTTGGAATGTGGGGGGAAACCGGAGCACCCGGAGAAAACCCACGCAGACGCGGGGAGAATGTTTTTCTGGTTATGTTTGCTGGTTAGGTACATTGGCCATGCTAAATTCTCCCTTAGTGTACCTGAACAGGCGCCGGACTGTGGCGACTTGGGGATTTTCACAGGAACTTCATTGCAGTGTTAGTATAAACCTACTTGTGACACTAATAAATGAACTTAAAATATTGGTTGGCTGACGTTCAGATCTCTCATTTTTTTTCTTGAAATAGTGCCATGGAATCTTTTCAAACCCCCTGAGTTTGCAGATGAGACCCAGTTTAATGTCTCATCTGAAAGACAGCACCTCTGACAGTGCGGCACTCCTTAAGATGTGTCAGCCGAGATGATTCACTCAAATATCTGCAGTATGACTTGAATCCGTGCCTGAGAGGCAACAGTACCAGCACCTAACTAAGGCAACAGTACCAGCACCTAACTAAGGCAACAGTACCAGCACCTAACTAAGGCAACAGTATCAGCACCTAACTAAGGCAACAGTACCAGCACTTAACTAAGGCAACAGTACCAGCACCTAAGGCAAAAACACATTAGTTGACACAAATTTTACGGTACAAACCAAAACGAAGCTATTATACTCCACAGATTGTATTCACAGAATGCCATTCATATTTTAATAGTTGAATGAACAAGCATATTAATGGACCAGTCTAAGTCTGGACTAAGGTAAATACCATTCAGCCCATTCATAACTGTGAGGTAAGTCAGGATTAGTAATAATTTTTGTATTTTTAATAATGTTTTCAAGCTTTCTTTTACTTTTATGTTTTGGATTATGCCTTATTAAACCCACTTGCCACCAATAAAGTTCTTTTGGTTTTAGGAAAAAGAAAAAAAACTTGTATTTATATCACATTTTTCACAACTATAGGACACTCCAAAGTACTTCACAGCCAATGAAGTGCTTTTCAAGTGTAGTCACTATTGCAATGCCAGAAACACAGCAGCCAATTTGTGCACAGCAAGCTCCCACAAACAGCAGTGTGATAGCGACCAGACAATTCACTTCTGTTTTATTTACTGAGGGGTGTGCTCTGGCCAGTTCACCAGGTATATCTCCCCTGCACTTTTACAAATTAGTGCAATGAGATATTTTACATCCACTTGCGAGAGGCGGATGAGGTTTCAGTTTAATGGCTAACCTGAAGAAGTGCTCCTCTGACAATGCAGCACTGGAGTGTCAGCCGTGTTTTTGTTGTGCTCAAGATCTGGAGTGGGACTTGAACCCAGAGGTAAGAGTACTAACTGAGCCACACTCACATTCACAATCGATGTTGGACCACTTCAGTGCTGGCCCATGTTCACAGATGCATTTTGTAGTAGGATCAAATGACCATCGATTATTCCCACTGGCCAATGTGGAAAATTGTGTTATCCTTAATCAATCAGCTAACGCCTCCGACAAAAGCTGTTCCTATTAAATGTGAACAGGTCCAGTGGACAGTTAGCTCTGTGACCTGAGCTTTTGAGAGGCAGCTGTTAACTTCACTTAATGCATGTTGTTTTGGAATCACTGGTAACAGCACATTGATATGGTCCAATTAATAGGACATTAATGTCATATTAATGGTTGGGCTAATGACACTTAACTGATATTGATGTGCAGATGTTACAGCACCTTCAGGCGAGGAACAGATGCACATTTGAATGCCAATATAGAAACGTTGCTGTCCAAGTTATACCATTTCACCATTAACTTCAAGAAAACAGCACCTCACTATCAGCCTCGCCACTGAATGTCGAATGTCAGGAAGTTGCTGCGTTTGTTTAGCAACTGAAGCTGTCACAGAAAATGAACCCTCATCATTTCAAGTTCACATATCCTTTTAACAATTTGGTAAATATTAATTACTACCAAGAAAACACATTGCTTTTATCTATTGCAGGTACAGCATCTCATTTATTTAGATTTGAATTGCTATTGGAGATTTCGAAAATGATTTTCAGACCTATTTAACTTTTCCTTTCTGTCTCTCTTCTCTGTGCTTGATTTCACATTGAATTATCCTCTTTAATTCGCCTTCTTTCTGAGTCCTCAGGCTTGTCTATTTCTTATATCTTCAGTGTGATTGGGTATGGAGATATACAGTTACTTGCCCTCATTGTTCAAGTCACACAGGCTCTGTTTCCTTGGCTGCATTATTATCAGTCCACACATCTAACACATTGCCCCACAAATTAATTATAAATCTGAAACGTGGAAGGGCAAGTCTAATTAACAGCAGACACCATGAGATGTCCTGCTACAGTAAAATCTGAGCCAATGTTTCCTGTGTTTAAAGAGAAATTTCCAGTGAAATCAAAATACTCTGTGAATACCTTTCCAATTCACCTTGAAAGACCTCAGTCCCTAACAACCATTTTCAAACTCCCTATCTACAAAAAAACGCAACAAACAAATGCAAACTCCTTTGACATCAGAAAAGATTGCTCGTTTAATGGAAAAATACCAGTGACATTAATAGGATTTGATAAATACAGGTAATAACATGGTTTTAAAAGGGAGTTTACCATTTGGCTTTATTAGCAGTGAGCAAGTAATTTACCAATTAACCCTTGCATCACTTGGGTTACAACCTGACAGCAGTAAAAGGAGAGCTGGTAGACCAGTAATCCAATGTAAAAGCAAAATACTGCGGATGCTCGAATCTGAAACAAAAACAGAAAAGTGTTGGAAAATCTCAGCAGGTCTGACAGCATTTGTGGAGGGAGAGAATAGAGCCAACGTTTCGAGTCTGGATGACAAAGGGTCAGCTCTGACGAAGGGTCATCCAGACTCGAAAAGTTGGCTCTATTCTCTCTCCACAGATGCTGTCAGATCTGCTGAGATTTTCCAGCATTTTTCTGAGACCATTAATCCAACCTGGCTGATGTGTAAGAGTACAGTAAAAAAAATCCATTCAATACATCTAAACTGGGTCAATCCTTCTAAGTGATGTCTGAGGTCAAGAATGTTTTGTGTACCAGATAGAACTTACTTCTGAGTTTGTAATTTTATTAGTACCAAGATCAATGGAAGGTTTTACCATTGGTATAAGAAAATACTTTGCTTTGACTGCTATCAAGAGAGACACATGTCAACAATTCCACATATAGTAAACCTTTTCAAAGCCCAGTATGTATGAGCATACTTCAGAGGTTTACTTTGGAAACTTGCCTGTATCGATGATTCTCAAATTGCATTGGATGGACGATGCTCTGAAAAAGTTCACAGTTAATTTTGAATCTTTGATTCTAAAGGATAGTGTTGTTGTCATGCAGAAAAGAGTTTTATTGGCGCACAGTGGTTAAAAAATACCAGTCCAGCAACAAATAAACTAAACAGAAATCTGATGGAACAGACAAAAGACTTTACGGATCCCTTGGATGGTCTTGCAAACTTTAACTGTAAAATCTATGGCCAAATGATGCGTGGACATGCTAAATGGTTTCCTCTTTTATTGCTCTTCCAAACAAAAGTAGTGCTTTCAAATCATTTAGTACTTTAAAACATAAAGGTTTCTTCTTCATTCTATGAGCCCACAGTAGCATTTTAACATTAAATCAAAATAATGCCACATTACATTTAAACACTACTGCCAGTGAGCCACATTCAATCCTGATCACTCAAACAACATTTCAATGTTTTCTCATCATCAGCAGAATCACAGGGAAAGTATTACCTTGTTCTGCATTTGTTTGTTACGTCAAAACTTAACCAACTCAGCTCAGGCAGTTATAACATAGACACATCTCTCACAAATATGATCCTTCTAACCAATACAGCTTAACGTGGAGAAATCAGACCAAGATGCAAACAGACAGGTCACTTGCTTCAATAGCTCTGGCTCAATAACTCTGTGTTTAGATTTTGGATACTTGGCATAATTCTAGGGTTTCTTAATGAAGCTGTTCCAATGTAGCTACACAACTGACATATATCCAATAATGTGGAGAATTGACAGGTATGTCCTGTCCACAGAAAGTTGGACAAATTCAATCCAGCCAATTACCGTCCCATTAGTCTACTCTGAATCATCAGCAAACTGCTCAAAGGTGTCATTGACAGTACTGGTAATGGCACTACCTCATCAATAACCTGCCCACTGATGCTCAGTTTGAGTTCCGCTAGGTCTACCGTGCTCCATACCTCATTCCAGACTTGGTCCAAAAAGAGCTGAATTCCAAATTTGAGGTGAGAGTGACCTCGATATCAAGCGAACATTTAATTCAGTGTGGCAGTAAGCATCGAAGCTAAATTGAAGTCCATGGCAATTGGGGGAAACCTCTCCACTGGTTAGAGTCCTACCTGGCATTAATGAAGCTGATTGTGGATGTTGTAGGCCAATCATCTCAGCACCAGGGCACCCTGGCATGAATTCCTCAGGGTAATCTCCTAAGCCCACCCATCTTCAGCTGCTTCCTTCTATCATAAAGTCTGAAGTGGGGGAGTTGATTGATGGTTGCCAAGTGTTCAGTACCATTCATGACTTCTGAGTTACTGAAGTAGGCTGCACCTGTCTGCAGTAAGACCTGGGCAACTTACAGACATGGAGTGATGAGTGGCAAGTAACATCCACACCACAGACAATGACCCTTGGTATTCAATGCCATTATCGTCAACAGCCTGGGGGTTAGCATAGACGAGAATCTTAAGTGGACCGGCCACATATAGAAGAGCCGGTCCAAGGCTGGGAATTCTACAGTGAGTGATTCACCTCAATTCCCCAAAACCTGTCCACAATCTACAAGGGGCAAATCAAGAGTTTGATTTAATGCGCTGTATTTACCCGGATAAGTGGGGCTCAACACCATTCAGGACAAACTACTTGATTGGCACTCTTCACCACCTTAAACATTCATTCCTATTACCACTGGCACACAGTGGCAACAGTGTGTACCATCTACAAGATGCACTGCAGCAACTTGTCAAGCCTCCTTCAACAGCACCTTCCACACTTGCAACCTCTATTACCTGGAAGGACAAGGGCAGCAGACGCACAATAATGCCACCACCACCTGCAATTTCCCCTCCAAGCAACACACCATCCTGACTTGGAATTATATCACTGTCCCTTCAGTGTCGCTGTGTCAAAATCCTGGAGCACCTTTCCCACAGCAATGTGTGTGTACTCATAGGAGATGGACTGTAGCAGTTCAGGGAGAGAGCTCATCATCACCTACCCATAGGTAATATGAAGGGTGGACAACAATAGTAGGCTTTGCCAGCATAGCTCACCTCCCAAGGATGAATGAACAAACAAAGAATCCTACCTTTTAAAATGGAATATAATTTTCATTGTAATTTAACCTGAACTGGCTAAAAAACAGCAACGAGAAGAAGAAAAAAGAGGTTTATATTCAGCAATATCTGATGTGATCTCACAGTATCCATTGCCTGAAATTCTATTTCTTGTATGCAGGGGTTCAAATATAGAATTAAGCAATCACTTGATGCGGTATAAAACAGGCTATGAAAATCCTGGATTTGCATTTGGGAATTAATTGAAGTGGAGATGCCGGTGTTGGACTGGGGTGGGCACAGTAAGAAGTCTCACAACACCAGGTTAAAGTCCAACAGGTTTATTTGGAATCACGAGCTTTCGGAGCGCTGCCCCTTCATCAGGTGTTTGAAGAGTTGGGTTCACAAACATGGCATATATAGGCAAAGACACAATTGCAAGATAATGATTGATCTTGCAATTGCAATCTTGTAATTGAGTCTTTGTCTACATATGTCGTGTTTGTGAAACCTACCTCTCCACTCACCTGATGAAGGAGCAACGCTCCGAAAGCTCATGATTCCAAATAAACTTGTTGGACTTTAACCTGGTGCTATGAGACTTCTTACTGGGAATTAAATGGTTATCTGTAACTAACTATTGAAGAAAAGTGTTAATTCTACCTGTGAACATCAAGAACTTTGGTCTATTTCATCGAGGGATTAGAGTGGGAGTTAAGGTGTGTAAGGTAAGGTATAACCATTGCAAAACTCATGGTGCTATGTCTAAATGTGAGTAATCCAGACTCTTCATTTGTCCTAATCCATTGCATGAGTCATTTCCAAAAGTAACATTCTCAGTATGGAATCATCTATCTGGGATTCAAAGCACAGTTCTGCCAAACTACGCATTCACTCGCTAGTTTACTTGAGCAGGATTGTTTGGTGAATGAAATAATAGAATTGTACAGCAGAGAGAGAGACCATTTCACCAACCCGGGCCCTGTAAAAGAGATGTTAATTTAGTCTCATTTATGGCCCTGCCTCCTGTACCCAAGTCCATATCATTTATATACATATATCAAGAAGAACAGTCCTAACACTGAACCCAGGGGAATATCACTGCTTAAACCCCCTTGTCCAAAATAAACAGTAATTGACCACAAGTCTCCATTTTCTCGAATCATAGAATCCCTACAGTGCAGAAGGAAGCCATCTGGCCCATTGAGTCTGCACTGACCACAATCCCACCCAGCCCCTATCCCCATCGCCACACGTATTTACCCTGCAAGTGCCTCTGACACTAAGTGGCAGTTTAGCATGGCCAATCAACCTGACCCGCACATCTTTGGAGTGTGGGAGGAAACCAGAGCACCCCGAGAGAACCCACGCAGATACGGAGAGAATGTGCAAACTCCACACAGACAGTAACCGGAGGCTGGGAATCGAACCCAGGCGCTGTGAGGCAGCAGCGTTAACCGTTGTGCCACCGTGCCGCCCCAATTCTACTCATTTTCGAGCTAAATTGTTCCAAATTCTAGCTAATTTTCTATCCATGCTGCCATTTTTCCTTGAATAGCAAGTTACCGCATTTCTCAACTAACCTTCTATGCTGCAACAATCTATATACTATGGCTGGAATTCTCCAGTTTTGTAAACCACACCACCGTTCCCAGTGAAAACGGAAAATTTGACACTCCGTCCGCTCTGTCTTTACTCTGACGCTCCCCCTTGCAGTGGGACTGGAGAAATCCAGCTGTGGGCGAGATCGGAGAATTCTAGCCCTTATCTTTTGAAAATTCTCAACACGAACATCCATTTAATTTCATTTCTTTCTCAAGGGGCTTCATTAAACTTGTCAGGCAGAGTTTGCTATTTGCAAGGCTGTCCATCATCAACCCGTGTCTTCTGGAAGTGAACTTACTCCCTATGTTAGATTCATTGATCTATAGTTTCCTGTCATATTACTTTCTCCTTGCTTGATACAAAGTGATAAATTTGTCAATCTTCCAGTGTTTAAAGTTTAAGTTTATTTATTAGTGTCACAAGTAGGCTTACATTGCACTGAAGTTAATGTGAAAATCCCCTATTCGCCACACTCCGGCGCCT
Organism: Mustelus asterias; assembly: GCF_964213995.1. Taxonomy (NCBI): domain Eukaryota; kingdom Metazoa; phylum Chordata; class Chondrichthyes; order Carcharhiniformes; family Triakidae; genus Mustelus; species Mustelus asterias. The sequence continues at coordinate 68,063,709 of NC_135818.1, read as the reverse complement.
GTTTGGGTACACTGAGAAAGAAGTTAGCATGACCAATGCCCCTAACCAGCACGTCTTTCAGACTGTGGGAGGAAACTGGAGTACCTGGAGGAAACCCACGCAGACATGGGGAGAACGTGCAAATTCTGCACAGTGACCCAAGCTGGGAATTGAACCCAGATCCCTGACGCTATGAGGCAACAGTGCTAACCATTGTGCCACTGTGCCATCCACAGTGCTCTTCTGGATCAACATAAATGCTGAAAGGATTGTAGCCAGAATCTCTGCAACTTCCTCTAACTCCCCTCAGCATTCTGGGACACATGGCATTAAGAACTGGCATTGTTTTGAGTTTCACCGACCTATTTTCAGGGCAAGTTCCTTAGTTATAATGATCCTATTTAATTGCCCTACCTTCTCCTCTTCTGCCCTAGCTGATCATTTGTCCTTGATTGAAATATTCCCGTATTTACTCATTGTTTAAACTGTCAACTGTTCTTATTAATTTTACAGTTTCTTCCTTTCTGTTGAAATTTAATTTTAAATGTCTAGTACCTTTACTCTGGAATGTTCAACATTCTTAAATGTTTTTATACTGAACTGCTCAAAAATTTCCTGTAATATTTTTATTTTGAAACTATATGACAGTCGGTTTCTTCTGTATCCTGTGGGTGACACGGTGGCACAGTGGCTGGCACTGCTGTCAAGAACAAAGAACAAAGAACAATACAGCACAGGAACAGGCCCTTCGGCCCTCCAAGCCCACGCCGCTCCCCGGTCCAGGATTGAATCCTGAATCCAGGATCCCCGCCCAATTTTCCAGCCTATCTACATACCAATATCCTATCCACCGAGCTGTCCCTCACAGCTATGATGCTTTGTTCATCACAATCTATTAACTCACCCCCACCCCCCCATTCCAGACCATGTGATCTCCAGGGAGAGGCGAAAACCCAGAGTGAAAACCCCAGGGCCAATATGGGGAAAAAAAAAATCTGGGAAATTCCTCTCCGACCCCCTGAGGCGATCGAAACGAGTCCAGGAGATCACACTGGCCCTGATCGGAAAATGCTTCCCAACCCTAGTCATTTCCACTTCCACGAACACCATATGAATTCCCTGCCCCCGAGACAGGTTCCCAACTATCCGCAGTCTCGCTCTGTACTGGCACCAGCAAGATGATCATAGAATGAAGCCTTGAAACGAGAAACAAGGAACAATTAGCCCGCGCCGCTCCCTGGTCCAAACTAGACCACTCTTTTGTATCCCTCCATTCCCACTCCGTTCATATAGCTGTCTAGATAAGTCTTAAACGTTCCCAGTGTGTCCGCCTCCACCACCTTGCCCGGCAACACATTCCAGGCCCCCACGACCCTCTGTGTAAAATATGTCCTTCTGATATCTGTGTTAAACCTGTCTCACAGCTCCGAGTTCAATTCCGGCCTGTCTGTGTGGAGTTTGCACGCTCTCCTTGTGTCTGTGTGGGTTTCCTCCGGGTGCTCCTGTTTCCTCCCACAGTCCAAAGATGTGCGGGTTAGGTTGATTTGCCATGTAAAATTGCCCCTTAGTGCCAGGGGGACTAGGATGGTAAATATGTGGGGTTGCGAGGATAGAACCTGGGTGGGATTGTAGTTGATGCAGGCTCGATGGGCCAAATGGCCTCTTCTGCACTGTAGATTCTATGATTAATCCCCATCTTTACTCTGCTTAATTGTCCAGCATTACTTGTTCCTTTATTGGATTAAAACGTAATGGACAAGAAAGCGATACTGAATACTCCATACTTGCATTACTTAAACAGAGTCTATTTCTGGATAATTAAAGTCACCCATTATTATAGTCCTATTGTTCCTGGAGATTTTTGCCTATCTCTCCCTCTGCTCATTGTTTGATCTACATTAAACTCTCAGTAGATTAACAGTTCCATTATTCATTAACTTTAACCAGATAAATTTAGCTTTTCACAGCTGATACCTCATCCTTGGATTCAAGTGCTGTGAAGGCAACCTTAATTAATACCGCTGTCCCTTCTTTTATTTCCCTGGTTGATAATGCTTTTAAATCATGCACCATAGCAATTTATATTGTATCCCATGGCAACTTATGCCTCAATCTTTCCAGCTTTATTCAGAATACTTTGTGTATTTAAGTATTAGCACATACAACTGAAATTTTGTTTGACAATCTTAATCTTTTATGTCCTCCTCCTTCTGCCATCCTTCTGGCTTTCTCTCTTGACTTTTCCACATGCATCGCTTTGCTCTTTCATTTCCCATTTTGTTTCTTTCCCCCTCTCCCTGCCATATCAGTTTAAAGACTCCACTAAGGCACTAGCTACACTGCTACCAAGGACAATGGTCCCAACCTTGTTCAGGCGAAGCCTGCCCCTCCTGTATAGCCTCAACTTCCCGAGAATTGGTTCTTGTGTCCCTGGATTTTGAACCCTTCCCTTCGACGCCAGCCAGTATTTACTGCCCTAATTTTACATAGAAACATAGAAACTAGAAACAGGAGTAGGTCATTCGCCCCTTTGAGCCTGCTCTGCCATTCATTTTGATTGTGCCTGATCATCAAATTTGATATCCTGATCCCACTTATCCCTTTAGCCCCAAGAACGATATCTAATTTCTTTTTGAAATCACACAATGGTTTGGCCTCAACTACTTTCTGTGGTAGTGAATTCCACACATTCACCACCCTCTGGGTGAAGAAATTTCTCCTCACCTCAGTTCTAAAAGGTTTACCCCTTATCCTCAAACTATGACCCCCTAGTTCTGGACTCCCCCGCCATTGGGAACATTCTTTCTGAACCTATCCTGTCTAACCCTGTTAGAATTTTCTAAGTTTCTATGAGATCCCCTTTCACTCTTCTAAACTCCAATGAACATAATCCTGACTGACTTGATCTCTCCTCATATATCAGTCCTGCCATCCCAGGAGCAGCCCGGTTAACCTCGCTGCACTCGCTCCTCAGCAAGAACATCCTTCCTCAATTCCAAATACTGACTGGTACCCAATACTGGGAGGAATTCTGAGATTATTATTTTATTTCTGAATTCCCTGAAACTTCCTTTTCAGGTTCTGCTCTGCCTTGAACCAATTTGGAGGGCTCCTTCTCCCATTCCAAAACCTTTTGCACCAACTTCACCGCAACCCCTTACATTGGCACTTGGGAGGTAACACACTACCCAGGACTCTGGGTTGTAGCCATAAAAGCAATTGCCTATTTCACTAACAATAGTTTCCCCTACTGCTTCTGTGTTTATGCGCCTACTGTGCCCACCCCTTGGCAAACACTTAGAATCAACGAATCCTTACAGTGCAGAAAGAGGCCATTCGGCCCATCAGGTCTCCACTGACAACAATCCCATCCCAGGCTATCCCCGTACCCCCATGTATTTACCCTGCTTAATCACTCTGACACTAAGGGGCAATTGAGCATGGCCAATCAACCTAATCCGCACATGGGAGGAAACAGGAGCATCCGGAAGAAATCCACACAGACACGGGGAGAACTTGCAAACTCCACACGGAAAGTCACCCGAGGTCGGAATTGAACCCGGTCCTTGGCGCTGTGAGGCAGCAGGGCAAACCACTGTGCCACGCTGCCACAATGCCATGGTTTTTCTCCTGGTTTCCCTTGTTCACGAGGTTGCCATTGTCACAATGAGCCACATTCAATCGTTCTGTTTAGCAGTACTAAACAGGAAGCATTACCTTGTTCTGTATTTGTTCGTGACAAGAAAAGTCAAATGATTCAGCTCAGAAATTACAACAAGGACGGGTCACTTATAAATATGAGGTAAATGTGAGGTCATCCATTTTGGTAGGAATAACAGCAAGGTGGGCTATTATTTAAAGGTAAAAAATTGCAGAAGGACCTGGGTGTCCTTGTGCATGAATCGCAAAAAATTGGTTTGCAGGTGCAGCGAGTAATTAGGAAGGCAGATGGAATTTTGTCCTTCATTGCTAGAGGGATGGAGTTTAAAAACAGCAAGGTTATGTTGCAGCTGTATAAGCTGTTGATGAGGCCACGCCTGGAGTACTGTGTACAGTTTTGGTCTCCTTACTTGAGAAAGGATATACTGGCACTGGAGGGGGTGCAGTGGAGATTCACTAGGTTGATTCTGGAGTTGAGAGGGTTGGCTTATGAGGAGAGACTGAGTAAACTGGGACTATACTCATTGGAATTCAGAAGAATAAGGGGGGATCTTATCGAAACATATAAGATTATGAAGGGAATTGATAAGATAGAAGCAGGGAGGTTATTTCCACTGGCAGGTGAAACTAGAACTAGGGGGCATGGCCTCAAAATAAGGGGGAGCAGATTTAGGACTGAGTTGAGGAGGAACTTCATCACCCAAAGGATTGTGAATCTATGGAATTCCCTGCCCAATGAAGCAGTTGAGGCTACCTCATTGAATGTTTTTAAGACAAGGATAGATCAACTTTTGAACAGTAAAGGAATTAAGGGTTATGGTGAACAGGCGGGTAAGTGGGGCTGAGTCCACGAAAAGATCAGCCATGATCTTATTGAATGGCGGAGCAGGCTCGAGGGGCCAGATGGCCTACTCCTGCTCTTAGTTCTTATGTTCTTATCACATTTATCTGCATTGAACTTCATCTGCCACCTGTCCACCTATTCCACCAACTTGTCTATATTCTTATGAAGGTTTACACTATTCTCCCCACAGTTCACAATACTTCCAAATTTGACATCATCCACATATTTTGAAATTATGCCCTGCACACCAAGGTCTGCATCAGTCTTGTCCAACCTTTTTGTCGGGGACCCGGTCACATTTCTACCTTCTTTTCTCACTCGAGGGAAAAATGAGCAAATTTCAGAGAGATACATAAATGTTTTTTTAAAAAGTTGAGTATGAAGAAAAGAACAACTTGCTGAGCACAAATAAAGCAATGTCAAAGCAATAAACTGATAATACTAAAATAAAAGTAATTGATGGAGCATGTCAGAGGCCGGAATTTTCTGACCATTCATGCCAATGGGATTTTCCCATCCCACCGCAGTGAATGGAGATTTGGCTTGTCGCTAAATTCTCCGTCTTCGCTGCAGCAGCTGCGAGGCATGAATGGGTGGTAAGATTTCACCCAGTGTGTGTGTGTGTGTGTGGCCCATTGCTCCTCTGTGTTCTCACTCACTCCCTACCCATGCCCACTCTGTGAGTGTTATGTGTTGTAAGCAAACACATCGCTGTGCAGTGTGTCACATGATTACGTGGTCACATCATAGAGTCATAGAAGTTTACAGCAAGGAAACAAGTCCTTCGGCCCAACTTGTCCATGCCGCCCCTTTTTTTAACCTCTAAGCTAGTCCCAATTGCCCGCGTTTGGCCCATATCCCTCTATACCCATCTTACCCATGTAACTGTCTAAACGCTTTTTAAAAGACAAAATTGTACTGGTCTCTACTACTACCTCTGGCAGCTTGTTCCAGACACTTGTTCCAGACACTCACCACCCTGTGTGTGAAAAAGCTGCCCCTCTGGACACTTTGCATAGAACATAGAACAGTACAGCACAGAACAGGCCCTTCGGCCCACGATGTTGTGCCGAGCTTTATCTGAAACCAAGATCAAGCTATCCCACTCCCTATCTAAGCCCTCTAGTTTTAGGCTCTCCTTCCTTTGGGAAAAGATATTGACTATCTAGCTGATCTATGCCCCTCATTATTTTATAGCCTCTGTAAGATCACCCCTAAGCCTCCTACGCTGCAGAGAAAGAAATCCCAGTCTATCCAGCCTCTCCTAATAACTCAAACAATCAAGTCCCAGTAGCACCCTAGTAAATCATTTCTGCACTCTTTCTAGTTTAATAATATCCTTTCTATAATAGAGTGACCAGAACTGTACACAGTATTCCAAGTGTGGCCTTACCAATGTCTTGTTCAACAAGATGTCCCAACTCCTGCATTCAATGTTCTGACCAATGAAACCAAGCATGCCGAATGCCTCCTTCACCATTCTATCCACCTGTGACTCCACTTTTAAGGAGCTATGAACCTGCACCCCTAGATCTCTTTGTTCTATAATACTCCCCAACGCCCCACCATTAACTGAGTAAGTCTTGCCCTGGTTCGATCGACCAAAATGCATCACCGCGCATTTATCTAAATTAAACTCCATCTATCATTCGTCAGCTCACTGGCCCAATTGATCAAGATTCCGTTGCAATCCTAGATAACCTTCACTGTCCACTATGTCACCAATCTTGGTGTCATCGGCAAACTTACTAACCATGCCTCCTATCTTCTCATCCAAATCATTAATATAAATCATCAGAGGCATTTGGGAGATTTTCCCTCTCTTCCACCTTGGACTGCATGCAAGAAACATCTATCGAATAAAGCTCCCAAGAACTGGTTAAGTAAACCACTGGCCGGAACTCCGCCACTTTGCTCATCATGGAATCGGAGCGGGCGAGGGTCTGACAGCGGAAATCTCCATAGGCCTCGGGTGGGAATTTCCGGTCTTGCCCGAGCGAGGCTGTAAAGTCCCGTCCACGGTGTGGCAGCATTTTCATTCCTTTATCTTTTGCCGTTGAAGTGATCTGACCATTTTAGTACCGAACAATTGAAGACAAAATTGGCCGCAAGGATGCTATTCCTGTAAAAATAGTCAGAAGAAATTCAGACCTGAATCTTAAGTCAAGGGTTGTTTTTCAGGAGACCAATTCCACCATTGATTGAAGCGCAGTAAATCTGGCCATTAGAAATGTTTTTTAAAAATTTGATTTGATTTATTATTGTCATGTATTGGGATACAGTGAAAAGTATTGGTTCTTGTGCTAGGCAGGCAAAACATACCATTCAAAGAGTACATTGGGGAGGAGGAAAGGAGACAGTGCAAAATAGTGTTACAGTCATAGCTAGGGTGTGGAGAAAAATCAGCTTAATATACGGTAGGTCCGTTCAAAAGCCTGATGGCAGCAGGGAAGAAGCCGGTTGGTACATGACCTCAGACTTTTGTATCTTTTTCCCGACGGAAGAAGGTGGAACAGAGTATGTCCGGGGTGCGTGGGGTCCTTGATTATGCTGGCTGCTTTCCCGAGGCAGCGGGAAGTGTAGACGGAGTCAAAAGATGGGAGGCTGGTTTGTGTTTGTGCTAAGGGTGTATATTAATTTTAAACTTGATGAAAGCACTCCAGACTGTTCCTTAACCGCAGCAGTGCTCGGAGAGGCGGGAAAAGAAAAATATTTGTTCAGCCAGCAGGTCAATGGAAATCCTAGTCGATTAACACAATCAGTGGACTCAAGAAAATGAGCAAAGTGTGAAAATAAGGCAGTAGGCTGTGTGAAAACATCTTTACTTACCGAAATTGAGGAGTCTTTTCCAGCTGCATGCCTTCACATGTAACGGGCTGCAGCATTGGGTTCTCAAACTCAGAGGGAGAGAGAGATAGACCTGTTTTAGGGCAGCCACTATTCAAGACGGAAAAAAAAAATTATAACCAAGATTAACCAGAATTGAAGCTGAAATCTCCAGGTTTTAACACAGGCTGGTGTTTGCAATAAAAAACTAAAAGGAAAAATAAAATGTTTAAAGCTACAGTCCAAGCAAGAAAAGATATTTTGTTTAAAGAAACAACAACAGAAGCAATACGCATTGAATTGGAAGAGAAAAGAAATTAGAGGGGATGAAGGTTTAAGGAAGTACTGCAACTTAAGAACTGGTAACTGTGATGGCGGGAAAAGGTGGCACCAAGGAACCATTCAACAAGAATGTGGAATTATGGAGTACCTATGAAGAAAGCTTTCAATATGGACTTGCTGCCAATGAGATACTGAATGAAATTAAAGTAGCAACTTTCCTGAATGAAATAGGATGGAATACCATTAGCCTTTTACAAAATCTTATCCATCCTGCTAAACCTGGTACAAAAACCCACTAATCATCAGTACTTGAAATAAAGGATGGCAGTACCCAATGTGGCACCACCTCTGCATCCCTTACAGGCTTACGCAATCCACTTAGCTTTCCAGAAAGCTTGATACTTTGAAAAACTATTGATTTCAGTAGTATGGTGCCTTTTTCTCTTTACCTTGGAGATTGGCAATTAGAAAGAAGGAATGCTGAATAGATGTTCCAGGAGAACATTTTACTTTACCCTTTTGATGTTAACATGCACTGCCTAATATAATGCTCAGCATACAAATAAGGACTCCAAATTAAACAGTCTCTGACTGCTGATTGTCTTCTGGTGGCACCAAGCTGGTCTTAATACCTCAGAACAAGTACAGATAAATGTCAGCTAGGTTTCCTCACCTGATGATTATTCTTCTGCTGGAGACTCTATGTGCATGGCCATTGGACAGGGATTAGATCAGTCTAAACCATAATTTCATTTATTATTGTCACATGTATTAATATATAGTGAAAAGTATTGTTTTTTGTGCGCTACAAGACAAAGTAAAGTTTATTTGTTAGTCACAAGTAAGGCTTACATTAACACTGCAATGAAGTTACTGTGAAATTCCCCTAGTCGCCACAGCCTGGCACCTGTTCGGGTCAATGTACCTAACCAGCACATCTTTCAGAATGTGGGAGGAAGCCGGAGCACCCGAAGGAAACCCACGCAGACAACGTGCAAACTCCACACAGACAGTGACCCAAGCCAGGAATTGAACCCAGGCCCCTGGTGCTGTGAAGCAGCAATGCTAACCACTGTGCCACCGTGCCATTTGTAGAGCAGGAAAGGAGAGGGTACAGAATGTAGTGTTACAGTCAGAGTTAGGGTGTAGAGAAAGATCAACTTAATGCGAGGTAGGTCCATTCAGGGCGGCAATTGGCACAATAGTTAGCATTGCTGCTTCGCAGCGCCAGGGACCCGGGTTTGATTCCCGGCTCAGGTCACTGTCTATGTGGAGTTTGCACATTCTCCCTGTGTCTGCATGGGTTTCCTCCGGGTGCTCCAGTTTCCTCCCACAGTCCGAAAGGCGTGCTGGTTAGATGCATTGGCCGTGCTAAATTCTCCCTCAGTGTACCCGAACAGGCATCGGAGTGTGGCGACTAGGGGATTTTCACAGTGACTTCATTGCAGTGTGAATGAGAGCCTACTTGTGACACTAATAAATAAATTTTACTTTACTTTTCAAAAGTCTGATGGCAGCAAGGAAGAAACTGTTCTTGAGTCGGTTGGTATATGTCCTTTGTATCTTTTTCCCGACAAAAATATCGCTCCTGATTAAAGTGCCTTAAATGTCTTAATATATGTTAGGGTTATAAAGTATCGTGGAGTGCCCCTTTTTGGGGAGGGGGGGCGGTGGGGGGGTGGTAGGGGAATGGGGGGGTGGTAGGGGGTGTTATCAGAGGTGACATGGCCCATTTGGCCAATCACAGACAGGCGATTGCTTGACTGTTGGAGTTGACAGTTTTAGTCCAGGCGTCCTTTAGTTTACAAGCTTTTTTATCGCTGTGCAGTGTACATAGATTTTGTTTTTACTAATATAAACCTCCTGTTCATAAATCTACCTTGTTGTTCATCAGTTTTTCACAGCTTTGCAGGAAGATTTTTAAATTTCTTAACATTTGTATCAGTAATCATAAGCCCTTTTATCCCATTTTTATTGCTGGCTTTTAAAAATCAATTTGATTTTTACACAGGGAAATGACTGGAGATAATAATGGAAATATTAAATTGAGAACAAAAATGACATATTTTGTGGAGAATCCTATAATCTTTGTAATCTCATAAGAGCATTAGAAAAGTGATAATCAGAAAAGGGCCATTTAGCTCCCCCTTTGTATTCCAATGTTCTGGATGTATTCAGGCATACACAAGTCTGCTGCCAAATCTATATCCTTCAACTTGCTATTAAATCAGATTTATTTTCACTGAATGTGGTGCCAGATTTTTTTTGTATTCGTATCACTTTACAACTGCAGGTTAACAAGCTGCACCTTAAACTTGAGATTAGCTCACTGTTTCCGAAAACTAGAAATAAGACGGCCAATTCAGATTTGGCAACAGTAACTCCACGCACTCTTGTTGCAAATGCTCACCATGATTTTAAAAACACAAATTAAATCCTCAGAGGCCAGCTTTTCTTTTCTCCCCATGAGGTTGGTTTTACTTTCTGATATGAGTTGAGGCTTGCTTCATCTCTTTCCCTGACTGGGAATCGAACTGGGACCGCGGCGGTGAAAGCACCGAGTCCTGACCACTAGACCACCAGGGAATAATGGATAAGCAATCCGTCGCCTTAGACCACCTCATCATAAAAAAAAGTTTTATTTATTTATTCGTCACAAGTAGGCTTACATTAACACTGCAATGAAGTTACTGTGAAAATCCCCTACTTGGCACACTCCGGCGCCTGTTCGGGTACACTGAGGGAGAATTTAGCATGGCCAATGCACATAACTAACATGTGTTTCTGACTGTGGAAGGAAACTGGAGCACCCGGAAGAAACCCACGCAGCCACGGGGAGAACATGCAAACTCTCCGCAGTCACCCAAGGCCGGAATTGAACCCGGGTCCCTGCCGTTGATGTTTCTGCTCGGTTTCCAAACGGGGACCATTTGGAAATATTTCCCAAAGGAAATCCACGCAGACACAGGGAGAATGTGCAAACTCCACACAAACAGCAACCCAAGCCAGGAATTGAACTCGGGTCCCTGGCACTGCGAGGCAGCAGTGCTAACCACTATGCCACCGTGCTGCCCTGAATAGACCTACCTCGCATTAAGTTGATCTTTCTCTACACCCTAGCTCTGACTACATTCTGTACCCTCTTCTTTAGCCTAACACTAGCATGTTAGGCTAAACGTGATAACCACTACAGTTAGACCGTAAGACATAGGAGCAGAATTAGGCCACTCGAGTCTGCTCCGCCATTCAATCATGGCTAATATTTTTCTCATCCCCATTCTCCTGCCTTTTCCCCATAATCCCTGACCCCCTTATTAATCAAGAACCTATCTATCTCTGTCTTAAAGACACTCAATGACCTGGCCTCCACAGCCTTCTGCGGCAAAGAATTCCACAGATTCACCATTGTATTCTAGGAGCCTGGGCTAGTTCTGGCACTGGGAGTTCACTGTATTGGGAAAGCTAATGCAATGAAAAGAAAGCTGTTCAGAATACTAATATTGGACACGGTTATAAATACTGTGTAATGTATTTTGAAGGGAAATGGTATTAGAACTGACATGTGAAGGTTTCAGCATTCAAGGACCTGGGATTTGAAGACTCAAATGTAAGTATAAATGGAAGTAGTAAAAAAATTGGAATATGATCTCTCATAGTTGCTTCCATTCCATTCCACAGCAGTTAGTTGAACTCAGCGAGATTGCCTGTACAAAGCAATGAAACATTTCTCTGCAACAGTCCCTTCGATACTCCACTGCATTTACACAAACTCGTTTTTGAGGTTGGTACAATGCTTGCACTGAGCAATGCTTCACAACACGGTAATCTGGGCAGGAGTCACATGGGGATGTTCGCTCACTCAAAATAACTTTGGATCACTTAAGGGAGTCCTAAGCAATTACATCCAGGACCAACATGGAAGAAGGCTGTCAGGCTTGCTAACAATGTTGTTAAACAGTTGACATGAAAACCTATCTGCCTTTGCTTGTTTGTGTCCAGTCAAATATAATTCTCACTGTGTCAAGGTGTTCCCAGACCACACACCGCCAGTTACAATGGCCTGTTTAAACAAGTGCACGCTCTTCTGTTGAGATGCAGCTTGTTAAAGGATAGCATTTACTTAATAGAATCATAGAATTCCTACAGTGCAGAAGAAGGCCATTCAGCCCATCGAGCCTTCACAGACTCTCTGATAGAATATCTTACCCAGGCTCTCTCCCCCAACCTATCCCTGTAACCCCATACATTTACCACGTCTGATCCACCTAACCTACATATCTTGGTACACCAAGGGGCAATTTAAGATGGCCAATCCACCTAACCTACATATCTTTGGAGTGTGGGAGGAAACTGGAGCACCCAGAGGAAACCCACACAGGCACGGAGAGAACGTGCAAACAACGCACAGAGAGTCACCCAAGGCCGGAATTGAACCCGGATCCCTGGCATGTGAGGCAGCAGTGCCACTGTAGCTACTGTGCCACTCAGATAGCATGTGGTGATATGTCCTATAAGTTATAGATGTTTCAGCTTGGCTATAGGAATAGTCCAATGCTGGGTAACAGGTTTTCATGATGATGGTGAGCATGCTGTAGACTTTCCCTCACTCATCGTGCTCTCATACACCGTCCCGGAGGTACCCACTACTAAGTTCTGGTATTGCCTGGACTGATGGAACTGCCCGTCAAGATTGACTGGCAAGTTTCAAAGGGGGAGCCTCCTGAAACTGGGGGGGGGGGGGGGGGGTGGGGAGGGGGGGGGGGGGGGCGGTGGGGGGGAGGGGGGGTGCGGGGGAAGTCCCACTGTTAAACAATTTAGCCTGCCCACTGTGTGGTCCAGATGCTGGGCATGTGCCAGCTTCTGTTTGACTTTACTTCCAGGTGTCAGCATCGCACTGTAAAATGCAGCAAGCGCTAAAACCATTCGATGAAATGGATACAAGATCAGGCCTCATGAGTTTCTGATTAACTGTCCTCATGACCATTGTCCCTCAACCTCGGTGTCAACCCGATTGGAATCCCAGCCCTGTGGAGAGATCATGGATGATGTAACCCCTTCATGGACAAATTTAGATACGTTTGCTCTTGTTTTCTCTGGTGTTTGAATGTTTTTATGTGATGGAGCTTGCTTGATTTACTTCGGATAACTGAACTCCTTTGTGCCCCTTTTTAAGATTGTTTTCTGCTTCCAAGTGGCATTTGATGAGATTTCAATACTTACACATCTGTACAATCATGCAGTTCAGCCAATTGCGATATATGGTGCATGGATAAGGGCTTTGGGAAGAAAGAAACAGTTTATGGACTATTCAACAAAAATAAATAAACCAGTCAATCATCTATGTCTGCTCCATTTTGCACTTTCACCAAGGTTAGGGCCTACTTTTATTAGCATGCATTGTATATTTATTAAGGTGATAGCTTTGAATATTTCCATCTCATTTAAGATTGGCTGTATTAATTCATTACCTGTTATTAATTACTGTTGGGAAGTTAACCCACTGCATATCTTAAATTACTTCATGGGCAATGAAAGAAAGAATTTATACCACATCACTGTCTAAAGATCTTTAACCTCATTCGTTAAAAAATCAACTGTTTAAATCAGAATACACCTTACCAAGTTTCAAATAGATGAGTTACCAGTTTTATGAACTGTCTTGATGGTTTGCTAGATTAATTTCTAAAATATTTAAGTGTAAGAAATGTAGGAGTTATGATAACCAAATTTTGCCTACTAAGATCAATATTTATAAGTTTTATGCTTATTCGCCACCCCAAAGGGCGGTGGATGCTAGGACAGTGAGTAAATTAAGGAGGAGTAAGACAGATCTTTAATTGGTAATGGGTTGAAGGGTTATGGGGAGAAGGCAGGAAAATGGGGATGAGGAGCATATCAGCCAGGATCGAATGGCGTAGCAGACTCGATGGGTCAAATGGCCTAATTCTGCTCCTATATCTTATGAACTTATGCTTCACATATTAATAAGGAAAGAATGACTATGATTTTGAAGCAGTAAGACCTATTCTGTGACATATAATGTTTTCAGTTGCAACTTCTCTTCTAATCTTTGTCTAATTTTAAAACATTTCTATTCAAATCATTTCAGTGATATGCTGAAAAATCATTTGACTTTGGCCCAAACTATGCCATTGGCCAAAATGGCTGAAAAGCCTGTTTCTGTCCTGTAGGTACTATTTAAATATTAACCAGTCCTTTTTGGGCTAGCGCTCTTTGTGTCTCTCTCATATATTTCTCTTCCTCTCAAACAGAACCACACATCCACTGTTACCACTAAGCTAACATATAGGGGGCGGCGATGGCTTAATGGTATTATCGCTAGGCTGGTGATCCAGAAATTCAGCTAATGTTCCGGGTTCGAATCCCACCACGGCAGATGGTGGAATTTGAATTCAATAAAAAAAAGTTTGGCATTATGAATCTACTGATGACCATGAAACCATTGCTGATTGTCAGAAAAAAAAACATCTGGTTCATTAATGTGCTTTAGCCAGTGGCACAGTGAGACTGCCTCACAGCGCCAGGGTTTGATTCCGACCTTGGGTGACTGTGTGGAGTTTGTACGTTCTCCCCGTGTCTGGATGGGTTCCTCCTATGGTCCAAAGGTGTGCAGGTTAAGTGGATTGGCCATGCTAAGTTGCCCCTTAGTGTTCCAAGATGTGTGTATTTGTGGGGTTATGGGGGTAGGGTAATGGGGTGGGCCTGGGTATGATGCTCTGTTGGAAAGTCAGTGCAGACTCGATGGGCCAAATGGCCTCCATTGTGCACTGTAGGGATTCTATATCACCATTGTGAATATCATTGAATCCAACTCCATTCATTGATTGGAGCCTATCTGTCATTCTGTTTGTATCCACATAGAATCTAAAATAATAAAGATCCAACAAGTTCTGATGTCTCAAGCCCGGTGTTAGTGTTGCCAACCTACACTGATAGAAGTAGTAAATGCATGTCATGCCATTTTTCTCATGTTTGTTGATAGGGTTTGATTTGGTACCCAGTTGGGAATCCTGGAGACTGAAGTTGCAAGTAACTAATTGAGTACTTTACTGTTATATAAGTCTTGTGCTTATCAAAGCAGGGGAAAGGCAACAGGGAGAAAAAATATCTTTCTCTTGATTATTAAGTACTTCCAGGGTAACTGTAAAACAATGCAAAAAGTATAGCATTCAACTCAAAACTCCTTCTCCCTTAGCAACAACCTCAGAAAAGGACATGCTGTGCTGTAATATTTCAGTATTTTTGCATTTCATCTGGATAAGACTGCAGGGAATTAAGTCAAATCCAGATCCTTGAGGTGCAAGAAACACGTTAATTGACTTTGTAGTTTCTGCAGAACTGATGTAGTGAATTGTGAGGAGTTTTAGACTTTATCACTTCTTGTAAATAATGTTAGGATTTTTGGACTTAAAGCGTTTGCTCTTAACATGTCAAAGTGAAAACTGCACCACGTCCAGGTACACCTTGATTGCCATTTGGCCAACTGGTCTGCAAAAGCACAGCGGTGTCTTTTAACAAAAGCTGCCACGTAATTATGCCCTTCCGTGCAAACATTTGAAATGACTCAAAACTCCTAAAACACGATCAATCCCAATTCGCCATAACATAACTTCAATTTTCCGTGTCGCCTAGGTAATTGCAAAATATCACCGATAAACAAAGATGACGCACGGCGAAGGAATGCTTCAGAGATCTGACCGCTAACAACACAAAATGTTTCACAATTAGACAAATGTTCTCCACATAATAATGCAGCCTAATTATGAAGTTCCATAAGTAACTGCACAGCCTGAAGGATGGGATTATAGGGTTATCTCATAGCTGATCAGACTGTCACGAAGGCATCCGCTTTTATCAAGTTTCCATTAGCTAAAAGCAATTCAGATAGTCAAGTGTGTTATTTTTGTCGAACAGTCTCTCTATAGCCAGGTTAATTGGGTACACATCACAGGATAAATCCAAAGAGTTCTTCAACTTAAAAAAGAGAAATGGCGATAAAGCTGTGTCCTTCAAAATGGAACTAGTAACTTTCTTAATGAATCCCAGGCACATCTGAGATCTCAATTTGCCTGCTTTCATCGTCAGTGAGACGTTTTTTTGCCAGTTTTCAACTAGGGGAGCAAAAAGAATACTTTAATGTGTTAGGCACAAGGTTAGTTTGGGGGTGTGGAGTTGGGGTGCTGTTATGTTGGCTGGGTGCATAGAAGTATATCTATCTATCTATCTATCTATCTATCTATCTATCTATCTATCTATCTATCTATCTATCTATCTATCTATCTATCTATCTATATCTAATCCATCTTATCTATCTTATTTTATCTATCTATCTTATTTTATCTATCTTATTCTATCTATCTATCTATCTATCTATCTATCTTATTTTATCTATCTATCTATCTTATTTTATCTATCTAATCTATCTATTCTATCTGTCTGTCAATCTATCTATCTAATCTATCTATCTAATCTATCTATCTAATCTATCTATCTAATCTATCTATCTAATCTATCTATCTAATCTATCTATCTAGACATTATCAGGGAGGGTAGTGTCAGACCATATGCAGTCTTCTTATCAAAGGAAAAGTTTGGATTAAGTCAGATTTAATACCACACATTTTGGCCAATTCAGATAATTATATCTGACCCAAATTATACTGTGGGCTTCACATTCTGTCAGCTTGGAGAAAACATTTCTGCTCTCTGAGTGCCAGTTAAATATAAATGTTAACCAAGAACTGACAATAGTGAAAAGTTTCAAAATGAAGCTTGCACCTGCTTTCAGTTATATTGTGAGTAGTGCAAAGTCAAAGTGCCGTGAAAATGCTTCCCTGTGGTAGTCCTCCTCCATTCCTTGGCAAATCTTCATTCAGACAACTTTCTGTGTAACATCATAGAGTTATTGCTGAAATGTGGAAACTGCTTTGTCCTGATGCAGAATGCATGATATAACCACACAATATCTATCCTTGGTTTTATCCTACAGAGGTTAAAAACAATAATTGAATCTTAGAACCGTCCCCTTTCGTTTAATCGTGACTTGCATTAACTCATTGGTCTTGTCATTTTTACTTCTTTAACATTGGCGTAATCTTCATATGCATCTTTTATAACTTTTACATTATATAAAACAAACCTAGCCTTGAAATATTTAACTGTAGGTTTTTTCCACAAATTGTAAATAAAGTATCAGTAAAAATTAATTGAAAAGAACCAATATTTGGGTGCTCTTCTTTTTTATGGTAAGATTTTTACATAATGGCATTTAGTAATGAAAATTAAGCATCAACTATTATGGATGACTATTAAATCAATATTTAACAGTGAAGCACAGTGATATAAATTACTGACCTGACAGTTTGTCAGACTGTTCCTTCACGATAAATTACACATTCTCACTGCAAGGAAGGAGCGTCGAGAGGCTTGCACCTGCTATAACCAATGCTTTGCTTTGTTTTACAACTGGGCACATTTAAACTTTCACTTGACACACATACCGGTCCTCACCTAAACATCAGAAGGAATCATGATGTTGATGTTACAGAACTGAACAGGTTATTTGCACCCAAAATGTCTCTCAATTGATCACATCTCATGAATGGGGCAATACTAAGAATTATAGCCAAAAGAGAAAATCCTGGAAAATCTCAGCAGCATCTGCAAGGAGAGAAAAGAGCTGACATTTCGAGTCCAGATGACCCTTTGTCAAAGCTAAAAGGCATAGAAAGTGGGAGATATTTGTACTGTAGGGTGAGGGAATGAAACATATGATTATTAAACACTTCAATGCAATAAGTATAGCATGCAACTCAAAATTCCCTGTACCTTAGGAACAACTTCAGAAAAGGGGATTCTGTGCTACATTACTATATATGTTTCATTCCCTCACCCTACAGTATAAATATCTCCCACTTTCTATGCCTTTTAGCTTTGATAAAGGGTCATCTGGACCTCAGCAATAATAAGGGAGGACGAAGTAAGTGAATCCTTATGAAAGAAGAATCTGGCTGATATCAAGGGACACGCTTTAGAAAGTGAATGGGGTTGATTTTACCTTGCTGACACTGTAATGTACTGCACCGCCATAGATACCATCATTTGGATGAGATGTTAAACTGGTGGCCTGACTGTGAAGTACTTTGCAATGTCCTGGGAGTTGCTTTTCATATGCTCAAACATATTTCAATAGAATAAGCCTAAGGACAGATTTGTTCAAATTAACATCTAGATTTATTTGAATGAATAATTAATTTGAATGTAATTTTGTTAGAAAGGAGGTTTAACTTGCGCATTCAGGAGCAGAAAAGCATAGAATAATTTATTCAGAGGAACTAACAGAACAAGAACTGCATTATTTATGTATTCTTCATTCTTTTTTCTCCAGCCAGGATTTGGGTACTAATTTTGTCACAGTGTTGTGTTGTTAAACTATGAATTTATGTCCTTTGCTCTACATTCATTGGAAGCATAAGCTTAAATTTAGGAGTGTGTCACTCGATTTTCTATTACTGCATTTACCCGAGATAAACAGGTAAACAGAAGTTGGAGCTAATTTCAAACAGAGCCGATTTGGATTCAAAGCTAAGACTCCAATGCAGTACTGAGTGAGTTCTGCATTGTTGGAACTGCCGCCTTGCAGATGAGATGTTAAAGCCCCTCGGGTGATTGTAAAGAAGAGTGGAAAAGTTGTCCCCAGTGTCCTGGCCAATATTTCTCCCCCAATCAACATCATAAAAATAGATCATAGAAATCCTACAGTGTAGAAAGAGGCCATTCGGCCCATCGAGTCTACACCGACCACAATCCCACCCAGGGCCTACCCCCATATCCCTACATATTTACCCACTAATCCCTCTAACCTACCC
The DNA here is from genome assembly GCF_964213995.1 of Mustelus asterias. Classification (NCBI taxonomy): domain Eukaryota; kingdom Metazoa; phylum Chordata; class Chondrichthyes; order Carcharhiniformes; family Triakidae; genus Mustelus; species Mustelus asterias. The sequence continues at coordinate 68,045,229 of NC_135818.1, read as the reverse complement.
ATCTCAAGACACTAAGGGGCAATTTTAGCACGGCCAATCAACCTAACCCGCACATCTTTGGACTGTGGGAGGAAACCGGAGCACCCGGAGGAAACCCACGCAGACACGAGGAGAATGTGCAAACTCCACACAGACAGTGACCCAAACCGGGAATTGAACCCAGGTCCCTGGAGCTGTGAAGCAGCAGTGCTAACCACTGTGCTACCGTGCCGCCCCACATTACCACATTTCTGCTTGTGAGTCCTTGCTGGGTGCAGACTAATTGATGTGGTTCCTACATTCCAACAGTTACGACATCTGAGGGTACTTCATTGACTGTGGCACTTTGGGACATGCTTTGGAAAAGAATAGCTGGACTCAACAGCTCTACCTAATGGCACGAGCCAAGATTGGAAAGCTCCTTAATTGGCCATTGCAGACACGGACCACTCCAAATGGCACATTGCACTAATACACTGTCTTCTAATTTATTATGACAGTTGTGATGAATCCATTTATTTTTACAATAATTTACAACAAGAATGTACAAGCTGATGTTTACCATTAGTGATCTATATTCTATTCCAAAATATTCAAAATTCATAAATTTTCCTGTAATGTGGTGTTTTAAAAATACACGATAATACTCAGGTTGCGTAACAGGCCTGTAAGTCTTATCCGATCCAATGCAGCTGGTAATTTTTAAAAATATGGCATTACTTGTGTCTTTATAAGGAATATGCGTAAACTTCCACAACAAAGGGATTTACTCCAAAAGCAACCACGGATACGGGAAAACTGAAATGAAAATAGAAAATGATGGAAATATTCATCTGATGAAAGATCACAGACCTGAAAGATTAACTCTGTTTCTCCCTCTACAGGAGCTGCAAGACCTGGCTGTGTGTTTCCAACATTTGCTGTTTTCATTTCAATGGATTACTGTTACCCTGGAATAATATGTTGTCATTGGATCAGATAGATGGAAATGTACAATCATGTAGTTGCTTCAATATGTCAGTAATTGTGGGTCATTTTGATTTTCTGTGGTAGAGTCAAATGGGTGATGGTGAATCGCCAGACTGTTTTACATCTCTCCCAACAAGTCAAAAGCTCATAGAATCATAGAATCCATATAGTGCAGAAGGAGGCCATTAGGCTCATTGAGCCTGCACCGACAACAATCCCACCCAGGCCCTATCCCCACGATCCCATTTTTTACCCTGTTGGTCCCCCTGACACGCAATTTAGCATGGCCAATCAACCTAACCAGCACATCTTTGGACTGTGGGTGGAAACCGGAGCACCCGGAGGAAACCCACACAGACATGGGGAGAATGTGCAATTTCCATACAGACAATCACCCGAGGCTGGAATTGAACCTGGTTTCCCTGGCACTGTGAGGCAGCAGTGTTAGCCACTGTGCCACTGGGCCGCCCCTTGTATACATGTAAAAAACTTTATACATCCTTGTGGGGTGTTGGTTAGTTTAATTGGCTGGATGGCTGGTCTGTGATGCGAAGCAATGCCAACAACACGGGTTCAATTTCCGTACTTGCTGAGGTTTTTCAGCCTTCTCAACCTTGCCCCTCACTTGAAGTGTAGTGATTCTCAAGTTAATTCATCACCAGTCAGCCCTCTGGCACTATCACAACTTTATCTTTTTACGTATTGCTTAAGAATTATGTAACTTGTGCACTTCATGTAAAAATGTAAATTTTTATACTTCTGTAACTGTGCACTTACTCTTGTCAGACACACCCAAGATCCCATGCTTCAGACACTAGATTTTTTCAGACTAATAACCTCCTCATGTGAAGACACACGCTGAATAAACGGCAGCCTTTTTCATAATCAAAGGGATTTGATAATTTTACACAAAATAATGATGCAGAAAGGATGAATTGGAGACAATGATAGGTTCTGTTTTATTGGGCTTGTCTGAAGGTCAAACTAGTGTGGAAACACATGCACCTTTAATTCACAGCATTTTACCCATGGTTATTGTTGGAACACATTTTAAAACTTCTATTGTTAAATGTTCAGAGGTAATCCAGCACACACAGTTATACATATAGCATGGGATACACCAATCCCCAATCCATGTGATTCTTCCATAAAAATACTTACATACATTAAAAACCTTGTTTCCAACTTTTACAGATGCACCATAGAAAGCATTCTTTCTGGTTGTATCACAGCTTGGTATGGCTCCTGCTCTGCCCAAGACCATAAGGAACTACAAAGGGTTGTGAACAAAGCCCAATCCATCATGCAAACCAGCCTCCCATCCATTGATTCTGTCGACACTTTCCACTGCCTTGGCAAAGCAGCCAGCAAAATTAAGGACCCCACGCAACCTGGACATACTCTCTTCCACCTTTTTCCATCGGGAAAAAGATACAAAAGTCTGAGGTCACGTTCCAACCGAGTCAAAAACAGCTTCTTCCCTGCCACCATCAGACTTTTGAATGGACCTACCTCGCATTAAGTTGATCTTTCTCTACACCCTAGCTATGACTGTAACACTACATTCTGCACTCTCTCGTTTCCTTCTTTATGAATGGTATGCTTTGTCTGTATAACGTGCAAGAAACAATACTTTTCACTGTATACTAATACGTGTGACAATAATAAATCAAATCAAATCAAATAGGAATGATGTTAGACTGGTAGGAGATGAGATTCCATCTATTGTTCCCCATGTTAAGTCTCACCATTTTTGCATTCAGTCATTTTAAATAAATGATTTTGAGGTTTACACTCCCGTTAGTTTATCTGGAATCTGTAACTTAGAATGTCCGCTTCTGCTTCTTGAAGAAAGGGAGAAAACCTTGTTTCCCAGATCTAGTAAATGGTGTGAAAAGGAAAATAAAAATACAACAATTTACAGTGGAGGTATGGGGTGAAATCAAGGGAAATTAAATCAATGACAGTTGTAATTGTTAAATTCAGGTGGAAGATACATAATTTATAAACACATTACTGTCAAGAAGATAGATCGGGTTTTACAAGAAGAAAATTGTTTTAATTTATAATGTGTTAGAAATGCTGATAACAGTCCTGTCATACCTCGATATTACCTGTATTTGAACAGTAGAAAATGTCAGCATTTTGATTCAATAATAGTCTGTGGGGTAGAGATTTTATTTGGTTGCATTGATTATTTTGGTGTCTTCCTGCAGATACCATCGCCAATGAGCGTGTTGGGCTTCCATTGGATTGCTCTATGGGTGCGATCGAAAGTTAAAGTTAAAGTTTATTTATTAGTCACATGTAAGGCTTACATGTGACTAATAATGTGCAGTGTAACATTGCAATGAAGTTACTGTGAAATTCCTCTAGTTGCCACACTCCAGCACCTGTTTGGGTCAGTGCATCTAACCAGCACGTCTTTCAGACTGTGGGAGGAAACCGGAGTACCCTGAGGGAACCCACGCAGACACAAGGAGAACGTGCAAACTCCACACAGACAGTGACCCAAGCCGGGAATCAAACCCGGGCCCCTGGCGCTGTGAGGCAGCAGTGCTAAGCACTGTGCCACCATACCACCCCATCTTACCTGCCGTTCCCGCCACGCTCCCACTGCAGCGAGGTCGGAGAATTTGGCAGCCAGCCAAATCTCCCTCCAGTGCAGCGGGATGGGAAAATCCTGCCGGTGCAAATGCTGATAACATTCTGGCCATGATGATGCTTGGCAAAGTATTGCAGTGGTTTGCCATTACTTTCTGCAGCATAACTGACCAAGCGAAAGTCTTCTGTTCTTACCACATGCCATCAGCTGTAATGGAACAGGCTGATAATCAACCTGTTTGGGCCATGTCACTAATGCACCTTCTGTGGCTAACAAGGACTTGAACCCAGAGCTTCCAGCTCAGAGGTAGGGATGCTATTACTATGCCAGAAGACAGACAGGCTTTTAAGCACAATTTACCTTCAGGGCAAATTGAGTTTCTTTGACTTTTTTGCCCACAAAACTGGCTACGTCCCCAGAAAGAAAGTTTAATCACCAGCTGCTAATTGTGCCTGTTTGCACGCCTTCAAAGAGCTTCTAACAATAAAGCTTTTTCCTTTGATCGCAAGGACACTATTAGACACATTTTTAAAACTTACACTTTTAAAAGAATTATGAAACAACTGACTATCTTGCACCTATGTAACTAGCAAATGGTTCTGCATGCACTGTCTGGAAGTGTGGTGGAGGTAGGTTCAATCGAGGCATTCAAGAGGGGCGGCACGGTGGCACAGTTATTAGCACTGCTACCACACAGCGCCAGGGTCCCAGTCTTGATTCCTGTCTTGGGTCACTGTCTGTGCGGAGTCTGCACATTCTCCCCGTGTCTGCGTGGGTTTCCTCCGGGTGCTCCGCTTCCCTCCCACAGTCCGAAAGATGTGCAGGTTAGGTGCATTGGCCATGCTAAATTCTCCCTCGGTGTACCCAAACAGGCGCCGGAGTGTGGCGACTCGGGGATTTTTTACAGTAACTTAATTGCGGTGTTAATATAAGCCGACTTGTGACACTAATAAAAAAACTTTAAGAGAGCATTCGATGATAACTTGAATAGAAATTATGTGGGAGGGGTGGGTGTATGGGGAAAAGACAGGGGAATGGCACTAAATCATGATGCCCATTTGGAGAGCTGGTTTAGACAGGATAGGCTGAATGGCCTCAATTTGTGTTGGAACAATTCTGTGGAGTGTCATTTTCATTTAAAATCAGCTTACTCATGGGTGGTTGATTGAGGCTGATTAAAAATGTGAAATTCTTTGTGATGAACCCATTTTCAGCTGTATTCATCAAATTGCTCTGAGTTACCAAGCATATGAGGAATATCTTAATTTTTTTTAAAGTTATAAAATGCTGCCCAGTTGAGCTGGTTCAGTGCAGATTTTCTGATCTTTGATATGCAAATGAGTGGAAAGTCAGAAGAGAAAAAGGCACTTCACAAATCTAGCACAAGTTAGGATGCAATTTGTATCCAGATCACAGAGCACCCAAAGCAGAAACTCTACCGCAGTACCTTTTTTGTTTAATTTGGTAAGATTAGTTCAGCAGGCTCTAATGGATATCTGTTCCAAATTGCTGTTGGCATCTTATTCCAGCATGGTAAAGTCACCTTCTAACCATTTAGATTGTGATTGATATATCCATGGTTGTGATGGATAATTTCAATAGAGACAATGGAACTGAGACACACGTAATATATTCTCTGGGCTGGTTTCATTACTGTACAAAGTGAGCAGAGGATGAAATGTGGCATACAAAGTATTGTCTTTACTTCTATGAAGCTAATCTTTTGGTTTTATTATACAGAACTGACACGCGCGAAGAATAGAATGTGACTATTTCATACGCTTCGCATCTACTCTGATTTATCTATTTCTCGTTTGCTTTCGAAGAGTAGGCTTTTACCTAATCAGCAGTTGTTTTTTTTTCATTGCAGATGTATTCATGTCCAATTTTTAGGTGCCTTATAAGGACAGGAGGTCTTGTGGTCAGTGACCCTGGGCCAGGAGCTGTGGGTTCAAGACCCACTTCAGGACCAGATGGCCACGGAAGGTGTATTTATAATATGGCCAGACAGGTTGATGATTAGCCTGTATAATCTTTCCAACGTTCCTATGGTAGGTGATAAGAGTGGGAGAGTTTCCAGGTCAGCCACACTGCAGAAGACAATGGCAAATCACTGCATTTGATTTATTATTGTCGCATGTATTGGGATACAGTGAAAAGTATTGTTTCTTGTGCACTATACAGACAAAACATACCGTTCACAGAGTACATAGGGGAGAAGGAAAGGAGAGGGTACAGAATGTAGTGTTGCAGTCACAGATAGGGTGAAGAGAAAAATCAGCTTAATATATGATAGGTCCATTCAAAAGTCTGACAGTAGCAGGGAAGAAGCTGTTCTTGAATCGGTTGATTTTTGTATCTTTTTCCCAACGGAAGAAGGTGGAAGAGAATATGTCCAGGGATGTGTGGAGTCCTTGATTATGCTGGCTGTGTTCCCAAGGCAGATGGCGTAAATAGGATGGCACGGTGGCACAGTGGTTTGCACTGCTGCCTCACAGAGCCAGAGACCCGGGTTCGATTCCTGGCTTGGGTCACTGTCTGTGCGGAGTCTGCACATTCTCCCCATGTCTGCGTGAGTTTCCTCCGGGTGCTCCAGTTTCCTCCCACAGTCAGAAAAACATTCTGGTTAGGTGCATTGGCCGTGCTAAATTCTCCCTCAGTGTACCCAAACAGGTGCCAGAGTGTGGTGACTAGGGATTTTCACAGTAATTTCTTTGCAGTGTTAATGTAAGCCTACTTGTGACAAAAAAATAGACTTTAACTTTGGATGGGAGGTTGTTTTGGGTAATGGACTGGGCTATGTTCACAACCCTTTGTAGTTTCTTGCGGTCTTGGTCAGAACAGGAGCCATACCAAGCCGTGATACGTCTGGAAAAGATGCTTTTTATAATGCAATTAAAATTGATGAGAGTCGTAGCGGACATGCCAAATTTCCTTAGCCTTCTGAGAAAGTAGAGGCGTTGGTGGCTTTCTTAACTATAGCGAGGGTGTGTACTTGGTCCAGATGAATCATAGACCAATCCAATGGATGTCCATGGATGCCATGTTTTCTTCGGGTGTGGTACCTGAAGAATGAAAGGGCTGGTGTTCAGAGGAACCTTGGTTTGTACCTCTTCCTCTCGTTACCATGGAGATTAGTCGCACTCAGCTCCTAAGTGCACTTGTTTTTAACACAAACTGAACTAGTTTCACAGTAAGAAATCAAGTGCATGGAGAGAAAATGGCATTTCAAAGCTTTGTTGTAGATGTTACTGTCAGCTACAGAGTTTAGTGGTCACTTTGTGAGCAGATCTAAGCCCCATAAACAATGTCAGGCCATCTATATCTAGGCTGGGGGGCGAGTCGAGTGTGCGAGAGACGCCAAGAATGGCTGCCGAAAAGTTTTGATCTTCTGCTTTATCTCTGAGTACTTGGTTTCTTACTTTAAATCTCTTGAAAGATTAACTTACTCTTGTGAGAATCTCAATCCCAAGGCAGATGCAGTAAATAGGATGGCACGGTGGCACTGCTGCCTCACAGTGCTAGAGACCCGGGTTCAATTCCTGGCTTGGGTCACTGTCTGTGCGGAGTCTGCACGTTCTTCCCGTGTCAGCGTGGGTTTCCTCCAGGTGCTCCAATTTCCTCCCACAGTCAGAAAAACGTTCTGGTTAGGTACATTGGCCATGCTAAATTCTCCCTCAGTGTACCCGAACAGGCGCCAGAGAATTGAGATGAAGATCTGACCGGTATTTGAAGACTCTGATGTTTTATTTATATGTTTTATTTATTTATTTTTATTAGTGTCACAAGTAGGCTTAACTTAACACTGCAATGAAGTTACTGTGAAATGTGTGGTTGCTAGCTCAGTCCAAGTCCTGGAAAACTGCATTGTTGTTTCTTATCTAGGGGCAAAAGTCAGAAAAAGATCAGTATTCTCCATGTTGAAATCGGCTCCACCGGGTCTGCATTAGAGAACTGAGATGGAGGGCAGTTAGGGATGGGCAATAAATGTTGGCCCTGTCAGCGACGCCCACATCCCTTAAAAATGAATGTTAAAAAGGTGAATGCTGGCTGATTGCTTTCCACGGGTGACGACGCATGCTTGACCACGGCAACACAGAGGTTGTTCATTTTATAGTTTTATTTATTTATTCTTTCATGGTACTGGCAAGATCAGTATTTGTTTCCCATCCCTAACCACCCTTGAGAAGGTGGTGGTGAGCTACCTTTTTGACCTGCTGCAGTCCATCTGGTGCAGGTACACCCATCGTGCTTTTGATGATCTCTTACTCTCCAATATAAAAGGCAATGCCGTTCCGAGGATATAGGAAGCACTGGATAGATAGGGAATTGCACAAACCAATAATAACAAGAATCATGGGTTTAAAAAGAACATTGGTTTCTGTCCAGGGTTGCTGGGGCTGCCAGTGGGGTCAAGCAAGTCAAAATTCTGTTTGGGAAGAGTCTGTTATACCTGTTTATCAATAATCTTCTTTGAGGGATTAATGGATGTCATATTAATGTCCTTTGCTCAAGTCTGTTTTGCATAATCGTTTCGCTGTGAGGGAACGAAAATCGTTTTTCTCAATCATTAACCTTTTCAGCTGATTGGTATTTGAATTCCTGAATTTCTCTGCTTACCCTCTGTTGCAACTCTGGCTTCATCTCGACACTCATCATGTGAAAGATGTTCCCCTGCTGGCTCAGATTCTTATTACCACAGAAAATAAACATTGACAACAACTTTCATCTTATAAAGCCTTTTTAAGTCTTTTAAAAATGTCCAATGATTTTATTACACTCGCCAAGAAGAGAACATGAAGTTTAAATCCACTAAAATGGCAGTAGCCTAACTTAAGTCCATTCAGTCCTTTTACTCTGACTGTACCTTTAAACCATTAGTAATCATCACTGACAAAGAGAGTTAGAGACTACATCAACTTTACCCATTGCCGAGATCAGGGCAGACATTTTAGTTTTATTTAGTTTATTTATTAGTGTCACAAATAGATTAACACCACAATGAAGTTATTGTGAAAATCCCCTAGTTGCCACACTCCAGCGCCTGTTCGAGTACACTGAGGGAGAATTTAACATGGCCAATGCACCTAACCATTTACAATTATACTGATCTTAATTTGATAAAAACAGATAAGTTCCAGTACCTCTCACGCTTAAGATGCAGCAACCTGATAAAACCTAGCTTAGGGCTACTAACTACTATGGATTATAAGCCTTGCATGATACGAACGCGACTTTTGAGTTGTGTTTAATATTTTAATACTTCACTTGATACTTGCTCTGCTTGCTCCAAAACTTCCAAACATACTATGCCCGTACAGTAAGGCGGAATTAAATGCTCATTATTTTCACTGAGCCCATGCCTTCTCAATTTTGTCTTTGACTGTGACATGGCAGGTCAGGTATCCATTGATCTGAGCAGGCTGATGTCTCTGTGACAGGTTGGAGGGAGGAACTGCAGGTCGCTGATGCTGATTGACAGTTGCTTTCTCCATATATTTCAAAACTGCGAGAGCTTCGGAACCAGCAGCCAGAGACCTAGCGCCAGGGTGCCGATAATGTTGATGAATCTGTAGATAAAAGGTCATTAGTGTCTGGTTGAGTGAATGCAAAAGGCGAAGCTTTTGTGCATCGCGAAGACTGAGAAGAGTCTCAACTCTTCGAAGAGAAGGAAAAGCAAATATAGATCAAAAGATGTGGAGTTACAGGTAAGTCACACTTTCGCCGGTTTGGGATATTTTGATTTTGCAAAGTTAAATAAATGTTACTTAACCCTTTGGTGCTTCTTTTAAAAACTTTTACAGTGACCAAGTGATGCCCAACAATACAGTTTTATCTTTGGCAGTGGTGTGTTAAGGTTACCATTTTTGGAACAACACAAATTGTTACAACGACTGCTTGTGCTACACTTGAAGGGAAGACATTGCACGGTGACACAGTGGTTAGCGCTGCTGCCTCACTGCGCCAGGGACCCGGATTCAATTCCGGCTTCGGGTCACTGTCTATGCAGAGTCTGCACATTCTCCCCGTGTCTGCGTGGGTTTCCTCCGGGTGCTCCGGTTTCCTCCCACAGTCCAAAGATGTGCAGGTTAGGTTGATTAGCCATGCTAAATTGACCCAAGGGGATTGGCAGGATAAATATGTGGAGTTACAGGAATAGGGCCTGGGTGCGATTGTGGTTGGTGCAGACTCGATGGGCCGAATGGCCTCCTCCTGCAATGTAGGTATACTATTCTATGACACTCAGTATATGTGCGTGCAGAACTTTGCTTCACATTCACCAACTTCAATGCTGCGAAAGAGCTACTTTGTTGCTTAAAGTTAAAGTTAAGCTTAAAGTTTAAAGAGGATTTATTGGACCCGCTGACCTGCTTTTAAGGCATAAGCTTCAAAAGCCACTAGTTACAGTGATGCAGAAAGCTGGTGTAAAACCAAAGCCATGCAAGATGACATCCTTGAAGAAACATGTCAGGTCAATGTGTGTACACTAAAATTAAAGTGCTCATCTCGACTGCATTATATCCACCACTTTAGATGTTTTGAAAAACACAACTGGCTACTGCTTTTAAAGTTGAAATGATGATTTTAACTAATATTTACTTTATTGTAAAACATCAAAAATCACTTTGTGCTTTTAAATTGAGTGCAACAAATAGATGTTTTCTTTAACAGTGGGGCGGGATTTGTGTCCAGTCACATTTCACACACATGCACTTATAGAGAGGAACACTTTAACATTCCCCAAAGACCCACTAGTCAGTGAGGGATTGAGCCACACAAAGCAGGATGTTCGATTTTTCTGTCTGTTCTCAGCCAGACCATGGCTGGGGAGCTCCAGGAGGCAAAGAAATTTAAATTTATTCCGAGTATTCATTCCAAATCACTGTCCAGTGACTCGCTGCCCATGTGTGAAACGCATAGGTGGGAATAAGCACAAAATGGCTTGTGATGCTCGCCTTAGTCAAACAGCCTGCCCACATATGAAAGGAAGAATGTTTTGCATTCATAAAGCCCGGTTCATCGCCTCAGAATATCTCAAAGTGTTTTGCAATGAAATATTTTTGAAGCCTAGTCACTGTTGTAATGTAGGATATACGACAGCCATTTTGTGCATTGCAAGATCCCGCAGATGGGATGAGGACCAGATCATCCGTTTTAGTGATGTCGGTTAAGGGATAAATATTGGCCAGGACACTGGGGAGAAAGAACTGCTCTTCTTCGATTGTGTCACTTACATCCACCTGAGAGGGGTTGGTTGAATGCTTCATTCAATAGACAGCATCTGCTAAATTAATTGGTGTAGCACCCACTCCAGCAGGCAGCATCGGAGGCAATATCCATCTTCAAAATGGATAGTGATACAGCATCCAAACTCTTGGAAATGGTGCTACCCTATTGTCAGATTTGATATGATGCCATGATACCAAAAGTGGGTAACATAGATTTTGGCAATGCCTGCATGGTCCACAAGTTAAGAAAAGAAGGATAGAGCAGTACTTTGGGCTCTGCAATAGCATTCCTTAAAGGGCCAGACACCCTGATTATGGGTAAGTAAAGTTCATGGAACTTTCTTGATTGGAAAGTGCCTGAAAGTACGTTGGAGGGGTTTTGATTAATTTGCCAGCACTCATTGCCCTATCTTCACAGAGATGGCAGAGAGATAGGTAGCCTGTGCAAATGAAGATAGTATGGGCAGAGCAATGGGAGTGCCTCTGGATCTGCAACATGACAGGGAGATGGAGCAGAGGCTGCGGAGAAAGCAGACTCTCCGTACTGAGCTTAACCAACCTGGAGTCAGACTCCACCATGCTCATGGCAGTGACATGCCAGCCAATAGACCGAGCACCCTCCTGTATGGTGTTCCTTTCAGGCATTCATCTGAGTCCACTACAGCAGTATTTGCCACCTCACCCTCCACTGATCTGGCAAACCAATCACCCCATCACCCTGACATGCTTGCAACCTACTTTTGCCCAGTGGGCCACCACATGCAGGTCTCACCCCTTTAGTCCCTAGAGTGGGCAATGACTCCAGGGGAAGGAGTTTCTCCCAGGCTGCTGTTGAAGATCATTAAATAAATTCCATTTTGCTCACCGATGAAGTCTCTGTAAGTGCATCATTTGGGCGGCACGGTGGTTAGCACTGCTACCTCGCAGTGCTAGGGACCTGGGTTCAATTCCCGGTTTGGGTCACTGTCTGTGCGGAATCTGCACGTTCTCCTCGTGTCTGCGTGGGTTTCCTCAGGGTACTCCAGTTTCCTCCCACAATGCAAAGATGTGCAGGTTAGGCTGATTAGCCATGCTAAATTGTGTCAGGGGATTAGCAGGGTAAATATGTGGGGTTATGGGAATATGGCCTGAATGGGATTGTGGTTGGTGCAGACTCGATAGGCCAAATGGCCTCCTTCTGCACTGTAGGGATTGTATGATTCTTCCATGATTACAACGTTTTTAAAGTTGAAAGTTTATTTATTAATGTCACATGTAGGCTTACATTAACACTGCAATGAAGCATTTATCTTGTTCCAATTTCTTTCACTCTTAAACTGAGAATCACATGAGGGACTAGATTGGTGTCCTTTTGGTCATAAGCTGTCATTTGCTATGATACATTATTTTATCATTTATAGTCTCCTGTCATCAGCGTTAACAAATTAAAATGTGTGGTTTGTCTTAGACTGAACCTTCGCCACATAATCTGGGGAAGTCTCATTCTTCAGCTGCTGGTTGTTTATGTAAATGTCCTCCCAGCCTCCAACATCAGCTTGCGAACATTCATCGGTTGCGCTGTCAGAGAGTTTACATTCCTGGCGAAGAAACCTGGATGTAAAGGTTTACGAGTCAGCACGGATGCTTGCTGGGGACGATGCGAGACCTGGGAGGTGAGCCAAGGAACCTGATGGCAACATTTTCCTCATGAATTCAATTTGTTTGCACTCAGCTGGAGATGAATGTAAAACTAAAGAAAGACGTGAACCTGTAATATCCTTGATACGAAATGGCAATTTCAAAAAACTAGAAATAGTTTTCTTAAATAAAAATAATGATATAATATTAACATGTTTGGCATCACTGATGTAAATTCAAATCATTGGAAATCCTATGAAAGTAGATGTGAAGTATTTTTCATAAACACTGCAATAATGTTTGAAATGAGAAGTTTTCAACAATCAATCATTTGTGATATTACAGCTGTCAACATCTGCTCTAACATTTCTCAATCTTTACCTTAATATACAATATGGTTAAATACTGCCTCTCATCATAATCAATTATAACCGGCACGACAATTTCAATCCAAACAAAGGCAGCACGGTAGCACAGTGGTTAGCACTGCTGCTTCACAGCTCCAGGGACCCAGGTTTGATTCCCGGCTTGGGTCACTGTCTGTGTGGAGTTCTCACATTCTCCTCGTGTCTGTGTGGGTTTCCTCCGGGTGCTCTGGTTTCCTCCCACAGTCCAAAGATGTGCGGGTTAGGTTGATTGACCAGGTTAAAAATTGCCCCTTAGAGTCCTGAGATGCGTAGGTTAGAGGGATTCGCGGATAAAAATATGTGGGGGTAGGGCCTGGGTGGGATTGTGGTCGGGGCAGACTCGATGGGCCGAATGGCCTCCTTCTGCACTGTAGGGTTTCTGTGATAACTTTATCCTTTTGATGCCGATTATCAATAAACAATCTTATAAAAGATCACCCTGTTTAAAAATATTTTTTTAGGTAGTGAGAGACCAGTAAATGCTGATATTCAGAGGGATTTTGGTGATCTTCCGCATGAAATGCACAAAGTTAACATTCAAGCATAGTGAGCAATTAGGAAGACAAATGATATGTTACCTTTATTACATGGGGGTTGGAGAACAAGAGTAAGGAATACTTGTTACAGTCGTAGAGGATTTTGGTGAGATGTTACCCGGGTATTGTGTGCGGTTTGAGTTTTTTTATCTAAGGAAGGATACACTTGCTTTAGGAAGAATGTAACAAAAGTTCACTACTGTGAGAAGTTTGTCTGCCCAGTAGAGTTTGAGTTGAATGGGCCTGTATTCTTGGAGTTTGGACAAGTGAGAGGTGATCTTATTGAAGGATGCAATATTCTTAGAGGGGTTCACAGGGTAGATGCTGCTATTTCCACTGGCTGGGGAACTTATAACCAGCAGCTCATGGGGGGGGCGGGGGGGGGGGGGGCAGACTATGTCAAGGCTCGTTGATTTTCTGGGTTTGGAGTGAGCGCAACTGGAAAATCCTGCCCACTGTCTCAAGAGAAAGGGCGATCTATTAAGACTGAATGAGGAGAAATTTCTTCATGCCAAGGGTTCAGAATCTTTATAATTGTCTACCCCAGAGGGTTATACTCACCTTTCATTCACATTTCATTTACATTCACCTGAGTATACTGAAGACTGAAGATTTATTTTTGGGCACTAAGGAAATCTTGGGATATAGTGATTGGGTAGGAAAGTGGACTTGATGTAGAAGCTTGGCTGCAACCTTATTGAGTAAAAGGTAAAGTCACCATAGTCCCAGATGACCATAGGCTGCTCTCCCCTTTGAGATAAGTATCACTTTCTCCTCCCAAACAACACCAATATGTAAAACTATTACGAATAAGTTCTGTGGGTATCTTTTTTTCCAGTTTACACAAAGCGCCGGCAAGTTTATGAATTGGGGAAATGCTTTACAACTCAGCTGGTATTTTTAGTGTATCACTTAGCTTTTCGCTCCTTATAGAGAGACTACAAACAAAACTGGAAACTGAGGAAGCTGGCAACACAGAGCAGACCAAACAGTTTCAGGGTAGAGTTAGTTTGCCTTTGTTTTAAGTAAGTGCTCGCAGATGTTACATTGCTCTTTTCTGAATTATTTTGTACGGGTTGTTCTTTGTTTTTACACACAGAAACCAGTTCTCGATCCTCCGTATATCGACGCCCACCATCGAGTCTGTACCTATAACGAAACCAGGTTTGTCACAGTGAAACTACCCAATTGTCGGCCTGGGATAGACCCATTCTACACCTACCCTGTGGCAGTGCGGTGTGACTGCGGCGTCTGCTCAACTGCAACTACTGAGTGCGAGACTCTATAACACGCCATCGTTACTTGAAGCTCAAAAGCAAACCATGCAGAAAATTGCCATTTTTTTTGGAGCGTTCTGGTTTATTAATAGAAACTGAAATCAAATGATATATCTCCACAATTAACCTTGTATAGTGGTAATTCTTCCCTGGGGGAAGGAGTAAGATTATTTTATTGGAAGCAAAAGAAAAGTATTTGAAAATGATCTGGGCATCAGATCATCTGATTAGAAAAATATCCATTCTTTTTAGCATTTTGTAATGAATACTGTAGAAATGTAAAGCACTGAAACAAGCCAGTTACCCGATTATGGCCGGAATTCTCTGACCTCGCCCGTGGCCGGAATTATCCGGTCCCGCTGCTGTTAATGGTGATTTGATTGAGTGCCAAATCCTCTGTCGCTGGCAGTGGTAGCGAGACCGGAGAATTCCTGCCTACGCTTTTATGCTGAAAGTACTCAGTAGGTCAGGCAGCATCCAGGGAGAGAAAAACAGTTCATGTTGATCAGAACTACAGTTAGATTTTTCTCAATGAGCCACCTAGTTTAATCCCACTCGCTTAATCCCATACCCTTTCACACTTTCCTTTTCAACCCATGATCTGATTGCGTTTCTTTAAAAGGTATGAGACAAGATTTGAAGTTATTCAATGCTCACCCACTTACATAGAGTTCAAATTGGGTTCTCTGCGTATGGCATCTGCTTCATGGTGGCACAGTAGTTAGCACTGCTGCCTCACAGCACCAGGGACCGGGGTTCAATTCTGGCCTTGGATCACTGTCTGTGCGGAGTTTGTACATTCTCCCCGTGTCTACGTGGGTTTCCTCTGGGTGCCCTGGTTTCCTCCCACAGTCCAAAGATGTGTGGGTTAGGTTGATTGGCCATGCTAAATTGCCCCTAGTGTCAGGGAGATTAGCAGGATAAATATGTGGGGTTACAGGAATAGAGCCTGGGTGGGATGGTGGTCAGTGCAGACTTGATGGGCCAAATGGCCTCCTTCTGCACTGTAGGGATTGTATGATTCACTAACATTGTGAAAATTAAGAAATAAAACTATTCTCCCTGTCAGTAATAGTTCTCTAATCTTTCCTTTAATTCTTAATGCTTAACAAATCAAGGTCAGTAAGCTTAGAGCATGGAAACAAAGATTGAAGAGGAAAGGAGAGGGAAGAGGCATTAAGTGGAGCAGGAGGTAGGAGGGGATGGAGAGGGGCAAGTGAGGAAGATGGATGGTGAAGTGGGCAGGAATGGGGAAATGTGAAGGAAAGCGAAAATGGGATGAATAGGAAAGCAAAAGCTGAGAAAAAGAGTGAGTGTGTCAGACTCTGTTGGTGACCACTTTCCACCGAAGCCAGGGTCACTTCTACCAGCTCTGGTGGAAGGATGGAAGCTCGGCTGGCATTATACGAGGTCAATGCGGCGGTATCTTTTTCACTAATGCTGGATTAGGAAGAGGAAATGATGTTGAGGGGAGAAGCGTCTTTCTGAAAAATAACTAGAGCCCCGGGGCTATCCTGAGACATTTTTCTTGGAGTATCTGTACCTGTATGTACCAGCATCAGTGCAGACTTGATGGGCCAAATGGCCTCCTTCTGCACTGTAGGGATTGTATGATTCACTAACATTGTGAAAATTAAGAAATAAAACTATTCTCCTTGTCAGTAATAGTTCTCTAATCTTTCCTTTAATTCTTAATGCTTAACAAATCAAGGTCAGTAAGCTTAGAGCATGGAAACAAAGATTGAAGAGGAAAGGAGAGGGAAGAGGCATTAAGTGGAGCAGGAGGTAGGAGGGGATGTCCAACGCCGGCATCTCCACATCATGTGTACCAGCATCACCCACTGGTCAGGATGTGCAATTGCATGAATTTCTGAACGACGAGGATTGAACTACAGTACCTGTTTCTGGTTATACTGGCACATTTTAATCTTTAGAAGACCCGTCAGGTTGATACTAATCTTGTAATGAGTTTTGCATGGAATGTTAAGGGGAATTTTGTGTTTAAATATCGTAGATTGATGCTGTCACACCACCTCCTTGTCAACCAGTGGAAACTATCTTTCACTTTGTACATTTATATGACCCTTAATGGTCTTAAAAAGTATCTCCTTAGTTTTCTCTGCTTTATTACAAACAAACTTCCTCAACCTCCTCTCCCTTCGCCCCGTCCTCCATCACAGGGTGGCACGATGGCACAGTGGTTAGCACTGCTGCCTCACAGCTCCAGGGACCCAGGCTCGACTCTGGCCTCGGGTCACTGCCTGTGTGGAGTTTGCACGTTCTCCCTGTGGCTGCATAGGTTTCCTCCAGGTGCTCCGCTTTCTTCCCAGAGTCCAAAGATGGGCAGGTTAGGTTGATTGGCCATGCTAAATTGCCCCTTAGTGTCCCAACGGGTGTAGAAGGATTAGCGGGGGAAATATGTAGGGTTACGGGGTTAGGGCCTGGGTTGGCCGCTCTGTCAGAGAGTCAGTGCAGGCTTGATGGGTTGAATGGCCTCCTTGTGCACTGTAGGGATTCTATGATTCTATCCCACTCCACCTCTCATCCTCAGTCGTGAATCTATGTCACACATTCCCTCTGCCTTTATATCCTTCCAATACTGACATGACAAAAATAGTACACAATATTCCAGGGGTAAGCTAACTAATATCTTGAACAAGTTCACAGTTAACACCTTGTTTTTGTATTCCATGTACCGAGATGCAAAATTAAAGATGGCCTTTTTATGATCATATCCATTTGTGTTATTAGCTTTAATGGACACCATAGAACATAGAACATTACAGCGCAGTACAGGCCCTTCGGCCCTCGATGTTGCGCCGACCAGTGGTACCAATCTAAAGCCCCTCTAATCTACACTATTCCAATATCATCCATATGTTTATCCAATAACCACTTGAATGCTCTTAATGTTGACGAGTCCACCACTGCTGCAGGCAGGGCATTCCACGCCCTTACTACTCTCTGAGTAAAGAACCTACCTCTAACATCTGTCCTATATCTCTCACCCCTCAATTTAAAGCTATGTCCACTCATGCTAGCCAACACCATCCGAGGAAAAAGGCTCTCACTATCCACCCTATCTAATCTTCTGATCATCTTGTATGCCTCTATTAAGTCACCTCTTAACCTTCTTCTCTCTAACGAAAACAACCTCAAGC
Organism: Mustelus asterias; assembly: GCF_964213995.1. Taxonomy (NCBI): domain Eukaryota; kingdom Metazoa; phylum Chordata; class Chondrichthyes; order Carcharhiniformes; family Triakidae; genus Mustelus; species Mustelus asterias. Next base: position 68,027,449 of record NC_135818.1, on the reverse strand, counting down.
CCCTCAGCCTTTCCTCATACGATTTTCCCACCATACCAGGTAACATCCTGGTAAATCTCCTCTGCACCCTTTCCAACACTTCCACATCTTTCCTATAATACGGCGACCAGAACTGTACGCAATACTCCAAATGCGGCCGCACCAGAGTTTTTACAGTTGCAGCATGACCTCCTGGCTCTGAAACTCAATCCCTCTACCAATAAAAGTTAACACACAGTACGCCTTCTTAACAACCCTATCAACCTGGGTGCCAACTTTCAGTGATCTATGCACATGGACACCCAGATCCCTCTGTTCATCCACACTACCAAGTATCTTACCATTAGCCCAGTACTCTGTATTCCTGTTACTCCTTCCAAAGTGAATCACCTCACACTTTTCCGCATTAAACTCCATTTGCCACCTCTCAGCCCAGCTCTGCAGCTTATCTATGTCCCTCTGTAACCTGCCACTTCCCTCCGCACTGTCTACAACTCCACCGACTTTAGTGTCATCCGCAAATTTACTAATCCATCCTTCCACGCCCTCATCTAGGTCATTAATTAAAATGACAAACAGCAGTGGCCCAAAACAGATCCTTGCGGTACACCACTAGTAACTGAACTCCAGGATGAATATTTCCCATCAACCACCACCCTTTGTTTTCTTACAGCTAGCCAATTCCTGATCCAAACCACTACATCACCCTCAATCCCATGTGTCCGTATTTTCTGCAAAAGCTTACCATGGGGAACTTTATCAAACGCTTTGCTGAAATCCATATACACCACATCAACCGCCTTACCCTCATCCACCTCTTTGGTCACCTTCTCAAAGAACTCAATAAGGTTTGTGAGGCACGACCTACCCTTCACAAAACCGTGCTGACTATCCCTAATCAAATTATTCCTTTCTAGGTGATTATAAATCCTAGCTCTTATAATCCTTTCCAATACTTTGCCCACAACAGAAGTAAGGCTCACCGGTCTATAATTACCAGGGTTGTCCCTACTCCCCTTCTTGGACAAGGGGACAACATTTGCTATCCTCCAGTCTTCTGGCACTGTTCCTGTAGACAATGACGACACAAAGATCAGAGCCAAAGGCTCTGCAATCTCCTCTCTAGTCTCCCAGAGAATCCTAGGATAAATCCCATCCGGCCCAGGGGACTTATCTATTTTTACCCTTTCCAGAATTGCTAACACCTCCTCCTTACGAACATCAATCCCATCCAGTCCAACAGCCTCCATCTCAGTACTCCCCTCAACAACACTGTTCCTCTCCAGTGTGAATACCAACGAAAAATATTCATTTAGTGCCTCTCCTATCTCTTCAGACTCCACGCACAACTTCCCACTACTGTCCTTGACTGGCCCTAATCTTACCCTAGTCATTCTTTTACTCCTGACATACCTATAGAAAGCTTTAGGGTTTTCCTTGATCCTACCCGCCAAAGACTTCTCATGTCCCCTCCTGGCTCTTCTTAACTCTTTCTTTAGGTCCTTCCTGGCTAACTTGTAACTCTTAAGCACCCTAACTGAGCCTTCACGTCTCATCTTAACATAAGTCTCCTTCTTCCTCTTCCCAAGAGGTTCAACCTCCTTAGTAAACCACGGTTCCCTCACACGACTGCTTCCTCCCTGCCTGACAGGTACACATTTATCAAGACGCGTAGTAGCTATTCCTTGAACAAGTTCCACATTACAATTGTGCCCATCCCCTGCAGTTTCCTTCCCCAACCTATGCCAGCTAAATTTCGCCGAATCGCATCATAATTTCCTTTCCCCCAGCTATAACTCTTGCCCTTTGGTATATACCTATCCTTTTCCATTGCTAAAGTAAACGTAATCGAATTGTGGTCACTGTCACCAAAGTGCTCACCTACCTCCAAATCTAACACCTGGCCTGGTTCATTACCCAGTACCAAATCCAATGTGGCCTCGCCTCTTGTTGGCCTATCTACATACTGCGTCAGGAAGCCTTCCTGCACACACTGGACAAAAACCGACCCCTCTAAAGTACTCGAACTATAGCTTTTCCAGTCAATATTTGTAACGTTAAAGTCCCCCAGTACAACTACCCTGTTACTTTCGCTCCTATCCAGAATCATCTTTGCAATCTTTTCCTCTACATCTCTGGAACTTTTCGGAGGTCTATAAAAAACTCCCAACAGGGTGACCTCTCCTTTCCTGTTTCTAACCTCAGCCCAAACTACCTCAGTAGACGAGTCCTCATCAAATGTCCTTTCTGCCACCGTAATACTGTCCTTAACTAACAATGCCACATCTCCCCCTCTTTTGCCACCTTCCCTGCACTTACTGAAACATCTAAACCCCGGAACCTGCAACAACCATTCCTGTCCCTGCTCTATCCATGTCTCCGAGATGGCCACAACATCGAAATCCCAGGTACCAACCCATGCTGCAAGCTCACCCACCTTATTCCGGATGCTCCTGGCGTTGAAGTATACACACTTCAAACCACCTTCCTGCCTGCCAGTACACTCCTGCGACTCTGAAACCTCATCCATGACATCACTACTCTCAACCTCCTGTACACCGGAGCTACAATTCAGGTACCCACCCCCCTGCCGAATTAGTTTAAACCCTCCCGAAGAGCATTAGCAAATTTCCCCCCCAAGATATTGGTACCCCTCTGGTTCAAGTGCAGACCATCCTGTTTGTAGAGGTCCCACCTACCCCAGAAAGAGCCCCAATTGTCCAGGTATCTGAATCCCTCCCTCCTGCACCATCCCTGTAACCACGTGTTCAACTGCTCTCTCTCCCTATTCCTCTCCTCACTATCACGTGGCACGGGTAACAAACCAGAGATAACAACTTTGTTTGTTCTAGCCCTAAGCTTCCACCCTAACTCCCTGAATTTCTGCCTTACATCCCTATCCCTTTTCCTACCTGTGTCTTGAGTGCCTATGTGAACCACAACTTGGGGCTGGTCCCCCTCCCCCTTAAGGATATCGAAAACACGATCCGAGACATCGCGGACTCTGGCTCCTGGGAGGCAACACACCAACCGCGAGATCCACCAAGATTCTTATACTCCTTTACTGTACTTAAAACTTTACTGTTTAAGGTGCATTTTCTTTCCACAGTCTTACAAACAATATCCAATGTTTCACATGATAAACTGCACCTGCCATTTGTCCAGTCTTCTACCTACGTTTAAATTCTTGTAGTTTTTCACAAGGCTGTTTAATGGAAATGCACCATATTCTTTGATAGCTGTCATATGTGCTGTAAGGTAATGGCCCAGATTGTGAGGTCAGTGGCAATGAATGATGGCCAACTGTTCATTCCATGTCGCCACAGGCTTCCTATGGGTGTTTGTGCTGCAAATTGCTGTGATTAGAGAGCTGGAAACAGCGCTGCGCCTTCTGAGGGGGGTCTTGGACCTGTATGAGCAGGGAAGGCAATTGCGTGTCTTCTTACCAAAGTATACTGAAGAATCCTTACTGAGGCAAACAGTCTGTCATTAGGGAGTGTAAGGTAGAGCAGTTAATCCAATGACAAATCATACACGGTGGCACAGTGGTTAGCACTGCTGCCTCACAGCACCAGTGATCCACATTCGATTCCCAGCTTGAGTCACCGGCTGTGTGGAGTTTGCACGTTCTCCCCATGTCTGTGTGGGTTTCCTCCGGGTGCTCCGGTTTCCTCCCAGAATCTGAAAGACGTGCTGCTTAGGTGCATTGGCCATGCTAAATTCTCCCTCAGTGTACCCGAACAGGCGCCAGAGCGTGGCGACTAGGAGATTTTCACAGTAACTTCATTGCAGTGTTAATGTAAGCCTATTTGTGACACTAATTTAAAAACTTTAAACTACATAGAAAGCAAAATAAAGAGAGGGAACGAAAGATTGGAGAGAGGGAAAAAAGAGACAGAAAAAGTTAAAAACGATCAACATTTTTAACTTTAAAAAAAATTACAACAATAATTAAAATCGGAAGGAATGAGACTCCACGTTATAGAATGCTACAGTGCAGAAAGAGGCCATTTGGCCCATTGAATCTGCACTGACAAAAATCCTACCCCAGCTCTATCCCTGTAACTCTACGTATTTATCCCGCTAATCCCTCTACCTACAATCCCGGGACACTAAGGCGCAATTTAGCATAGCCAATGCACCTAATCCACACATCTTTGGACATTGCAAAAGTTATTTTCAATGCCTGAAGTTGTTTGGCAGTAATTAAGATTTATCATAGTGCCAAAAATTTACTAAGACCAGAAAAGCCAAACTCTAACTGCTTTGCACTTTTATTATGTACCTGTCATGTAACAATCGCAATTTCCTGACCTTCCATGTGTTGAAAGCTGGATTTCTCAATGAGAATCCAGTATCACACAGTTTCTGAAGGAGCAAGACAACTTGGGAAAACAAAGTCCTGAATTCCGTGTTTAACTGCACATATGCAGTCACGAGAAGTTGCTTCTCAATTTATATTTTAATAAATTGTTATTTGGAATCAATAGAATCCTACAGTGCAGAAGGAGGCCATTTAGCCCATCGAGTCTGCACCAACCACAATCCCACCCAGACCCTATCCCAATAGCCCCATGCATTTACCCTAGCTAGTCCCCCCGACGCTCAGGGCCAATTTAGCATGGCCAATCCACATAACCCGCACATCTTCAAACTGTTTGAGGAAACTGGAGCACCCGGAGGAAACCCATGCAGACGTGGGGAGAATGTGCAAACTCCTCACAGACAGTGACCTGACGCCGGGATCGAACCTGGGTCCCTGGCACTGTGAGGCAGCAGTGCTAACTGCTATGCCACCGTGCCGTCTCAAAATCCAGGCCAAGATCTTGTGAAACAATTGCCACCTCCCATTGGCATGTTTTACATGAACCTAAGTAACCAGAACTCTATTTCCATTGTAGAAGCATTAAAAAAAAATGGAATGAGAGAAGAATGTTTCAGGATCAAACCTTCTCTTTCTGCAGCTCATGTTCAATCCACATCACCCGAGACTAGACTCCGCCTGTATCGCTAGTTCAAGAAACATTCTCTTCAAATTCCCCAAAATTATCAAATATAATCACCCACCATTCCAGAGTATTTACCTGTCTTGCCAGATTCATTGCTTAAACAATATTTGAATCTAGTTTTAATAGAAGATTGGGCAAACAGGAAAAGAGCAGATTAATTAACACCAGCCTGTTCCTCATGAGTGATACAAATAGCACTCTATACAATCAGGACAAAGAGATGCATGATTCTCATGATTAGCGATAAAGATCAGCTGCTGGTAACCAACTCCCTTCCATCCAGTAAAACTCATACAACAAAACGTGTATTTTTTAACATCCAGTGGGAATAAGCCTGTTTTACACGCTTGCGATAACTCATTTCCCGGTGTATATGTGGAAGAACAGAATTCAATATTCTCCCGAAAACAAGATATATTTCTGGGGTACTATCAGGAGCTAGATATTCTATTCAAGGATTTTAAGTTGAACTGTCATTAATATGTAAATAAACTTTTACTGTTGCAACATTTCTTGCCTCAAAGTTTCCCTCACCACCACTGCAGAATCATAGAATTCCTACAGAGCAGAAGGAGGCCATCCTGCCCATCGAGCCTGCACCGGCAACAATCCCACCCAGGCCCTATCCCCTTAACTGCATGTATTTATCCTAGCTAGTCTGCCTCACACTAACTAAGGGGCAATTTAGCCTGGCCAATCCACCTAACCTGGAGTGTGGGAGGAAACCGGAGCATCCGGAGGAACCCCATGCAGATACGGGGAGAATGTGCAAACTCCACACAGACAGTGACCCAAGCTGGGAATCGAACCCAGGTCCCTGGTGCTGTGAGGCAGCAGCGCTAACCACTGTGCCACCGTGCCGTACAATCCTTATCCATTCTTTCATTAGCTCAAAACTTCACTTCTCAAGTTCTCCTCATCGGCCACTGGAACTCCACCATTCACAAACTTCAAATTCCTACCATCTTCTCTTAGAATCATAGAATCTCTACAGTGCAGAAGGAGGTCATTCAGCCCATCGAGTCTGCACTGATTCTCTCTGACAAAGCATCTTACCCAAGGCCTTTTCCTTACCCTATCCCCGTAATTCCACACATTTACCTTGGTTAATTCATCTAACGCATTCATCTAACTTACGTATCTTGGGATACTAAGGGGCAATTTAGCATGGCCAATCTCGCTAACCAGCACATCTTTGGAGTGTGGGAGCAAACCAGAGCACCCGGAGGAAACACACGCAGACAGGGGGAAAATGTACAAACTGCAAACAGTCACCCAAGGCCGGAATTGAACCTGGGTCCCTGGCGCTTTGAGGCAGCAGTGCTAACCACTGTGCCAGCACGCCACCCCATGTTCCTTTAGGTTCTTCTGACCCATTATTCTTATCTTCACCAACTCCCATTGGCACCCCGCCTCTAACTGCACCAAATCCAAATTCCTTGCAATTTTCTTCAAATTTCTCCCTCACTTCACCTGTCTACCGTTATAATCTATCTTATGCCTTTCAGTTCTATGATTCTGGCTCACACACAGACCTTTGACTCCATCAGTGGCAGAGATATTTTTAAAAATTCGTGAGTGGAATGTGGGTGCCTGTCCCTAATTGCCCTCAAACTGAGTGGCACGTCAGGGGGCATTTATGAGTCAACCATATTGCTGGGGATCTGGAGTCACATGTAGGTCAGATCAGGTAAGGATGATAGATTTCCGAAAGGACATTATTGAACCAGATGGGTTTTGATGACAATTGATTCAATCGCCATCATTAGACTTTCAATTCCAGATTTTATTTATTGAGTTCAAATTTCACCATCTGCTGTGGTGAGAATGCAAGAAATAGAAGCAGGAGTAGCCCAGGCCCTTCAAACCTGCCCCGCCATTCAATACGATCATGGCTGATCTATGCCGGTCTCAACTCCTTTTCTGTGCTATTTCCCCAAAGTCTCTATCCCTCGATCTATCAAATATTTATCCACCTCCACTTTGAATACTTCCAATGCTCCAGCCTCCGCCACCCTTTGGGGCAGAGAATTCCAGAGATTCACCACCCTCTGTGAGAAGAAATTTCTACACATCTCAGCTTTAAATGACCGGCCCTTTATCTTGTAGCTTTGTCCCCTTGTTCGAGACTCTCCCACTAGTGAAACATCTCACCATCTCCCCTGTCAAGCCCCCCTCAGGGTCTTATATGTTTGAATAAGGTCACCCCTCACTCTTCTAAACGCCAAGGAATACAGACCCAGACTACTTAGTCTCTCTCGATAGGACAGCCCTCTCATCCCAGGAATTAGCCTGGTGAATCTTCATTGCCTCCAATGTTGCTATACGTTTTTTGGTAAGGGGACCAAAACAGCATGCAGCATTCTAGGTGAGGCCGCACCATCACCCTGCAACAAAACCTCCCTATTTTTAAACTCCAACCCCTTTACAATAAAGGCCAAAATGCCATTTGCCTTCTTAATGACTTGTTGGATCTGCTTGCTAGCTTTTTGTGATTCATGCACTATAACACCTAGATCCCTCTGTACTTCACTCAGCTGCAGTCTCTGTCCATTGAGATAATAATCTGCCTTTTGATTCCTCTGACCGAAATGCATAACCTCACACTCCCTCACATTAAATCCATTTGCCAGGTTTTCGCCCAGTCACCCAATCTATATCGTGTTGCAGAATCACAATATCCTCATCCCTTCCACCTATCTTCGTATCATTGGCAAATTACATTCTGTTTCTTCTTCCAGGTCATTAATGTAAATAGTGAACAATTGCGGGCCAAGAACTGATCTCTGCAGTACTCCACTAATTATATCTTTCCACTCTGAAAAGGACCCATTTATTCCAACTCTCTGTTTTCTATGTGATGGCCAATTTTCAATCCATGCTAACACACTTCCTCCAATTCCATGGGGTTTTACTTCATGCGGCATCCTGCTAAATGTCTTTTGGAAATCTAAATACACTACATCTGCAGGTTCCCCTCTATCTACTCCCCCTGTTACATCCTCAAAGAATTCAAGCAAATTTGTCAAACATTTCACAAAACCACATTGACTGGGTTTGATTATATACAGCTTTCCTAAATGAGTAGCTATTTCCTCTTTGATTATTGACTCCAGTGTTTTGCCAATATTAGATGTTAAATTAACTGGCCTATAGTTCTCTTCCTTCTGCCTTTCTCCTTTTTTGAACAAGGGCATCACATTGGCCATTTTTCAATCTTCTGGTAGCCTCCCGGGATTTAGCGAGTCACGAAAAATTTCAAACAATGGTTCCACTATCTCTGCAGCCACTTCCATTAAAAACCTAGCATGCAGTTCATTGGGTCCTGGTGACTTGTCTGCCTTTAGCCCCTTGAGTTGCTCTAATACTTTACCCCTTGTGATTGGGAGTTTTGTAAGTTCTACCACGTTATTTGAAATCAGCTCATCTGATAACTTCGGGATATTTGTAATGTCTTGCACGGTGAAGACTGATGCAAAAAAAAATATTTAGCATATCTGCCATAGCTTTGTTTGCTGTTATCAATTCACCAGCCTCATTCAATAGCAGTCCCACATTAACTTTAGCTGCCCGCTTCCTACTTATATATCCATAGAACCTCGTGCTGTTTGTTTCTATGCAGCATGCAAGTTTTCTCTCAAAATCCGTTGAGCTTTTTAGTGTCTTGTTGCTGGATCCTAAAAAATTCCCAGTCCTCTGGTCTACCACTATTCCTTGCCACTTTGTATATCCTGTTTTTCAACTTAACATTATCCTTGACCTCCTTTATTGACCCTGGTTTTGTTTCTTTCTTGTGGAATCCCTCTTTTTGATTTGGACAAACTCCTGCTGAGCATTTTGGACCAGTTGTTGACTATCTGCCACCGCTCATCTACTGACCTTTATTTTGTTTACCTGGTTCCCCTTAGACAACTCCTTCCTCCTAGCATTATAATTGTCTTTATTTAAGTTGAGGAGACTGGTTATGTACCTATGGCATCCACCATCACACTGCATCTGGGATTCTATCACATCGTAGTCAATACTCTCTGGGGGATCCTTGACTGCAAGGTCCCTTATTAATTCTTCTTCATTACACAAAGCCAAATCTAAAATGGCCCATTCCTGGGTAGGTTCAACAACGTACTGCTCTAAAAAGCAATCCCTGATGCACTTCACAAATTCTTCTTCTATGTTACCCTTGTTGGTTTGATTTGTCTAATCAATATGCAGATTAAAATCTCCCATGATAATTGCAGTTCCCTTCAAACAAGCTGTTGATATTTCCCCATTTATACTCTGACTTCTTGGGGGTCTATAGAGTACTGCCATCCTTGTCTTCCTTCCCCTGCTATTCATAACTTTCAACCCAAACCGATTCTACATCACTATCCACTGCCTTTAAATCATGACGCAGCACTGAGCTGAAATCTTCCTTGATTAACAATGCTCCCCCACCACCTTTCCCCTTTGCCTGTTCTTTTGGAACATTGTATACCCTGGAATGTTGAGCACCCAGTCCTGGTCACCCTGCAACCATGTTTCTGTAACAGCTAACAGATCATGCTCAGCTATTGCGATCTGTGCTACCTACTCATTTATCTTGTTGCAAATTCTTTGTGCATTCACATGAAGAACATTAAGCTTGGATTTTTTTAACAGTTGTTTACAACTCTGCATTTGCCCATATTTTTGTTTATGTTTCCTGCCCCAGACTGTCACACTATGACAGTCAAGTACCCCCTCACTATCCTGTGCTACCCTCCCTCATATACCCCTGAGTTTTTAAACCTACCATTCTTGGAATCCTCCTTCTAGTTAGGGCTCTTGTATGAGTCTTTGGTGTAACATAATGTTCATATGATCTGTCCCTACCTATAGTTTTCTGTTGCCACTCAGACTGATCACCAACCTGCCTTTAACTTCTTAACTTTCCAAGCAACTGAACCCTCCCCCTACTCTTTTGCTTAAAGCCCTCTCAACATCCCTTATGGTCCGCAAGAACAGTGGTCTCAGCATGGTTCAGATGTAAATCTCCCAGTGGTACAGCCCCCACTTTCCCCGGGACTGACAGCAACGCCCCTGATAGCCACTTCATAGAATCCCTGCAGTGCAGAAGGAGGCCATTCGGCCCACTGAATCTGTACTGACCACAATCCCACCCAGGCCCTATCCCCATAACCTCATGCATTTACCCTAGCTAGTCCCACTGATCCTAAGGGGGGGGTAACTTAACATGGCCAATCCACCTAACCCGCACATTTGGTTCAAACCAAATCAAATCAAATCTTTGGACTGTGGGAGGAAACCAGAGCACCTGGAGGAAATCCACGTGGACATGGGGAGAACATGCAAACTCCACACAGACAGTGGTCCGAGGCCGGAATTGAACCCAGGTCCCTGGCGCTGTGAGGCAGCAGTGCTAACCACTGTGCCACCGTGCCGCCCCCACTTCTCCCACACCAGGCCTCCAAAACATTACCCTGAGTCTCTGGATTACTCGACAATATCACGACACCACTGCCTCCCCTTCCCTTTAGGGAAGAAGAACAAATTTACATTTATCTAGTGGCTTTCATGAACTCAAGACGTCCCAAAGCATTTTACAGCCAATGACGTACTTTTCAAGTGTGACTGCTGTCACAATGCAGGAATAGCAACATCTAATTTGTGTACAGCAAGGTCTCGCAAATAGCCACATGACAACGACCTGATGGTGTGTTTTCTTTGTGATGCTGGCTGAGTGATGGAAATTGGCCAGGGTGTCTCAGCCTCACGTTCTCTATAAAAGAAATAACTTGGATTCATGTAAGACATCCAAAAGCACTTTGTAGCCACTGAATTACCCTTCAAATATAATCACTGCTGTAATATAACTAAATGCAGCAGTCAATCTGAGCACAGAGAGGTAGGTCTCATATACAGCAATGCAATAAATCATCAGTCAAGTTACACTGGCGATGTCAGTTGAGGGATAAATAATGGGCAGAAAAGTTCCCTGCTCGCTGAGTAAAGCCATAGAATCTTTTATGTCACTCTGAGAATACAGATGGTGCCTCAGTTCACGGTGCCACAGTCGTTAGCACGGCTGCCTCACAGCGTCAGGGACCCGGGTTCAATTCCCGGCTTGGGTCAGTGTCTGTGTGGAGTTTCCACGTTCTCCCCGTGTCTGCGTGGGTTTCCTCCGGGTGCTCCAGTTTCCTCCCACAGTCCGAAAGATGTGCTGGTTAGATGCATTGGCCGTGCTAAATTCTCCCTCAGTGTACCCGAACAGGCACCGGGGTGTGGTGACTCAGGGATTTTCACAGTAACTTCATTGCAGTGTTAATGTAAGCCGATTTTTGACACTAATAAATAAATAAGCTTAAACTTTAATGTTGGATCTGAAATAGTGCTCCATTCATCATTATTGGATATTATATTCCCATTGCCTCCGGAGTGGATTTTGGATTCACGCAACTTCCTACCTCACAGGTGAGAGCGTGATCCATGAGCCAAAAGGGAGAGAAACCCTAACAACATGATGTATCTCCCACGCGCTTAAAAATCCTATCTTTTCAATCATACTTAACTCTTTATTGCCATGCGGTGCCAGTCTTTACTCTGTGAAGCAACATTTTGGTAAATTAAACTCAAAAAGTTTTTCCTCTGCCTGCAGTTTAATTTTCTATTTGCTATATAAAGCTGACAAAATAATACCAATCGTTATTGGAAACTCCATGTTGAACATGTGAAAATGTAAATATAGCTCCTAATAACAGAGCGAGCTCTAATGCAAACCACAATTACTGACAAACCTGCTATTCTGGTTTCAAATAATTTGCCTTGCAGTCGGCTTTTAATAATAGTAGTGTTTTATTATATTGCTACATTTAATTAGTACTTGCACTTAATTGCCAGTTGTTGCAAAAAGAATATAATTTTCCTTGTAAGATTTGAGGAAGGAATTATTATTCTAATTATCAGACTATTTTAATCAAGTGGGAGGAGATGCTAAACATACATGTTATACTTCTATTAAATCAGAAAATTGTCAGTCATTTTCTGTTAGTTGATTTTAGCTGATCACAAATAAACTACATTGGGGTTGAATGAATATTTTATATTTAATTCTTTGTGGTTCATTTCTACTGTGTGCTGTCCCTCTCAATAAGGACATCTACAAACGTTATTTTAGACTTTCTCCTTCGCATTTACAGTTCTCTGTTTTGGCTGAGAATAGGGGTAATTTTTCTGTCTGTGCACCTTGACATCTGTCTTCGGAAGGAAGGGTGAAGCAGCCTATTATGCAGATTTTTCCTCCCTCCTGGGCAAGTGCCTGACTCTCTCTCAGGGCTTCTCTTGGACAATTTGAACGAGACTGGGAGTAGCTGGTGAAAAGCCAACTCCACTGTTAAGTTGCGCACTTGGTAATTTTGATTTTATCTGACACACGGAAAACAAGTCAAATCTAATCCGACCAGGATAAGTGGTGGCGCTGGTGGTGTTTAGAATCCCTACAGTGCAGAAGGAGGCCATTCGGACCATCAAGTCTGCACTGACTCTCTGACAGAGCATCTTACCCAGACCCGCTCCCCCCTCCCTATCCCCGCAACTCCACGCATTTGGGCAGTACGGTGGCACAGTGCTTAGCATCGCTGCCTCACAGCACCAGAGACCCGGGATCAATTCTAGCCTCAGGTCACTGTCTGTGTGGAGTTTGCACGTTCTCCCCATGTCTGCGTGGGTTTCCTCCGGGTGCTCCGGTTTCCTCTCACACTCCAAAGATGCGCGGGTTAGGTGGATTGGCTATGCTAAATTGCCCCATAGTGTCTGGGAGATTATCAGGGTAAATGGGTGGTATTACGGGGATAGTGCCTGGGTGAGATTGTGGTTGGTGCAGACTTGATGGGCCAGATGGCCTCCTTCTACACTGTAGGGACTCTATGATACCGTGCTAATCTGCACATCTATGGACAGTAAGGGGCAATGTAGCATGGGCAATCCACCTAACCTGCACATCTTTGGACTGTGGGAGGAAACCTGAGCACCCGGAGGAAATCCATGTGGACATGGGGAGAAAATGCAATCATCCGGGCTCACGGCCTCACTGGTGGGGCTCCTCACTGATGAGGGTCACGTGCGGTCCCTAGCAAAGGGGACCTGATGTGAGGGCCTCGTCGGTGCAACCAGAGGCAACTGAGGCCCCCCACGTGGTTGGGGGCAGGGGCAGGCAGTGCCCCTTGGGCAGTGCCAGCCCAGTACTCTGGCACTTCCTACGTGGCACCATGGCAATGCCAACTGGGCATCCTGGCATTGCCCACCAGGCACTGGGCAGTGCCAAAGGGTGGGGAGGGGCGGAGGCCTGAAGGGGAGGCAGGGCGTGGGGAGCTGCATACTCTGCATCAGGGATTGCCACGCTGGCGGTCAGCTGGGATGGGGGGGGAAACCCGGGGGTGGCGATGTGGTGGGGGAGTGCTGCGATCGGGGTGGCAACATGATGGTGGCGGCGGGTGGGGGAAGCGACCCAGATTCCCAGTGCACTATATACTCTTGTCCATAATACTACATGGGGAGATCAGGGTGCATATGCAACAGTGCCCTCTAGCAGTCTGCAGCCAGCTTCCCTGTGTGAATAGACTCCGTAAGAAGTTTAACAACACCAGGTTAAAGTCCAACAGGTTTATTTGGTAGCAAAAGCCACAAGCTTTCGGAGCACTGCTCCTTCGGCAGGTGAGTGGGAATTCTGTTCACAAACAGGGCATATAAAGACACAAACTCAATTTACAGAATAATGGTTGGAATGCGAATACTTACAGCCGATCAAGTCTTAAAGGTACAAACAATGTGATTGGAGAGAGCATCAAGACGGCGCAGAGTCGCTGAGCAGAAACCGATAGCCAAGTTCCGCACACATGAGGACGGCCTCAAGCGGGATATTGGGTTCATGTCACACTAACTGTAATCCCCACAGCTTGCCTGGACTTGCAGAGTCTCACTGGCTGTCCTGTTTGGAGACAATACACATCTCTTTGACCTGTCTTGGTGCTCTCTCCAATCACATTGTTTGTACCTTTAAGACTTGATTAGTTGTAAGTATTCGCATTCCAACCATTATTCTGTAAATTGAGTTTGTGTCTTTATATGCCCTGTTTGTGAACAGAATTCCCACTCACCTGACGAAGGAGCAGCGCTCCGAAAGCTAGTGGCTTTTGCTACCAAATAAACCTGTTGGACTTTAACCTGGTGTTGTTAAACTTCTTACTGTGTTTACCCCAGTCCAACGCCGGCATCTCCACATCATGAATAGACTCCGCCACTGCCCCACTGGCAAGAATCACACTTTGCTTCATTTCTTTGTCTCAGTGACATAAGGTGGTGTCTGGGAGCTCGTCCAAAAAATGGGCATGATTCTCTCCCATTTGCATGCTTGTTCGGGACTTCGAATGTTTTTGGTAAGATTGCCCTCATCATCCGCAATCTTACTTTATAGAAAATGGAACAGTGAGGAGAAATAAAAATACAATTATATCTATAAAAAGCCAACCATTAAAGGAATGGACTGACTGCCCACATTCACATTCAGGAAGGCAACCTGAACAGAGAGCCAGTAATTTCTGATCATTCACACAGCACGGTGGCACAAGCACTGCTGCCTCACAGCGCCAGGGATCCGGGTTCAATTCCCGACTTGGGTCATTCTCTGAGTGGACTTTGCACATTTTCCCCCATGTCTGTGTGGGTTTCCTGTGCTCCGGTTGGTCGCATTGACCTGAACAGGCGCCGGACTGTGATGACTAGGGGAATTTCACAGTAACTTCATTGCAGTGTTAATGTAAGCCTTAATTGTGACTAATAAATAAACTTTACTTTACGTACGACTTACAGAAATCAAGAAAAAAGTGAATCCTATACAACATCCGAGAGAGCAGAGGACAAGGTCAGGGAGGTTGGTGAAAGCACTACAACGCTTAGCCTCTGAGCAAGGGATTAAGGCAGAGACTTTGGGGCGATGTCGGGTAAAGTTAATAGAATTACAGGCTTGGGGGCGGTGGGGGATGTAGTATTAAGGTTAAATATGTAGATAAACAGTATACATCATCAGTGATGTAAGATTACATGACGAGTATGCTGAGAGAAAGTTCAATGAGAAGCCTTGTGCTAAGCCTTGCACTGTGCATCGTAAGTTGAATGTTCCATAAAAAGGTAAAGTTTACCACAGCTCTGCCCCCAGCAGTGTCTATCAAGCCTGATCGAAAACAACCTCATCTCAGACCCACAATAATAGTAACGGACGGACTACTATATAAAGCCAGTCTGACATTGCACTGGATTTAAGTTTCAACCCTGAGAGTTGAGAGACATCCTCCCTGATTAACCTCACATTGCTGCATTGTCAGGGCAGGAGCTGATTCGATTTGTTAATATTCTCTTTGCACTGCCCGGAACAATACAAAGTGATAGCTCATGTACGCCCTTAAAATACGGGGCGGAATTCTCCAGCCATTCACACTGGTGAGATTCGCTGGTCCCGTTGGCAGTGTACCTCCTGCCCTGGGCTTCCTGATGGCGTGGGGTGGCTTCAATTGGAATTTCCATTGACAGAGGAGGGAGCAGAGGATCCCGCCACTAGCTAATGGCGTGCTACATACCTCCTGCCACTGAGAAAAGCACTGCAGGTAGGCCGGAGAATCTTGCCCATGTTATAACAAATCACTTCCTTGATAATATGTGCCTGTGTCTTGATTTGCATGGTTATATTCTAACTATTTTGCCAATGCACATTGTTTCTGTTGTGAGCCTCTGGTACTTCAGAAGGATCATTCTTGATTTGTGGGTAGTGAGTGCTGAGAGACTATTAAAATGACAAAGAGTAGGGTTTACACTAGTTAGATTCTGTTCTTGCCCGATAACCATGTCGATTTAATGGATCATAACAACAGGAACTGTAGCTTAATTTATCCTTCTGAACAGAGTTTTTAAAAAAAAAGTTGATTAGTGTCACAAGTAGGCTTACATTAAACACTGCAAAATGAAGTTACTGTGAAAATCCCCTAGTCGCCACACTCCGGCGTCTGTTCCGGTACAGTGAGGGAGAATTTAGCATGGTCAATCCACCTAACCAACATGTCTTTCAGACTGTGGGAGGAAACTGGAGCACCCGGAGGAAATCCATGCAGACACGGGGAGAATGTGCAGACTCCACACAGACAGTGACGCAAGCCAGGAATCAAAGCTGAGTCTCTGGTGCTGTGAGGCAGCGTGTTAACCACTGTGCCACCATGAGTTGAACGTAGCACTCCAGCCATCCAACAGCTGAATGTTAACAACAGGAACTGAACAAAAGGTTCCAGGTCTGCACAGATCAGCTGCTTGGTTTCTTTAGCAATGAACATCAAACTGAGGGCATAGTTTTAGGATAAGGGGTGGCAGATTTTAAACAGACATGGGGAAATTACATAGAATCATACCGTCCAGAAGAGGCCCTTCGGCCCATTGAGTCTGCACTGACACATAAACAGCTGATCTCCCACCTAATCCCATTTATCAGCACTTTGTCCATAGCCTTGAATGTTATCATAGAAATTCCTACAGCGCAGAAGTACGTACGTTTATTAATTAGTAACAAGTAGGCATACATTAACATTGCAATGAAGTTACTGTGAAAATCCCCCAGTCGCCACACTCCGGCGCCTATTCGGGTACACTGAGGGAGAATTTAGCATGACCAATGCACCTAACCAGCATGTCTTTCGGACTTTGGGAGGAAGCCGGAACACCCAGAGGAAACCCATGCAGACATGGAGGGAACATGCAGTCTCCGCACAGACAGTAACCCAAACCGGAAATCAAACCCAGATCTCTGGCGCTGTGAGGCAGCAGTGCTAACCATTGTGCCATCGTGCTACCCATTCGGCAGAGACTATTCAGCCCATTGAGCCTGCAGTGACAACAATCCCACACAGGCCCTATCCCTGTAACCCCACGTATTTACCCTGCTAATCCCCCTGACACTAAGGGGCAATTTAGCCTGAGCAATCAACCTAACCTGCACGTCTTTGGACTGTGTGGGAGGAAACCCACACAAACACAGGAGAACTCTACAGTCACCCAAGGCCGTAATTGAACCTGGGTCCCTGGCACTAACCACTGTGCCACCGTGCCTTCTATCAAAGGGTGGAGAGTCTGTGGAATTCACTATCCCATCACGTGGTGGATGCCAGGACTTGAGTAAATTTGAGCAGCTGGACAGATTTTTAATTAGTAAGGGTTTGAAGGGCTATGATGAATAGACAGGAAAGTGGAGTTAAGGCTGAGATGAGATCAGCCATGATCATATTAAATGGTGGAACAGGCTCGAGGGGCTAAACTGCCCACTCCTGCTCCTAGTTCTTACGATTTTGTTCTGATTCATTTATAATTTACTGTATTTGGCATATGCAAACCTTGGAAAGTTTTAAAAAACACTTAGCTTGTAAACCACAAACTCCTTAACAATGAATAGAAAGAGAATTGTTTAAAAGTTTAGAATTTGACTCGGTTTGACATCACATTAAAGGCTATGAAGCTTGATTGTGTACTTCAAGGAGTGCTCTGTCCAAACACCCCCACCTGATGGATTTGTATATATGGCAGGTGGAATTATATTAAATTGCGATAATTTAATTAAATATAAATCCTCGGTCATCATCTGCCAACCTTGTCTGGGTCTTCAAAACACGAGCTTTACTAGGAAGGCAATTGCAGCGCACAGTTAGTGCCGCTTTGACAGCTTTACTGCTACAGTGTCTGCCTGCATGTTAAAGGATGAAGAATGGATATCACTTGCACATATAACGGGTTTCTGAAATAAATAATATGCTATCCATTCTGTGCAGGCATAAATAAAAACTTCCCACAAAACCCGCAAAGGAGTCAAAAGAACATATCTGCGGTTTTAGCAAAGCACCCGATGCGGTGAGAGAACAAAAAATAGCTAGTCAAAGATGTCCAATAAACTTTTACTTTCATCAAAAAACAATAAAACTGAATTATACAAAATTAAAGGTACAAAGCAATTGCCATAATAGTGAGTACTTAAATCTGTTGCATAGAAATCAAAAGCAAATATGGAATTAAGTATACAAATGCTAATTACAAGTTGCCTTTCGTATTTTAATAAGGTTAAATTATATGAAATTTGCATTTCTATTGGGTTCAAGTTATTGCTGCCTCTGAAACATTGATACCTGCATTTACCTAATACATGGAAACAATAGTAAGGCACTAAAAAGGATAATGTACTTGGATACTGTCAGCAAAGGTATTAGATACACTAGAGGCTCCTAGCACAGAATTCTGCCCAATAAAACTGTAGTTATTTTCCAATATTTATGTCATACAGGATTTCATGGTTAATAGTTTGTGCAAAGTGAAAATAAAACATTAATAACACAACTTAATTTTTATTTCAAGTGCATCATCTTCTGGGTCATGGTTGAAAACTATATAGGCTTTAAAATAATGCTCACATAATTTAGATCTTAGCATTATACAGTGCAGTAGTTAAAACCTTTGATTTGATTAGATGTCAGGTCAATGGTATATTCCGTTTTAATAGTTTGAAAAATGTGAATGAGGGTTTATTAATGACACAGTTTCAAACTGTTTTAACATTATAAATCATGCACAAGCGATAGTGGTGATCTTTCAATTACAATTCACTCATTTATATTGCGAAATAACGTTACTCGATTCTATTTTAAAGTCAGCTTGCCTTTTGATTAGCCAGACAAACTTAATTTCGAAAAGAAATGTGTAAAACACTGTGGTGTTTTGAGATGTTCAAAATTCAAATTTACTCTTTTACCCAGATTAGTTTCTCGAAAGATAATTAATATTCTAATTGCTTTGCTAAAAACGAGTCGAAACTTGCTGGGAATTATGAATGGATGCTGTGGAGATCTGCTATTTGATAAAGAAATAATCCTCAAATGTGCTGACTGGTAGTTATTTATCATTAATACTTATAAACATGCACCAGCCAGTTGTCTTTGCAATTGAATATTTTATTTGAAAATAAAAACATGGTACTGGATCATTGTGAGAAGTATTGACGCAAAGCTACACTTTATAACTAGAAAACCTATTATACCCAAAGTATGTTTCAAAAATGCATTTCAATTCTGTAGCTATTGTTTCTGATGATTTGTTATTCAAGCAGCAGTCTTCTGTAGAGTAAAAGTGAAACCAATCAAATGTGTAAAATACTGCATTGTGCCAATACTAAACTCCCACAAGATGTTGTAGAGTTAAATTGAAACAAATAAATCAAATGTCTATTATACTGCACTATGCCAAGAGTAAACTCCACAAGATGTTGTCCGTTAAAGGTAATCGGTCCAACCTTGTATAATTAGCTCTTACTTTCCCAAGAGTCAGAGATATAAATTATGTACTCAACATTTTATTCATTGATCATTCTAATTCTCAAGAAGGACATTTCACCATTAAGATGGTTTTAAAAAATAATTACAAAGATCTGCTTGTTTGGTTCTGTGCATTTTGGTACATTTACACTTTTACTAACAACATAATTGGTAATACATGCTTGGAAGGGGTACTGACATCAGACAAGAGTAACTCCAAAATACAGTTAAAGCCAACAGCATCTGGTTAAGAATGCCAGAGTTGATTTATTTCCTAACAGTATGATTGATAGAGAGATCCCAGAAAAAAAGGATCCCAGCAGTTAGAATCCCTGTGAAACTCTTTTTGATTAATTATGCCTCAATTTTAACTTGGGGCTGCTGACAAACCATACAATGACACCCAGGCAATGTTAATGCTTGCCAAAAAATTGGCATAAGGGTTTTAAGAACGTTAAAGTAATCATTACCAAAACACTGTGCGCTCTGCAACACAGCTTTCAGCTTATATAATGCATTTTCAGATAAATTACTATACCGTGCATGCTTCTAGTTTTCTTTTCTCCTGAGTGAAGTTAAATTATGCGTCTTGAGCAGAATCAAATTAGCTCTTTATGGTACCTATGGACAATCCTATGGACTATTTTACCGGCAAAAGATTACTGTTCTTCAAGTTCGTAAAAGAAGGCGGTCATTGCTAGGCGGAGCAAACCTGACAGGAAAATGCCTGCTACGCTCAGAGAAATTGCATCAGTGGTGTGAATATGGGGAAAAAGTGGGATTAGGCTATTGAGTTGGATGATCAGCCATGATCGTGATGAATGGCGGAGCAGGCTCGAAGGGCCAAATAGCCTCCTCCTGTCCCTATCTTCTATGTTTCTATGTGAGAAAAGCGCCGCATTTCCCTGACCAGATAATTAAACTGGTAACTGGAAGATTCCAAACATTTAAAAGCTGAGAAACTCTTCAGAAAATGCCACAGGCTCACAACTGTACAAGTATTGGGAGACTGAGTTTCTTAATCAGCAGCCAATGAATTAGTTGCACTAAGAATGAAAAGGTTTTTCAGCCTGCGCAGGCACTACTTTAAAGTGGATCCGATTTCCATCAATACCATTTTAATGTGGTATTATGTCAGGCTCCGGAGACTGTGTCATCTAAAAATATCTTTGAGAGACTGGAGTTCAGTGCAGTGCTCAGTAAAGTCCTTCCTGGGTTCTCGATTACAGTACACCGCTAATAAATGAACAATCCGTTTGTGCAGCATGCTATTAACACCATTTCCAATAATTTTTCATTACAACCATTCATCAATAATGTCAGCTAGACAGATAATCACTTCCGTTCAGTGAGCATTTGACTATCACCACAAGTTCCTTCCCATCCTTGATTGCAATTTTATGAACGAAACAAAACGTGAAAGCAAATGAGTTCAGGAAGCAGCAGGCAATTAAAAAACAGGTAGCGATTCCATGGAGAATATTCACAAAGTAAAGTGAATTGGACATTACGAAAATTACAACCAGCAATTTCTGATGGATTACTTAGTAATGCTGATTACTTGAGTAATTGTATCTGGACCACAAACAGGTATTCTTCATTTTATTATTGAAAGTAAAGATTTGCGTTGATATACCCAGCAAAGGAGGAGGAAATAATATGGGGCAGAGTAGATGAAGGAGTGGACCAGGAGGGAACGGTCTCTGAAAGAGGAGGGAAATGACAGAGAATTATCCGTTGAACAAGGGGGCTGGTGAGACAGAAAGTGAGGACAGGAGTGGGTGCATTGGAGTGGGTGCATTGCCGAGAGCAGAAGTGCAGGAAATGGAATGAACACAGTCAAGGTCCCTGCTAAAAATGGCGGCCGAGGATGGGAATCCATGGTTGAGGGAAAAAGGATATGTCAGAAATGCTAGGATGGAAAGTTTGCAACATCAGGACAAATGGGATGGAGGTGGAGAAACTATGAGAATGGAATAGAGTCCTCGCAGGAACTGAGGTAGGAAGAATTGTAGTTAAGGTATCTGGGCAAGCTAATGGGCTTATACTGAACATTGGTTGATAGCTTGAGGATTCCCAGAACTGGAGAAAGAAAACAGAGAAGGGAAGAATCAGAGTTGGATCATGTGAAGGCAGGAAAGGGGGGGGGGGGGGGGAATTAGAAGTAAAGTTGATGATCTTTTCCAGTGCGGGAGCCAAAGAGTCGGGGTTATTGGGGAAGGGATGGAATGTGGAATTGAGGCGACAGTCAGATCAACCATGATCTTGCTGCATGGTGGAGAAGGCTCAAGGGGCCGACTGGTCTATTCCTGCGCACAATACGTACGTTTGTATAGCGCCTTTCATGTTCACGGGACACATCACAGTTCTCTACAGCCAGTGAGCTACTTTTGAAGGGTTTTCATTGTTGCAACATAATGTATTGTAATTTTGTTTTTATGTCCTATTTGTTTCGCAAATATACTCAAAGGGACCTCTAGCTGTTTTCTATTTATCTGATGCTTCCTGTTTTAATTTGGTTCCAAATTGCATTCTGATTTTAAAATGGCAATCTGGAACTTGCCAGGCAGATTAACAAGAACGCTTTGATGATTGATCAGCTAATGCTTGTTGGAAGGAAACAGTGTCTGTCTCGCTGTCATTTATTGATGAATGGCTGCAATATTTTGTAATTTAATAATATGTTGATCCAATGTTCAGTATTTATTGCTGTTGAGCCCAGAAAGATATGAGAAATTACAAGTTCCAGAGCCGCTCACATACTGGTATACATTTATCAAAAATACTCCCCTTGCCTTGAAAAATCCTAGATTACAAGAACAACCTTGCTACACTGGCTGAAAACTCCCAAACCTCCTCCCTTCAAACCAAGCCTATGTGTACTTAAATTCAACTTTTTAGTTTTTTCCTGTTGATTCACATTCATTGGAGAGCTGACTGGATTTGGCTGTCAGCAATCCTCAGGATTCTTGCGTACATTTAGCAGATATGAGGATCCTTTTATTTTTCTACGCCTGCACTAATCTCCCATGGTGAAGAGGTCAGTTTGCCTCATCTTTATCTTCATCTCGTGGGGTGGCACACTGGTTAGCACTGCTGCCTCTCAGCGCCAAGGACCCGGGTTCGATTCCCGGTTTGGGTTACTGTCTGTGCAGAGTTTGCACATTCGCCATGTGTCTGCGTCCTCAAGGTGCTCCGGTTTCCTCCCACAGTCCGAAAGACGTGCTGGTTAGGTGCATTGGCCGAGCTAAATTCTCCCTCGGTGTACCCAAACAGGCGCCGGAGTGTGGCAACTAGGGGATTTCCACAGTAACTTCATTGCAGTGTTAATGTAAGCCTACTTGTGACACAAATAAATAAACTTCAAACTTTTTTTATCGTCTCAGTTTGTCTACTCCATTCCAGTTAAGCAGCTGATTATTGTATATTGTTCAACAGAATTACCATTTTAAATAGAAGGCATGCAATTGATCTTCGTTTGGATTGAGGATGATGGCGTGCACATTTCACCAAGATGCTCTTATTAAGTTGGCTTGATAGAGCATGGCTCATTTGCAGGAAGACATCTCGGGGTACTTGGCAATGAGGGAGAAATGGGTTTGGTGCACAGAAAGCACGGGAAACGATGAGGGGAATGGGATGGAATTGCTGCTTTGGACAACCAAACGTGTTGTTGCCGAAAGGGAGGTAGAGATTTTTGAGAAGGGGGCAAGGCATCAAGACAAAGGATGCAGAATTGAGGTTTCCCAGAGGCAGCAGCATATCAGCATTCAACAGCAAAAAATACTGCACATTGGATCGACATATTATCAAGCCACATCAAATTATAATATATTAGAAATAGTTGTAATATCAAATTATTTTATATTATAACCATTCATCAATAAATGACAAGTAGACAGACACTGTTTGCTTCCAACAAGCTGATCAATCACCAGAATGTCCTTGTTAATCTGCCTGGCGAGTTCCAGATTGCCATGTTAAAATCAAAATACAATTTGGAACCAAATTAAAACAGGAAGCATCAGACCATGGAGTTGTCCATTGTGGACAGCAAGGAGTGAGAAGTTCAGTATCGGGAGAGCAAAGGGTGCATTCATAGGAAGAGCGTGATAAAACAGGACACACACACACATTTGAAAACAAGGATGGATATTTTGAAATTGACCCAGCAGTACGCAGCAAGCTTAGTGATCATGCTGGAATCATGGGAATTAAAGCGTAGGGGAAGTTGCAGGCTTGCAGCACTTTGGATGAGTTGAAGTTAGTGGAGGGAATGAGGTGGCTCCTCTGGCCACAGCGGCCGATGGTGAAAGCACGGACAGCAGGAGATGGGGTGGAGGGATTAATTCTGCCAGAGGTGGAAGAAAGTGGTTTTGGTCCCAGAGGAAGGAAGAGGGAAGAAGCTGAACTTGGGATTGCCAATTGATGAGTCCATCAATTTTCAAAGATACCAGACTTGTCACTTCCATTTTAACTTCATGCTATAAACCTGTATCTGCTGCACCAAAATGCCCTTCACTTAAAACCATGCAAAGACCGAACTTTCATTTCCATTTTTATGGGCCGTTTACCTTATCGTGTTCAAGTGAAAGCAATCATACACTTGCTGACAAGTTTAGTTGACCAGTTTTCTTGAGGGGCAAGTGTACGTTTCCTTGCATAAAAATTAAACTCAAGTTGCAACATTTAAAAAATAAAATTATTTCCAAGACGAATGTCCAGCACTCATTCCAAGATCTTGAATGAGATTTATCCTTTGTGTCAAAGAAATGTATTCTTACAACTGCAAAAAGGTCGAGTGTATTAGAAAATATATTGTAGCATGGTGCTTCCAAGCATGTTTAAATACCCATCTCGCTCAATGTCCTGATGTGTTTACATAGCGCCAACAGCCCAAGGGAACTCATCTTGTTAGCAACTGCTGCGTGTATTTATTTCTTTCTAAGTGTCACAAGTAGGCTTCCATTAACACGGCAATGAAGTTACTGTGAAAATCCCCTAGTCACCACAATCCGGGGCCTGTTCAGGCACACTGAGGGGGAATTTAGCATGGTCAATGCACCTAACCAGCACGTCTTTCGAACTGGGGGGAGAAAACTGGAACACCCGGAGGAAACCCACACAGACACGGGGAGAACGTGCAGACTCCGCACAGACAGTGACCCAAGCCATGATTCGAACCCGGGTCCCTGGTGCTATGAAGCAGCAATGCTAACCACTGTGCCACCGTGCTGCTGGGATTGCCAATGTCAACGCGTGCAAGGTAAGGACAAAGTACACAAGATCAGGGTTTAATTTAATTGAGAATTATCCCTCTTTATCTACTACTAATTCTTTGCCCTTAGTAACTTGAAACAGGCTGCCCGTGGTTTTGTATCCATTAGAATGTAAAAAGGTTGCCTCCTTTATTTTGGAATTAGCTTTTAATATAACAACCACCCCCACCCTAAGTTCAGTACATCAACTAATCATTTAAAATTAACCATCCATTAGCTCCAGGGAAATAATCACCATTCATATTTTGTCAATGCACATTAAATAAATCCAATAAAGTGTCTTTGCTAAAGCCAAATTTAATATCTATATATTTAATTGCTGCTCTAAATGATTACCTGTGTGAATTTCACAAAGCAACAAGTATGGATTGCTTCATTCAACCAGATATTACTGGACTCGCCTGTTGGACTTAATGGAACAGATGAGGGAAAAAGGATGATACATTGCTCTTCGGACAATAAAAAGAATGCAAGCTCAAGAGTGTAATCCCGACTTTTATTTCGGTTGTCAGAAAAAAAAACCTCATCACTTACAAATGCCGATGGCCCTTCCACGCATGAAATAAAAGTTGGATTCCTACTCCAAGGTGCAATGTCCAGGTTATCGGTATGAATGTGAACACAATAGTTAAAATAGCTTAGTGGATTGTCTCTTGAAAAACAAAATTTGCAGACCTGAGACAAATAAAAACAAGAGTAACAAATACTCGGGTGGTTAGATCTGTCGAAATATAATATAACAGGTTGGTTAAATCAGAGCCCCCATTGCACAAAGATATATCTACATCGGTTTTAATTGAAACCAAATGTTTCCTGTTTGCTTGAATGCGCTGTTGGCAGAACACTAAAATGCAATAATACAGTCCCCCAACAAAACCATATGCTTACTATGGGTTCCTAGATGGACAGTTACTGCACAACATTTTCTGAATGTACAAACTTAATGCATTGTTCATTTTAGAATTCATCAATTCGCAGTTCTTGTGTATCTGCGTTTAGAAGTGTAACTCTTATCTATTTTTAAGATTGTCTTCACATTGAGACTATTTCCAGCGTTTGTTTCCACGTGGCGTTTTGTGCCAATCTCTTCGAGAGAGGAAAAAAAAGATTAAAACACATTACTTATTCGATTATTTTCTGATTCCATCCTCCTTCCTCATCTTACGTGACCTGGTAGCTTTAGTTTACTCAGATATTCCTCTCGATTATCTTTTGAGCTAGACGGTGTCTCGGAGTTGGAGGCATTGCCGGGGTTTTACTGCCTCGCCCGCCCCGAAGTTCGTAAGATCCTGCCGAGGCCAATGGAGAATGCCGTTCTTCGAGGTTCGCCCACCCCGATTTCGGGGCAGGCGTGACAGTAAAATTCAGGCAATTATACGTCTGCAGCTCGTACGCTCGCTTTCCAAATCGGTTTCCTGACTTTGTTTAGCTTATATTCATATGTTAACTGCATGAAATAAATACTGGAGGAAATAATAAAAACTTTCCATATGCAATATTTCCAGGAGATTTTTGGCTGGTTGGCTAGCTATTAACTTAACCTGTGGTGTTCCCAAATTCACATCATTACTGTGACAATTAAGAAAATTAGCTCCTGAACAGTGTTCTTGAAAAGGTTTGATCTTTGTCAACCTAGTCAACAGTGGCCACTTGCAAGTGTAAGAAATGCAAATAAAATGTTAACTCTCCCTGGTCAGCTCTTATCAACAACAGAATTAACAAGAGCCAGAGGTGACTGACTGGAATGTAACTAATCATTCAGTTAGCACTGATGCAAAGATCTGGTCAGGATGATACGAGCTAATGTAATTAAGTAATTGGAGCAAATGAAGAGAATTTTGGAACATATTTTTAAAAACTGCGCAGGATCTTTCTAATAAACAAAACACTCAGCTAGCATTCAGGAAAATGAATGAAACACTCAACTAGCTTTGGAAAATGCCAACAATATGCTTCCAAGCATCCAGGAAACTTCTGGTAAACATTATGTAAATGTTTAAAAATACAGATTGAGGTCCAATTGGCTTAATGGCAGAATTGATAGTGCTGGTAAAAATATTTTGAAAGACTTAATCTAGCAAATCAAATCAAGATGATTCCAATCTCCTGACTGAGCCAGTGTTGCTGTTTTAGAAAAAAACAAAACTTGAGAGTTCTTGGAACTGCCTAAAATTATTCGACACAACTAAAGTTAAATTGGAGCTCTACTGCATCATATGCACGATACACAGGGAGTAATACAGTTGTCAGCACAATCCTGATTTCAAGTGATAAATCTATCTAATTTGTAAGTATCTATAAGTACTAAGTATTTGCATAACTTAAATCATAATGTAAATGATACAGACTAGCTATATTTTTACCTGGCATTTATTAACAGCCCAGAATTTGCTACCAAAATAATGGCCGATTTAGTAGCACTTGCCATTATCAAGTGTGTAATCATCTAGCAACTTGAGGCAAGGAAGAGATACCCTGTGAATTATAATTCACCAAAAGTTGATGGACAAGTAACACCATGGATATTAAAATTTATTTAATTTTTTCTTACTTTTACTTTCTGTCCTTTCTCACTCTCTCTCCATCCAATCTTGCTTCACATTTTCATCTTTCTCTATTTTCTCTGGTTCGATCCCACCCTATTGTTCCGTCGCTCCTCAGAACTTGAATCTCACTGTTTGAGAAGTCAGAGTGTAGGTCACTTTGTTCATCCCCGTTCTAAACATCCCTGTGCCATTATCACCTTGTAATTCCAACCCCTTCCCTGGGGGTGAAGGGTGAGGGAAAAAATCTAACTGATCGGGCACAGTGCAAGATGCCAAACTCGCGACAAATTCTGGGCCAATACGCTTCATCAATTGAAGTGAATTATTTTGGAATTACAGCAGCACCTGAATTAAAGCTGAATGGAGGTACAAAATGCAGATATTCCAACCAGATTTTGCGAGAGTCGCTGATATGTACCTCAATGTTCATCGATACATTAATGTCATTTTCTTCCTGTTCCTTTACACTGGGTCTTAACTAAAACAAATTCCTTTAATTATATTTGGCCTGAAGACTGTAATTCAAGGCAGCTTGCATCCATCTGTTAAACAATGTGCTTTGAGAAAAGAAAATTTCAACTGTATTTTTGGGGCCAAAGAAAAACACACAATTTGATGTGAGTAACATTTACCCATTGGAGGAGTATATCAAGAGGGATTTATCACCAGACTATCTTCTCGCCATCCACAGGTCTGCTTAGGACAGCAGCAGTAGAGGTCAGGTGCAGGGAAAGCACAAGTTGACCCAAAGCGAGCTAACTGCTCCAACGCAAGTCAGTGCTGGAAAATAGTTAATTTACTTATTGCTTAGATAAATTTGTTTTCCTCCCCATTTCTACTTTCTGGCTTAACTGTGCTACATATCAGCTGTAGCTGAATTGGAAAGCAGTGACTTGATCTCGGACTTCTGCTAATTCTGAACTGCAGTTGCAGGAGAACGAACTGTTGGAAACCCTTTCAAAACATTCTCTCCCGCCTGCAAGGACACACCTGCCCTGGGCTCAGCACCTCCACATTGGAGTTAAAAGAATCCAGGCAACATTCCATCACCTAATCAGGGTCTGCGTCAATACTGCAATGCAAAATGCTACCAACCCAATCACCAAGGAGACTTGCTCTTTTTTCCCCCCAAACAGCGCACTTTAACGAACCTGGGATTCACTTCACAGGCTACTTTGAACTGAAAACAGAGCAAGATATTCCTAAAAATGGAGTAAAGCACACCACCTCTGACAGGCCATAAAGCAAAAAATCACCAAAGCAAAGATGTGCAACAAAAAAGTTAGTTGGGCTGCTCGGACAGTCTAGTGAGAGAATGATGTTGGTCAGTTAAGTTGTTGTGGAGTTAGAAAAGATAGGACATCATGATCCCATTTTCAAATCTTATGCTTTTAATTCTAAATGTAGTGCTGGTGTTATTTCGTTATGCTAGCTTGCTAATCCTGACACGTGGCCATTATCACCGTGCTTCCGAAATAATGGCTTGTACGATAAGTTGCTCAATTCACCTTTACATGGCTACAAGTGTTTAGGTGCCTACTGTTAAGTTGTATTAATGCTCATCCAGCTTCGGGAAGGCAGTACTGTATGAACAAATACCACTGAGGTCTTTAAATTGCGTTAGCTGAGCTTATCATTTAGCTGCATTAAGGCCACGAGAAAACTTAAGCCAAAAAAGTAAGAGGGTTCCGCTGCAGTGCTTCAGTGTGTTCGATCTAGCACCT
This sequence comes from Mustelus asterias, assembly GCF_964213995.1. NCBI lineage: Eukaryota > Metazoa > Chordata > Chondrichthyes > Carcharhiniformes > Triakidae > Mustelus > Mustelus asterias. The sequence continues at coordinate 67,998,546 of NC_135818.1, read as the reverse complement.
TTGGCTCTTTTGCTCCTCGGACTTCCCAGTAACATCCGTGCCAGAACAACAGACATTTTCAAACAAATGGCTCAGTGCTTTGCAGCCAGGCCTGAGAGAAGATGCACACCCGGCCATCTGAAAAGTGAACAGCAGTTAGCAGTAAACTAATATGACTTCCGTGAGGTTTGATAGTTTTAAGTTAGTCCATTACTGCAGCTGGTTCCTTCTTGGACCCGTTCTCCATCTCTTCATCATAGTAAGGAACCAGGAAAGAAATGCTTTCCTTCCTCCAAATATTTTCAGCTTACTGTTTCTTTTTTTAACAATCAGCTTCAACCCTATTAATCAACCGGAACTCTCTTTCTTGTAATCAACTTTCCTTTGTCTTCGTCCACTGCATCATATAATTGCACAACACACACGACATTTTGCACCTCCTCTTTTCCTCTTTTTGGGATGGAACACTGTCAAAATTGCCTCGTCGAACACTGCTTTCAAGCCTTTCTGCGTGAGGGCGGAACATTCTAGGTAACACTGCGCTCCGATCTGAAAAGAACGAGGAAACAAATTATAATTTTTTAAAAAAAGAATCGATTTTGCTTTGTTACAAACCTGGTGAGAGCACCTTCTCATTCAGAAGAATGAGGGGGGATCTTATAGAAACATAAGGTTATGAAGGGAATAGGTAAGATAGAAGCAGGGAGGTTATTTCCACTGGCGGGTGAAACTAGAACTAGGGGCATGGCCTCAAAATAAGGGGGAGCAGATTTAGGACTGAGTTGAGGAGGAACTTCTTCACACAAAGGTTGTGAAACTGTGGAATTCCCTGCCCAGTGAAGCAGTTGAGGCTACCTCTTTGAATGTTTTTAAGGCAAGGATAGATAAATTTTTGAACAGTAAAGGAATCAAGGGTTGAGTGGGCGAGTAAGTGGAGCTGAGTCCACGAAAAGATCAGCCATGATCTTATTGAATGGCAGAGCAGGCTCGAGGGGCCAGATGGCCTACTCCTGCTCCGAGTTCTTATGTTCTTATTTATGTTATTTCAAACCCGCGACCTCTACCCACCTAGAAGGACAGGGGCTGCATGGGAAAACCACCGCCTGCAAGTTCTTCTCCAAGCCAGGCACCATCCCGAATTAGAAATACATCGATGTTCCTTCACTGTCAGGGGGTCAAGATTCTGGAACACCCTTCCTAACAGCATTGCGGGACTGTAGCATTTTCAAGGAGGCAGTTTGCCACCACCTTCTCAAGGACAATTGGGGATGGGCAATAAATATTGGCCTAGCCAGCGATGCCCGCATCCCGTGAAAGAATAAGTTTTTAAAAAGGCATACAACAGACTTATTGATGTATGAATCAGACAGCTTTATGGTTTAAATTGTTCTTGGCTTTTAACCAAACATTTAGAATATTGCAGCACAAATCAAAGTCACGAAGGGAGGACTATCAGATCTGATAACATTTGAAATGTAAATAGTGAACAAGGAAGTTAAGTTTTTCCAAAACTACACTAACCAGAGAAAAAAAAAGGCATGCCCAAACTGGTCAGGTTACAGCACTCCATTGTGGCTCATTGCATTCACTGTCAGCTTATCTGTTATGTTGTAACTGAGAGAACATTTCCTTTGAACTTCCTGGGAATTAAGATACTTTTATACATATGCACTTTGGATGAATGTTTTAATTTAGAAGAAAACTTCAGAAGTTTCACTTTTAAAGGCTTTTTAAAAAAACCAAAGTGGAATTTTAATAGTAACTCGCATAGAAACCTCTGCCCAGTTATCCAGAATGCATCAATCATGGACTCCCTACAGTGCACAATGAGGCCATTCGACCCATCACGCTTGCACCGACAACAATCCCATTCAGACCCTATCCCTGTAACGCTATGTATTTTCCCTGCTAATCCCCCTGACACTAATGGGCAATTTACCATAGCCAATCAACCTAACCTGTACATCTTTGGACTGTGGGAGGAAACCGGAGCACCCGGAGGAACGCCATGCAGACACGGGGAGAACATGCAAACTCCACACAGACAGTGACCCGAGGCCAGAATTGAACCTGGGTTCCTGGCGCTGTGAGGCAGCAGTGCTAACAATGCTAACTGTGCCACTGGGCCACCCCTATCAAGTGATGGTTTGGAGAACAGTTCAGACAACGCAAGTTTCCATCACATATACACTCACTTTAATTGCTGACTTCAGCAACATAGAAAATAGGAGCAGGAGTAGGCCATTCTACCCTTTGAGTCTGCTCCACCATTCACTATGATCATGGCTGATCTTCTATCTCAGCACCATGTTCCTAAGCTCTCCCCATATCCATTGGCATCTTTGCCAAGATGTGCTGGTTAGGTGCATTGACCCGAAAAGGCACTGGAATGTGGTGACTAGGGGAACTTCACAGTAACTTCATTGCAATATTAATGGAAGCCTTATTTATGACTAATAAATAAACCTTTTAGAGTCTAGAAATCTACATATTTCCTTCTTAAATATATTGTGACTTGGCCACCCCAGTCTTTTGTGGTAGTGAATTCTACAGATTCGCCATCCTCTGAGTGAAGAAGTTCCTCCTCACCTTGGGGGTTAGCACTGCTGCCTCTCAGCGCCAGGGACGCGGGTTCGATTCCCGGCTTGGGTCACTGTCTGTGTGGAGTTTGCACATTCTCCCCGTGTCAACGTGGGTTTCCTCCGGGTGCTCCGGTTTCCTCCCACAGTCCAAAGATGTGCAGGTTAGGTGGATTGGCCATGCTAAATTGCCCTTAGTGTCAGCAGGACTAGCGAGGGTAAATGGGGATAGGGCCTGGGTAGGATTGTGGTCGGTACAGACTCGATGGGCTGAATGGTCTCCTCCTGCACTGTAGGATTCTATCTCAGTCCTACACTGTATCCCAAGACTGAAACTCATTGCTCGAGACATCCCAGCCAGAGGAAACAAGATCCCTGCATCCAGCCAGTCTGTAATTCCCTGTTCCCTCCCTACTTTTTTAGTATGAACTGTCTCGGCAGTAAAAAGATATGGTCCTACATAAGAGGTGCCTAATTGTAAATGCATTCAGAATCCTAAAGCATAACGATGTGATGCAAAAATCTCCAAAACACAATTACCTCTTTAGCCAACTTCACACCTTGTTCATATGTAATGGGTTTTTCCTTCATATGAATTAATCGGGCCAGTGTTTTAGGATCATCTCTTAGATCAATCTGAAAATACATTTGATGGGATAACGTTAGACTTTCATATTCACTTTTAAGTATAATAACACTTTGTTATTTCCCCAACATGTTTAGGAATGCAAATTTCCACAGAATAACTCAATGCCCCATGCCAGCGAGAAGCACAGGTGGCGACCTACGAAAAGGCATTTTAATAATTTGCCTTCAAGTACTGCTATAAATGTAAGAAGTCTCACAACACCAGGTTAAAGTCCAGTAGGTTTATCTGGAAGCACGAGCTTTCGGAACGCTGCCCCTTCATCGGGTGAAGGGGCAGCGCTCCGAAAGCTCGTGCTACCACGTAAGACTGTTGGACTTTAACCTGGTGTTGTGAGACTTCTGATTGTGCCTACCCCAGTCCAGCGCCGGCATCTCCACATCATGCTCCAAATGTGGCCACATCACATTTGTGTTATATCCGTTCTTAATTTTCTGATTATCTCTCTTGATGGAAAATATCAACCAGAGAGAATCAGGGTTTTAATGGAAAGCTAATATTTCCTTGCAAAGAAACTGGGTTAGAATGAGACTAACACCCATTAATGTGGGATCGTACCTGAGTTCCAATCAGGACATAAGGCACATGCGGCATACATGCTTTCAGTTCAGTTACCCACTCCTCCTTCACATTGTGGTAAGATGCAGGATTTACCACAGAGAAGCAGATCAAAAACACATCAGTGTTGGGATAGGAGAAAGGTCTCAGTTGATTGTAGTCTTCCTGTAATGAATTAAGAGGAGGGGAGAGCATTAAAATCCACCAACCTGAATCTATTCTTCTTTATTTGGAGATTAATTTTGCTTGTACCCTTGCAAAACTTTGAAAGACCAAAACAACATTTAAGAAATCACTTTCACAGAAGAGCCCACGTGGCTAGATTTATCGCCTCTAATGTTGACATGCAATTGGTTTAAATGGACAATTCTGTCTTAAAATCGGTCTAATAACCAGCTAGACACCATTGTTCAGCAGGTAAACAGTTTTTAATGACTGCTCTCAAGTTGTGAAACCCATTACGTGAATTAAAAGTATCCATGACGTGAATTATGTCTATTGCACTTGGATAATTTATCTTTATTTTCTCATTTCCGAGAACATTCAAATGGTATATTACAAAACAGTGCGCAAGTCATAAGACGAATGTTCACCACATCAATTTACTCTATCAGCGGATATTTATGCAGTTTAAAAAGCTAGAATTCTACATTGCTATTTAATGAGTCAGCTGATCTTCATTTTTCTTTAAATAGTGTTTCCAAAAGTCTATTACCTGAGATGGTCTATTAGGAACCAGAGACCTAAAAATCAATCTACCCGAGGCACACCATTATGTCAATTTACACTTTAATGAGTGATGCTTCAATATTGATAGAACTGGCTATCTTGCTGACTGAAGAGGTGCAATGGGAACTCTTTCCTGCTGAATTAAGCTATTTGACAAGGTTTGCTAAATTATAAAGCTGCTGTCTCAAATTCACACGGGACAAAACAACCCTTGCATCCTTGGATGTGGAAATAAAATCACACTCACAGCTTTTAAACTGGTGCGAAGGAGGGTAACGGGAGCGCCCAAAGTTTATTAAAAGCTAGTTTGATACCATCGTCAAGAGAGGTGTTGATGATAAAATCAGTGTATAAGACAAAGAACTCACATTCTTCCAATTTCCTAAACATAACAGTGTACAATATAGGAGTGACCGAAAGAAGATGCAAATGAATAAAGTGCTTCTTTACTTCCAAAAATGTATGATTGAAGTATTAAATCAAGGACGTTTCCTATCCAGAGTCAATGGTTTAATGGGGCATTTAAAAACAAATGGTTTCATAGAATCCCTACAGTGCAGAAGGAGGCCATTTGGCCCATCGCGTCTGCACTGACCACAATCCCTCCCATGCCCTATTCTCGTAATCCCCCTGACACTGGGGTTAATCTAGCACGGCCAATCAACCTAACCCGCACATCTTTGGACTGTGGGAGGAAACCGGAGCACCCGGAGGAAACCCACGCAGACATGGGGAGAATGCGCAAACTCCACACAGACAGCGACCCGAGGCCGGAACTGAACCCGAGTCCCTGGCGCTGTGAGGCAGCAGTGCTAACCACTGTGCCACCCATCTTTAAACATAAGATGAAAATAATCCACTGACATAGATGATGGATGACGTAGATTATGAGGAGAGACTGAGCAGATTGGGTTTGTACTCGTTGGAATTTAGAAGGCTGAGGGGGGATCTTATAGAGACCTATAAGATAATGAAGGGGCTGGATAGGGTAGAGGTGGAGAGATTCTTTCCACTTAGAAAGGAAACTAGAACTAGAGGGCACAGCCTCAAAATAAAGGGGGGTCAGTTTAGGACAGAGTTGAGGAGGAACTTCTTCTCTCAGAGGGTGGTGAATCTCTGGAATTCTCTGCCCACTGAAGTGGTGGAGGCTATCTCGTCGAATATGTTTAAATCACGGATAGATGGATTCCTGATCGGTAAGGGAATTAGGGTTATAGGCATCAGGCAGGTAAGTGGAACTAATCCACTTCAGATCAGCCATGATCTTATTGAATGGCGGGGCAGGCTCGAGGGGCTAGATGGCCTACTCCTGCTCCTGTTTCTTATGTTCTTATGTTAACAAAATGAAGGTTTTTTAAAATTAATGCAAGTACAGCTCAAATACTGTTGATTAATTTCAAATGAAACTACAAAATCCACAAAGAGCTGAATTTTCAAAGCCCCCTCAACCCCGTTCCCTCCACCCCCAAAGCGGAAAAGGAGGTCGGGATGGTCCTGTAAAAATCAACTGCTGGGCATAGTGATGACCCTAGAACCAGCGACAACCGCCAGCGCGGGGAGAGGCTGGTGGTGTGAACAGGACAAGACAGGAATCCCACTCTCCTGCCAATTGAAGCCAATTACATTAATTGAAAAGTTTGTCAAGAGGTTTTCATGGTTAAAGGTTCAATTTCTTAAAAGGGTGGACAGGTCACTGTGCCTTTCAGAAACTAACCAGCTGAAGGCGGGCAGCTAAAGAAAGGAGAATCAGTCATGCCTGCCCCAGGGCACTACCCTGGCTCCATCAGATAATCGGGAAGTAAAGAGGGACCGGGCATTTGGTAAAGGGATTACCCCGGGGGCATAGAAAGTTTTAAAAATTCATTCGTGGGGCATTGGCATCGCTGGCTGGCCAGCATTTATTGCCCATCCCTAGTTGCCTGTTGAGAAGGTGGTGGTGAGCCACCTTCCTGAATCGCTGCAGTCCATGTGCTGTGGGTCGACCCACAATGCTGTTAGGGAGGTAATTCCAGGAGTGTCCCACCCCTGCCACTATCGCTCTTCCTCTCCCCCCACCTCAGACTCCAACCGGCAACTAACTCATTGTGGGAGTCAACTGGCTTTCCCCTCATTCAGAAATGACCAGTTGCAGGGGTGCACATACCCGGTGTCCAGTACTTGCCAGTGGAATGCAAATGAGGTCGGGACTTCCAAGTAGGACAAGTTTCCCCAATGACCATGCAGGCGCAACCACCCACCCAGCTTGGTTTATGTTTTAAAAATCACCATCTGGTCCCATGTCTCCATTCAATAATGCTCATTCACTAACATTGGGATTTTACTCTGGATGGGTCAGAGTTTATAATCCCTTTCGCATCAGGCATTTCTCAGGGGTAGGTGGACCAATCCGAGCATAATGGGTTGCTTTAATACGACAGCAGCCTGGAAAGCGACCAGTTACTCATGCACTATTATCTTCTGCATGTCACAAATGGCTTCCACATGGATGAGATTTCTCTTCCACTTCATGGAGGCTAAGGAACACCACACAGGTGCCCATTAAGGCGAACATCTATGATGCACTGAGGAATCCTACCAGCTGTAAAAGAACACAGCTCTCACCTTTGTTGCCAGTTGCTCATGGGGAAAAATATGAAAGTGTTTGCGCTGGTTAAACAATGCAGTCATTCACATTAGTGACATGAACAGGGGAAGAAACCTTGTGCCTGCTGTTAGTGCTGGAGATGAATGTCCATTAATGTTAATTAATGGATGCTGAGAGCCATGTGATCAGTCTTCAGTTAATTGCATTCAGTGCACTATTGCCCGACTGCCCACACCTTTGATTGAACCAGTTGGGTGCAAGTTTGAGAGCTGAAACACCATTGAAAGGGACAGAAACATAGAAACAAAAGCAGGAATGGACCATTCGGCCCTTCGAGCCTGCTCTGCCACTCAATTTGATCATGGCTTATCATCAAGTTCAATATCCTGATTCCCCCTTCCCCCATATCCCTGGATCCCTTTAGCCCCAAGAGCTATATCTAATTTCTTCTTGAAATCAGACAACATTTTGGCCTCAACTACTTTCTGTGGTAGTGAATTCCACACATTCACCACCCTCTGGATGAAGAAATTTCTCCTCGCGTCAGTTCTAAAAGGTTTACCTCTTATCCTCAAACTATGACCCCGAGTTCTGGACTCCCCCACCATTGAGAGCTTTCTTTCTGAATCTTCCCATCCATCCCTGTTAGAATTTTATAAGTTTCTATGAGATCCCCTCTCACTCTTCTAAACTCCAGTGAACATAATCCTAACCGACTTAGTTTCTCACATGACAGACCTGCCATCCCAGGAATCAGCCTGGTAAACCTTCGCTGTACTCCCTCTATAGCAAGGACATCCTTCCTCAGATAAGGACACTAAAACTGCGCACAATACTCTAGGAGTGGCCTCACCAATGCCCTATACAATTGCAGCAAAACACCCTTATCCCCATACTCAAATCCTGTCACTATGAAGGCCAACATACCATATGCCTTCTTTACTGCCTGCTGTGCCTGTTCGCTTACTTTCAGTAATGATGGACAATGCTGGAGGTCGGAACTTAGCAGATGGCAGAACTCTATTGCCGACTTCCCATAAAACTGAATGTTACAAATGCACCTATCCACAGCATGCCTCTATCTGGAGTTATGGCTTCATAGGTAAAGTCAGTTGGCTCTTTGCAATTTAATCAATTTCATATCTTTTCACCCTACTACATATGCTGATTAACCATGGAGTGCCACATCCAACCTCTATTTTGAAATGTATTAAAACCTGGGACTTATCGCTCTGTCTCATGATTCTTTGCTTCACAATACTGTTGTGTAACATGGGAACTAAATCATGCAAAGGATGATAAAGTTACCCAACAAGCAATTTTGATGTTGGCATAACATTAAGTACGAGCTAAATGAGACTGCAATAACGTGTATTTAGTTCTGTCTCGTAGCAACTGATTTTAAAAAAAACACAAAATACACAATTATAGTATATTTCACAGCTTCAAACAAGCTATTTGTTGGTCAGTTCTGACATACAATGAAGATTATTATAGAAGGAAAGACTGCAAGCATTTCATGTTACGGAATTTTTGTGAAGTTACCAATTTAAATCCTCAAATGCCACATGCAAAAAATACTCAATGCCATTAAAAGGAAAATTTCTGTTGTATCTCATGCCAGGGTAAAAGTTTGATCTAACTTGGCTGGTGGTGGTTTTGAGAAGGCATCAGTAGAGTGGAGTGATAAAATGGATATTAAACTCGGAGCTACAAACAACGTGAGAACAAACACCAGTGTAGAAAGAGCAGGTATTAGAGGGAGATTTGATTTATTTGATTTATTGTCACATGTATTAGCATACAGTGAAAAGTATTGTTTCTTGCGCGCTATACAGGCAAAGCATACCGTTCATAGAGAAGGAAACGAGAGAGTGCAGAATGTAGTGTTACAGTCATAGCTAGGGTATAGAAAAAGATCAACTTAATGCAAGGTAGGTCCATTCATAACTCTGACAGCAGCAGGGAAGAAGCTGTTCTTGACGCGGTTGGTACGTGACCTCAGACTTTTGTATCTTTTTCTCGACGGACGAAGGTGGAAGAGAGAATGTCCGGGGTGCGTGGGGTCCTTAATTATGCTGGCTGCTTTGCCCGAGGCAGCGGGAAGTGCAGACAGAGCCAATGGATGGGAGGCTGGTTTCGATTGGGCTACATTCGTGACCTCTACTAGTTCCTTGCTGTCTTGGACAGAGCAGGAGCCATACCAAGCTGTGATATAACCCCCAGAAAGAATGTTTTCTATAGTGCATCTGTAAAAGTTGGTGAGAGTCGTAGTGGACATGCCAAATTTCCTTAGTCTTCTGAGAAAGTAGAGGCATTGGTGGGCTTTCTTAACTATAGTGTCAGCATGAGAAAACAAAACAAAGCTGATGTGCATGTGTGCAAGGCATTTTACAAATAACACTGAAGAGCAACATTCAGTTGTTGCCATATAGTGGTTATAGCAGACTTAAACATGAGCAGGAATGAGAAATTAACAGTTCTGGCTGCACTGCATTTAGAAGGGATTCAGACAGGAAAAAGACAGGAGGGTGGGATGGCATTACAGATCAAGAGCATTATTACATTTCTATAGGGGACAATATTAATAGAATAGAATCCATACAGTACAGAAGGTGGCCATTTGGCCCATCGAGCCTGCACCAACCACAATCTGACCCAAGCCCTATCCCCCTGTAACCCACGTATTTACTCTGACACTAAGGGGCAATTTAGCATGACCAATCAACCTAACCCTTGGATCTTTGGAGTGTGGGTGGAAACCAAAACACCCGGAGGAAACGCACTCAGGCACGGGGAGAATGTGCAAACTCCACACAGACAGTGACTCGAGGTCGGAATTGAACCCGGGTCCCTGGCGCTGTGAGGCAGCAGTGCTAACCACCACAATACTGATTATAGCAGACAATTATATCACGATGGACAAAGGCGGAATCTATTTTGGTTAAAGTTAAGGAACAGCAAAGTAGTGTTACAATGTTGGGTGTTTGCAGCAGAAGTCCAAATGGTGAGAAGGATATGGAGAAGAAAATCTGTTGGCAAATTTCAGAGGAACATAATAGGCAAGGAGCAGTAACAGTTGGGAACTTAACTTATTTGAACATAATCATGGGAGAAAGAGAATAAAGGGCAAGATGGGTGAAGACTTCCTAAAATGTGTGCAGGAGAACTTTCTCAGTCGGTACGCTTCTAACCTGATGAGGCAGGAAGCAGAAGCAAAAGACTGCAGATGCTGGAAATCTGAAATTAAAATGGAAAATATCAAAAATACTCAGTGGGCCAGGTATGGCATTTGATTGCAATTGCTACATGTTTGTGTGCGAGTCCAGATTCACCACTAACTGTGTGCAGGCACTGCAGTTAGTATTGATGCCTCACAGCACCAGGGACCAGGGTCCGATTCCCAGCTTGGATCACTGTCTGTGCGCAGTCTGCACATTCTCCCCCGTGTCTGCGTGGGTTTCCTCTGGGTGCTCTGGTTTCCTCCCACACTCCAAAGATGTGCTGGTTAGGTGCACTGGCCATGCTAAATTCTCACTCAGTGTACCCGAACAGGCGACTCGTGGATTTTCACATTAACTTCATTGCAGTGTTAACGTAAGCACACTTGTGACGCTAATGAATAAACTTCAAACTTTAATTATGGCCAGGGTCAAATACAAAAATCAAAGGTGAAGGTATCTAACTGGAAGAGAGTCAATAAAAATCTGGAATTAAAAGTCTAATGATGACCATGAAATCATTGCTGTGTTGTAAAAACCCATTTGGTTCACTAATATCCTTCAGGGAAGGAAATCTGCCATCCTTACCTGACCTGGCCTACATGTGGCTTCAAATCCACAGCAATGTGGTTGACTCTTTAAAAAAAAATCTCTCTGAAGTGGCCTAGCACGCAAGCCACTTGGTTCAAGGTCTATTAAGGATGGGCAATAAATGCTGGACCAGTATCCATCCTATGAGCAAATAATAAAGATTGCGGTTGGAATCTGGGGTTGAAGCTCTGACCAAAACCTTTCAACCATCCTTGGTTATGGGAATGATGAGAGGGGATTGGATGATTGTAAATGTCACATTCCTGTTCAACAAACAGGAGGGGAATAAATCTGGTAACTACTGGCCAATCAATCTAACATTAATGGTGGAAAAAAAACTGCAAGAGCCCATTGTCAAGAACAAAATTAATTCTTAATTGACAAAATAATAATAAGACACCCAGCTTAGATTTGTTCAAGGTAAATCATGTCTGACAAACCTGATTGAGTTCTTTAAAGTAGTAACAGAAAAGTAAAAATACAGTAACTGGATATAAGGATTTTCAAAGGCCTTTGATAAAGTACCACATAACAGACTTGGGGTGGCACTGCCTTACAGCATAGGGGACCCGGGTTTCATCCCCGGTTTGGGTGATTGTTTGTGTAGGGTTTGCACTTCCTCCCCGTGTCTGCGTGGGTTTCCTCCAGGTGCTCCGATTTGCTCCCACGCTCCAAAGATGTGCGGGTTAGGTTGATTGGCCATGGTAAATTGACCCTGGTGTCAGGCAGATTAGGGTAAATGAGGGTTACGGGATAGGGACTGGGTGGGATTGTGGTCGGTACAGACTCGATGGGCCAAATGGCCTCCTACTGCACTGTAGGGATTCTATGATTGTAGAATAGTATTCTGTACAATTCTGGGCACCACGCTTTGCAAAGGTTATCATGACTTAAGAAAAGTTTTACAGGAGATTTTCTGGGATGATACCTGAAATAAAAGGTACTTCATTTATGTGGAGAGATTGGAGAGGCTGGGACTGTTCTCATTACAGCAGTGACGGAGACCTAACAGAGGTATTCAAAATTATGAGGGATTTTGTTAGAGCAAGTCGAGAGAAACTGTTTCTTCTGGCAAGTGGTAACCAGAGGTCATAAATTTATAACAATTGGCCAAATAACTAGAGGGGAAATGAGGAGAATTCCCTCCTATTCCTCCAGCACAGAGGGTTGTTGAGATCTGGGAATGATTATTCGACAGGATGGTAAAATCAGATTTTGTAGGAAATTTCGAAAGGTTATTGCACATGTGCTTGAGAACCAATTTGTAGGTTTATGGAGAAAAGGCTTGTTTGTGGGACTAAATTGGACAACTCTCTCAAAGTGTAGGCGCAGGCATGATGGGCCAAACAGCCTTCCTCTACACACCAAGCTCTTAAGATTCAAAACCTCCGTGATACAGCAACGTATTTAGGCTGAGTGACTCTGAAATCTGAACATATTGTTTCACACCCCAAAACAACCAAAACATAATTAAGCCTAATCAATTCTGAAACTAAGATAGCTAATCTGATCCCAGTACACAGGAAGCAATTCTATTTAAAAATTGATCTAATAAGTTATAGAACGTGATTCTTAAGAATGCCAGCAAAACAGCTGCTACAAAACTGAAGTTGTCTTTTCCAGTTAGGGCTGGATGGTTAACATGCATTTCGTAATGGGCAACAACATGCATTTTACACCGACCAAAATGCTCTATCCATCTAAGCAATCCTGTAAGCACTGCACGCCTTGCTAATTAGTGGCTGAATTCGCCACCTAACTTCTGCAATGCAGTATACACGTCTGAAGTTTGTTCAGTGCAAGATTCCCAACATATAATACATATTTAGTAGAGTATGAAGTTCAGCAATTTTTTCATACCTGTCCAGCAGTATCATAGAGACCAAGCAAATGTTGCTTTCCTCCAACGGTGATGGTTACTGCAAGATAAAATAATTAAGTTAACTGCTACTCTCATGATTATTTTCCGATGGATATCAACCATGGCTTGGGACATTAAAATATAAATGATAAACATGTGGGTGGCACAGTGGTTAGCACTGCTGCCTCACAGTGCCAGGGACCCAGGTTCAATTCGAGTCACTGGTTTGTGTGGAGTTTGCACGTTCTCCCCGTGTCTGCATGGGCTTCCTCTAGGTGCTCCGGTTTCCTCCCACAGTCCAAAGATGTGTGGGTTAGGTTGATTGGCCATGCTAAATTGACCCTAGTGTCAGGGGGATTAGCGGGGTCAATGTTTGGGGTTATGGGAATAGGGCCGGAGTGGGATTGTGGTCGGTACAGGCTCGATTGGACGAATGACATCCTTCTGTACTGTAGGGATTCGATCATTCCATGTGAAATTATTAGTTTTTAAACTGGAAAATGCTTATTAAATGGACTTAACCATTACCATAAATGACATTACTGTTTTTGTAACAAACTAGATCAGCAGTATTCGGTTTTTGTAAACTAGATTGACTGTATTTTGTTATCTAGTTGGTACTTCTGACACTGGATTACTTTAAAAGCACATGGGAGAAAGACACATTCCCACTGACATTTTCAACTTTCTTGAAAATAAATACAGACAGATTGATAGGACTAAGATTGGAAGTTGAAGTGTAAGCTGACAATAGCTATTGTAAATAGTATTATAAAATTTAAACCTCTCACATTTATAATTTATACTTCATTAAGGTTTCTTTCTCAAACTGTTAAAAAACCTACAAGCGTTATCACTACATGTCAAACTAGATTTGCCAGACACGTGATGCCTGTTATATATTTGGTCCACACTCCATCCAAAGCCCTTTAGCCAGCAGAAATGAGACTTCAAATTCAATGTAGGCTCAACTGGACTCTTACTTGAAGGCAGGATAACAAGTGTGCTAGACCATGTCACTGTCTAATCTACAGAATTTGACAGCACCTCACAAAATGCATGATAATATAAGAATGTCGCAAAAAATGGCAAGAGCTGTATGACTGTTTTGGTGTAACAAAAACAGAAAATGCTGGAAAATCTCAGCAGATCTGACAGCATCTGTGGAGAGAGAATAGAGCCACCGTTTCGAGTCTAGATGACCCTTCGTCAGAGCTCTGGTAGCTTTTGTGTAGCTCATGCATTGCGTTTTTTGGTTTCCCTCCCTTGTCTCATATGAGATATTAAGTAGCTCTTGGGAAAGAAGAATATTTCAGTCAGTTTGTGTTGTGGAAGAATGTTTTGGACAATGTGTGTGTCTAATTTCTATTACTTACTTTTCTCCTTTACTAGTTTAGATTTCTATCCATTACAATATTTCATGCCTGACTTTTATTCATACGAACATTATCAGTGCTATTTTGGAGATTGCTCTCTTGTTCTCTGACGAAGGGTAGCGGTTTTGTCCTTCTGCTCAAGACCTGTCCGCGATCAATGTGAGCGGGCTGGAGCTGGAAACCTTTGGCTCTATTCTCTCCCCACAGATGCTGTCAGACCTGCTGAGTTTTTACAGCATTTTCTGTTTTTGTTTCAGATTCCAGCATCCGCAGTATTTTGCTTTTATCTTCGTGATGGCGAGTGCTGGCGGGCAAATCTTCAACGCAGCAGTCACAACTGACAGCTCAACAGAACAATTATTTAAATCACTTTGCTTCAAGGTTTGAGTAGAATAAGGTCAGCATGTGTATCTTCCCCTCCTTTGTAGTCTCTTTTCTCCTGAAGGGGTACAGTTCCACTGGACCTCTGCAGAACCTCATTCTAATGGCCATTATTTTCAAGTGAGCAATGGTGTAAGAGGAACATGAGAGCAAACTCCAAAATAGCACTGATAATGTTCGTAGGAATAAAATTCAGGTATAGAATACTACAGTGCAGAAGGAGGCCATTCGGCCCATCGAGTCTACACCGACCACAATCCCACCCAGGCCCCATCCCCATAGCCCCATGCATTTGCCCGAGCTAGTCCCCCCCCCCGACACTAAGGGGCAATTTAGCATGGCCAATCCACCTAACCCGCACATCTTTGGACTGTGGGAGGAAACCGGAGCACCCGGAGGAAACCCACGCAAACACGGGGAGAACGGGCAAACTCCATACAGACAGTGACCGGGAATCGAACCTGGGTCTCTAGCGCTGTGAGGCAGCAGTGCTAACCACTATGTCACCGTGCCAACCATATGAAAGATTGCAATAGTCACCTAAACTAGTAAAGGAGAAAAGTAAGTAATAGAAATCAGACACGCACATTATCCAAAACATTCTTCCACAACACAAACTGACTAAAATATTCTTCTTTCCCAAGAGCTATGTATATCTCATATAAGACATGGGAGGGAAACAAAAAAACACAATGCATGAGCTACTCAATAGCCACCATGAGACAGCAAAGTAAATATAAAAAGGCCCTATGACTTACTTGCATCTTTGTTTCCATTTGCCTGTGTACTTTCAGTTACTCAGACTGTCATACACATACAAGACATTGATCTACTAATTCACATAGAGTTTGGAATACATGGTAGGGGTCACCAAGACAGAGGGCTGGATTTTCACCTAGTCAAGGATACTCCACAGACCTTCAAAAATGGCAGGCAAGACCCATTTCCAACAGATCCAATTCCTGCCAGTTGGGGGTAAGGGAACGAGGCACAGGAGGGAAACCTGAAGTCAGCAAGGCCGTTTGAACTCAGCTTTGAAGTCAAACAGACCCCATTTTGCTGTTGCAAGGACCTTATATCAGTATGGGAGTTACAAATTGATGGAATAGATATAAACACTTATTAAGGGTGGATAAGGTCTGTTTAACTGTCATGATCTTAAGTACTATAAATCTCATTCTCTTTAAGCTTTCAAAATAAAATACAGGCGGCAATTGTGACAAAGCTTTAAAAAAAACTTCTGCTGAACTGCTTTGATTGACAGGCCATCTGCTGCAGGTTGTAAAGGAAAACAGCAGTGTCTGGTCATGCAATTACAATAGATTTCTTTGTTGACATTTTCCCAATTGTACAACTTTGAATGTTGGCTTGTTTTTAAAGCTACACTTATCTCAGTAGGAGTTTGAGAGTTCAGTTTGATCGACAATTTAAAGGGGTTATTAAAGGATCAGAAGTTTATTTCTTTTTATAAAAGATTAACACTTAAGCAGATTAAAAATCTTTGAGTGGATTTTATGAATGGGAATTTTTTTCAATTGGAATGAGTGAAAATTAAGTTCAGTTTATTTGTTTCATCTCTATATAACTCCTGAGGTCTGTCCATGGTAGATACTGGGAGAGTGGCTCAGTGGCAAGGAGGACATGAGGGGCCAGAGTTGGCATAGAGTGCATGAGGGACTAAGGGTGGAGGTTGAGGGATAGGGGGCTGAACAGCTTCTGATTCAGTCCCAGGAACTGAGGAGGGCCTTCTAAGCACTCCGCCTCAGCACATGCCCATACCCAGTGTCACCTACACTCAGCTTCCTGGATTTCCAGGCCTGACTCAATCCCACATGCATGCACTGTGCCCCCATTATGCCTCCTCCAAGTGAGAATTGCACGATTTGGGTTATTTTTATGGAGGCGGGGAATTTCAAGACTTAAGCTCAGTATTGAAAATCTGGTCTATGTTCTCACTTGCTTTGTTGGAACATCAGAAGACAGTGACCACTAGTCCATTCCCATGCTACCACACCCACTCTTGCCCTCTCCTCTCAGTTTCCACTCAGCATGAAGCTCCTCAGTAAGGCACAATACCACTGAAAACATAATAAAGTTAATCTAAATCTGTGTAATATATGTACAAAATAAAGAGAACCTCTTTCAAAACGGCAACTAATCTTAGTATGCAAATGATCTTGACAAACTGTTAAATGTCAATCCTCGCACTTTATGCTGCCAGTCTAGCAGTTTAATACATTGGATATCACAGCTTTCTTTCTATAATATTGCAAAATATGCTGAAATCTTTTTGTTTAAATCTGCAGAAACCCAATAGAAATTGTTGCAGGTTGTTAGCCATTACTACTCAAAATTGGTTTCTTTACTGGCAAGCTAAAGAGGGCAGCACGGTAGCACAATGGTTAGCACTGCTACCTCACAGCTCCAGGGACCCGGGTTCAATTCCTGGCTTGGGCCACTGTCTGTGTGGAGTTTGCACGTTCTCCCCGTGTCTGCGTGGGTTTCCTCCGGGTACTTCGGTTTCCTCCTACACTCCAAAGATGTGTGGGTTAGGTTGATTGGCCATGCTAAATTGCCCCTTAGTATCGGGGGATTAGCAACATAAATTCATGCGGTTACGAGGATAGGGAATTATTGTCGGTGCAGGCTCGATGGGCCGAATGGCCTCCTTCTGCACTGTAGGGATTGTATGATCCTCAGTGCTTATACACTGACAATATCAAATATTCTCCAAAAAGCATCTTCTATTTAGATAGATAGAAGTAATTAACACACAGAAATTACGCTTGTTATTGAGTTGAAAGAAAACAGGAATTTAGAAGACAGTAACTTCTTATACGATAGCCTCCACCGAGGCTATTTTTGTAGCAGGCATGTCATGTGAGAGTCTACAGATTCCAGCTAGCTTGCTTATGATTTGAGCCAAATTAGCCAAAAAGACTGTCAGTATTTCTGTCTGCAGTGCCAGATGTCTTCCATTAGTTAACAAGGTCAATGAAACCACAAACACGAGGGCAGCACAATGAGCAACCTATAATAAGTTACAAAACGATGCTAACTTATTCAGTTCAGAATTTTATACTTTGAATTGAACACCAATTTACAGGAAAATCAAAATCACCATTTTCCTGCTGATAATTAATGCTGATTATTAATGAGCAAACTGAAGCCAACAACATACACAGTTTTAAAGTTTATTTATTAGTGTCACAGGTAGACTTACATTAACACTGCAATGAAGTTACTGTGAAAATCCCCTAGTCGCTGCACTCCTGCGCCTGTTCGGGTACACTGAGGGAGAATTTGGCATGGAGAACACACCTACCTGACCAGCATGTCTTTCGGACTGTGGGAGGAAAGAGGAGCACCCGGAGGAAACCCCACACAGACACAGGGAGAACGTGCAGGCTCCGCACAGACAGTGAGTGACCCAAGGCAGGAAGCGAACCCTGGACCCTGGCACTATGAGGCAGCAGTGCTAACCACATGCCAGCACACAGTGTTGAATCTGGACTAATACACAAACATGTGGATTACAGGGTCAAAGGTAGGGTTCTGAAGACGGTGGAGGAACAGAGAGATCTTGGGGTCCATATCCACAGATCTCTAAAGGTTGCCACTCAAGTGGATAGAGCTGTGAAGAAGGCCTATAGTGTGTTAGCTTTTATTAACAGGGGGTTGGAGTTTAAGAGCCGTGGGGTTATGCTGCAACTGTACAGGACCTTGGTGAGACCACATTTGGAATATTGTGTGCAGTTCTGGTCACCTCACTATAAGAAGGATGTGGAAGCGCTGGAAAGAGTGCAGAGGAGATTTACCAGGATGCTGTCTGGTTTGGAGGGTAGGTCTTATGAGGAAAGGTTGAGGGAGCTAGGGCTGTTCTCTCTGGAGCGGAGGAGGCTGAGGGGAGACTTAATAGAGGTTTATAAAATGATGAAGGGGATAGATAGAGTGAACGTTCAAAGACTATTTCCTCGGGTGGATGGAGCTATTACAAGGGGGCATAACTATAGGGTTCATGGTGGGAGATACAGGAAGGATATCAAAGGTAGGTTCTTTACGCAGAGAGTGGTTGGGGTGTGGAATGGATTGCCTGCAGTGATAGTGGAGTCAGACACTTTAGGAACATTTAAGTGGTTATTGGATAGGCACATGGAGCACACCAGGATGATAGGGAGTGGGATAGCTTGATCTTGGTTTCAGATAAAGCTCGGCACAACATCGTGGGCTGAAGGGCCTGTTCTGTGCTGTACTGTTCTATGTTCTATGTAGTAATTGCAATCAAATAATATACCCAGCAAAATGTATGTTCAAACTATATTTCTTTATTTTTTTTAAAAAAGGTGCGAAGTTTATAAACTGTTACTTATGTTTGAGATTTGAATAATATTTTGGTAACTTTAAGCATGTTCTATATATATCTATATTCTCTATTTTTAAATGTGGTCATTGTTATAATGTAGGAAACATGACAGCCAATTTGTGCACAGGAGGATCCCAGAAATAGCAATGTGATAATGAGCAGATAATTTGTTCTTGTGCTGATGAGGGATAAATATTGGTCAGGACAAAAGATTTCCCCCCACCCCACCCCCAGCACTTCTTTGAAATAATGCCATAGGACCTTTTACAAGTGTCTAAGATGGCAGAAAGAGACTTAGTTTAATATCTCATCTGAAATTTGGAACCTTTGTACAGCAATATCAACCTTGACCTGTGTGTTCAAATCCAGGAGTGAGATTTGAACCTACCACCTACTGACTCAGAGGTGAAAATGCTACCAACTGTATCAGGATCAACGCGTTGAAGTAGTGCTGGTCAGAAGCTCTCGAACTGGAGATGGTGTTAAAAGCTTTACCTTTCTTTTAAAATATGTAAGTCACAGTATTACTTGGACACTTGTATTTTGGGGAATAAGCTGAGAAGGAAGGCTGGCTTAACTCGCTCTCTTGCTTGGAATTCAGTGTGTGGTTATCAACCTGTTGCCAGAGAATCCTCATCCAATTATAACCTGTTTGCAATTTGAAACCTGAAAAACTGAGACAGGAAGAATTGATCCAGTTCTTTTACAGACATCTACCTTCACATGAGGGTGCTCCAGATTTGCAGCATCAAAACCTTGCAAACTTTATCTTTTATTTTGCAAAGCCTATCCTCCAAAGTTCATCTCTTTAGAGTCCCAATCTATTGTCCTTTGTTTGTGTGCGTGCACATGCTGGGGTATTTTTTAAAAATGGAATAGATACTTCCAGCGTACAATTGTGTGTACACCAATTCTTGCAACTCGTTTCAAAATGTTTTGTTTAATAATAAATAAATCATTCTGAGTTTATTGAAAGAAGCCTGGTCAAAGTCTCATTTATTCAGGGTCTAACTGTAGTAATTGCCTACTTTGATGAGCGAATTAGACACTTGTAAACTAATGGTGCGACCTGTGGAGGAGTACAGCTCGATCAAACAAACACGCACTCCTCTCATCCCACTCATAGCAATAGTCATTGCCTGAAACTGGTGAGCACATTTGTCCCTGCCTAACTGTTGTCCAGGTCTTGCAGCATGCGGACATGGACTGTTCCTTTGTCGGAGGAGTATGAATGAAGAATTCAATCGCAAATGACCAAGGTCGAGTGGAGATGCATTTGAAGCTGTAGCGGTGCTGGTAGGCTGCCTTTATGATGAAAAGGATACGAGGTTGGAACTCCAGCTCAGAGCTGGGTGGGCCTTTTTGCTTCAGCCTAAGACAGTGATGAGGGAGATGACTTTGATTTTCAATGAGGGTAGGGAGTTTGTGACGTGGGGTGAAAATTTTGCCTTTGCTCCTTGAAATTGAGAAAGGTGCTTAAAGGAATAAGGATTCTGCACATGCACATGGAAGCTAACTGGAGATGAAGATAATGCTGCCAAGGGGCAACCTATCAATTAAGAGTGGATCCTTGGATGACACCCAAAGGTGATGGGAACAGACGCTCTTGTTTTGTTTTTTGAAGAAAAAGCTGTTGACAGTCCATTTCAAATGGGAGGAAGCCAGAGGCAAAGAAACCATTTGTAAGAAATAAAAAGGTATTTTATTTCTGTAGAAACACGGCATTGGTGGTGCAGGTGGCATCGATATTAGACTTTAAAGCTACATTTTTTTATTCTTTCATGGGATGTGGGCGTCACTAGCAAGGTCAACATTTGTTGCCCATTCCTAATTGCCCTCGAATGGAAAGGTCATAATTGCCAGCTTTTCATTTTATTACGACAATTCATAGAAATTAGAAGCAGGAGCAGGCCATCGGCCCTTCAAGCCTGCTCTGCCACTCAATTAGATCATGGCTGATCATCAAATTCAATATGCTGATCCCGCCTCCCCCCCCATATCCCTTGATCCCTTTTAGCCCCAAGAGCTATATCTAACTTCTTCTTGCAATCAAACAGTGTTTTGGCCTCAACTACTTCCTGTGGTAGTGAATTCCACACATTCACCACACTCTGGGTGAAGAAATCTCTCCTCACTTCAGTTCTGATCCTCAATTTGGACTCGCCCACCATCAGGAAAATTCTTTCTGAATCTACCCTGTCTAACCCTGTTAGAATTTTATAAGTTTCTATGAGATCCCCTCTCACTCTTCTAAACTCCAGTGAATATAATCCTAACCAACTCTTCTTATATGACAGACCTGTCATCTCAGGAATCAGCCTAGTAAACCTTTGCCATGCTCCTTCTGTAGCAAGGACATCCTTCCTTAGATAGGGACCACGAAAACTGCACACAATATTCCAGGTGTGGCCTCACCAATGCTCTATACAACTGCTGTAAAACATCCCTATTCCTATACTCTCGCTATGAAGGCCAGCATGCCATTTGTCTTCTTTTCTGCCCGCTTCAATTTACATTTCACCAACTGCCACGGTGGGATTTGAACCCACGTCTCCAGAGCAGTAGCCCGAGTCTCTGGATCACAAATCCAGTGAAATTACCACTACACCACTGCCTCCTCATGCACGGATAAGTAAAGGAAAACTTAAGTGAGTGGGTAAAAGGAATGAGACGGAAGGAACAGTGCTGCTCTCATGTGACTGAGCAGCACAACTTGTCCCATTTATAGTACTGCCAAATTTACTATTCTATAGACAACTTGGATACTTTAGGAGAATTAGGTCAAATCATTAACATTTTAGATGCCATTTTAGTGTCAGGAAAGAGGCGTGGCATTAATAATTTTCAGGGGTTAATAACAACGCCCAGAAATAATTGGAAAAACAGTGTACCTGTATTTAATTCTGTAGCTCAAGTTCATATCGGTTTGATTTGTCAGCATTTAGCATGGAGAAGAACAGTGTATTGGACAGCGGTGTGAGCTGCCCCATATAGGGTGAACTACATTTTGCTGGAAATAGCACAACTACACAACAAACAGGGTATGACATCCCAATCGTAAGGAAAGATTATAAAACAGGCTCAGAATTACAGTTTCCAAAAATACAGAGTGCACTTTCAGGAAGTGCAGCTGAGACCAATTCAAAGTGCTAATTTATGACAACTTTTCTTAAAACATTCATTATCCACTATACAATTATTGAAGTGTGCAATACTTGACAAAACTGCTATGATCCCTGTAGAGACTGATAACTTTTTAAAAGACATTCGAATTCCCAATGATCCACATAAAGGATTTCAAGTTGCAAGACTTTTACTGTAATAAACAAATTAAAAGCAAGATTGACTAAACATTACTTAATGACACTAATATTACTCTAAACTACAGAAAACATGCTCCTCATTAATTCTTCATATAACTAATAGCCCTGTGTTATATATATAATATGTATACACATATATTTTACAGCGTGCTCTTCACAGAACTGCAGGTCTGGATTTTTGTCAGCAAGTTGGGGCACAGAGTCGGGAGAATCCCTGGCTCCCCGAATGCAACTTTTAAAATAGGCTGTAGGATCCAATAGTTTTGGTGTAGGTGGAGGGGACAGGCTATATTAGAAGTCCCCAGAAGTAGAGAGGAGGATACCGGGCGCGGAGGCAGGCTAGGTGGATGGCCTGCCTCGGGATTCCTGCACTGTGTTCAATTTTAAAATAAAGTATAAAACATAAAATGTTTCTCTCGTCCTCAATAACCCCCCAAACCCCATCTTGCCAACCCATACTCGACTCCAACCCCTCCATAATCCTTCACATCCTCCATGCCAACTCATGCCCCTGTACCCAACCCCAATGATCCTTTATAGTCCTATGCCAACTTAGTGCCCCCCATCCATCACTCCTTGCCCTTACAACTACCATGTATATGTTTTGAGGGTTTGATGTCGAAAATCCTTTTATTTAAAACATCTAAGTTCCAAATTATTTATTTCCATCAATGGGTTCCTCGGTTATGCCTGACCTAACAAGGAATGAATAACTAGCATTCATGAATCAAGTAGAATTTATTAAGCAAGATAAAAACAAATTACTGCGGATGCTGGAATCTGAAGCCAAAAGTGAAAACGCTGGAAAATCTCAGCAGATCTGGCAGCATCTGTAAGGAGAGAAAAGAGCTGACGTTTCGAGTCCAGGTGACCCTTTGTCAAAGCTAAAAGGCATAGAAGTGGGAGATATTAATACCGCAGGGGAGGGAATGAAAGATGAGTCATAGCCATAGAAACCAGGGGAAAAGACTGCTAATAGCTGTCCACAAAGAGAATAAAGGGTGTGAATGGCCAAATGGCAGAGAAGCTGTAAGCTATTCCTGTTGGAGAGAAGGGCAGTACTTCTTCAGGGTAGCCAGACCTGCTGAGATTTTCCAGCGTTTTCTCTTTTGGTTTATTAAGCAAGATATTTCATATACTCAACAAAAAGCAGTGAAGACAAATGGAAGGTTCTTATTCCTCAAGTCCCTAGGATTCCTCAAGTGCTGCAAGCACAGATAATGCCTTTCTTCTTCAGTTTCTGAAGTAATGTTATGTTGAACATTGTTTCAGAAGAATTATACTAAGAAGCAATGGTAAAATTGTGCCAACAAAGACTCTGGGTTTCCAACCGTTATCCATCATTCTGACTGCCCTCGTCCTTATTAGGAAATACTCTAAATTAACCTTTTTCATTGGTTCAGAGTATGGGTCATCAGGTGTTACCCTACCTCTAATCATGTTAATTAAAGACAAATATCCATTGCTTATTCCTTAAACTCTCAGGAGATACGTTCCATTGTGAAGGATGACTCCACCATTGTAGATACAGAGTTGTACAAACAATGTTACATCCTCTTATCAGTAACACAAAGCAACGAAACACATCAATATTACCCAATTCCCATGGTTCGCAAGACCATTAAAAACAAATGTCAATAATAATTCCTACTATAATGTCCAGAAAGGAATTACTTTATTTTAAAATACAGGTATTCTGTCCTACAGAAATGGCTGATCAATTAAAGCAGGTAGTAATCCAAAACCTAAAAATTCATGACTCCTGCTTAAAGACAAGGTGGGGGTGGGGGGTGGGATCCCCATCCTGCCTGCCACGGGGATTGTAACAGGCGGAGGGTGGACCATGGAAAGGTCCGTTGACCTCGGGTGGGATTTTCCGGTTTTGGGGCGAGCGTGGCCGGAAAATCCCACCCAAGGTGTCAAAAAAAGTTCAAGCTGCCGTGTTCAAACTGTAACGGGGCCAATACCTCACACTAGATTTTTATGAAATATATGTTCTTTAGCATCATGGCTACCTCATGAAATTTTAAAACTGGTCAATGACCTATTAAAAATGACGCAAAATTCCAAACGGCACCTTATCTTAGAGTCATAGAGGTTTACAGCGTGGAAACAGGTCCTTCAGCCCAATTTGTCAATGCTGCCCCTTTTTTTTAAACCCTTAAGCTAGTCCCAATTGCTCATGTTTGGCCCATATCCGTCTGTACCCATCTTACCTATGTAACTGTCTAAATGCTTTTTAAAAGACAACATTGTACCCACCTCTACTACTACCTCTGGCAGCTTGTTCCAGACACTCACCACCCTCGAGTGAAAAAATTGCCCCTCTGGACCCTTCTGTATCTCTCCCCTCGCACCTTAAACCTATGCCCTCTAGTTTTAGATTCCACTATCTTTGGGAAAAGATATTGACTATCTACCTTATTTATGCTCCTCATTATTTTATAGAGCTCTATAAGGTCACCCTAAGCCTCCTACGCTCCAGGGAAAAAAAGTCCCAGTCTATCCAGCCTCTCTTTATAACTCAAACAATCAAGTCCCGGTGGTCTAGTAAACCTTTTCTGCACTCTTTTTAGTTTAATAATATCCTTTCTATAATAGGGTGACCAGAACTGTACACAGTGTTCCAAGTGTGGCCTTACCAATGTCTTGTACAACTTCAACAAGACGTCCCAACTCCTGTATTCAATATTCTGACCAATGAAACCAAGCATGCTGAATGCTTTCTTCACCATCCTGTCCACCTGTGACTCAACTTTCAAGGAGCTATGAACCTGTACCCCTAGATCTCTTTGTTCTGTAACTCTCCCCAATGCCCTACCATTAACTGAGGAAGTCCTACCCTGGCTCGATCGACCAAAATGCATCACCTCACCTTTATCTAAATGAAACTCCATCTGCCATTCATCAGCCCACTGGCCCAATTGATCAAGATCCCATTGCAATCCTAGATAATCTTCTTTACTGTCCACTATGCTGGAAAATCTCAGCAGGTCTGGCAGCATCTGTAAGGAGAGAAAAGAGCTGACGTTTCGAGTCCAGATGACCTTTTGTCAAAGCTGAAAGGCATAGAAAGTGGGAGATATTTATACTGCAGGGTGAGGGAATGAAAGATGAGTCATAGTCACAGAAACCAGGGGAAAAGACTGCTAATAGCTGTCCATAGAGAGAATAAAGGGTGCGAATTGCCAAACGGCAAAGAAGCTAAAATGAGAGGGTAAGCTGTGACAGATGAAGATGTTGCGGGAGGGGGGGAGAAATGGATGGGACAGAGATAAAACTTAGAAAAGGGGAAGCAAGGGGGGAGCAAAGGTAAAGGAAGGGGGATAAAGTAGGGGAAAGATTGGGGGGGGGGGGGGGAAGAAAAATGAAGACAGACAGTAAAGAAATAAAAGGTCGAGCATTCTCTTCCAGGAATGCCTACCCTGAAGAAGTACTGCTCTTCTCTCTGACAGGATTGCCGTATACCTCCGCCCCCCCCCCCCACATCCTCCCCATTCACCTTCACTGCTTCCCATTTCTCTCTTAGTGTTAGACAAGGTATTTTCCAAGACTCGCTTCCACGACCACATTTCCTTCCTCAGCGACCGTCTTTGTCTCCGACTTACCCCACGTGGATTTCAACTCAAATTCCACCTGGCATGTAACCTCCAGGATATACAACGTTCTTCGAACTGCTGTTCTCGCTGCATCCTGAAAGCTACACTCAGCTGCCACATGAAGAAACTCGACATCTCTCCCCAGCAACACCGTCTTACTCTCTCTCAAAGCTGTTCCTGTCCCCAGTTCCATTTCATCCTCCGCATCATTCGATGTCTTAACAAAAAACTTTTCCTGTTTCTTGCAGATGTCAAGGAACGCAAGTTTTAACAACTCATCAACACCACTGCACATCCTGGGCCCTTCACCTGTCCCAATCCCTCGAACTCCATCTCTTCTAGCCCCAGCCCTAGCCGTGTCTTCACCATACCCTCTGACCTTCCCCCCTCTGAGGCTGAGCATGCTGTTCTCAGCAAAGGACTCAGCTTTGTACCCTTACGTCCCCACCTCAATGAATTCCGGGCTCGACATGATGTTGAACTCTTCTTTTGTCGTCTTCGTCTCTGTGCCCACTTTCCGCTCTTCTGTCCCTCAGGTCCAACCCTGGCATTATCATCAAACCTGCTGACAAAGGGGATGCTGCTATCATCTGGCGCACTGACCTCTACCTCGCCGAGGCTGAGCGCCAACTCTCAGATACTTCCTCCTACCTCCCCCTGGGCCATGACCACACCACTGAACATCAAACCATTATCTCCAACACCGTCACCAACCTCATTTCCTCCAGATGCCTTCCCCCCCACGGCTTCCAACCTCAGTCTCCCAATCCTGGACAGCCCGCTTCTACCTACTTCCCAAAATCCACAAAAAGGACTATCCTGGTAGGCCCATTGTGTCAGCATGCTCCTGCCCCACTGAACTTATTTCCTCTTGCCTTGACTCCACCCTCACTCCCCTGGTCCATTCCCTCCCCACCTACATCCAGGATTCCTCTGACGCCCTACGTCATATTGACAGCTTCCAGTTCGCAGGCCCTAACCGCCTTCCTCCCAGACCAGGGCGGCCTGAGAGCTCTTCACTTCTTTGTTGAAAAGAGCCCTGAACAATTCCCATCCACCACCACTCTC
Organism: Mustelus asterias; assembly: GCF_964213995.1. Taxonomy (NCBI): domain Eukaryota; kingdom Metazoa; phylum Chordata; class Chondrichthyes; order Carcharhiniformes; family Triakidae; genus Mustelus; species Mustelus asterias. The sequence goes on along the minus strand of NC_135818.1, from coordinate 67,971,688 downwards.
CTCTGCCTGGCTGAACTTGTTCTGTCTCCCAACAACTTCTCCTTTAACTCATCCCACTTTCTCCAAATCAAAGGAGTAGCAATGGATACCCGCATGGGTCCAAGCTATGTTTGTCTTTTTATGGGGTATGTGGAACATTCTTGTTCCAGGCCTACCTGGGTCCCCTCCCACAACTCCTTTACCAGTACATCAATGACTATTTTGGTGCCGCTTCATGCTCTCATCCAGACCTCGAGAAATTCATCAATTTCGCTTCAGTTTCCACCCCTCCATCACCTTCACCTGGTCCATCTTCCCTTCCCTTCCTTGATCTTTGTCTCCATTTCCGGCAATAGACTATCTACCAATATCCATTACAAGCCCACTGACACCCACAGCTATCTGGACTACAGCTCTTCACACCCTACATCCTGTAATGACCCCATCCCTTTCTCTCAGCTCCTTCGCTTCCGTCGCATTTGTTCTGATGATGCCACTTTCCAAAGTAGTGCTTCTAATATCTGCTCCTTTTTCCTCAACCATGAATTCCCATCTACAGTTGTCGACAGGGTCCTCAACAGCACGCGGTCCATCTCCCGCGCCACGATCCTCACCCCCTCCTTTCCCTCCCAAAACAAGGATAGAATCCCCCTTGTTCTCACATTTCACCCCACCAGCCTCTGCATGCAAAGCATAATCCTCTGCCATTTTCACCGACTCCAGCGTGATGCCACCACCAAAAACATCATCCCTTCACTCCCTCTGTCAGTATTCCACAGAGACCATTCCCTCCGGGATAACCTGGTCCACCATACCCAACACCTCTCCCGTCACTCATGGCACCTTCCCATGCAATCACAGAAGGTGTAACGCCTGCCCCTTTACCTCTTCCATGCTTACCACCAAGGTCTAAAACACACATTCCAGGTTAAGCAGTGTTTCACTTGCACCTCTGTCAATTTGATCTATTGCATTCGCTGCTCCCAATGTGGTCTCCTCTATATCGGAGAGACCAAGCGTAGACTGGGCGATCACTTTGCTGAGCACCTTCAGTCTGTGCACAATCAGGCCCCTGACCCTCCGGTTGCTTGCCATTTTAACACATGATCCTGCCCCCATGCCCATGTCTGTCCTTGGCCTGCTCAATGTTCCAGTGAAGCTCAGCGCAAACTGGAGGAACAGCATCTCATCTTCCGGCTCGGCACATTACACCCTTCTGGTCTCAACATCGAATTCAACAACTTCAGATGATTTGCTCTACCCCACCTCGGCCCCTTTGTTTTACATAGAACATAGAACAGTACAGCACAGAACAGGCCCTTCGGCCCACGATGTTGTGCCGAGCTTTATCTGAAACCAAGATCAAGCTATCCCACTCCCTATCATCCTGGTGTGCTCCATGTGCCTATCCAATAACCGCTTAAATGTTTCTAAAGTGTCTGACTCCACTATCACTGCAGGCAGTCCATTCCACACCCCAACCACTCTCTGCGTAAAGAACCCATTTCATTTTATTCAATTTAATTTTTTACTGTTTTTTATCTTTTATTTCTTTATTGTCTTTCTTCATTTTTCTTCCCCCCCACTCTTTCACCCTACTTTATCCCCCTTCCCTTTTCTTTTCTCCCTCTTTTCTAAATTTTACCTCTGTCCCATCCATCCCCACCCCCAAACATCTTCATCTGTCACAGCTTACCCTCTCATTTTAGCTTCTCTGCCATTTGACCATTCACACTCTTTATTCTCTCTGTGGACAGCCATTAGCAGTCTTTTTCTTTGGTTTCTGTGGCTATGACTCATCTTTCATTCCCTCACCCTGCAGCATAAATATCTCCCACTTTCTATGCCTTTTAGCTTTCACAAAGGGTCATCTGGACTCGAAACGTCAGCTCTTTTCTCTCCTCACAGCTGTTGCCAGACCTGCTGAGATTTTCCAGCATTTTCTCTTTTGGTTTCAGATTCCAGCATCCGCAGTAATTTGCTTTTATGCCACCAATCTTGGTGTCATCTGCAACCCTACTAACCATGCCTCCTATATTCTCATCCAAATCATTAATATAAATGACAAATAACAGTGGACCCAGCACCGATCCCTGAGGCACACAGCTGGTCACAGGCCTCCAGTTTGAAAAACAACCCTCTACAACCACCCTCTGTCTTCTGTCATCAAACCAATTTTGTATCCAATTGGCTACCTCACCCTGGATCCCGTGAGATTTAACCTTATGCAACAACCTACCATGTGGTACCTTGTCAAAGGCCTTCCCAAAGTCCATATAGACAATATTGACTGCACTGCCCTCACCTACCTTCTTGGTTACCCCTTCAAAAAAACTCAATCAAATTCATGAGACATTTTCATCAAATGTTTCCTGGGACCAGATCCAGAAGGGGTACCTGATCTCTTCGAAGGTAACCAAAGCAATGTACAGACTTTCCCTTGTCAGATCAACGCTGCCTACTTTGGGTTTCACACTCCTGAGTTACCAAAAATCTGACATGAATGGGAGCACCTGGCGATTTAAATGACCAGCTGCCTCTGTGAACTGTACATGTACTAAATACAAACCGCTCTCCCATTCCCACCCCTGCAAAAAAATGATGTTGTGTTCGGGTATGGGACTTGTAATTTCTCAGATCACCTGCCATTTTTCCTATGGTGAAAGTCCAGGCCACCATCTTTTCAGGAAATGATCTAAAGTCACTCCTAGTTTCCAATAGGTTTAATTCCCATTTTGCCTAGTCATGACTGTCAAAGGTCCTTTCCCTCAATCTCCTGGGAATGCCGGAAATGAATTTGAGCAGTGATTACTTTTTCCGGCCTCACCAGAGCAAATCTCCCCAGTGTCCTTAAATTGCTGTGCATTCCTTCTCTTCAAACAATGGACAAGCTTTCATAGAATCATAGAAATCATAGAAACCCTACAGTGCAGAAGGAGGCCATTCGGCCCATCGAGTCTGCACCGACCACAATCCCACCCAGGCCCTTTCTCCAGCATTCAACTTGGTCGCAAAAACAGCCTCTTCCCTTGACAGCAACGGTTATTCCTGGTCAATCTTTCTCCACTAGATTCTCTCCCCCTCTCTGCTCCTGTCCAAAGTCAGCAATGTCAAGAGCACCTGCTTCTGCCTTTGTTACTAGGTGATAAACCTGGCACCTGCTTTTCAATAGCACATAGCCCAGTCTCAATGGCAACAAGGCCACACAGTCTTGTCCCCTGCAGAACTCTCAGCAGATCACATGACGTCCTTCATTACAACATTTAATCTAAAATGAAAGAAACATTCAAAACATCACCACCCTGTAAAACCTCACATTCATAACAAAACTATTGAGGGTGGCACAGTGGTTAGCACTGCTGCCTCACAGCACCAGGGACCCGGGTTCGATTCCTGGCTTGGGTCACTGTCTGTGCGGAGTCTCCCCATCTGCGTAGGTTCCCTTAAGGTGCTCCGGTTTCCTCCGAAACAGTCCGAAAGACGTGCTGATTAGGTGCATTGGCCATGCTAAATTCTCCCTCAGTGTACCCGAACAGGTGCCGGAGTGTGGCGACTAGAGGATTGCAGTGTTGATGTAAGCCAACTTGTGACACTAATAAATAAACTTCTACTTTAGAATCTAAGGATACGAGGTAGGTTCAACGCAAATAATACATGGTTGTCTCTCAAAATGTTCCAGCTATGAACGAACACTGGAAAGCATTCATTCCTGTGTGCATTTAATGAAAAAATGCACTTAAAGTGTCTATATTAAAGTGTCTAGTCTGATGGTCATTAAACATCAATTATTATTCTATTTATCTTGTTGATTTTGTTTTAAGTTGAAACATTTACTGCGAATAAGTTGAAATTCGGGCACAAAATATTCGTAATTTTGAAAATGGTTAGTCTCGTGGGTCTGAGTAAATTAGATTCTATATCATTAAATATTTAACAAATGTGCTGATGCCTGCATACTAAAGTCAGTGGAATGTTATACGACACATGAAAATGTGAGTTGGCTCAAATAAGTTAATTTGAGTTTACGCATTGGTGAAATTTGGCCATTTATTTAAGATCAACTTGAATATCCCTTTGAAAAAAAAACTACACAAAATTGGACAACCTCACTGCCCTTGTGTCAGCTAAATCAAATGGAATACATTAATAGCGGATATTAAAAACCCTGAAATTAATTGAATTTCTGAAAATAACAAAATATTATAATTTTCCATGGTGGCCATAATGTTTCCAATTTATATCCTTCTGATGGTAAAACGGACACTTCTGAATGCATTTTAGATTCGTTTTCAGCATCCTACAAGTTTTGTGAAAAACAACAGTTCAAATCATCGCTGTAAAGTTGCAGGGTTAGATGGAAATGACGACTAACAACTTAAATGGTTTAAGTTTATTTATTGTTGTAACAAGTAGGCTTACATTAACACTGCAATGAAGTTCCTCTGAGTCCCCCCTAGTTGCCACACTCTGGTGCTTGTTCGGGTACACTGAGGGAGGATTTAGCATGGCTAATGCACCTAACCAGCACATCTTTCGGACTGTGGGAGGAAACCGGAGCACCTGGAGGAAACCCACGCAGACATGGGGGGAACGTGCAGATTCCGCACAGACAGTGACCCAAGCTGGGAATTGAGCCCGGGTCCCTGGCGCTGTGAGGCTGCAGTGCTAACTACTGTGCCACAGTGCCACCAGGTTTACTTAAGAGCTGCTGAAAAACTCTATGTGCTGAGTATGGGGTCAGGATGGGAAGAATTCTTGCACTACCAATACACAGTCTACATCTTCCCCATTTGATGACCTGCACCACCATGTTGGATGGTGGCATCAGAAACAGACAACTCACAAGATACAGAGCACAAACTTGGGCCACCAAACCTGGTGCAAAACTCAACAGTCGGAATGTTACCGCCATATACACCAACAGGATTTTCCCATCCCACTGCAGTGAACGAAGATTTGGCTGGGTGTCAAATTCTCCGATCTCACTGCAGCAGGAGCATGGCATAGACGGCCATTAAGATCATACCCCGTTTAACAAAAAAGCCCATGCATAAACTAAGTCCTTGAACTTGGAGTTTTGTCTGCTCAGGCACCCCAAGCATTTAATCGTACAAGTTGAGGATGCTGGGGATGCACCCAGGTTGTTGTTCACTGGGCAAATGACATTGGTCATGCATAGTGGCTGCAAGACTTGATGCGCTGGGAGGGCCTCCACCTCCACCAGTGCAGGGCACAGACTGTGTACTCAATGGGCGGAATTTTACCGCACCGCCTGCCATAGGAATCGGAGCGGGCATGGGGTGGACAATGGGAAGGTCCACTGACCTCGGGATGTTATGGTTTCGGGATGAGCGAGGCCATAAAATCCTGCCTGATGTTTCGAGTTCTGTGGCAGTGGGTGGTGCTGGTTTGAGTATCTGTAACGAATGACACTGGTTTGTAATGTAGAGAGCACCATCTGAGGCAAGCAACCACATAGCTGTCTGGTTGGTGGGGGGGGTTGAGGACCACTGCCACTTTATCATGGCCATGTGTGGTTTGCATTCTGACTGTCTGACCTGCTTAGAGTGTGCAGAGTTTGTGGACTTTGCAGTCATAGTACCCCCCCCCACCCCGCCCCGTTTTGTCGTTGTTCCATGAGGGCTCCATCCACATTTGTTTCCACTTTGGGTTGCGGAAGGTCTTTGATGACAGGGATCATGGTTCTGGTATGTCTGGAGCGTGTTCTCTGTCCTGAAAGCGGGCAGCCCTGTTTTGGCAAATTTGTAGTTAGTCGTGCGGCACAGACGTCCGTGTGGTCACAGAGGCATTTTTCAAGGAGGTGCTTGGCTGAGCATACTGCCTGCTCTGCCAAACCATTCGATTGTGGGTAGAGGGGGAGCTGCTTCTAATGAAGTCCCGTTGCGTGCAAGTTCCTTGAAATCCCTGGAGACAAACTGCCATGCGACGTCCATCAACATCATCATGTGTAGCAAAATGTCTCTTCAGCTTTTCAATCACTGCGGTGCTCTTCATGTTGGGCAGATAATTGACTTCATACCAGCCCGAGAATGAATGAACCTGACTAGGTGGACCGTAGTACAGTGCAGGGTGGCTATGCCTTCTGTGTGTATGGCTTGTCCACGTATGCAACAAGATTTGCCTAGTTGGTGGAATCTAGTTCAGCACAGGGATCAATTTCCCACAGAAGTGGCTTCAACAAAATGTTGCATTTTGCTCAGGTGTTGATTTCGACTTTAAATTTTGTATCACAGCAAGCAGTATTTTATGTTGTAGATATTTCACCTTTCCCCGTGAGAAAATCAACACTTTCACAGTAGGATGTGTTGAGAGACTCCACACCCTCATTGATTTGATTTGCCTCCAGCTCATTCACTTGTTTGAGTACCGAACCTTGGATGGGTAGCTGGCTGCAACATGGCTGGCAGTAACCATAAAAACTCTACAGTGCAGGAGGCCATTCGGCCCACCGAATCTGGACCAACAACAATCTCACCTTGGCCTTATCCCCATAACCCCACATACTGACACCACTAATCCCTCTAACCTACGCATCCTGGGACACTAAGGGCAATTTAGCATAGCCAATGCATGGCTAGGGACTGTGGAAGGAAACCGGAGCACCTGGAGGAAACCCATGCAGACACAGGGGGAATGTGCAAACTCCATATAGACAGTAACCCAAGCTGGGAATTGAACCCAGGTCCCTGGAGATGTGAGGCAGCAGTGCTAACCACTGTGCCACCATGCTGTCCAGTGTTGCAGGTCCAAGTTAGAGCAACTTGCCACAGTAGTGACAAGTGGTTGTGACTTGGACCTGCAACACTTGGCAAAGTGATTCCATTCACCACATTTTTGCAGCATTTATTAAATGCAAAGCACGCACTACTTTTTTATGGATGCTGGCTGCTACAGATCCACAGTGTGTGTTCTGTACTGAGATAATTTCTGTTTCTCGCCTTAATTACTTCCCTGGCGCGCCTCTGGGAATGCTCACTTTTGGTGGATTCTAACATCATTTTAGTCGGAGCAACTGCTTGTGCACAGCATTACTGCATATTCCACACACAATGCGGCGTTTAAGAGTTCATCGATGAGGGTACCGAACACACACTTTTTTTGCCAGAAGTCGAGGAATATGATTGTACCGATTTGTCAAGTTTCTGGTTAGCGGTGTTTAAAAACGTGCCTGTCCAAGATGACATCTTTTACCGGCCCCCGGATCTGTTTGAATATTTCTAACAGTAGCTCAGGGTTCTCTTAGTCATCCTCCCCTTGGGAGACAAAGGATTCATATTTCCTGGCCGCCTCGGGGCCTGCTAGGTGCAACAATGTGGATGCTTCCATCCTCTACAATTATCAGAGAGACCAGCATAGCCGTCGACAAGCCGGTCTTTTTCAAACTTCTTCCAGTTGTCGGCAATATTTTTGTTGAAGATGAGCGGGTGAAATCCTTGTGCCATCTCGGCCTGCTCCTGACACCGTGTAAAGTTGCTAGGTTGTGTGTCAATGATGACAAAGGGCTAACCACTGGAACAGTTTACTTACAGAGTTCTTTAGCCGCTCTTACTTGCTGAGTGTGTGGCCATGCCGGAAAGAACTCCCGCACTACCAACACGTCACTTCCTGTGTACAGATCACAACATACACATGATTTGCCCTCAGTGTGATACTTAAGTTTATGCAAATTGGCTGGTATTAGAGCAACGAAATGCATCAGGTTTATCTCGCGAAACGTATCTGCTAATCTGATCAATAATGTAAGACCGAAAAGGAAATTGGATGCAGCCACAAAAAACATTTGGTTTTTTTCTATAGTAGGCGTCCTGAGATGAGCAGCACGTCTGTGCTAATCTATTCACGCGGAGTTACTTTCCTGCTCTCTCTGGCTGTGTGATTCAGTAACTATACATCATGGTCATTGTTAATCAGCCAGGGACCAATTAAATTTCATCCTCATGCCATATGTCAAGCTACAGCAACTGATGCCGTGATTCCATCACTCCCTTTCATATTCAGTAAACTCATAACTTTATGGATTGCTGACCACCTGAAAATGAGACCAAAGGTACTGAATTATTTAAGAACAAAGAAAATTACAGCACAGGAACAGGCCCTTTGGCCCTCCAAGCCTGCGCTGACCATGCTGCCTGACTGAACTAAAAACCCCTACCCTTGCTGAGGGTATTACATATGTAATAAGTCTTAGTCAAAACTTTCTTTTGGAGGGGGCTGAAGGATCACCACATCTCAGCTCACATAATTGATTGGCAAATGTTTTTAATGTTGATTTGAAGTAGTCATTTGAAGTAGAGTTCGGCCCAACTTGTCCATGCCGCCCTTTTTTTTAAACCCCGAAGCTAGTCCCAATTGCCCGCATTTGGCCCATATCCCTCTATACCCATTTTACCCATGTAAATGCTTTTTAAAAGACAAAATTGTACCCGCCTCTACTCCAGAATTTTCCTCCATTTATCCTAATAAGATCCTCAAGGTCCATGCTGGGTGGCACAGTGGTTAGTACTGCTGCCTCACAGCTCCACGGACCCAGGTTAGATTCCCGGCTTGGGTCACTGTCTGTGTGGAGTTTGCACATTCTCCCCTTGTCTGCGTGGGTTTCCTCCGGGTATTCCGGTTTCCTCCCACAGTCCAAAGATGTGTGGGTTAGGTGCATTGTCCATGCTAAATTGCCCCTTAGTGCCTCAGGATGCGTAGGTTAGGGGGATTAGTGGGGTAAATATGTGGGGTTATGGGGATGGGACCTGGATGGGATTATAGTCCGTGCAGACCCGATGGGCTGAATGGCCTTCAGCTGCACAGAGTGTTTCTATGTCTATGTTTTTTCTATGTCAATAGAATGCAGTATAAGAAAACTGACACAGCAATGTATTACAATAGCAAAAGAACATCTTGTGAAATAGAATCTGGCCCACAGGCCCATTTTGCCAAGTCAGCATTTAAGTTAAGGAAACATAATTAAATATCACAGCAGTAACTGCGTTGCCTCATCTTGTACTCAACTTCCAGCTACACCACACAAATGAGGTCAGTCAAGCAAAGTACCATGACATACGCACAGCTCACATTGCAGTATATCTTTTATTCCACTCTTTTGCACTGCTCCCACCCTTTCCTCTCCTTATACCAGTGACAGCTTGCTGGTGAACAGTTCAATCACCCTCGGATACCCTTTCCACTCCCGATTAGTTTGTACTGCGAAAGGCATTAGATTATCTGACGCCAGGCGTCATTACAGCCAAGGTTGACTGTCTTCATGTTCAACTTTTAATCATTCAATCCCAGGAACAGGAATCCTACCTGTATGTTTTTTTTCCCTTCCCCAACCCCAGGACAATGATGCTGATTGTAGCAGTGTACTAATGCCTTGGCTGGGATTAGTGAAATCTGTGCTATTGATTGAACATTGGACTATCCTAGGCTGCATTGTTCAGCTACTCATTGGGGTGAAATTGCTGAGCTTGATTAGAACAGTACTATGATACTGTCTGCAGAAGCAGTGTTTTAGGATTTTTGCTCTCACTTTTGAGAAGCTCCACAATAGACTTAGTGTATTTGTACGGCAGTGAGAAACTAGCTATAGCATATCAACAGTAGAGTCTGAACTGCTACTTTGTCCTGGTATTATTACTTTGACTCCCAGAAGTAGAAGAATGAGCAATTGATTGGCTAACTCATTTCTGAAGACATTTAACAATACCACTTTCATAATAGCTGTACAGTGGGTTACTGTAAAATAGGTCAAAATACCACTGTATTAACATACCATTTAAACAGTAGTTTCTGAAAGAATATATAGTATGTTGGTTGTGTAAATTAAATGTTCCATTTTCACTAACGCAGTGATTTATTATAGGCGTTGGATTATAACCAATTGAGATTATACTATAAACAGCCTGCTTCACTGTAATGGAATGCAAATCTAATATGTGCACTCCAAAGGGAATTAAAATAAGGAACCAGCTATTCTTGACAAATTTAACATGCAACATCTGTAGAATACAAACTGTATACTGCACCCAAAGCTGGATACCCTTCTATTTACACATCATATTTCTTACAACAGTCTACAGGCACGTGTTGAAATTGGATTGCTTAATAGTTTTGTTAGTATGAAACACATATAACCTAAAATGCAACAGGAAAACCCAGAAACCAAAGGCCAGTGGCCTTACAGCTTTGCATTAGCAGGCAGATGACTTTAACACATGGAAACCAGTCAGTTAAATAAGTTACAGATCAATTCCATTCAAATCACATAGCACAAGTGGAACCTGCCATATGGTAACTCCTGTAACATTTCCACCAGTGCAAAGTAACAGAAAATGTTTCCATAGAACCATAATATGTTCGGTGGTGCGTTCCAAGTAGCAACACTTTACAGAATTAATAAGACAATGATAAAATACTAGATGGCAAGTTGTGTGCCTACCGTACACTACTGTGCGTTATTTTTCATATTTTATTTTATTATTTATTAGTGTCACAAGTAGGCTTAAATTCACACTGCAATGAAGTTACTGTGAAAAATCTCTTAGTCGCCACACTCCGGCGCCTGTTCGGGTTCACTGAGGGAAAATTTAGCATGGTCAATGCACCTGACCAGTATGTCTTTCGCACTGAGAGGGGAAACCGGAGCACCCGGGGGAAACCCACATGGACATGGATAGAACGTGCAGACTCCGCACAGACAGTGACCCAAGCCAGAAGTTGAACCCTAGTGCTGTGAGGCAGTAGTGCTAACCACTGTGCCGCCTTCATATATATGGTCCACCTTAAGATAAGAATAGCTGTATCCACTGAGGGTTCTTCATAAAAAAAAGCCCAACCTTTCCTTTTCCCAATTAAAGATTTACAGTTCACTTGTACAGTTAAAAACAAAACCAAATGTTAACACAAGGTCAAATCAGAAACGACAACACCAAACGTTGCCCCACCCAATAAAATCTGATGTCATTTCAAGAACAAAAGCTTATTGTATTTTGCAGTGAACCCAACCCTCGATCAGCACATCCTGTATCTTTTGTTTCTTTTCCTCAAATTAGACGCATGCACAAGGGACAAGGTTAAACTAAACTTTGATTTCCACTTTTTAATGTTTTTTAAAAACTCACATGATTGCCAGCTTTACAGCTATTTAACCATGAGTTTGGGTCCGAGGCTATCTTTCACATCTGTCAGCAATGTCATAATTTGGAGCGAGCTTTGCAAAGGCTTCAGGAACATAACTGGATCCAGCAGCCAATGGAAGGAGACTTGCTGGCATAATCACAACCTGCCAAATGTTGCTGACTAATTGAAAATAATAGAATTAGTACCACCTACAGCTCCAAGTTACAGTTCTTCTGACAGCCCCAGATTTGGGGAAAATACAAGTACAACAATAGGACAAATCAAATCAGGGGCATTACAACTGGTTGAAGGAGCCCCAAGTTAGGAAGGAGTGTTTCATCCAGGATTACTGCTCCTGATTACTATCTGGAGAGCACCATTGCAAGTCGATGCTTGTGAAAGTTAGACGTGGCTGATGTCAAATGCCACTGACACAACCTCAAGTGAAATCACAAATGAAGAACGGTTATTTGAAAGTGGTCATGATGTGGAGATGCCGGCGTTGGACCGGGGTAAACACAGTAAGAAGTCTAACAACACCAGGTTAAAGTCCAACAGGTTGCTTTGGTAACAAACGCCACTAGCTTTCGGAGCGTGCTGCTCCTTCGTCAGGTGGAGTGGGAGGTCGGAGGAGCAGCATGCTCCGAAAGCTAGTGGCGTTTTCTACCAAATAAACCTGTTGGACTTTAACCTGGTGTTGTTAGACTTCTTAATTTGAAAGTGGCACAGACAGCAACAGGAATATTGCGACTTGTAACTATACTCTAACAGGGAGTCAATACTTCAGAGGAAAGGGGTTGGAAAAAGACAAACGTTGAATTAAAAAGTAATTGAAGGTAGCATTAAGAACTTCAGGAAATTCATTAAATTGCACACAGAAATCTATGTCAATGTAGCATAAAGTAGATTGCTAGTGTCCCCAAACTTAAAATCTCCAAACTACTACAGTTTAAGTTTGAGCTTATTTATTAAGGCCAGAAGTAGGCTTAACACTACATTACATTAATACTGCAATAAAGCTACTGTGAAAATCTCCTAGACACCACACTCCAGTGTTCAGGTTACACTGAGGGAGAATTTAGCTCGGCCAATGCACCTAACCAACACATCTTTTGGACTGTGGGAGGAAACCGAAGCACCCGGAGGAAACTCATGCAGACCACGGGGAGAATCTGTAGACTCTGTACAGACAGTGACCCAAGCCAGGAATCGAACCTGGGTCCCTGGCGTTGTGGGGCAGCAGTGCTAACCACTGTGCCGCCCAGATAGATCTTGATGAAAATAGCCTTGGGGCTGTATCATACATTGGGATGAGCAATCTACTGAAATATTCTCTTTTAAAAATACAGGACTGGACAATAAAAATTCCTTGTAGCATGATGCATAGAGTAAAATAACGAATTACTATAAATCAATTATTTTAAAAAGTTATTTGCTGAAGCAATTGCGCCTTTTTCCTCCTCTTGAAGATTGCCGGGTGGGACCACCAGAACTAGTCCACTGGCCACCAGACTGAGTCCATAAATGTGTGTCCAGTCAGCAACAAAGCAGGAATTTGTGCACTTCATGGCTTCAGGGTGTCCCAAATCACTGCATCGTTAATGAAGTACTTTTGAAATGTAGGGAAACGTGATAAAGCCAATTTGTGCACAGCAAGTGCCCCATCGGGGTTGATCCCCTCAAAACAGAGAAGGTTGAGAAGAGATTGGATACAGGTGCACCAAAATAATGAGGTGTGGGCTGTCTAGACAGAGCAAGCTGTTCCTCTTGGTGGAAGGGCCGCAAGCCAGAGCGCACAGAATTGCTGCAAAAGAACGAAAGGTGACACGAGAAAAAACATGTTTACACGGCAACTGGGGTGATGATTTGGAATGCACTGTCTGAAAGGATGGTGGAGACTGATTTAATCACGGCGTCGAATTAGTTAAGTACTTGAAAAGAAAAACTTTCAAGGGTTTGGGGAAAAGAAGGGCAACGTGGGACTAGCTGGATTGCTCTCCGAGAACCAGCACAGATTCAATTGGATAAATGTCTCGCTTTGGCACTTTAACCATGGGATAATGAGCAAATAACTTTATGCAATTTTTGTTGACGGATAAAATTTTGGCTTAGGGCATTGGGAGAACTCCCCTGCTCCTCAAATAATGCCATGGGATCTTTCATGCTCGTTTGATTTTAATTCTCATTTGAATGCTGGCATCACTGACAGTACAATCCTCCCTCATTGCTCTGCTGAAGTATCAGCCTAGATTATGTACTTAAATCTCTGCAGTGGCACTTTAACCCGTGACCTCTGACTCAGAGGTAAGAATGCTACCATTGAGACAAAGTTATCGTCCAAGTATCCATCCCGTTAAGATTTGTCCATTATTTATGGCAGTTGGTAAACTTCACAATTATTCTCTATTCTCACTGACAGGATGGGGTAGATATTCTGGGCAAAAACATCACTGAGAAATTGTGCTGGTCACAGTAACTTCCATAACAGAGTTTTCTGGTTAGTGTTCTCTCATATGCTGAAAGATGTAATATTTATAAATTAAGCGGGAAAACTGGAAATGTAAATTAGGTCCGTCAGCATGTCACAAAATCCCTACAGTGCAGGAGGCCATTTGGCCCATCGAGCCTGCACTGACAACAATCCCACCCAACTCCTATCCCTGTAAGCCCACATATTTACCTGCTAATTCCCCTGACACTAAGGGGTAATTTAGCATGGCCAATCCACCTAACCCGCACAGCTGTGTGAGGAAACCAGAGCACCCGGAGGAAACCCACGCAGACACAGAAAACATACAAACTCCATACAGACTGTCACCCAAGGACGGAATTGAACCTGGTCCCTGGCACTGTGAGGCTGTGCCACTGAAGATGGAACATTTTGAATGTGATCAGAACTGGGAAACAAGTGAACAATGCAAATGTGGAGGATGGAACATCAAGTAAACATGTACTCGGGTGACTACCACTTTAACTCTAAGGAGTTAACGGGCCTAAAAGCAGACAGATATTGTTTAAGAACTGGGACACGAATGTTAGATGATATAGTCCACTCTTAATAATTTGAAGTTTCTTCTAAACAAATTTGAATTGTAGGAACATAGGAATTAAGATCAGAAGTAGGCAGTTCAGCCCAAGGTGCCTGCTCTGCCCTCGAATCAGATCATGGCTGATCTCTTCCTGGCCTCAAATTATGGTGTGTTTCAAATGAAGCAATATAAATGATGTAACAAATGAACAATTTGACACCAAAAATGTATGTTGGATTAAGAGCAGTAGATTCGAAGATCATTAAAACTTGCAGTGGAAAGACATATAAAGAGTGAAGATTAACGTAAATAAAATATTGGTTCAGAATCAATTGATACTGTTTGAAAAATCTAATGGCAGGCGTTAGTTTAGTTATGCTCAGTTTAAACCAACCCATCAGCTTTAGGCGCTGAAGTTCAGTTCCAACAACACATCAGCAAATCCCACATAATCACAGATAAATGTTATGGGAAAGGGTCCCATAACTCGTTCATGATGTGGTGTGATCACTTGCCACCTCCCAAGTTCCCGAGTTGAAACTTGGGTGAGGGGGAGGAGTGTGTACAATTCGACTCACCCAGATGTAACTAACTGAGCCACATGAGTAAGTTTCAAGGAGTTTCTTCTGTCCCCCCCTCCCCTCCCCTCCCCTCTTTTTTGGCCGCGGAAACTGCAGCTTCGCTTTATTGCATCCTCGGATTCTTCGAGTCTGAGATCATTTTATTTACAGGAAAAAGCTGCCACCCATTGCATGTAGCCTTAACACAGTGCTCAGTGAAACCCCCCCTTCCCCTCCCCTGTGCAGCCAGTGCTAACCAAGGGGGAACTCCTTGCCTACAATCCCAACCCTTTATCCCGGGGAAAGGGGGAAACTAATCTCGGCCTAAACAGGTAACAGGAGTGGGGGGGATTTAACCCGGCTGGAGGTCAGTGTGCAGCCCAAGGCCTGAAGGGTCTCTCTCTCTCTCTCACACACACACACTCACCTGCATAGTGGTCGAAGACTGTGGGCACATACTCTTCGGGGAAGGCGTCGTTGGCGTAACTCATGAGCAGACAGGTCTTCCCCACCGCTCCGTCTCCCACCACCACACACTTCAACATGTCCCGGTGCTGCTGCTGGGCTGGCGGCCGCTGCTGCTGCTCTTTCCCAGGCATCGTCCTCAGCGCTAGCTCCTGGCCATCTGGAACGGCCCCGCTCTCTCTCTGTGTGTCTCTGCCTCTGTCTGTCTGCTGGACTCTCTGTCTGTGGCCGGTCCCTGCCCCACTTCTCCCAGCCTCCCCGCACTCCCTCTCCAGCCTCAGGAAATGAGTTTCCCGGTAAATCCAAATTAGGAGATGTGCAAAGCGGCAGCTAATACAATGGGAGCTCTGTATGTGTGTGTGTCACGGAACTGCGCCAGGATCTTTAGTTTAAATCCCAAGAGCGTCTGCTTCCTTCCAGTGCGTGTGTGTAGGCTTATTTTTAAAAATACAACGAATTGCAAAAGTACCCAACCCTCTCTTTCTATTTTCTTTTTTTAAAACGCAAGGATCTTCAGCGACTGGACTTTTTTTAAAAAATTCGATGGTGCTGGAATGCGGGCTTCATTTCAAATTGGCCCTGGGTGTAATCTGATAGTTCATGTGCACAACATGGGAGTGAACAGATAAATGTCTACAGTTAAGGGAAAGACTGTAAAGCAATATGCAATTTTGTAATTTGGATTCCTCAGGGGATTGATGAGTGTGATTTAGATGCAGAATCTGACTAGTTCCCCGAGACAAATATTTGTGAGTTGGAATACGAAAATTTGTGACAATCTTATGTTGGTGCAATTGCTAACTAACTCAGATTTAGTGATTTAAGTGGAGGTCTATTACCACCACGATGGGATTGCTGGTTCTCCGGCCTCCCGAAGGCCAAAACATTGTTAGGAAAAGTCTTGACTCATGAACTTCCTTTGTTCATTATCTTGTCTACAATGCAAAAGGACAATTTTTATACATCGTCTATTAGTTAACGTTTGCCCGTTGCACTTTGTTGTACATTTTGGTATCTTAATTGAAGGGGACCCATGTGTATTTAAATATATATATATATAAATATCAAGTAGAAACAAACTTTTTAAAATTTGAACTCTGAAAAGTCTCGAGCCAAGGCTGCTTCGAAACTTGCAGTCTTTCTGAAACAGAAGGCAATCTAAAATTGGAGTTGTAACCTATACACTAAAGCAGCTTTGTAAGTTTCCGTTTTCCACGTTTTTTAGACAAATAATGGTGAATTGTCTTAGAGTCATATAGAATATATATTTACTTATGAATAAATCTTTAAAATGTATTCTTTGTTTGCCTGTCTTTTGAAGATCCATTGTCACCTCTCACATGTGTCTCCCAGAAATCATACATAAATTATTCGATTTCGACCTCTTCTTTTCGTTAAAATAAAAGACACAGCGGTTATGCCATTGAAAATGGTTCAGTGTATGTTTTCCGGACTGCTGTTTCCTGTGATACTGTATTCAATGGCAGTGGAACTTGCTCTGGCGTGTAAATATTTATCTTAAGAGTAGAACACACACACACAGACAAAATAGAGAGACCTTAAAGGATGATATCTTCCTCGTGTAGGCAACTAATGCCATCAACCCCCTTCCCCACATCTGCTGCCCCAAAACAGAATCAGGAATCTGGGCAATATATTATTTTAACTGTGGGAAATTGTGGCGGAAATCAAATATTCCAATCATTCCTGTGGAACCCGATATGTTGTTTAAATCTTAATCCAAGAAACAGGTTTAGGTGCAAACATGGTTGGCTTTGGCTTATGTTTAAACTATTTCCCCAAGGGAATATGTGCTAAAGCGTGTTAGACCATAAGATATAGGAGCAGAGTTAAGCCATTCAGCCCATCAAGTCTGCTCTACCATTCATCGTGACTGATAATTTTCTCAACCCCATTCTCCCGCCTTTTCCCCATAACCTTTGATCCCCTTACCAATCAAGGACCTTTCTATCTCTGTCTTAAATACACTCAATGACCTGGCCTCCACAGCCTTCTGTGGCAATGAACTCCACAGATTCACCATCCTCTGACTGAGAAGTTCCTCCTCAGCTCGGTTCTATTCTGAGGCTGTGGCCTCAGATCCTAGTCTCCCCTGCTAATTGAAACATCTTCCCCACGTTTACTCTATACAGGTCTTTCAGTATTCTGTAAGTTTCAATGAGATCCCCATCATCCTTCTAAACTCCATTGAGTATAGACACAGTGTTGTGGAAGGAAGGGGGGTATCACTCATTTTCCTTCCATGTTATGGTAATCAAATATATAAACCCATATCCATTGGGTGTGTTCTAGATTACATAGCCAAGTAATTCCTGGAGATAGGGTATTTTTTATTTTCAAATTTGCTTAAATTCTCTGGGAGCTTGTGTTGCAAAAGGACCAAATTTCAATCACCCCACAGACATTCTCAATTAAAAGTAAAAGCGCATTTTTGTCATGGTGAGGAAAAGCAGTGTAAGAGAAATCAACAATTACTGAAGACATTTAATGAGAACATAACTTCTGAAATGACGATGGAATGTGCATTTCTAAGCTGCTGAAAATGACCACAGATCTATTTGATTCCTCAGATTTCTCTCCTAACATCAACATATAAAGGCATGCCGTAAGTTTTTTAGTGTCACAAGTAGGCTTACATTAACACTGAAATGAAGTTACTGTGAAAATCCCCAAGCCGCCACACTCTGACGCCTGTTCGGGTACACTGAAGGAGAATTTAGCATAGCCAATGCATCTAACCACCACGTCTTTCGGAAACAGCAGCTCCCGGAGGAAACCCATGCAGACATGGGAAGAACATGGAGACTGCACAGATAGTGATCCAAGCCAGGAATCAAACCCCAGTCCCTGGTGCTGTAAAGCAGCAGTGCTAACCACTGTGCCATATAACCTTGGAGTTGATGGTGACTTAATGGACTATTGAAAAAGAACATTATGTCTTTCAAACTTAATTCATACAGGTCAATACCTTTAAAATAAATCTTAATAAACATTAAAGAGAAGTGTGCCTTTCCCTTAATCTAATATATTGCATTAGTGTAGCGCCTGCAATCACAAGTGCACTGGGGAAATACAGCCATTATATATGCTTGACACATAGGGCGGAATTTTACCAACACGTCTGTCTGAGGATCGTACGATCCAGCCCGAGGCCAACGGAGAATGCCGTTCTCCGAGCCTCACCCGCCCCCGGATTTGGGACAGACATGCTGGTAAAATTCCGACTATAGAATCATAGAATAGAATCATAGAATCCCTCCATGGAAAGAGGCCAATCAGTCCATCGAGTCTGTACCAGCTCTCTGACAGAAAGGCCCACCCTATCCCTGTAACCCCACCCATTTATCTCACTAATCCCCCTAACCTACACATCTAGGGACACAAAGGAGCAATTTAGCATAGTCCACTTAACCTGCACATTTAGCATGCATAATTTTTATATAAGTTCTTATTTTAGGACCTTTAGATTTTGGATTATTTCATACAAAAATCAGGCATGATATACTGTACAATTACTTCCCTCTCCCCATGCTCTAATTACTGAAATGTGAAAATCTGACGTGTTTACTCATTTTGAATCTGATTTCCTTAGTTAGCTATGAATCTTTGTAAGTTCTTTCATCTGCTATGTAGTGAGTGGAGATTAATCATTTTATAGCATGAAACTTGAGTATTGGTGATAAAGAGACATGCTGTGGAGCTTTTTGTCTTGCACTCATCAGATCAGATCGCAAGATTACCATTAGCAAAGGGAACAACAATGTATGCTGCATGAGACGAGAGTGCTGATTGGTTGGCAAGTGGACTCTGATTGGTAGAGGCATTACCATGGAAAATGGAGCAGGGAATAGTTAACTGACGAATTTGAACAAAAGCCTGGCAGTTAACTGTTCCCTGCTTCATTCTCTATGGCAACGCCTCTATCAATCATTAGATTGTGAACTCAACTGTGACTTTGATGTTTTAAAAACTTTTAAAATTCCAGAATTTTTAAAATCTCTTCACTGAATTCCAGCTCCATTAATATTCGGTTCATGTACGTGGCTGAAAATTAAAGCCTAAGGACACGTAGAACAGTAAAGTGCGAGGTGAGGATAGGTTGGGCCACACGGAGGTTCCCAGGTAGTATTACATTATCTATTAATCCAGAGACAGGTAGACCCATTGATTCAGCCTGCTCCTGCTCCGCTGAACTGACTTCTTCCTATCTTGATTCTTTCTTTTCTCCTCTTGTCCAGTCTCTTCCTACTTAGAACTGTGATTCTTCTGATGCCCTCTGTCACTTTAACTGTTTCCTGATCTTAATTCTTGGATATTCAATAACTTTACATCTCCATCTACACCTCCATCCCCAGCCAGGTTGATCCAAAAACGCTCTGCTTCTTGAAAGGATACCCAACCAGTCCCTATCCACCACCGCTCTCCACTACCTGGCTGAACGTGTTCTCACATTGAACAACTTCTCCTTCATCCTCACTCATTTTCTCCAAATAATAATTGTTGCTATCAAGCCATCATGCTATCTGCATGGTTCCAGCTAGGTCTGACTTTTTGTGGAATGTGTGGAATCTTTTTTGTTTCAGCCCTACTCATTCCCCCATCCGCTCACCTCTTTTACTGGAATCTATATCAGTGCCATTCCCTGCTCTTGCACTAAACTGGAAAGTTTAATCAAATTTGCTTCCACCTTCCACCCTTTTGTCATCACAAGATCTATTTCAACTCTTTGCTTCCCTTCCTTGACTTCTCTCCCTCTGTTTCTGGGGATAGGCAATCAATGTTTACTTTGCGCCCACTAACTCTTACAGCTACCTCAACTACACTTCTTGACACCATGCTTCCTGCAGGACTATACATCATTATCCTAGTTTCTCTGTGTCCCTTGCATCTGTTCTGATAACACAACTCTCTGGAACTCTCAAAACACAGTGGAAACAGAGCCTTTGAATATTTTTAGGGCAGAGCTGGATAAATTCTTGATTAACAAAGGGCTGAAAGGTTATCAGGGATAGATGGCAACGTGGGGTTGAAGTTACAATCAGATCAGCCATGATCTTACTGAATGGTGGAGCAGGCTCAAGGGGTCAAGCGGCCAATTCCTGTTCCTAATTCGCATCTTCACGTACGCACACACACACCACATTTGACCATGTTTATTTATTTCACTTACCTCTGCTCTCACTCTATCCCCATTCATCTCAGAAACATGACAGGGTTCTCCTTGTCCTTAACTTCCATCATATAAGCCCCTGTATATAAGGATTGTGCACCATTTCTGCCCCCACTACTGAACACATCTTTCCCTCTGCTTCCAGCCGTCCAAAGGGCTTGCTCCCTCTGTGACATCCTGGTCCACTACTCTGTCACTTCCAACACTCTTCCCTTTCCTACAGCATCCCATCAGGCAGTGCCATGGGGGAGGGGGGGCGGGACCTGCTGGGGGCATGGCCTAATGAGGGCCAGGCCTGATGGGGGCAGGGACTAATGGGGGCAATCGGTGGGGGGTCCCGCTGTCACTCTGCACTTTGGGATCGTAGCAGAGGGAGGGAGGCCAGCCATTGGGCTTGGCCATCGGGGTGGGGAGGGCGGGGGGGGGCGGTGTTGCGGCTTCGGCCTGCCAGGCGGATGGAGGGTGGGTCGGGGTTGTCAGGGGTGGCGGGGGGGTGGGGGGGGGGGGGGCGGGTATTGATCGTGAGATCGGGGCTCCTGTGGGAGGATGGGAAGTGGGGAAGTGGTCGAGGCGGGGTGGGGGGGGAGGGGGTGTTGGGGCTGGGCCTGGGCATGCTTGGGGGGCCAGCGATCAGGCCATGGAGCGGTGAGAGAGCTGGCGATGCGGGGTATCGTTGACCAGCAATTGGGAGGCCTGCAGTGCAGGGCTAATTCATGTGACGATCTCGGCACTGACAGTGGCCTGCACAGTGCTATGCTGCTGGCCTCTCCAGCAGGAATAGACCCCGCTCACAGGTTTTGTTCGTGATTCATGCTGGGGGAGTGCACAGTGCACAGAGTGTGGGAGATTCTTCTCTGAGCTCCCGCTGGAAAAAAAACAGCATGATTTACTCCAGTTTTCACACAAATTCAACACTTAGAAGTTTTTTGGGAGAATCGTCCCCGAGTGGGGACTTGGTAGCCCTATGGAATCAATATCGAGTTCAACGATTCTAACTCATAACTCTCATTTTGGGTCACGTTTTGCTAGTTTGGATTTTTTCTCGTTTCTGCCTAATTTTCTGTTGTGCTTTCGGGCCCCAGCTATTCAGGATCCTGTCGTTCATACTTTAGACACATCTTTTGTGTTTTTGCTTGTCCCTTTACCACTTCCTTTAGCCTTGTACCTTAACTTTGGACCAATTAATCTTTCTGCATTCCACACTTTTGTTCTTCTTCACAACACCTACATCCCCAATTTTTCCAGTGAAAACTCACAGACCTGAAATGTTAACTCTTTTTCTCTTTCCACAGCCTGACCTACTGAATATTTCCAGCATTTTCTGTTTCCATTTCAGATTTCCAGCATCTGGAGTATTTTGCTTTGGTATTATGAGTTATCACTATTTCAGATTCACCACATCATTTGAATAAATTTTGCTTTTAATCATGTCACTAGCTGGACAAAGGGTAAAGGATTAAATAAACTTATAAAATTCTAACAGGGTTAGACAGGATAGATTCAGAAAGACTGTTCCCAGTGTTCCCCACTTGCCTGGATGGGTGCAGCTCCAACAACACTCAAGAAGCTTGACACCATCCAGGACAAAGCAGCCCACTTGATTGGCACCACATCTACAAACATCCACTCCCTCCACCACCAACGTTCAGTAGCAGCAGTGTGTACAATCTACAAGATGCGCTGCAGTAATTCACCAAAGATCCTTAGACAGCACCTTCCAAATCTACGACCACTTCCACCTAGAAGGACATGGGCAGCAGATACATGGGAACGCCACCACTTGCAAGTTCCCCTCCAAACCACTTACTATCCTGACTTGGAAATATATCGCCATTCCTTCGCAGTCGCTGAGTCAAAATCCTGGAATTCCCTCCCTAACAGCATTGTGGGTCAACCCATAACACATGGACTGCAGCGATTCAAGAAGGCAGCTCACCACCACCTTCTCAAGGGCAACTAGGGATGGGCAATAAGTGCTGACCAGCCAGCAATGCCCATGTCCCATGAATGAATAAAATAAAAGGTGGGGAGTCCAGAACTAGGGGCTATAGTTTGAGGATAAGGGTAAATCTTTTAGAACTGAGGTGAGGAGAAATTTCTTCAACCAGAAGGTGATGAATGTGTGGAATTCATGACCACAGAATGTAGTTAAGGCCAAAACATTGTGTGATTGCAAGAAGAAATTAGACATAGCTCTTGGGGCTAAAGGGAATGGGAGGAAGGGGAGATCAGGATATTGAATTTGATGATCAGCCATGATCAAAATGAATGGCAGATCAGGCTCAAAAGGCTGAACGGCCTACTCCTTCTAGTTTCTATGTTTCTATGTTCCTAAAGCTTTAGTTTTAAAACTTGTTTGCTATGCCTGTTTCCTGGTTCCAAACGGTGAATGTTTGACCAGCCAAGTACCGAGTGTCAGATTATAGCCTCTTTACTTGAAGCATTATTGAATTATTTTGTGCTCTAAGTTGTAAGAAAGTGAAAAATTACGAATGTATTTATAGTAGGCAATTTTGCAAAAATGTGTAGAATAAAACCCCAAAGTAAACAACTTAATGGTGTTTGACTTCATAATTCACAATGTTGAAGTTGATTATGCTCATGAGAGATCAGTGACGTGTTCTCAGAATGACCCAGATGAAAACATTTCTTCTGATGCTACGTCTATTATCAACTAAGTGACAATCTAGGTCAACAACAATGAAAGGCTTTAATGAGCAGCATGGTGGCACAGTGGTTACCACTGCTGCCTCACAGCACCAGGGACCCGGGTTCAATTCTGGCCTTGGGTCACTGTCTGTGCAGAGTCTACACGTTCTCCCCGTGTCTGTGTGGGCTTCCTCCGGGTGCTCAAGTTTCCTCCCACACTCCAAAGATGTATGGGTTAGGTGGATTGGCCATAGTAAATTGCTGCTTAGTGTCAGGGGGACAAGCAGGGTAAAAACGTGAGATTATGAGGACAGAGCTTGGGCGGATTGTTGTTAGTGCAGACTCGATGGGCTGAATGACCTCCTTCTGCACTGTAGGGATTCTATGAAATTCTAAGAAGACCCAGGATGAAACCTCTGTAAGAGTCCAAAATAATTAACTGGATTTTCATGTTTTACAACTCTCTCAATTTTTATTTCCGTGGAGTAGACAGAGGACTTTCAAATATAGCGCCCCATAATTATTCCCTAAGATCTCATGCCTGAAGGAGATAATCTTTTGATTGAATTTGTAGTGGAGCCCAGGGAACCACTTTTATTGGAGACTCTTCAACAATCGTTAGATGATACTTCATATAAAAATCAAATGCATGCACTTGACAAAGATGAAGTTACACCAAAAGGCTAATTTATCTAATGCATCAGATGGTTTAAAAAGAGAAGGAACACTTAATAAAACAGATTTAGTGTGAACATATGCCAAATCCAAACAGTGGTTCTTACTGTACGTAATCATTTTATTTACACAGAGGAAATATTGGTAAGTACTCTCACCATTATAAACACAGAAAATTATATGGGACAGGAGGAGACCATTCAGTCCATTATGTTACCTGGTCTAATCCACTTTCCAGATCTTGGTCGCTAACTCTATAGTTGGAGTATGCCAAATGTATATTCAAATACTTTTTAAATGCAATGACATTTTTTGCTTCTATCACCTTCTCAGCCAGAGAATTCCAGACCCCCACCATCCAACGAGTAGACAAACCCCACTCTAATTCTGTCAATTATATTAAATCAATTCACCTGGTTATTAGCCTTTCTACTTTGGGAAATAGATCCTTCTTATCCACTCTATCTTGGCTCCTCATGATTTTTTACATCTCAGTTAAATTTCTCCCCAGCTTGCTTTGTTCTAAAAGAAACAATTCTAGACTAATCCAACCTTTCTTCATAGTTAAGGTCCTCAATTCCTGGCAACATCTTTGTAAATCTCCTCTGTACCCTCTCAAGCATGACCACATCCTGCAATGTAGTGGCCAAGGCTGGGATTCTCCCCAAAAAATTCTAAGTCCCCAATTCACATGAAAACGGGAGTAACTCCCACTGATTTTTTTAGCGTGATTTCCAGAGCGAATCTCTGACACTCTATGCATCACAGAGTGCCCTAATGGGATTCCCTCTGAAAATCAGGGGGCGGGGACTACACCTGCCTGGGAGGCCGGCCGAATAGCACTGAGCAGGCCACTGTATAGTCCGACCTGTCAGCGCATAGATCAGCTCGCCTTTTGACCCCCCTACTTCCTATTCATTGATACATACCACAACAAGCAAGGACTTTGTACTGATTGCTTTTGGAATCTCATTGGAAACAACTTTCCAGTAACAAAAATACCAATCAATTCTTTGTTTCCCGCTACTGAACCAATTTTGGATTCAATTTGCCCTTGGTTGCATGGGCTCTTACTTTGCTGACCAGTCTCTCATGTAGGAACTTGTCAAAAGCTTTGCAAAACCCCATGTGGCCTACATCAAACAAACTACCCTCATCGATTTGTTTTGTAAAAGATAAGATGGATAAAGGATAGATAGATCAAAAGGATAACATTATCTTTCTTCTGGGTTCTGATGAAAGATCTGCAGCCTTAACAGATACTGCCTGACCTGCTGAGAATTTCCAGCATCACTGATT
The DNA here is from genome assembly GCF_964213995.1 of Mustelus asterias. Lineage (NCBI taxonomy): Eukaryota > Metazoa > Chordata > Chondrichthyes > Carcharhiniformes > Triakidae > Mustelus > Mustelus asterias. The sequence goes on along the minus strand of NC_135818.1, from coordinate 67,946,711 downwards.
TTACTTAACATTATCTTTCCTTTGTTTAATTTGTGTAGGAGTCCCAACTCTTCATTGATGATAGTGTCTGAAGAAAAAGAAAGCCAATAGTCTTAAACACGGTAATCTTCAGATGCTGCTCTGTAAAGCAGAGCAATTTGCGACAAGGAAGACTGTTATTCAGTAGAAGGGGAGTTGAAATGCCTGATAAAGCTTTAGTATCGAAACACTGATTAAAGTTTATGTAGATTTATTCTTCATATTCTTACATATTAAATCATTTTTGACAACAATAGAATGGTTACCACTACATGCTTCTTCCCAGTTAACGATAGTTACACACACGATTTATTTGTTCCAGTGTTGCTCAATGTTACACTTGTAGTTGTTACAGTTCACATTATTCTAAAATTACATCGCACACAACTCAATTTTTAAAAATGAAGGTTTGACTGATAGATTTGTATTAATTCACCTACTCGTTCCAATATATAACAATATTCCTACATCCTTCCTGCTCTTACTGTCTACTGTAAGAAGTCTCACAACACCAGGTTAAAGTCCAACAGGTTTATTTGGTAGCAAATACCATAAGCTTTCGGAGCGCTGCTCCTTCGTCAGATGGAGTGGAAATGTGCTCTCAAACAGTGCACAGAATCCAGATTCTGTGCACTGTTTGAGAGCACATTTCCACTCCATCTGACGAAGGAGCAGCGCTCCGAAAGCTTATGGTATTTGCTACCAAATAAACCTGTTGGACTTTAACCTGGTGTTGGGAGACTTCTTACAGTGTTCACCCCAGTCCAACGCCGGCATCTCCACATCATGGCTTACTGTCTACCACAGGTATATCGGAAGGATTAGCAGATTGTTTATTAACCTGTTTGACCAAATTCTGAAGTAGGGCTTGAACCAGAGACGTCTAGGTCAGAGGCATAGGTACCACCCATTGAGTCACATGACTTACACCACATATTATGAATGATTAAATCAGCGCATATTTAAGTGCTCCCAATCCCAGCAAATCCTTAATTGGCTAGCCTTAGAAATTAAACCCAAAAGGTAAGAAATTGGACTCATTAGCACTCTTATTTCGATGGCGGCAAGTGCTCTTGGAGTTTCAAAATGGTGTGCGTAGTGCACTTGCGTGCTTGTGGGGACAAATTTATTAGATACTATATTCGGGCAGGTGTTAATGTGTGCAAAGTGAATATCTGCTGGAAATATCTAGAGCAGGTAGATGTTCATTAACAATTTACAGGTTAGTTGGGGGACTGATTTCTATTGCCTGTTGCTATGATTAGACAATTGTTTGGTGCCTTCTAGTCTTATTTAAAGTTGTTAAACTGTACAGAGAATGGATTCCTCTTGGAATGCAGCATGACTTGGACAATGAACAAAGGCCATGTAGAACACCTGGAAGAAGGAGGACGAGAAGGGCGCTCAGCTGGAAACCATGGGCGGTGGTCATGACCATGACCACGCTCGCCACAAAACTGAAAAAGCCCACCCGAGCTCAAGGGACTTTTCCATGGTCTGCCCCTCGCCTGCTATGATTCCTGTGGCGGGTGGAATGGGAAAATCTGCCCCTATATCTGTCAGAAGTGTTCAGGGAGCCATTTTCCATCCTCAATCTTTGCATGGAATGGTGTGCAAGACATCCATGTTTCAGTAAGATGGCCTCTTTAAAATCTGCCATCTGACACAGCCACCCCTACAATACCAGAGGAGGGCAAGGACCACATTGCCAGTGGCTGCGAAGATGAATGTGACAATGAACCTTTATACATCTGGCTGGAGCCGAGGACATCTGCAATAAGCTGAGTTCCCCTTGCATTGTTGCGCAAGGCCAGACACCGAGGCGCAGTCACTATGTTGGGGGTGTACTACAGGCCCCCCAACAGCCCAAGGGAAGTGGAAGAATGGATATGTCAGGAGATACTGGATAGGTGCAGGAAATATAGGGTTGTTGTAGTGGGAGACTTCAATTTCCCTGGTATAGACTGGAAATCGCTGAGGGCAGGGACTCTGGATGGGGAGGAATTTGTAAAATGTGTACAGGAGGGTTCATTGGAACAATATGTGGACAGCCCGACTAGAGAGGGGGCTATACTGGACCTGGTACTGGGGAATGAGCCCGGTCAGGTCTTCAAAGTTTTGGTTGGGAACATGTGGCAAATAGTGACCACAATTCTGTTAGCTTTAGGATAGTGATGGAAAAGGATGAGTGGTGTCCCAAGGGTAAGGTGTTGGATTGGGGGAAGGCTAACTTTATTGGGATCAGGCAGAAATTGGCAGCTCTTGATTGGGAGAGGCTGTTTGAGGGTAAATCCACATCTGGTATGTGGCAGTCTTTTAAGGAACGGTTGTTAGGGCTACAGGACAAGCATGTGCCTGTAAAAAAGGATAGGAAGGGTAGGATTAGAGAACCGTGGATAACCAGGGAAATTGAGGGACTGGTCAAAAGGAAAAGAGAGGCGTATGTTAGGTCCAAGCAGCTAAAAACGGAGGGAGCTCTGGAGGAGTACAATGAAAGTAGGAAAATACTCAAACGGGGAATTAGAAGAGCAAAAAGGGGTCACGAAATGTTCTTGGCAGACAGGATTAAGGAGAATCCCAAGGCATTTTATTCATACGTTAGGAACAAAAGGGTTGTTAGGGAAAAAATCGGACCTCTCAGGGACAAAAGTGGGGACTTATGCTTGGAGCCCAAAGAAGTAGGGGAGATCCTAAATGAATACTTTGCGTCGGTATTCACAAAGGAGAGGGATGTGTTGACTGGGAGTGTCTCGGAGGGGAGTGTTGAACCGTTGGAGAAAATCTCCATTACAAAGGAGGAAGTGTTAGGTTTGTTAGAGAATATAAAGACTGACAAATCCCCAGGGCCTGATGGAATCTATCCAAGGCTGCTCAGGGAGACGAGAGGTGAAATCGTTGGGCCTCTGACGCAAATCTTTGTCTCGTCACTGGACACAGGTGAGGTCCCAGAGGATTGGAGGATAGCCAATGTGGTCCCGTTATTTAAGAAGGGTAGGAAGGATAACCCGGGTAATTATAGGCCGGTGAGCTTGACGTCCGTGGTGGGGAAGTTGTTGGAGAAGATTCTTAGAGATAGGATGTATGCGCATTTAGAAAGGAATAAACTCATTAACGATAGTCAGCATGGTTTTGTGAGAGGGAGGTCATGCCTCACTAACCTGGTGGTGTTTTTTGAAGAAGTGACCAAAATGGTTGACGAAGGAAGGGCCGTGGATGTTGTCTATATGGACTTTAGTAAAGCGTTTGACAAAGTCCCTCATGGTAGGCTAGTGAAAAAGGTTGGATCCCATGGGATAAAGGGGGAGGTGGCTAGATGGGTGGAGAACTGGCTTGGTCACAGAAGACAGAGGGTGGTAGTGGAAGGGTCTTTTTCCGGCTGGAGGCCTGTGACTAGTGGTGTACCACAGGGCTCTGTATTGGGACCTCTGCTGTTTGTGATTTATATAAATGATCTGGAAGAAGGAGTAACTGGGGTGATCAGTAAGTTTGCGGACGACACAAAACTGGCAGGACTTGCAGATAGTGAGGAACATTGTCAGAGGCTACAGAAGGATATAGATAGGCTGGAAATTTGGGCAAGGAAATGGCAGATGGAGTTCAATCCTGATAAATGCGAAGTGATGCATTTTGGTGGGAATAATGTAGGGAGGAGCTACACGATAAATGGAAGAACCATAAAGGGTGTAGAGACGCAGAGGGACCTGGGTGTGCAAGTCCACAGATCTTTGAAGGTGACGTCACAGGTGGAGAAGGTGGTGAAGAAGGCATATGGCATGCTTGCCTTTATAGGACGGGGCATAGAGTATAAGAGTTGGGGTCTGATGTTGCAGATGTATAGAACGTTGGTTCGGCCGCATTTGGAATACTGCGTCCAGTTCTGGTCGCCACACTACCAGAAGGACATGGAGGCTTTGGAGAGAGTACAGAGGAGGTTTACCAGGATGTTGCCTGGTATGGAGGGGCTTGGTTATGAGGAGAGATTGGGGAAACTGGGGTTGTTCTCCTTGGAAAGACGGAGGATGAGGGGAGACTTAATAGAGGTGTATAAAATTATGAAAGGCATAGATAGGGTGAACGGTGGGAAGCTTTTCCCCGGGTCGGTGGTGACGTTCACGAGGGGACATAGGTTCAAGGTGAAGGGGGGGAGGTTTAACACAGATATCAGAAGGACATATTTCACACAGAGGGTCGTGGGGGCCTGGAATGTGTTGCCGGGCAAGGTGGTGGAGGCGGACACACTGGGAACATTTAAGACTTATCTAGACAGCTATATGAACGGAGTGGGAATGGAGGGATACAAAAGAGTGGTCTAGTTTGGACCAGGGAGCGGCGCGGGCTAATTGTTCCTTGTTTCTCGTTTCAAGGCTTCATTCTATGATCATCTTGCTGGTGCCAGTACAGAGCGAGACTGCGGATAGTTGGGAACCTGTCTCGGGGGCAGGGAATTCATATGGTGTTCATGGAAGTGGAAATGACTAGGGTTGGGAAGCATTTTCCGATCAGGGCCATTGTGATCTCCTGGACTCGTTTCGATCGCCTCAGGGGGTCGGAGAGGAATTTCCCAGATTTTATTTCCCCATATTGGCCCTGGGGTTTTTCACTCTGGGTTTTCGCCTCTCCCTGGAGATCACGTGGTCTGGAATGGGGGGGTGGGGGTGAGTTAATAGGTTGTAATGAACAAAGCATCGTAGCTGTGAGGGACAGCTCGGTGGATAGGATATTGGTATGTAGATAGGCTGGAAAATTGGGCGGGGATCCTGGATTCAGGATTCAATCCTGGACCGGGGAGCGGCGCGGGCTTGGAGGGCCGAAGGGCCTGTTCCTGTGCTGTATTGTTCTTTGTTCTTTGTTCTTTTGTTGTTCTCTGTTCTTTTGTTGTTCTCTGTATTCTAAGAAAGTTGCACAGTAAATGGGGCGGCATTGTGACACAGTGGGTAGCACTGCTGCCTCACAGCACCAGGGACCCGAGTTCAATTCAGGTAATTGTCTGTGTGGGGTTTGCACATTCTCCCCGTGTCTGCGTGGGTTTCCTCCAGGTTTCCTCCCACAGCCCAAAGATATGTGGGTTACGCTGATTGGCCATGCTAAATTGACCCTGGTGTCAGGGGATTAGCAGGATAAATATGTGGGGTTATGGGAATAGGGCTTGAGTGGAATTGTGGTTGGTGCAGACTCGATGGGCCGAGTGGCTTCCTTCTACACTGTAGGATTCTATGGATTCTATGAATACTGAGAGTTAACCACGTTTCATTCTCACCAAAGAGTGACTACTGGACTACAAGAATTATCCACTGACGACGTGGCTCATGACTCCAGTGGGCAAGCCATATACATGAGCAGAACATGCATACAGCTATGCTGCCACAACAAATGTGATACAGCAGATCTTTAGTATGCTGAAACAATGCTTTTGCTGCTTGACTACCCTGGAGGAGCCCTGCAATGTTTGGCAGAGTGCATGCCAAGATTCAAGGTGGTCCATTGCTCACTGCAGACCCTTAACACCTTTCTTTGTTAAGTGTCCAGTTAGTTGACTCTCACGGGAAGCAATTTTATCACTTCACTCCATGCATCAATGGGCAGGGCAAGCCAATAAAATCACACGGGAGCCGAGAAATCAGGTTCACGCCCGATTCCTTGCCTCTCGCGATTTTACCGGCATCGCTGAATGACTCACCTCTTGGCTTCTCAAATCTTCTTGATCATCCACAGGACATTGTGACTATGTTTAGGAGTGTGCATGCCAGTGCCAGCTCCTGAGCCCTCCCTCCAGTAAGTGGTTACCAAACACGATGTCCTGCAACCGATAGAGCATTGGGAGCATGAAGTGGCTGCCGCACAATCCGTACACATGCCCCATCTGCTGTTGAGTCCTGCAACACAAACTCCTATCTGACATTCTGCTGACTCTCACACTCACACTGCCTGAGTGTCACTTTGCAGTGAGCTGGCAGAGCCATATACACTAAAAGTTAAAGTTTATTTATTAGTCACAAGTAGGCTCTCATTAACACTGCAATGAAGTTACTGTGAAAATCCCCTAGTCGCCACACTCCGGCACCTGGTCAGGTACACTGAGGGAGAATTTAGCATGGCCAATGCACCTAACCAACACATCTTTCAGACTGTGGGAGGAAACCAGAGCACCTGGAGGAAACCCACGCAGACATGAGGAGAACATGCAGACTCCGCACAGACAGTGACCCAAGCTGGGAATTGAACCCGGGTCACTAGCATTGTGAGGCAGCAGTGCTAACCACTGTGCCATCATGCCACCCACCAGCGAAGCACAGCAGTTCGTTCCTCTTTTTCTTGCACTGTTGCACAGTTCTTTGTGGGGCCCCATGGGCACTAACCTCCGCTGCCACCTCTGGCCAGACTGCCATGGTCAAACAGGAAGGCCTCCTGCTGCCATCCCTGGGAAACCGGGCCTTCTGCCTTTCCTGGACAGCCAGGAGGAGAAGGTGTCGGGAGGCATCATTGAACTGTGCGGCTAGATGTTATCCACTCTGAGACATCGCGATGGATTCTGAATCCGGAGCTCCTGCCTTGCATTGGCTGTCTGGGTGTCTTTTGAATAATGGCGTCAGGCCCTTCAACCGCCAGAGATAAGGGTGGGGATAGTAACTTCCTGTCCATTGTGGCCACGAGATTTACCAAGCTCTTCTGAGTGAACAGTGCGAGATTGAGCACGGCTTGCTCTCTCACCCCCGAGTGGAGATCACTCTTATTTCTGCTTCCGCCACCCAGCTTTAGCTCAGCTGGCTGCACAGCTGGTTTGTGATGCAGAGTGACGCCAACAGCACAGGTTCAATTCCCGTATCGGCTGAGGTTATTCATGAAGCCCCCGCCTTCTCAAACTTGCCCCTCGCCTGAGACGTGGTGATCCTCAGATTCACCAAAGGAGAGCAGCGTATGGTCATCTGGGACTAGGGCAACTTTCCCTTTTATTCTCCAAGGTGCTGCCCAGAATTTGTGTTCCCTTGAAAGTGATTCCTACAAGCAACAACGAGCATAAAATAATCTTTGACAGAGCAGAAGGTGAGCACATGCTGACAAAATGTATTAAACTTATAAAGTTAGTTTTATCAAATTTGAAACTATTGCTTGCATTTGTTGATGGGTCCGAAAAGCTAAAATTTCAGTCAAATATAGGCCACAATTCTCCAATGTTGTCCATCTTATCACCATTGCCAATGAGAACGGAGGATTTGGCGTTCAGCCAATACTCCATTCACAGCAGCAGGACTGGTGAATCCCAGCTGCAAGTGTGGTCGGAGAATCCCCGCCATGGTTGCCTCACTGCCCAGTCCATTTGCAGGAAGTCACTATGGAGAGGGAGAATACTTGTGAAGCCTGATGGTGACATTTTAGCTGGAATTTTACCACCCTGCACACCACAGGAATCGGAGAGGGCGAGGGGCAGACAATGGAAAGGTCCGTTGACCTCGGGTAGGATTTTACGGTTTTGGGACGAGCGAGGTCGTAAAATCCCGCCCTTAGTTTATAAATTTTGAAAGGGCCACTTGTAAGCATTTTGTGAAAAGCATTTATGATATAAACATAAAATAGACTTGTTTGTAAACAGAATACTTTCATTTATTTTTTGCATTGTTTGAGGCAGAAACACCATTCTGACACAAAGCCGTTACTATATTTGTTATTAGAGTTTTTAAACAGTAAGTGAAACATTCTTACAAGCTGCCTTTGCAATTGTTGCTATGTGGTTTAGTGGCCTAACCACATATATAATGAGATACTGTTAGCTCAAATAATTGACATAATAACTGCTGTTGCAAATAGAATTAAACATTTATATATAATAAAGGAAAACACTCGGGAAATATTTACACTGTGCTGTGTGCAGTATCGCCGTAATTGTATTCTATGGGAATAGGTTTATAATTTTGTAATACCTGCAGCATGAAGGAATGCTTACGCTACTGTTATGATGTCTTAATTTATAAAATTTGAAAGGTACAGCATTCTCAATTAAAGGATAGAACACAACTATGTATATTACATAAAATAATTTATGTATGTGGACTTCAGAATCGTTTATACATACTGCATTCACTTTACTCCCAGAATTGTGACAGAAATGAAAAATACAATATTCTGATGATGAAAACTTTTTTGTGAATGTGCCAGTAATGTGCCAGATGGGTATAGAGGGATCTGGGCCAAATGCAGGCAATTGGGACTAGCTTAGGGGTTTAAAAAAAAAGGGCGGCATGGACAAGTTGGGCTGAAGGGCCTGTTTCCATGCTGTAGACCTCTATGACTCTATAACCCAACCCGCACATCTTTCGACTATGGGAGTAAACTGGAGCACCCAGAGGAAACCCACGCAGACCAGACACGGGGAGAAAGTGCAAACTCCACTCAGACAGTGGAGTTTGGAGGGTTAGGTAGAAAGGTTAAAAGGGAATGCTCGAGTCTATGGCCAGGATGGCTGAAGGCGAAGCTTCCATTGGTAGGATGAAGGGAAAGGGATTCCATTTTCGGTTGAATGTGGAAGAACTCAGGGGAGAAATTTGTTCCCATAGAACTGTTTCTAATGTCACTACCAAGGTGCTGAATCCCCAGCGGCAGGCTGTAGCAGCCCACGCAGTTTCCTTCAATGGATTCCTCCTTCCAAAACTTTGTGAGGCTAGAGGAGTTACAGGGGTAAGGAAGGGTAAGGCCATGAAGAGATTTAAGTTTCAGTTTGAATTGGAAGGAACAAATGCAAATGTAGATCACAATGACTGGAGTTGGTGGCACAGTGATTAACACTGCTGCCTCACAGCCCCGGGTTTGATTCCCAGCTTGGGTCACTGTCTGTGCAGATTCTGCGCATTCTCCTTTGGCTCTGGTTTCCTCCCACAGCCCGAAAGATGTGCTGGTTAGGTGCATTTTCCATGCTAAATTCTCCCTCGGTGTACCCGAACAGATGCCGGAGTGTGACAACTAGGGGATTTCCACAGGATCTTCATTGCAGTGTTAATGTAAGCCTACTTGTGACACTAATAAATAAACTTTAAAAAAAGTAATGAGAGTGGGACTTGATATGGGATAAGAAGGGCACAGAGCTTTTGGTTAGTTGAAGCTTATGAAGGGTGGAGGATGGGTGGTTGGCCAGGAAAGCGTTGGAATAACCCATTCTGAAAATGATAAAAACAAGAATGAGAGTTGCAGTCACATATGGACTGAGGGTCAGAGACAGGGAACGCTATGGAGGCTCTTAATAATTTGAATGTTTACATTTTCTAACTATTGACAATCGGATAATCTGATAATACTTAAGGCTTTATAATTTGTTCTAAAAATTCAATTTAGCTTTCACAGACATCGAACAGGAGGATACTTTTCATGCTTCCTTCTCCCCTTAATATTATTTCTGAAGTTTATAATGTAACTTGATGTAAGCATTACCATTAGTCACCTCTCTCACAATTACACACGGCAGTTTCTGTTTTATAAAACATAAATTTTACTTGAAGAAAAATTTTTAAATGTGCTTTTGTTCCCCAAAATGATTTCAGAGCAAACTAATTATATAGAAATATTGCCAGAGATTGAGGAAGAAGGCTCTTTAATTTGACTAGATCCAATGTTACTGATATAATTTAAGAAATTATATGTATTGCACATTCGTACATTACAAGACATGCCTTTTGCTGGGCAAAAATATCAGTGAAAGTTTATTTATTAATGTCACAGGTAGGCTTACATTAACATTGCAATGAAGTTACTGTGAAAATTCTCTAGTCGCCACACTCTGGCATCTGTTCGGATAGACTGAGGGAGAATTGTGGCCAATGCATCTAACCAGTACAACTTTCGGACTGTGGGAGGAAACCGGAGCACCCGGAGGAAACCCACGCAGACACGAAGAGAACATGCAAACTCCACACAGACAGTGACCCGAGCCAGGAATCAAATCCGTGTCCCTGGCACTGTGAGGCAGCAGTGCTAACCACTGTGCCACTGTGCCGCCAACTCCAAGCCCACATTTTTGATGACTTCAAATAAAACCTATAAGGAAGGTACGAAAACATATCAAAAATATGAATTCAACGAATAGAGTTGGACATATTTAAATATTGTGAGGGACTAAGACCTCACACTGGAAATGTTTTAAATAAAATATCTTGAAATATACTCATTGTTATCTCTAAATATTTCAAACTGGGCAAAGACCTAAAATGACTAAATCTATGCATGTCTGTGACCCCAAACAAAAGAAGCTATTTGGCAATATTGGGGAAACTTATTCCTGAAGAGCCACAAAAGGCCCCCTGTGGGCTGCACAGAATAAATGCAAAGAGAGCCATACAAAAACCATCTGCATTTCCGAGCCCAGGTTGGCCAACAGGGGCCTGTTCATCTGCTCAGACAAAGGGCCCCACGACCTTCCTTTCAATTCTTAATGGTTGAGACATTTAATAATTTTGGGGATCCAGATGAGGGATATACATCCTTTGTCAAAGACAGTGGGAAAATTGGGAGTCATGTGATGTGGGCTTCTGGCTTGTGACACCAGTAATATTGCCTTGCTGAACTGCAAAGTGTTAGTCTACTTTTTCTTACCATTTGACTGGCAGCCTTACAGACCAGGAGCACTGGCCTAGGTTGGACACCTGGCCCCCATCTTAACTGTTTCTGTCTGGTACTGCTCCTGGCATGCCCTCCTGCACTCTTCATTTAACCAGAGTTGATCTCTGCACTTGGTGATAGTGGCAGAGTGGGGGATATGCTGGGCCATGAGTTGCAGAATGTGATTGAGTACAATTCTGCTGCTGCTGATGGCCCACAGATTCTTATGGATTCCTAGCCTTGAGTTGCTAGATCTGTACAAAATCTATCGCATTTAGCACAAGTAGTAGTGCCACACAACACAGCGGAGAATATCCTCAATGTGAAGACAGATCTTTGTCTCCACAAGGACTGTGCAGTGGTCACTCCTACTGATGCTGTCATGGACAAATGCATCTATGACAGGCAATTTAATGAGATGAGGTAAGGTATGTTTTCCCTCTTGTTTGTTCCCTCACTACCTGCCCCAGTCCCATTCTAGCAGTTATGTCCTTTAGGACATGACCAGCTCAGTCTGGCGCGGTGCTACTGAGCCACAATTAGTGATGGGCAGGGCGGCATGGTGGCACTGTTGTTAGCACTGCTGCCTCACAGCATCAGGGACCTGGGTTCGATTCCCGGCTTGGGTCACTGTCTGCGTGGAGTTTGCACATTCTCACCATGTCTGCGTGGGTTTCCTCCGGGTGTTCTGGTTTCCTCCTACAGTCTAAAGACGCGCAGGTTAGGTTGATTGGCCACGCTAAATTGCCCTTTAGAGTCTCAGGATGTGTATGTCAGAGGGATTAGCAGGGTAAATATGTGGGGCTTCGGAGATAGGACCTGGGTGGGATTGTTGTTGGTGCAGACCCGATGGGCCGAGTGGCCTCCTTCTGCACTGTAGGGTTTCTATGATTTCTGTGATGATTTCTATGACATTGAATTCCCCACCCAGAGTACATTCTGCTCCCTTGCCACCCTCAGTGCTTCCTCCAAGTGGTGTTCAACATGGAAGAGTACTGATTCATCAGTTAAGGAGGGAATGGTACCTGGTAATCAGCAGGGCGTTCCCTTGCTCATGTTTGACCTGGTGCCATAGGGTCCAGGGTTGATGCTGATGACTCCCAGGACAACTCCCTCTCGACTGTATACTACTGTAATGCTCCGCCACCTCTGCTGGGTCAGCCCTGCTGGCGGCACAGAACGTACCCAGGAATGGTGATAGTAGTGTGTCTGGAACATTATCTGTGAGGTACGATTCCGTGAGTATGATTATGTCAGGCTGTTGCTTGGCTAGTCTGTGAGTCAGCTCTCCTAATGTTGGCACAAGCCCTCAGAGTTAGGAAGGAGGACTTTGCACGGTCGATAGGGCTGGGTTTGTCGTTGCCATTTCGGGTGCCTTGGACGATGCCAGGTGGTCTGTCCAGTTTCATTCCTTTGTAGTTTTGAATAAATTGAGTGGCATTTAAGAGTCAACCACATTGCTGTGGGTCTGGAGTCACATGTAGCCCAGACCAGGGTAAGGATGGCAGGTTTTGTTCCCTAAAGGACATTAGTGAATCAGATGGGTTTTAAACGACAATCCATAATGATTTCATGGTCATTGTTATATTTTTAATTCCAGGTGTTTTATTGAACTTAAATTTCACCATCAGCCATGGTGGGATTTGAACCCAGGTCCCCAGAGCATTACCCTGGGTCTCTGGATTATTTGTCCTGTGACAATACCACTATGCCACTGCTCCCTGAGACAATATTTACTCTGTTTTTTCAATTCTTATTTTGGTCATTAGAGATTTCAATTACAGTGAAAAATATGCCAGGTGAAATTTATTTCAAAACCATTTTGAGTGATTTGAGTGGTTCTAAAAAATGTATTACCTATTGTGATATGATGACATATGACATAAGAAGTAAAGTTGTTACGTAGTGAAACGAAATGCAAAATTTCTAATTAAAAAGCTTTGCTGTGCACTATTCTGACTGGTGAAATAAATAGTTTTGTTTCAACTTATTTAGTCTGCACCATAAAGGTTTTAGTCATTCCTATTGCAGTCAGAGCTGTTGAAGCTGGGATGAAAGGTAGTCAGGGAATGGGGTTTAAATAATAGCCAGGGTGTAATGACTTCAACAAGGCCCTTGATGTTGGCCTCTTGGAGTATGAGCTCCCTGATTGAGGTCATAATTGCCTGCCATGTCCGAGGGCACCGTTAAAGCCTTCCATGCCTGCTGGGCACCGCAGGGACTGGGTTGCATTACTGACGCCTTCAATCACATTTTGATTTGATGTTTTAAGTTTCCTTTCCACTTTGTCTTTTGTTTCGGGCGGTTCCCTTCCTTTTGGGAGCTGCCCCTTTTAATTTGTCCCCTCGTTAATTTGATTTAGTTTATTTGGTTGGTCAAAAAGATTGGTCCTAATTGCCTGCCCAATCAGGGAGCCTCATCTGTATCTACGTGGGGTGGCGTGGAGTGTCACTTTCTTGCACCTGGGATGTGTTTCTGTGGATCCAGTCGCTAACAAATCTGGATGAATATAGGACTAAAAGGGAAGAAATAATATGATTGAGACTGTAGTCAAAAAGTTAACACAGTAAGGAGTCTAACAACACCAGGTTAAAGTCCAACAGGTTTATTTGGTAGCAAACGCCACTAGCTTTCGGAGCGCTGCTCCTTCGTCAGGTGAGTGGGAGTCCACGTCAAAAAGTTAAAACAGGCAAGTGGCTAGGGCAGGACTCAGGCAAGAAGGCACCAAGATTGCAAACAAGTAAATGAGTGCATGTTGTAGTTTTCCTTCGGGTGGCTCTTAACTTCAAAACAAACTCAAATAACTCATTGGAGCAGTAAAAAAAAAAATCATGATTGATTCAATGTACTTTTACACTGGCTCCAAATACTCAATATTGCATTGAGTTCAAAATGTCTCAATAGACTTCCTGGAAGGATACTGCCTGTCAGTTCATTTTATTATAGTGTAGCTCAATTGGATTTATCGCAGCAGCAGGTATTTTAAAATAAAATTTGAGAGCAGAAACAATCAACTTTATTTATTTACAACAGTATTGGGAAGTAAGATTTTCCCACAAGATTTTTCTCAGACATAAAAGTGTCACTTTCCTAATTATCATAGTCCACATTCAAAGGTTGCAAACCTATCTGAGTTATGTCTAAAGGCCACTGAATGTGGACAGGAAAGCCCAGTTAATTTTTAACTGGAGTGGGACACTGGCAATCAGCTGTTTGATAGGGATGTCAGCCATAGGCTTCAGAGTAAGGAATAGGCCTGTGGAGAGGAAAATTGGCACATTCACAAGTCAGAATAAAGTAAGTACGTTTATGTCTACAATCCAAAGATGTGCTGCTTAGGTGCATTGGCCATGCTAAATTCTCCCTCAGTGTATCCGAACAGGTGCCGGAGTGTGGCGACTAGGGGATTTTCACAGTAACTTCATTGCAGTGTTAATGTAAACCTGCTCATGACAATAATAAATAAATTAAACTTATGCTTGTTGATCCTTTGAAAAATTATTTGTATTTTATGTTTATAAATTGTACTTGCAGCTAATAGAGGGTCATTTTCAACTGTTGCCTCTTCTATTTGCATTGCAAAATAGGGCAATGGGCAGTTGATTTAAAATATTGCTTGCTTGATTTGCAGGTAGACCTCAACACGGATAACTAATTCTCCTGCCTAAACAAAGAAGGGGCCTTATTAAAGTAGTGAAATAAGAATCCTCGAGTTACTATTTTCATATGATAATGCAGTCATAATATGGGTTCTTTATATTTCAGTGTTGGTGGCTCATTGCTGAGATCTTGAGGCTTGTGTGTTTAAACCTAAACACCTTTATTGGTAGGCTTTAACTATTTAAAATAGAATCCCCAAAGTGCGCAAGGAGGCCATTTGGCCTATCGAGTCTACACTGACAACAATCCCACCCAGGCCCTATCCTCGTAACCCCATATATTTACCCTGCTAATCCCGCAACACAAAGGAACAATTTAGCATGGCCAATCCATCTTACCCACAGTATCACTCTCCTGTCCTAAATTGCCCCTTGCTCTGCTGAGCACCTTTACATTATAATGGATGTGGGCACAGATCAGATCTCATCTAATGCCAAGCTCTGCCCATTGGTACCAGCTGTTGGCTGGCCTAACCAACCTTCTAAAGGGATCATTGGAAATGGCTCAGAAAATGGTTCTGTAAGGTTTTGTTATATGAAGGATTGTATCTACAGGTCTGTTGATGGTTGCTCAGTGGCCCCCTATCCATTAGGCCCTTCTCCCATGCTCCCCTCGTGGCATCACTCCAGGGCCGTCAGTGGGTTCATTGCCCCATCCCACCCCAGTGGTGAACTGTGTGTATCCGCTGGCTCACTGTGCATTTAACAGTTTGCCCCACACACTGAGATGAGACCAGACTGGGAAAAAGGTCCAAGCCTCTCGCTGAAAACATAGTGCATGTCCAATCAATAACAGGCTCTTTGAAAGTAGTCCACTGTAGTCAGTGACTTTTTCTACAGTGCGGCTGTTGGAAGAAGCAAATCTTTTCTGAGTGCTTGGGATTTATGGAACTTACTGGTTTTTCAGTGGTGGCTGTAGAAAAAAAAGTAATTTGATTTGTTTGTTTTAACGTGGTTACTGCAGTTTGCTGACCGATTGCTTTTTCTATCTCTCTAGTGAATGGAAATGTTTTGATTGATTTGCATTTAGTTAATTAGATATTTAAGCCAGTCAGCATGGTTAACAATAGACAGTGGTTATTTGAGCCAATAATAATTTCTTTGCCTTTTTGGAGTGTAATAATTTTGAATTGACTTATCTTAAATTTTGATCCCTTTGAGAGTCTGGTATTGAAAAATGCTCCTATTTATTGACTACAGCTCAGCCTTCAAAATCATTATTCCTACAAAACTCATCTCCAAACTCCGTGGCCTGGGCCTCAGCTCCTCTCGCTGTGAATGGATCTTGAACTTTCTAACCCACAGACCATAATCAGTAAGGATAGGCAACAACAACTCCATGATCACCCTCAACACCAGTGCCCCACAAGGCTGTGTCCTCAGCCCCCTACTATACTCCTTATACACCTATGACTATGTGGCCAAATTCCCCTCCAACTTGATTTTCAGGTTTGCTGGTGACACCACCGTAGTGGGTTGGATCTCAAACAATGACGAGACAGAGTACAGGAATGAGATAGAGAATCTGGTGAACTGGTGTGATGACAATAATCTCTCCCTCAATGTCAACAGAATGAAGGAGATTGTCATCGACTTCAGGAGGCATAGTAGAGAACATGCCCCCATCTACATCAATGGGTACGAAGTAGAAATGGTCGAGAGTTTCAAGTTTTTAGTGTCCAGATCACCAACAACCTGTCCTGGTCCCCCCATGCCGACACTATAGTTAAGAAAGCCCACCAACGCCTCTACCTTCTCAGAAGACTAAGGGAATTTGGCATGTCAGCTACGACTCTCACCAACTTTTATAGATGCACCGTAGAAAGCATTCTTTCTGGTTGTATCACAGCTTGGTATGGCTCCTGCTCTGCCCAAGACCACAAGAAACTACAAAAGGTTGTGAATGTTGCCCAATCCATCACGCAAACCAGCCTCCCATCCGTTAACTCTGTCGACACTTCCCGCTGCCTCAGAAAAGCAGCCAGCATAATTAAGGAACCCACACACCCCAGACATATTCTCTTCCACTTCTTCCATTGGGAAAAAGATACAAAAGTCTGAGATCACGTACCAACCTACTCAAGATCAACTTCTTCCCTGCTGCTGTCAGACTTTTGAATGGACCTACCTCGCATTAAGTTGATCTTTCTCTACACCCTAACTATGACTGTAACACTACATTCTGCACTCTCTTGTTTCCTTCTCTATGAATGGTATGTTTTGTCTGTATAGCGCTCAAGAAACAAAACTTTTCACTGTATACTAATACAGATGACAATAATAAATCAAATGATCAGGATGTACTTTTATACTGGATACAAGCTGTAATATACATTGAACTTCCAATATAAACACCAATATAGAGATGGTTGCGTCCCTCAGGTCTAATATTACCAATTTCAATTTAAAACAAATAATTGATCTGGAGGCCATAAATACAGACATGAGATGTGAATCTATCATTCTTTTCCTTACCTCATTTTTGAGATGAGGTTATTGACCTGAAAAGTTAAACCTGTTTCTCTCCCTACAGATGCTGCTTGACCTGCTGTCTAATTACAGCACTTCCTGTTTTTATTCAGGAAAACATATCCACTGAACACTTTATACACGCCGAGTTATCTCCCTTGGGTTATATTTCTTCAACGCAAGAAAGCCAAGAGACAATCTGATTTAAGAGTTTAAAGTAATGATGGGAATTCATGGAGCTAAGGAATGATTCATTCTGAGAATCCAGAGCAAGGGAAAGCTACCATTGAATACAGATAGACAAACATCCTATTCCAGTATTTTATGTAAACTCATTATCTTCCAGGGCTCGGTTGGGTCAATACAGGAAGGGTGTTTTCCTTTTCCTTAGAACCAGGGAATGCAGTCTCAGAATTAGGGGTGGATCATTTAGGATCGAGATGAGGAGGACTTTCTTCACCCAGTGGGTGGTGAATCTTGGACACTCTCTGCCCCAGAGGGCTGAGGAGGCTCAGTAATTGAGTAGGTTCTAGATTGAAGTTGATAAATTTCTACATGTTAAAACCATCAAAGGGATACAGGGACAGTGCAAGAAAATGGCGTAGAAGTTGAAAATCAGCCATGATTTAATTGAGTGGCAGAGTGGGCTCAAAGGACTAAATGGACAACCCCTGCCCCTATTTCTTATGTTCTAATGCTCTCTCTCCACTGATGTTGCCTGATCCGCTCATTCTTTAATACTTATAAAGACAGGAAGACAGGAAGATAAATAGAAATCTGGGCTAATTTTCAACTTGGGCAGCGGCAATAAAACTGGTGATGGTGGATTAGGAACCAATTACCACATGATGCCTGATCATCCATTGTTGAGTCCTCCTCAGTTTTCATTTGCGCTATTGTAAAGAAAACAAAAGCACACATATGTAGACCTGCACATGCACATGTGTCTGTACTTGCAACTTTCCTGTAGCTTCTGAGATTTAAAAAAATCTATTAGAATCATAGAATCGTAGACATTTACAGTTCAGAAAGAAACCATTTGGCACATCATATTGGTGCTGGCCAAAAAAAAGCTATTCATCCATATCTCACTTTACAACCCTTGGTCCAAAACCATGTAGATTACAGAACTTCAAGTGCATATTCAAAGTTTTTAAAAAAATGTAATGAGGGTTTATGCCTCTGTCACCCTTTCTAGGAACCCACCATCCTCTGGATGAACAAATTTCTCCTCAACTCCCCCTTAATCCTTCTACCAATTGCCTTCAAATCTATGTCCTCTGGTTATTGATTTCTTTGCTGAGTCAAGTAAGTCCCTCCTGGCCACTTGATCTCGGCCGGTCAACATTTTATACACCTTAACTAAATCTCCCTGAAGCCTCCTCTTCTAAAGAAAGCAACACTCCAAGGTGCCTCTACACATCTCCATACGCTATCATTCATTATGTATTCCACTGCCTTGTTTACTCTCCCCAAGCTATGCTTCTGCAGAATTCAATTTGCTATCTATTGTCCGCTATAGTGCTCCATTGATAGAAACATAGAAAATAAAAGCAGGAGTAGGCCATGGAATCATAGAAACCCTTCAGTGCAGAAGGAGGTCATTCAGCCCATTGGGTCTGCACCGACAACAATCCCACTAAGGCCCTATTCCCGTAACTTCACATATTTACCCCACTAATCCCTCTAACCTAAGCATCCCGGGACACTAAGGTGTAATTTAGCATGGCCAATTAACCTAATCCGCACATCTTTGGACCGTGGGAGGAAACCGGAGCACCCGGAGGGGAGAACGTGCAAACTCCACACAGACAGTGACCCAAGCCAGGAATCGAACCCAGGTCCCCTGGAACTGTGAGGCAGCAGTGCTAACCACAGTGCCACTGTGCCATTTGGGCCTTTGAGCCTGCTCTGCCATTCATTTTGATCAATATCCTGATCCCGCCTTCCTCCCATATCCTCTGATCCCTTTAGCCCCAAGAGCTATATCTAATTTCTTCTTGAAATCACACAATATCCCCCTGCAGTCTGCAGCTTTCTCCTCACTATCAACTACATGCCCATTTTTGAATCATCTGCAAACTTTTTAATCATGCCACCTAAATTTAAATCCAGATCCCTCATGTGTACTACAAAATGCAAGAGGCCTAGAACTGAACCCCATGGAACCCCATTGGAAACAGCCCTCCAGTCACAGTAATACCCGTCGACCATTCACCTTTACTTCATATCACTGAGCCAATTTCGCACTTTCCCTTGGATTCCGTTGGCTTTTACATTTCCCATGTGGGATCTAATCAGGAGCCTTGCCAAAATCCATGTAGATTGCATCAAAGACGCTACACCCATTGATCCTCCTTGTTAGTTCCTCAAATATTAAATCAAGTTAATTAGCAACAACATTCCCTTGACAAAACCATGTTGGCTTTCTCCATGCTTTCCCTCAGAATTTTTGCCATTAATTTGCTCACTACCAACATTTAGCTAACTGGCCTGTAATTACTCAGTCTATTACTTTCCCATATTTAAACAATGGTCCAATGTTAGCAATTCTCCAGCCAGGGAGGATTGGAAAATTATGTTCTGAAGTGATAATGAAGTATTCTCCATATTTATTCACAGGATGAAGACCATTCTGTCCATCTCAAATGGTCATGAGAAGACGGTGATGGGGCATCTCTTAGAATTGCTGAAGGTGGCATGGTGATGGTACTCATTTGCTATTGATCAGCAGAAAAATTCAAGTTATTGATCCAACGATGATAAAATATTAATGATATATATTCTTGTGGTAATGTGGCCCCTTTAAAGGGTGATCCTATGTGGACCAGACCCTATGGAGTGGACGCGCAAGACGCTGGACAATCAGGAGTAAGGGCACGAGTCCTGGGACTGGGAAGACCTCAGCTGGAACCAGGGAGGAGAAGAGAGTAGACCTCTGCATATATGATCTGTCAGACCCTTAGGCCAGAATTCTACCGGTACGCCCGCCCCGATTCCGGGGGTGGGTGAGGCTCGGAGAACGGCATTCTCCATTGGCCTTGGGCGGGACCATATAAACCTCGGTCGGTAAAATTCTGCCCAGTGTGTGTAAATATTATAGTTTAATAAACCTTTACTCGTTGTTGGAGCCACATCGCGTCGCCTCCAATTGTTTCAATTCTATAGGCATGATGTTCGCTTAGAAGAGAAATCGAAGGTGATAGCATCCCTTAACATTGTGGCTTTTATCCTTTCCAGTAGTAGAAGGCAGAAACTGCCATTGAATTGTTCTCTGTGAACCATTGCAGTTCACCTTGCAGATCAACATACTGAAACCACTGCATGTCGGTGCTGGAGAATATTGAGCTCAATGACTGCTAATCAAGCAAACTGCCTGACTTGGACTGTGCTCAGTAGTAGTTCTGAGTCCCACTTCAATACAGTACTGAAGGACTGCTGTTTTGTCAGGAAGGCTATCTTTTGGAAGGAGATGTTAAACAGGTCGACATAGAATATCCAAAACCACTATTCCAAGGGCGGCACGGTAGCACAGTGGTTAGCACTGCTGACTCACAGTGCCAGGGACCCGGGATCGATTCCCGGCTAGGGTCACTGTCTGTGCGGAGTTTGCATGTTCTCCCCGTGTCTACATGGGTTTCCTCCAGGTGCTCTAGTTTCTTCCCACAGTCCGAAAGACGTGCTGGTCAGGTGCATTGTCCATGCAAAATTCTCCCTCAATGTACCTAAACAGGCGCCAGAGTGTGGCGGCGAGGGGATTTTCACAGTAACTTCATTGCAGTGTTAATGTAAGCCTACTTGTGACAATAATAAATAAACTTAAGATTTTAGAAGGTGGGTTCTCCTGGAATCAGGTCCATCAGTTATTGCTTAGCCAACATTACCAGATCTAAATTAACTGTTTATTTTATTCTTTTGTGGGATATGGGCATCAATGGCAAGGCCAACATTTGTTGCCCACCCCCAATTGCTGTTGAGCAGGTGGTAAGTCACCTTCTTGAACTGCTGCCATATATGTGGTGTAGGTACACCCACAGTGCAATTAGGAAGCGACCTCCAGGAGTTAACAAGTGATCGTGCAGGAAGAGCAAAATAATTTGAATTAGGATTGAGAAGGGAACTTGCAGTTGATGATGTTCCCCTGTTTACTGCCCTTGTCCCAGGTGATAGAGGTTGTGGGTTTGGAAGGTGCTCTCAAAGGAGTCTTGGTTTAAGATTTTTGAATAAAATGAAGATTTAAGAATTAAATGAAATAAAGATTAGATAAGTTTTGGATAAAATAAAGTAAGGAATTGGATAAAAGGGGAATAAGGATGCAGCTGTCTGGAAGGTTTTTGATATGCGAATTAGCTTAACAGCAGGGAAACAGGTGTTTACTTAAGTGAAATGAAGAACAATGGGGCATAGAATGATAGATGTTAAAAAAACAGAAGGGATGGGTTAATAGTGGAGACATAAGAATGTATGCTAAAAGAATGGTTTTCTAAAGCATTGTTTAGATAGAATAACATCAAAAGAGGAAAATGGTTTATCGATAGCAGGGGTAGCTCTGTACTGAAGGAGAAGAGGACAACAGCTGATGAGCAGTCACAACCAGATCCATGCACAGCAGAAAAATGTAATTCTCCCAGAGCACAGATTCGAGGCTCCAACCAGCTGTTTGAAAACCTGTTGGAAACATCATGCTGAACTGAACAAAGAAGACTTCCTAAACTTGAGGATAACTCGTAGATGGTAACTATTTGCTGGATTTACCTCATAAAGTTATACTGAATGGGATGTTGATTTGGGACAAGGGACTTTCCTCAGAGTTCAGGAATGTAGATAGATGGGAGTGAGGTTAGTTCCACAAGATACTGTGTGTGTAGCCATTATTTTAGTTAAATGTACCTTCATTTTGTACTGTGGCTCTTCTTGTTGTGTGTTTCTTTGAACTTAATAAACATTCTTTTATTTGAAAGCTAACAGCAAAAATGACACCTTTCCTCATTGGTTTGTATATCTTTCGTCACATTATACCAAACGTGCAAAATTAACAATTAAGAACCGGTGTTCCAAGTTACCCTTTTGGGATACCCTCGCACCTCACATCAGTCAGGTTCCTAACACTTCCATCTCAGAACATCAGCTGCCCCAGTTTATCCGTGGCTGACAATATCGTCCCTGCCTTTGCAATTCCAGGCTTGACTGCTCCAACATAAATTAAAGCGAAATACCATGGATGCTGGAAATCTGAAATAAAAATAGAAAGTTCTGGAAATACTCAACAGATCTGACAGCAGCCACAGAGAGAGAAGTTGAGTTAACATTTTGAATTGAAGGAAGGTGGAAATGCTGTGGGTTTTATGCTGTTGGAAAGGGAAGATCTAGGGTAGGGGAGAGGGTTGGAGAGATTAAATGACAAATATGTCATGAAACCAAAGGAGCAGCTAATGGTTTGTAATAAAGAAACAAAGCATTTGTCCAGAATGTGTGAATGGAAGAATAATGAACAGCTCTGCGCAAAAGCAAAAATATAAAAATCAAGATTCAGACAGCACATGGTAAAAAAAAGAATCAAATTGGGGGACAGAGTTCATGGTGTGTAATTGTTAAACTTGTCTAGAAGCTGTGAGGTGCCTTATCAGAAGCTGAGGTATCGTTTCTTGAGCTTGCATTGAACTTCACTGGAACACTGCTCCAATTCTGTCCTGGACAGTCTCTCATTCTCCATGCTCTGTAAACTTTACCTCACCCAAAACTCCTTTGCTTGTTGTTGTGTTTTATTCCCAGAGGTGACACCAGTTTCTGTGTCCAAACAGAAGTTTAGTTCAAAGCTTTAAAATGTTTGCAGCAGCCATTAGCTCGTGGTTTGTTTTAATTTATCTTTCTCAGTCACCACAGCCAGGCTTGACTAACAGCACACAGAACAGAGAAGAGTCAACTGTCATACACACTCCAGCACCAACAAATGTGTACTACATCTTTCCCCTTACAAATTGGATTTTAAATTATGTGACACTAGTATGCCTTTAAGAATTTTTTTTTAGATCATGTTCTCTGCAGATTGTAAGCAGTTTTTTTCTACTGTGGCACCGGCTGCCTGCTTAGCAGTCCTTTTATTGCTGCTTCAATGGATTAAATGGGGTTTTGTTTATTTTTACTCTGGGCTTCATACACTGTTGGATTTTATGATCTTTTGAATTGTTAAGGGGAAGATTGATTGACAAGTCAAAGTCAGGTGGATCCTCCACAGAAGAATCCAAAGAGTCACTTTCAGTTTTGGTTCGGGGTCACAAGCTGTCCTGGTTTCCAAGTTGCAGGCAGGTTTTCTCTCTCTCCCCCTTGTATTATAGATTCTGCTGGCTAGCTGGAAGCAGATCTTCTTGCCTTCCTGGAATGAGAATAGTCTTTTGCAGTGGTTTGCTGGCTAAAAGCTAGAGGCCGGCAGTGGCAATATCTCTACCTTGAGGTCTGCTGGAAATTACAAGGCTGAGAAGTCAGTTTGAATTCTCCAACCGAAGGACTAAGTTCCAGCATCTCGTGAACAGTCTTATTTTCTGTGTTAAGTCTGTGGCAGGGTATGTTTTAAGGAGGTTTGTTTGGTTGGAACATTTCATATAGTTGTTAAGGTTAATACATCATCGTGGTTGTTTTTTTTGTTTGTAATTGGTAAAAGTTATTGCTATATGTTAACAGTATTCTGAAATAAACTCTGTTTAATAAAAGCTCCCTAGTGGGTCATTTGAATCATACCTGAAGTGAAACATATCATGCCTACACTAGCCAAATGCAAATTGCAAAACTTATGATCCAGGCAGACTTCATAAAACACTTCGGAGTTTCTGACCTGGATTATAACAATTAAATTATCATAAACAATAAGCATTTACGAATTGAGTCATATTTTAATGTTCAGCATATCCATTTTCTCTAATTACTGAAATAGTCTTTGAGATATGAAGGTCACTGATGACAGTGCTGAGATCTATGAAACTGAGGTTGAGGTTCCAAATAATCAGCTTGATTATCAAAATTGCTGTTGCTCATTGGAAAAGGAAATGTATCTTCATCATCACGGTTCTGGAAATATCTTGATCTGCTCTCTATCAAGTGTCTTGTGTCCCAATTTGTGTTTCCACCCAATAGATAAGTATTGGTACTGAGCAACCACTTGGTCTGCTTCGGGTCCTGGTAAAGATGGTGCAAGTTTGCAGTTGCGATTTAGCCATCTGATAAAAAATCCAATCTCCAATTTCAAATCACAGTCTTGCTTGCATTTGCTTATCAAATTATGCTTTTGCTTGACCATGTTGCTTTGCAACACCTTCTGCTTTCGCTCTGACATTCTCCTTGGATAATGGTGATGACTTAGGAAAGGTCAGCAGCATGCAAAGGTTATGACCTATCATAAGTTCAGCTGGTGTTTATCAGTACAGAGAGTTTAAAAAAATGTTGAATGTCAAGGGTTGATGATTAGGTTCTCTCTTGTTGGTGATGGTCATTGCTTGGCACTTGTGTGTTGCAAATGTTACTTGCCACTTGTCAGCCCAAGCCTGGATATTGTCCGGGTCTTGCTGCATTTGGACATGCACATCTGAGGAGATGCAAATGATGTTGAACATTGTGCAATCATCGGCAAACATCCCCACCTCTAACCTTTATGATGGAAGAAAGGTCATTGATGAAGCAGCTGAAGATGAATGGGCCTAGGATACTTTTCTGAGGAACTTCTGCAGAGTTGTACTGGAGCTGAGATAACTGATCTCCAACAACAACAACCATCTTCTTTTGTACTAGTTATAACTCCAACAAGTGGAGATTTCTGCTCCTGATTTCCATTGACTCCAGTTTTGCTAGAACTCCTTGATGCCACACTTGGTCAAATGATACCAAGGCAGTCACTCTCTCTTCACCTCTGGAGTTCAGATTTTTTTGCCAATGTTTGAACAAAGGCTGTAATGATGTTAGGCGCTGAGTGACGCTGGTGGAATTGAAACTGAGCATCAGTGAGCAGGCTATTGCTAAGCCAGTGCCAGTTGATAGCACTGACTCCTTCCACCACTTACTGATTGAGAGTAGACTGATGGGGTGATAAGTGGCTGGGTAGGATTTGTGCTGGTTTTGGAATACAGAACATAACAGCAAATTTCTGGGTCGATGCCGGTTTTGTATCTGAACTAGAACAGCTTGGCTAGGGGCGTGGCTAGTTCTGAAGTATAAGTCTTCAGGACTGATGTCGGAATGTCAGGATTGATAGTCTTTGCTGTGTCTGGTGCCTCTGGCCATTTCTTGATATCAAGTGGGCTGAATTAACTTGGATGAAAACTGACATCTGTGATGCTGGGGACCACCAGAGGAGGTCAAGATGATCATTTGCTCAGCATTTCTGGCTGAAGATTGTAGCAAATACTGTAGCCTTACCTTTTACACTCATATGCCGGGCTCCCCTTCATTGACGATGGGGATATTTGTGGAGTCTTTTCCTCCAGTGAGTTGTTTAATTGTCCACCACCATTCATGGTTGGATCTGGTGGATCTTAGATCTGATCTGTTGGTTGCGGAATTGCTTAACTCTGTCAATCACTAGCTGCTAATGCTACTTGGCATGGAAATATTACTATGTTGTAGCCAATATCTCATTTTTAGGTATGCCTTGTGTTGCTCCTGGCATGCCCTTCTGCAATCTCTGCCTTTAAGAAATGTACTTTAATTATGTTTCTCTGCAGGATGTTATTAGCAGTCCCTCGGATTTTGTCAAAGTCGTGTTCTCTGTAGCCAGTGTCCTTTATTGTTACTGAAGTAGTATAATTGGCATCATGTTGATTTTAATCTGAACGAATGCAGTGTTCTCTTGTTGCAATCTTCCCCTGGGATGGCAGAGGAGAGCTTGATTGTGTGTGATTGACAGGTCAGGTTATATGGCTAGGGACAGCTATATTTTCACTGAAAAGTCCAGTTTTAATGTAGTTTTTCAGAAGCTGCTTGGAGCTGAGAGGGACAGCAGTGTTTGTCCCCTCTCTGGAGTGGAGTTTTGCTGTCTAAGTGTTGCTGTTTTAGATGCTGCTTTTGAGTTAAGAGAAAGCAGTCTCTCTCTTTTCCCCTCTCTGAAGTCTGGGGACTGGGAACTGCCAGAGACTGGGGTTTACCTCTCTGAGGTTTTGCTATTTTGAGGATATATCCTTCTCTGAAAACTGCTGACTTGGATTTCTGTCCATAAATGTTACAAAGCTGGAAATCCAGCATCATGTGAGCATACTTGTGTTTGTGCGAATTAATTCTGAAAACGGGTGTTATGTCTGTGGGATATTGTTTTAAATTGGAACAACAGAGATAGCTAGCTGTTAAGAGTTATACTGTGTTATGTTTGTAATTGGTACAGGTTATGCTAATTATTTTTATTATATTCTAACTGTGTTCTTAAATAAACTTTGTTTGATAAAAGTTTCCTAGTGGGTCACTTGAATCATACTTGGCATGAAACACCTTATGCTCACCCATGTCAAAATCAAATGAAAAACATAGGGTCTAGGATAACTTCACAAAACACTTTGGAGTCTCTGATCTGGGTCTTAACAATAGCTGCAACAGAATCTTTCCGCAGTGCTCTGGCAAGTTCAATAGAGTTGAAGCTGATGTAGACTGAAGTTTCTTTCATTGAGAAATTCTCTATCTCTGTGCTGGATTACAAACTACAATAGAGATAGTTGAACTTGAGAGAGAGTAAGTGAGAAATTATTATTGTTCTACTGTCAGATTTGTTCTGGACTCCTGCTTAGCAACTTGGCTGTTGTAATAGAATACATTTCAAAAATGGTTATTCTAGTAACATTACCTCTCTCCCATAGCGATTTCAGAAGGTAGTTGATTAGCTCAGGTCTGGGCAGTCCATGGCTATTGTTTTATGGTACAGGTGAATTGATTATGTAATGTCAAACCATTGACTCCTGAATGACCCATCTTCCATCTTGATGAGATAGGAAGAACATTTTCTGTTTAGAAATTGTCCTGGTAGACTTTCTGCCTCCACATTGAAAGGTAGCTTTATAGAAATGTAAATGGTAAGAACCCTGTAATTTCAGTTCATCCTTCAACATGATTCTTGACATCTGCAGGTGTGAAGGATATCCACAGGATATTGTCTTGTCAGGTCTTAATTGTAATTCACATAGGAAACTTCCAGAAACTGGTCACCTTGTAATACCAGATATCAGGTGACTAGTGGCAGCCATCTTACATCAGTGCCTTTGCTTGTTTTTTAAAAGTCCTTTTAAAGCAGTTTAATATATATTTGATCAGTCGATGAAATGAAGGATCGCATTAACATGTCCCGACACTATGACACTTCCCTCAACCTTCCCTACTCCAATGAGAACAGCCCCAACTTCTCCAATCTATCTATATATATATATGTTATATTTTTCATCCTTTGAACCATTCTCATAAATCCTTTCTGCCCACATCCCCCACTCCCTCCCATCCCCATATCTCCACATCCTTCCTAAAGTGTAGTGCTCAGAAGTGCTCCAGCCAAGGCTTAACCAGTATTGTATAAAGGTTAATTGAAAAGCAGGATACAGCAGATGCTGGAAATTTGAAGTAAAAACAAAAAACAAATGCTGGAAATACTCAGCAGGATAGGTAGCCTCTGTGGAGAGAGAAACAGAGTTTACATTTCAGGTCTGTGACCTTTCATCAGAACTGGGAAAAGCTAGAAACATAATAGGTTTTGAACAAGGGGATGGGTAAGACAAGAACAAAAGGAAGGTCTGTGATAGGGCAAAAGAAAGAAGAGATTGAATGACAGAGAGGTTCATACTTCAGGGCCAAAGAGAATGGTGATGGGACAGGAAAGAAACAAAGCAAGAATGTGCCGTGAACAGGTGTATTGTTGGTTGAAAGAGCAAAAAAATAAACGAGAAAACAGAACAAGCAAAGTATAGGAAAGAAACTGGATGCTGAGATTCTGGCCCGAAAGGTTCACCATAACTTCCTTACTTTTCTACTCTCTGCCACTATTTATAAATCCCAGGATCCTGGCTACTTCCTTAACTACTTCCCTACTTTACTTGAGGGCGGCACGGTGGCACAGTGGTTAGCACTGCTGCCTCACAGAGCAAGAGACCTGGGTTCGATTCCTGGCTTGGGTCACTGTCTGTGCAGAGTCTGCAGGTTCGCCCCATGTGGGTTTCCTCCGGGTGCTCCGGTTTCCTCCCACAGTCCGAAAGACATGCTGGTTGGGTGCACTGGTCACGCTAAATTCTCCCTCAGTGTACCCAAACAGGTTGCTGGAGTGTGACGACTCAGGAATTTTCACAGTAATTTCACTGCAGTGTTAATGTAAGTCTACTTGTGACACTAATAAAAAAACTTTAAACCTTTAAACTTTCCCCAACCTTAAATGATTTGTGTACATAATATCCCCAAATCCCTCTGCTCCTGCATCCCCTTTAGAATTGTACCTTTATATTCCCTCTCCTTGCTCTTCCTACCAAAATGTATCACTGCACAATTCCCTGGATTAATGTTTTCTCAGCCACCTGTCTCCCCATTCCACCAGCCTGCTTATGTCCTCTTGAAGTTTATTGCTGTCCTCCTCACAGTTCACAATACTTCTGTCACCTGCTCAATCTGAAGTTGTGTCTGCCCGTCGTCCGAGTCATTAATATAGACTTGCCTTACAGTTCACTCTTTCAGCCAAACTTCCAGTCACCCCTCAAAGACCCCACTGCCCCCTCCCGCCCAATATCTCCTTCCAGAAGCAAAATACTGCAGATGCTGGAAATCTGACAGAAAAGGCAACATCTGTGGAGAGAGAGAGAGAGAAACAATGTTAACGTTACAGGCTAAAGACCTTTCATCAGAACATCGACCTGAAAAGAGATAAGTTTTTTAAAAAATTACTCCATCATTAAAGTTACAAAGCCAATGCTCAGAATGGACCCGGCAAAACCCAAATCCACTCCTTGCTCGCTCCAAAAACCAAAATCCATTTGAATCCAATTCATGGTCCCCATAAGAGAGACAAACAAGATCCAAGCTAACAAGATGAGGCATTGCTTGGGATCAATCTTGGGATTGATTTGACGCTTGATCTTAGCCAAAAGACCGAGAGGACTCGCTGAGTGTTTACAGCTGAGTGTTTACAGCATTGTCTGTTCTTACACCCGCATTTTCTGTTTGATTACAATTCTGGAAAACACCTTTTGACTCTGGGAGAAGCGATCAGTAGGGTGACCGAGCTTGCTGCTGCAACGAGTGGGTGATTTCACACTCACTCACCGGCAGTCCTGTGCTTGGGGAGAATACAGTGCCCACCCCTTACCCTCCATCTCAGATACAACCGCAAGTCAACCAAAGGCAGAGCACCGGGAGTAAATGCCAGCGCCGGGGGACTGGGGGGAGGAGGGAACTAACTCGATTTCATCAATGTCAACTTTAGAGAAAAGTACACGCGCGGGTTTGCAAAGAAGCGCACGTTTGCTGACAGCACTGTCTGTAATTACAGCGCGTCTCTCTCTCTCCCTCTCCTCCTCGGCTTCCAGATTTGTTTGATAACAATTCTGGAAAACACATTTGATTCTGAGAGAAATGTTCTCTCGGTTGACCGAGCTTGCTGCTGCAATCCAGTGTGCAAAGTTTGCTCAGAGGCGCCCACCCCCAGACATTGCCAGGGGGAATGGGCTCAACCCACAGGTTGGCACTGGCTTTATGTGATGGGGAGGAGGGGGGAATGAGAGATCAGTAACCCAACTTCCCACAGATTGGGAAAGGGGGCAGTTGATGAGGAATCCCTAGGCTGTGTGTGTGTGTGGGGGGAGGGGGGTAAATGTGTGTGTGTGTGGAGGGGGGGGGGTAAATGTGTGTGTGTGTGGGTGGGAGGTATGAGTAAGTGTGGGTGGAGGGGCAGGTGTAGATATGTGTGTTGGTGAGGAGTCCCAGACTGTGTGTGTGTGGGTGGGTATATGTCTGTGTGTGGGGTGGGGAAGGGGAGGGGCGTGGGTGGGGAGGCGTCGGTGAGGAGTCCCCAGAATGTGTGTGTGTGGGTGTGTAAGGGGGGGGGGGTGGTGTGGGGGTGGGAGGGTTGTGTGTGGGGGGAGTGGGTGTGCCTGGGATTGGGTATGTGTATGGGGAGGGGGTGATGAGTTTGTGTTGGTGGGGAGTCCCCAGATTGTGTGTATGGGATGGGTGTGTGTGTGTTGGGGGGGGGGGGAGGGGAGGGAGGTTGGTGTGTGTGTGTTGGGGGTGGGGGGAGGTTGGCGTGTGTGTTGGTGAGGAGTCCCCAGAATGTGCGTGTGTGTGTGTGTGTGTGTGTAAGGGGAGGGGCGGGTGTGGGAAGGTTGTATGTGGGGGGAGTGTGTGTGCCTGGAATTGGGTATGTGTGTGGGGAGGGTGTGTGTGTGAGTATGTGTCTGTGTGTGTATGGAGTCGGGGGGGGGGGGGCGGGAGGTGTGTGTGTGAGTCGGTGAAGAGTCCCCAGACTGTGTGTGGGATGGGTGTGTGTGGGGGGGAGGAGGGGGAGTTGGGGGTTGGTATGTGTGTGTGTGTGTGTGGGGAGAGGGGGGGGGTGTTGGGGGTTGGTATGTGTGTGTGTGTGGGGGGGAGGAGGGGGGAGTTGGGGGTTGGTATGTGTGTGTGTGTGTGGGGAGGGGGGGGTGTTGGGGGTTGGTATGTGTGTGTGTGTGGGGGGGAGGGGGGGAGTTGGTATGTGTGTGTGTGTGTGGGGGGGAGGAGGGGGGAGTTGGGGGTTGGTATGTGCGTGTGTGTGTGGGGAGAGGGGGGGGGTGTTGGGGGTTGGTATGTGTGTGTGTGGGGGGGGGGAGGAGGGGGGAGTTGGTATGTGTGTGTGTGTGGGGGGGGAGGTGTTGCTGAGGAGTCCCCAGACTGTGTGTGTGTGGGGGGGGGGGGGGGGCGGAGGTGTTGCTGAGGAGTCCCCAGACTGTGTGTGTGTGGGGGGGGGGGGGGGGAGGTGTTGCTGAGGAGTCCCCAGACTGTGTGTGTGTGTTCCCCCCCGCCCCCCACCCCCAGCAGTGAGGAGAGCCAGAGGGGGGCTGAGTGAGTGAGAGTGCGTCAGGAGCGGAGTGCGCAATCGCGGTGCCAGTGCCAGCGATGTGCCGAGAGCGGCGGCAGCTCCAGCTGCAGCCCCCGCGCTCACTATGAGCCTGTTCCCGCCTCATAGCCAACATCTGGCCGCAGCCGCCCGCCCGCAGCAGCAGCCGCTCCCTCGCCACATCTCCCCACACAACTCCGCAGACCCAGGATGCCCGGAGGAAAAAGAGGGCTGGTGGCACCGCAGAATACTTTCCTGGAGAATATTGTCCGGAGATCCAGCGGTAAGATAACAACTGGCAGCGGCGCGCTGGGTGACAGCACTTTAGGCAGAGAGTGGCGGCGCGAGTCTTTATTCCCTCTGCATACTTAGCAACATTGCAATTAGGCAATTCAACCCTTCCAACCTGTTTCTGTCTCCTTTACCTAATCCCCTTGCATTCTTCCAGTTGCACTTAACAATCCATCCTTAAATATATATCTGAAGGTGTTGGGAGAAGAGATAGATCTGTTCAGAATTTGGATGTTTATGTTCAGGATTCAGTTTGAGCCTGTCCTCTTTCTCACCAGACAAATAAACGAGGAGAATTGCTAAGTATGATTGAAAAGTAATTTGTTGGAACACTTGTTCACTGTGGGAAGCGATTGAACTTTTCATATGTATATAGATAGAAGTTTATTTATTAGTGTCACAGGTAACACTACATTCTGCACTCTCGTTTCCTTCTTTATGAACGGTGTACTCTGTATAGCGCGCAATAAACAATACTTTTCACTGTATGGTAATACATGTGGCAGTAATAAATCAAATCAAGAAGTAGGATTACATTAACACTGCAATGAAGTTACTGTGAATATATATAATGTCTATGTATATAAAATGACTGAGCTGTATCCAAACATATACAACTACTCTTCTATACCGTCATTCTTACTATCACAGTCCCTTTACATGCTTTTGTAAGTGTTTTTTTTAAAGTTTTGGTACCACCAGCAATTGGCAGAGACTGGATTCAGGAGTCAGGGGGAAAGATTTGTCACCTTGGGTCACGTACAGGGGCAGGTGAGAGAGTTAACTCAGAGCTAACTCAGAGGGACTTGCGGGGCTCACTCACAACCGGGGCTGCAAAGGGAAAGGGTCCCAGGACAGTTTTACCTGAGGCGTCCCGATAAATCCAGTTTCAATCTGTTGGAATAGACACTTAGAAACGCGGGAGAGCAGAATAAACGAAATTACTTTGGGGATTGTGGAAAAGATGCTGTGGGAGATGATAGAACTGCGCCCACACTCAATACATAGTCATTTGCAAAAGAAAAACATGCTTAATCTAAAAGGAAATGCTACCTCAATGTTAGGTGCGAAATTCCCAAAACTGCGGGCCGCCAATTTAAAAAGGGAAACTGCTTATTTGCAGCTCACAGCATTTAAGGCACCTATATTTTATATTCCTGCCGGAACTTTAGTTGAAGAGATGTTTTAAAATTGCATCTTGTACATTTAGTGCTTCCTGTCTTCGAAGAGCTGGGGAAAAATGTCGAGACATTTGCTTCTGTGGGGGTTTCATATATAGATTATATCTGTTTGGTACAGTGTGTTACTTACTGGCAGCCTGTCTTGTGATCGTGGGGGACTGTTGACAAATGCTGTGTGATCTGTCCAAATCCCTGAGTGATGGGGGAGGGTTACGTGCGCTAACCGTTCAGGCAAAATCCAGCGCTGGGAAGGGGTTGTGGAGCAGAATAGATCATTTCACAAGCCCACCAAAAACTCCGTGGTATTTTTCTTGCCATTACGGGTCGCTGTTACTCCTCAAGCAGTGGCATTTGTAACCTCAGTACCACCTCCACACCTTAACCAGACACACTCCTTACACACACACACACACACACACTAATGCCTGTGGCTAACCTCGGCTGCAACCAACTTTCGAGAGAGTCATTTTGTAAGAAGACGTCAAGCAGTTTGACTGATACTACGCGTCAAGAGCCGGCTGCAAATCAACTCTTAAAAGCACCATTTTCCTAATGAGCGCTGCTGATCTATTTATTAAAGTGACAGGTTTCGCTTCTTATAAACCCGTCCTTTTAAAGTTCTCCACGCATCAGCGGAGAGACGAGAACGAAGAGGGGGGGGGGGGGGGATCAAAAAGGACGCGTGAAGGATTGTCCAGCAAACCAGTCGGGCGATGCACCAGGGCTTGCTATGGAACTTCGAAACAGATTAATTCTGCATTTTGTGTCTCACGACCTTCCGCTTAATTCGTTTCCTAATTGGATACTAAGGGATGTCGACTTATTTAGAAACAGCCAAACAGACAACCTAACCCCCAACATGATGAACATGCAGTATTCGCCACGAAATTTAGGAAATTAAAAACGAAATAGTTGTATTCTGGGATGCAATTTAAACACCGTTTCTATCCAGTAAGTGGATTGACGGGGTTATTCAGTCGGTACTGTCCCCATAACTCTGCATCAGGAATCCTGTCTGGATCGCTAGCCGTTAAATACAAATGAAATTATATAACTAGATGTTATTTTTTTCTAATGGGAACTGCGTGGATGTGCAGATTTGCCAAATACCCCGTGCCATCACTAAGACTGACCGCCCTCAGCTCACCTACTGCTGAAACTCTCATTCTCTGTTACTCCGAGTTTATTATTCATTCCTATACCATCTCTCTGGCTGGTTTCCCAATTTCTACTCTCTGTAAACTTGAGGTCATCCAAAAACTCTGCTGCCCTAAATAATACAAAGAACAACATGAAATTCGATTTATCAGAGCAAAATAAACAGAAGACCTCGCAAATTGATGGAAGGACATAAACAATCACATAGTATTCAACATGGACATTATGAAATTAGAAAATGACACAGTTATTGTATTTGGAATACAGTTTAAAACCCTTGGGATAACATCTAAAGTTTATCTATTAGTGTCACAAGTAGGCTTACATTAACACTGCAATGAAGTTACTGTAAAAATCCCCTAGTCGCCACACTCTGGCGCCCTTTCGGGTACACTGAGGGAGAATTTAGAATTCCAAAGTACCTAACCAGCACATCTTTTGGATTGTGAGAGGAAACCAGAGCACCCGGAGGAAACCCACACAGACATGGGGAGAACGTGCAGACTTTGCACCAACAGTGACCCAAGCCAGGAATTGAACCCGGGTGTCTGGCACTGTGAGACAGCAGTGCTAACCACTGTGCCAACATGCTATATACTGCACCAAGTCCTGTTCAGCCATCACTCCTGTACTTGCTGACTTTCATTAGCAAAAGATAATCCTTATATTCTAATCATTCAGTCGCCTCTCCCCTCCTTGTCACTGTAATCTCCTCCAGCCCTATAACACTGAGAAACCTGTGCTCCTCCAGTTCTGGCTTCTTGAGCATCCCTGATTTTAATCGTTCTACTATTGGTGACCGTGGCTTCAACTGGCAAGGCCCTCTGCCCCTCTACTTGGTTTTCCTCCTTAAAGATGCTGCTTAACCCTTACCTCTTTGACCATGCTTTTGGGCAATCTGACCTAATGTCTCCTTATTTATCTTGGGGTCAATTTTGTTTTGGGAATTAATAAGGAAATGGCAGAGACTTTGAACAAGTATTTTGTATCCGGCTTCAGAGTAGAAGACACATAAAGGATCCCAAGAATTTAAGAATATCAAGAAGTAACAGGGAGGGAGGAAGGTAAAACCATCACTGTCACTAGAGACGGCGTACTGGGCAAACTAATGTGGCTAGAGGCTGACAAGTCCCTCGGACCTGATGGCCTGCTTCCCACAGTTATAAAGAAACTAGCATGGATTGGTTATAATCTTCCGACATTCCCGAGATTCTGGAAGGGTCCCATTGGATTGGAAAACTGCAAAAGTATCACTTCTATTCAAGAAAGGAGAGAGACAGAAAGCAGGAAATTATAGGCCAGTTAGTCTAACATTCGTCATTGAGAAAGTGCTAGAATCTAATATTAAGGAGGCTGTAGCAAAGCATTTAGAAAATCATAATACAATTAGTGAGAGTCCACATGGCTTTGTGAAAGGGAAATGGTATTTGACAACTTTATTGCAGATAAGACAAGATAAGAGCTCATGGTGCTGGGGAATATATTAGCATGGTTATACCAACATTGGATTGCCAATTTGCGATGAACCAACTTCTCGCTACCTGTGATGTTAGCATGAGTAAGTCTGAAGGTGACAAAGACATAAATGAGTGTTTCAACAACAGATGGAGTGAGGTGGGTAGATGTTGTGAAGGTGGTTTTTGTGACGAAATAGATATGGCGTCAGAAGCATTGCAGGTTCAAAGAGAAGGTTAGGTTGTGAATACTCCAGCTCTCCAGTTGTGAACACTCTGAAACTGTGGCTGGGAAAGAGGAGAAAATGAGTGCATAAGTTTAAGTGGTTAGAAAATTGACTTCATTGTGAGACCAAAGATAATGGATTCAAAAGATAATTACTTCAGTCAGTGTTTAGCTGGAGAAGAATCTGGCTCGGCCATGAATGGATGTCAGAGAAATAATCTGATGTAATCTTCCGCATACTCGCCATGGAACATGGATAGCGAAGTGGTGCATAGATAGAAGGGAGAGAGTATATGGAAGCTGACTCAATCTATGGCTAATGTCACCAAATGGTTGCATGAGGAAGAGGAGAGGGGATTATTGGAGGACTGCACATTGTGATGACACAGGAATGGGCAATGAAACCATTGCTGGAGAAGCTGTGGTTCTGGTTGTACTAAATAAGCGAGGGTAGTCCATTAGAATTCCAGGAGAGGTATTGGGCAAGGATGGGGTGGTCAAGTGTCAAATGATACAGTGATGTTTAGGCAGATTAGAATGAATAATGCACAAGGATCATAGTCACAGTCACAGAAATGTTGTTGATGCGGGATATGCGGCAACCTGGTCAACGCTCATGTAGTATCATGAATCAACACTGCCAAGAGGGGAGGAAAGATGGGTAAAAAATTGCTGTTAAAACTATTTCTAAAAGTAATATCTCACAATTTGTAATTCGTATCTTCAAAAAAGAAGTCAAACTTTTGGCTTGAAGTTCAACTTTCTACGGGGGTGCAAAACAGAAGGCATCAGATTGACTGCCCATTAAAAACCCCGCCTGTTACAGACCCAACTTGAATTTCATTTCCATTTATATTGACTAATCTGCTCCCATTCATTTTGCACCTCTACCAAAATTGAACCTGCCCCATTTGTTTCTGAATGGAGGCATATATAAACGTATTACTTTCACAAATATATTCCTATGTGAACCATGTTTATGGTCATAATCCTTTATACTATTCATGTCAGAGCTTTCCTTGCTGGTTTTCCAGAAGGCGTTCGATAAGGTGCCTCACAAAAGGTTGCTGCAGAAGATTAGGGTACACGGAGTTGGGGGTGAAGTGTTAGCATGGATTGAGGATTGGCTATCTAACAGGAAGCAGAGAGTTGGAATAAATGGGTGCTTTTCTGGTTGGCAGTTGGTGACTAGTGGCGTGCCGCAGGGATCGGTGCTGGGGCCTCAACTGTTTACCATATACATAGACGATCTGGAAGGGGGGACCGAGTGTAGGCTAACAAAGTTTGCGGATGACACAAAGATGAGTGGGAAAGCGAATTGCGTGGAGGATGCGGAAAGTCTGCAGAGAGATTTGGATAGGCTAAGTGAGTGGGCGAGGATCTGGCAGATGGAGTATAACATTGACAAGTGTGAGGTTATCCACTTTGGAAGGAATAATAGTAAAATGGACTATTATTTAAATGGTGAAAAATTACAACATGCTACCGTGCAGAGGGACCTGGGGGTCCTTGTGCATGAATCGCAAAAACTCAGTTTGCAGGTGCAGCAGGTGATCAAAAAGGCAAATGGGATGTTGGCCTTTATCGCGAAGGGGATGAAGTATAAAAGCAGGGAGGTCTTGCTGCAATTGTACAAGGTACTGGTGAGGCCGCAACTGGAGTACTGTGTGCAATTTTGGTCCCCCTATTTGCGGAAGGATGTATTGGCCTTGGAGGGAG
Organism: Mustelus asterias; assembly: GCF_964213995.1. Classification (NCBI taxonomy): domain Eukaryota; kingdom Metazoa; phylum Chordata; class Chondrichthyes; order Carcharhiniformes; family Triakidae; genus Mustelus; species Mustelus asterias. The sequence continues at coordinate 67,909,926 of NC_135818.1, read as the reverse complement.
TACAGAGAAGGTTCACCAGGTTGATACCGGAGATGAGGGGGTTAGCTTATGAGGAGAGATTGAGTAGATTGGGCCTGTACTCGTTGGAGTTTAGAAGGCTGAGGGGAGATCTTATAGAGACATATAAGATAATGAAGGGCCTGACAGGGTAAAGGCAGAGAGATTCTTTCCACTTAGAAAGGAAACAAGAACTAGAGGACACAGCCTCAAAATAAGGGGGAGTCAGTTTAGGACAGAGTTGAGGAGGAACTTCTTCTCTCAGAGGGTAGTGAATCTCTGGAATTCTCTGCCCATTGAAGCAGTGGAGGCTACCTCGTTAAATATGTTTAAGTCACAGGTAGATAGATTTCTGATCAATAAGGGAATTAAGGGTTATGGGGAGCGGGCGGGTAAGTGGAACTAAACCACTATCAGATCAGCCATGATCTTATTGAATGGCGGGGCAGGCCCGAGGGGCTAGATGGCCTAGTCCTGCTCCTATTTCTTATGTTCTTATGTTCTTATGTTCTTATTGACCTGAGATTAGGACCATATATTGTGGTATGGTACCACTGGCAGAAATGCAGCACTTAATGTTAATTATTGCAGGCCCTCATTATCCATGTATAGTTTAATCTAACTGTAATAAATCATTACCATTGACTAAAACACTAATTAAACCAATTGTTAAGCTTTATTTCTGGCAAAAAAAACTAAAGCAGCATTTAGGAGCCTTGAATTCCCTTGATTAGTCTTAGTGGAAGAGGTTTAAATATAGGATACTGCTATTACTATGCACTGAATACCTTACCACATTTGTAAAATCAAGAAGGCTTGTGAGCTCGGTGATTGTTTCCGAGCTTTAGGTCAGCAAAAACATAGGGTCATAGAGTCATAGAGGTTTACGGCATGGAAACAGGCTCTTCAACTTGTCCATGTCGCCTCCTTTTTTTAACCACTAAGCCAGTCCCAATTGCCCACATTTGGCCCATATCCCTCTATAGCTATCTTACCCATGTGACTGTCTAAATGCTTTTTAAAAGACAAAATTGTACCCGCCTCTACTACTACCTCTGGCAGCTTGTTCCAGACACTCACCACGCTCTGTGTGAAAAAATTGCCTCTCTGGACCCTTTTGTATCTCTCCCCTCTCACCTTAAACCTATGCCCTCGAGTTTTAAACTCCCTTACCTTTGGGAAAGATATTGACTATCTAGCTGATCTATGCTCATCAAGTCCCAGGTGCAGAATAAACCTTTTCTACACTCTTTCTAGTTTAATAATATCCTTTCTATAATAGGGTGACCAGAACTGTACACAGTATTCCAAGTGTGGCCTTACCAATGTCTTATACAACTTCAACAAGATGTCCCAATTCCTGTATTCAATGTTCTGACCAATGAAATCAAGCATGCCGAATGCTTTCTTCACCACCCTGTCCACCTGTGACTCCACTTTCAAGGAGCTATGAACCTGTACCCCTAGATCTCTTTGTCTTGTAACACTCTCCAAAGCCCTACCATTAACTGAGTAAGTCCTGTCCTAGTTCAATCTACCAAAATGCATCACCTCGGATTTATCTAAATTAAACTCTATCTGCCATTCGTCAGCCCACTGGCCCAATTGATCAAGATCCCGCTGCAATCCTCGATAACCTTCTTCACTGTCCACTATGCCACCAATCTTGGTGTCATCTGCAAACTTACTAACCATGCCTCCTAAATTCTCATCCAAATCATTAATATAAATGACAAATAACAGTGGACCCAGCACTGATCCCTGAGGCACACCGCTGACCCTCCAGTTTGAAAAACAGGCCTCCGGTTTGAAAAACAATCCTCTACAATCACCCTCTGTCTTCTGTCATCCACAGTAAGAAGTCTCACAACACCAGGTTAAAGTCCAACAGGTTTATTTGGTAGCAAATACCATAAGCTTTTGGAGCGTGCTGCGCCTTCGTCAGATGGAGTGGTCTCTGCTCTCCAACAGTGCACAGACACAGAAATCAAGTTACAGAATACTAATTAGAATGCAAATCTCTACAGCCAGCCAGGTCTTAAAAGGTACAGATAATGTGGTTGGAGGGAACATTAAACACAGGTTAAAGAGATGTGTATTGTCTCCAGACAGAACAGCTGGTGAGATTATGCAAGACCAGGGGCAAGCTGTGGGGGTTACTGATAATGTGACATAAATCCAACATCCCGGTTTAGGCCGTCCTTATGTGTGCGGAACTTGGCTATCAGTTTCTGCTCAGCGACTCTGCGCTGTCGTGTGTCGTGAAGGCCGCCTTGGAGAACGCTTACCTGAAGATCCAAGGCTGAATGCCCGTGACTGCTTCCCTCCAACCACATTATCTGTACCTTTTAAGACCTGGCTGGCTGTAGAGGTTTGCATTCTAATCAGTATTCTGTAACTTGATTTCTGTATCTATTTGGCTACCTCACCCTGGATCCCGTGAGATTTAACCTTATGCAACAACCTACCATGCGGTACCTTGTCAAAGGCCTTGCTAAAGTCCATGTTGGCAACATCAACTGCACTGCCCTCATCGACCTTCTTGGCTACCCCTTCAAAAAACTGAATCAAATTTGTGAGACATGATTTTCCACTCTCAAAGCCATGAAGGAACAAAATGATTCAATCTCCTTTTCAAATGATTTATAAGGCATAAACCAACTCTTTGTTTTTAGAGAGTAACAGGTCTTCATTGGCTTATCCCAGCAGAGATACATAAATAGCTGATTGCTGTCTTGAGCTGAATGCCAACCTGGAATTACCTTCCCAGATGGTGACTGAGCTCGCCGTGAGTTTGAAAGTAATTGGAACTATTGATTTGAGTGCAACTGGCATCATCCAAGGCACCTGAGAAAATGGCTCAGTTTGTGATAATGAGCTGGATGCGGGAAGCCATGGAGGTGTTGATACTGTAGTCATCCATTTCCTCAAGGCAGCAGAGTGCCAATGCTTCTATCTCACCCCTAGGTTTGTAAGAAATTTGGAGCATGCGTTTGCAGTTTCTGCTGAGTCTTTGGGTGCAAATCCCCCAGTACTGGGGTAAGAGGCTCAAAGGATTGGGGAATTTTAAAGACAAATTTTTGGTCAATTTAACTCAAGGTGCATGAACCTTTGTGCTAGTTTTAAAAACATTTTGCTCGAAGTGGGCCCCACTCACAAAACCAATCAATGCATTTGTTGTTTCCAGGCCTTTCAAGAGGGCTTCTAAAATTAAGCTGGAACATTTAGGCACATGGACACTAATCGGAAAGGATTTGGACATTAAAAATATAATGTAATCATTCCCAATCTAACAAAATAGTTTTGTTTGTTTTTTTAGAAGCCACTTCAGTAATAAATTTGTTCACATGTGGTGATCGACATTACTTTTTTTAATGATAGATCAATTTTCACTTGTATTAATCAACTTTGCTAAGTTACCACTCTTGTGTATATGAAGGAATTTAAAGCAACATTTAAAAAAATATTTTGTTTCACAGCATTGCTCGATTGTGCTGTTTCATGGCAAAGTTTGCATTCACTGATATGCAGCATGTTAGGAATGGGTTAACAGTCACCTTCCTCTTAAGTTTTAAATTGGATGTAAATTATTTAATAGAAGTCACTGGGATAAATAAAGAGGTTACCGTTGTACTGGGTGTTGGGGAGAATTTGTGTGGAGTTGGATCAAAAAAATAAAGATAGTTTATGAAGAAGCTGAACTCATGTCTCCTTTGCTGAACTCCAACCGAGAGGCTCAAACACAGAAGAGTTATTTATTAGTGTGACAAGTAGGATTGCATAGACACTGCAATGAAGTTACTGTGAAAATCTGCTAGTTGCCACAATCCAGCGCTTGTTCGGGTACACTGAGGGAGAATTTAGCATGGCCAATGCACCTAACCAGCACGTCTTTCGGACTGTGTGAGGAAACCGGAGCACCCGGAGGAAACCCACGCAGACACGGGGAGAACCTGCAGACACTGCATAGACAATGACCCAAGCTGGGAATCTAGAGCAATTTGTGTCAGAATTATGTCCAAAGTGGAAACTCAACTTTTGTGCACATGTTGGCCTGTGAAGATCCACTCACAATCAACAAAAATGTTTCTCAAATGTATAGCTATGTTCAAAGGCCAAAACTGCTATTTTACAGGACTTCTGAATTAACAGAATATGCTCACCATGAATCCATTTGAGCTGCCTCACATAATGTCAACTCCTTCGTTGGTTCTTGGGTGAATATAACCAGAATCCTGAAATTGCTGTGAAACAATAGAATGGCGGATCACATCAAGACACAGACTGGCAGATAGAGGCAGCATTGGCACCAAGGGGAAATGTCCTGGGTGTTTGAGTTAGTGAAGCAGAACTTTGTAACAAGAAATACAAAAGTACACAAAACTGTTTGCTGTGTTGGATTTTGATCAGGGCCAGATCTGACATCTGCAATTGTAGCTACCCCTGACTTCCCCAAAATTCAAGGACCCGTTTGGATAGTGGGATTTCCCTTCCTGCCATCCAAAGGGTCAGCGGGGAACACATCCCACCGACATGGTCTGCCCCCTCATTTCACGCTCTAATGAGCATCAATTGGCTGCAGGCAGAACTTCCTCATTCGGGAATTGCCAATCTGATTGGCCAGCAGCTCTCTGGTCCCCACAGCAGCAAGAGCTCCAGCTCCAGGGAGGAGCTTCAGGAAGATGTCCAAGCCTCAGTCCTAGGACTGGACGGCAAGGACTGTTTGCAGGGTCCCAAGGTGGGGAGGGTACGGAAGGCATGGGGGGGTGGAAAGTTGGCGATTGGGGTGTCAAAGGAGAAGCCAGGGGTGTGTGGGAAGGCAACGGAGGTCTAGCAGCCACTCAAGGACCTTAAGGTAGGAGTGGCGGGGCCCAAAGTCAGAAGTGGGGGGCTTGGTGGGGGGCTGGGTGTGGGACCCCCCCCCACCTCCCCGCCCCCTCACTCCCCCCCCACCTCCCACCCCCTCCCCCCCCCCCCCCCACCCCACCCCCCACCCCTTGAGGCTGGGTGTGAAATGGCCGTTAATGGACAATAATTGGCCACTTAGGGGCTTCAGGTTGGGGTAAAGGAACTGCTGCAGCAATGTCCTTAGATTGGAATGATTGACCTCCAAAAACCACAACCTTAGCCGGAATTCTCCAACCTCGCCAGCGGCTGGAATTTTCCGGTCCCGCTGCAATGAACGGACAGTTGGCTGAACACCAAATTCTCTGTTCTCACTGGCAGCAGTGGCTAGGCAAAATGGCCAGAGAATCCCACCTCATCTTCCTTTGTGCTAGGTATTATTCCAACCAGGGAAGAGTTTCTCCCCCAGATTCCCACTGATTCCAATTTTGCCAGGGCTCCACATTCAGTCAAATGCTGCCTTGATGTCACTTGCACGTCACCTTTGGAATTCAGTTTTTTTGTCCCTATTTGGATCAAGACTGTAATGAGGTCTGGAGTTGAGTGACCCTGGCGAAACACAAACTGAGCATCGGTGAGCAGCATATTGCTAAGCAGGTGTCATTTGACAGCGCTGTTGATGACCCTTTCCATCACTTTACTGATGATTGAGAGATGAGGCTTTTGTGGTCATGCCTGAGCAACCTTCCACATTGTAGTTAGAAGCCTGTATTTTACCTAGGATGAAATATGCTATTATATTTTCATGGTTTTCCAGTAGGATACTTGCATTAGTTTTTCAATGAATGAGGTCCCTGCAGTTTAGTTGAAAGCAGTGCTAACAGATTACATAGAATTACTTAGAATTTAAAACACAGTTCCTCTTGAAATCTATACAGATCAGTGGTTGGATGACACTTAATAGAACCGTGTTCAGTTCTGGTCTCCGTATTGCTAAAAAGACATAAGGCACTGATGAAAGTGCAATAAAGATTTATGTAAAGAATATCAGAACTAAGAAGTTATAGCTATTCAGAAAGACTGAACCTGTTAGGGATCTTTCTTTCAAAGAGTGGAGAAGGCTAAGTGGTGATCACGTAATGGTCTTTAATATTATGAAATGGTTTGATAAGGATGATGTAGAAAAGGCATTTCCCCTTGCGGGAGAGTCCCAGACCATAAAACAAATATAAACATATAAAATAATCACTGATGACCCCAACGGGGAATTCAGGAAGTGGTTAGAATATGGAACCTGATGCCACATGAAATAGTCGAGACATAAAGCACAGATATGTTTGATGGGAACCTTGATAAGTTCATGAGGTCGAAAGGAATACAAGGAAATGTTGATAGGATGAGATTAAGCAAGGTGGGAGGAGGTTGCTATGGAGCATAAATATTGGCATAAATGACATCAATTGTGCTTTAAAATTTGATGCAATTCTATGATGTAAAGTCATCTATTAGGGCTGATTTCAAATAGCTCACAAAAATACCTTTCATTGGAAAATGAATACACACACTGCCTCCAGACAGGAGTATTTTCATTTTTGAGAGAGCCAAAATTGATAGTTAGCCATCCCATAGAGTGCCAGACTTGTTGGCAGGGAGAATGAACAAAACAATTTGACAAAATGGGTGTGGCACCATCTCACTTGGGGGCCATAGAGACACGACAGGGAGCAATGTGCTTCCAGCGCCAGGGATACAGCTCGGAGTTAGCAGAACCAATGCAGAGCACAGCTGGAAGGAGGAAGACCGTTAGGTATTACCTCAAGGTAAGGGTCTATCGTATCAGTAGGTCCTATCTTAACGTTATCGAGACTCAGTGCAGGCAAAGCTTATGATTGTCTAGTGAATTAGTTGGACAGATATGTGCCATGTGCAACGAGACGATATGGGTGGCATGATGGTACAGTGGTTAGCACTGCTGCCTCACAGCACCAAGGACCCGGGTTCAATTCTGGCCTCGGGTCACTGTCTATGTGGAGTTTGCACATTCTCCTCATGTCTACGTGGGTTTCCTCCAGGTGCTCCGATTTCCTCCCATAGTCCAAAGATGTACGGGTTAGGTTGATTGGCCATGCTAAATTAACCTTAGTGTCAGGGAGATTAGTAGGGTAAATATGAGAGGTTATGGGAATTGGGCCTGGCTGGGATTGTGATCAATGGGCCGAATGACCTCCTTCTGCACTGTAGGGACTCTATGATTCTGTGAGACCTGGGTGTCCTTGTACACCAGTATGTGTGTGTTTTCCAGGAAGCTGTCATGATGCATTCATATTGAGGAATTCACAGCAGCCTCAACTGTTACAGTCCCCAACACAGGCCTGTGGTTGGCTTCTGAGTGACAAGGTGTACTTCTTAAGGAGGTGGCGAATAATCCTCTTGAAGCAGCAGCAAACAGAACCTGAATGACAATATTATACAGCAGCCATGTGCATTCCAGAAACATCACTGAGCAGGCTATTGACATTCTGAAGATTTGGCTCATATGCCTTGACCGCTTAGGGGTGATCTTATAGAGGTCTATAAAATTATGAGGGGCATAGATCAGCTAGATAGTTAATATCTTTTCCCAAAAGTAGGGGAGTCTAAAACTAGAGGGCATAGATTTAAGGTGAGAGAGGAGAGATACAAAAGTGTCCAGAGGGGCAATTTTTTCACATAGAGGGTGGTGAGTGCCTGGAACAAACTGCCAGAGGTAGCAGTAGAGGCGGGTACAATTTTGTCTTTTAAAAAGCGTTTAGACAGTTACATGGGTAAGATGGGTATAGAAGGATATAGGCCAAATGCAGGCAATTGGGACTAGCTTAGGGATTAAAAAGGGGCGGCATGGACAAGTTGGGCTGAAGGGCCCGTTTCCATGCTGTAAACCTCTATGACCACTCTGGAGTAGCATTTCAGTATTCGCCTGTGAAGGTCCAAGGACAGTGTTCGTTTGCTGTACACTGCACAATATGTCACACAAAAGAGGCAGAAGCCAGTGATAAAGTTAGCTCATTGGAGGAGAAGGGTGACGAGGAGGATGAGGAGGAGCTGTCTAAGACGATGGCGATGACATGGAGATGGAGGGCAGGATTAGGAGTCCACCTGAGGGGCAGCCCCATGTACTGGTGGCCGATTCATTACGGGAGGGGATTATTGCTGGGAGTCTCTTATTACTGAGAAAATCCACCTGGCCGCCCATTATAATCTCAAAGCAAGTCCATCAGCCAGTCCTTGGTGAGCAGTAGCCACATAATTGCCCTTTTAGATTGAAGCCACACATCTTCAGGGAAATGCCAGTTTCAAAAGTGTTTAATTGTATTTTGAATAAAGATTTCATTATCATTCCTACTATCAATGTGAAACTAACCAGTCTGTAGCTCCCCGGGCTTGTTCAATCAATTTTTTTCAAATGGGAGAATGTTCAAATTAATTTGAAGGGGATTGGCACCAGGCTGAAACATTGTTCACCTTGTATCCCTTTGCTGGGGGAGACGAACATTAGAATAAAGAGTACTTCAGAAATAGGAGGAATCACACAGGGCAAAGTGCTCAGCAGACCAAGATGTTTTTGAAGTGTATGAGCATATTCGCAAGGAGTGCAGTAAATAAAAAGTCCTGGTCTCCCCATGCCGACGCTATAGTTAAGAAAGCCCACCAATGCCTCTACTTTCTCAGAAGATGAAGGAAATTTGGCATGTCAGCTATGACTCTCACCAACTTTTACAGATGCACCATAGAAAGCATTCTTTCTGGTTGGTATGGCTCCTGCTCTGCCCAAGACGGCAAGAAACTACGAAAGGTTGTGAATGTAGCCCAATCCATCACACAAACCAGCCTCCCATCCATTGACACGTCTACACTTCCTGCTGCCTCGGCAAAGCAGCCAGCATAATTAAGGACCCTACGCACCCCAGACATACTCTTTTCCACCTTCTTCCGTCGGGAAAAAGATATAAAAGTCTGAGGTCACGTACAACTGACTCAAGAACAGCTTCTTCCCTGCTGCCATCAGACTTTTGAATGGACCTACCTCACACTAAGTTGATCTTCCTCTACACCCTAGCTATGACTAACTACATTCTATACTCTCACGTTTCCTTCTCTATGAATGGTATGCTTCGGCAGTATAGCGCGCAAGAAACAATATTTTCCATTGTATACTAAGACATGTGACAATAGAAATCCAGCACGAGGGGGCATGGCTTTAAATTGAGGGGGGGTAGTTATAGAACCGATGTCAGGGGTAGGTTCTTTACCCAGAGGGTGGTGAGGGATTGGAATGCCCTGCCAGCATCAGTAGTAAATGCGCCTAGTTTGGGGGCGTTTAAGAGATCCGTAGATAGGTTCATGGACGAAAAGAAATTGGTTTAGGTTGGAGGGTCACAGTTTTTTTTTTTAACTGGTCGGTGCAACATCGTGGGCCGAAGGGCCTGTTCTGCGCTGTAATGTTCTATGTTCTATGTTCTATAATAATAAATCAAACCAAATCAGCTGCAGTCACCACATTTATTACATAGCAGCAATAACACAGACCTGGCTAAATCATGGGGCGGACTGAATACTTAATATTTCCAGCTGCAATGTATTAAAAAAACAGTGGAGTTTTGATCATCGATGCTATTAGAGAACAAAAAGTAATAATGTCTTTCTTGAATTGAAGGCTTCAAAGACGGATTCTAATTTGTTATAATCAAGAACATGAGAAATAGGAAGAGGTAAGACCATCGAACCTACTCTGCTATTCAACATGATCATGGCTGCTCTTCGGTTTCAATTACACTTTCTTTCATTGATTCTCTTAGACACCAAATGTCTGTCTCAGCTACAATATATTCAGTTGAGGGTCTTCCACAACCCTTTTGGGTAGAGAATGTTAAAGATTCACAACGCTTTGGTGAAGAAACTTCTCCTCATGTCAGCCCTAAATGATTGGTCCCTTATCTTGACACTGTGTCCCCCGTATTCTATTCTATATTCCCCACCAGGGGAGAAAAAAATCTTTCTGTATCTTCTTTGTCAAGCCCTTTCATAATCTTGGATGTTTCAGTGAAATCACTTCTTATTCTTCTAAATTCCAGAGACAATAGATCCAGTTTACTGAGCCTCTCATCGTAGGCAGCCCTCTCATCCCAGGGACCAATCTAGTGAACCTATGTTGTGCCGCCTCCAATGCAAGTATGTCCATCCTTAAGTGTGGAGACCAAAACTGCGCACAGTAATCCAGGTTGGATTATTGTATCAAGACGTCTTTATTCTTGTATTCCAATCCCTTTGCAATAATGACTAACCTGCTATTTGCTTTCCTAATTTCATGCTGTAACTACATAAGTGTGAGTACACCCAAATCTCTCTGAATATCTCCATTTGTAAGTTTCATACCTTTAAAAAAATATTCTGTTTTTCTATTCTTACAACCAAAATGAATAACCTCAAATCATACACCATCTGCCACCATCCTGCCCACTCGCTTAAACTGCCTATATTTTCTTGCAACTACTTTGTGTCCTCAAAGCTTGTATTCCCACCTAGCTTTGTATCATCAGCCTACTTGGGAACATTAGCTCTCCATTTCTTCATCTAAGTCATTGATATTGATTGTAAATATCTGAGGTCCCATCACTGATTCTTGCTGAAACTCCACCAGTCACACCCTACATTAAGGAACGATAGAGGAGCTATTATAAGGCTGGGTGTATATTATAGTAAGAAGTCTCAGAACACCAGGTTAAAGTCCAACAGGTTTATTTGGTAGCAAATACCATAAGCTTTCGGAGCAATGCTCCTTCGTCAGATGGAGTGGATATCTGTTCTCAAACAGGGCACAGACACAGAAATCAAATTACAGAATACTGATTAGAATGCAAATCTCGACAGCCAGCCAGGTCTTAAATGTACAGACAATGTGGGTGGAGGGAGCATTCAACACAGGTTAAAGAGATGTGTATTGTCTCCAGACAGTACAGCTTGTGAAATTGTGCAAGTCCAGGAGGCAAGCTGTGGGGGTTACTGATAATGTGACATAAATCCAACATCCCGGTTTAGACCGTCCTCATGTGTGCGGAACTTGGCTATCAGTTTCTGCTCAGTGACTCTGCACTGTCATGTGTCGTGAAGGCCGCCTTGGAGAACGCTTACCTGAAGATCCAAGGCTGAATGCCCGTGACTGCTGAAGTGCTCCCCCACAGGAAGAGAACAGTCTTGCCTGGTGATTGTCGAGCGGTGTTCATTCATCCGTTGTCGTAGCGTCTGCATTGTTTCCCCAATGTCCCGAGGCATGGTACATTGGGGAAACAATGCAGACGCTACGACAACGGATGAATGAACACCGCTCGACAATCACCAGGCAAGACTGTTCTCTTCCTGTGGGGGAGCACTTCAGCAGTCACGGGCATTCAGCTGTGGATCTTCAGGTAAGCGTTCTCCAAGGCGGCCTTCACGACACACGACAGCGCAGAGTCACTGAGCAGAAACTGATAGCCACGTTCCGCACACATGAGGACGGTCTAAACCGGGATGTTGGATTTATGTCACATTATCAGTAACCCCCACAGCTTGCCTCCTGGACTTGCACAATTTCACAAGCTGTACTGTCTGGAGACAATACACATCTCTTTAACCTGTGTTGAATGCTCCCTCCACCCACATTGTCTGTACATTTAAGACCTGGCTGGCTGTAGAGATTTGCATTCTAATCAGTATTCTGTAATTTGATTTCTGTGTCTGTGCCCTGTTTGAGAACAGATATCCACTCCATCTGACGAAGGAGCATTGCTCCGAAAGCTTATAGTATTTGCTACCAAATAAACCTGTTGGACTTTAACCTGGTGTTGTGAGACTTCTTACTGTGCTTACCCCAGTCCAACGCCGGCATCTCCACGTATATTATAGGCCAGGAGACTTTTCTTGTGGCATGTGCAGTAATCACCAAGCCAGGCAATAGCTTCCACAGTGGCTAAATGGAGCTCTGTGAGCCCTTCGCTGAATTTTGCCACAGGGCAGTTTTCAATGATGTGAGTCATTGAATTGGGGTGCACCACAACTTTAGTCCAGGTTCCCTGCAAGGCTCACTTGTGCCGATTTGCTTCACAAAGGCCTTGGCCAGTGCGGAAATGGTTGAGGAGTGCCCAATGTTGGTGTGGCAGGCTGAAGCCGGGTGGGTGGGCTGTGGGACCTGTGATGAGGAAGTGGCTTTTAATGATGGCGTATTGATTCCATTCTTGTGAACACAGGGCTCTGTTGTTCCTTGGCACGATGGTCTTAGCCATACAGACTGGCATGATGGGAGGCGAGAAGCAGGTGGATTGGTAAAGATCCTTGTATTACGGCAGACTTGGGTTGATGCAAATCTTCCCCAGGAGCTTTCATGTTGCAATCTCCCTCCTTATATGAGGAGGCGGGATGTTGCTCAGGGCTAGGAGCCAGGGGAATTGAGTTGATCAGAGGGTACCCAGGATGATACGCCAAGATGATATGCATTGTTGTGTTGACCTGGGAATCTACAATACAGGTGTGGGATGAGTTGTACCATGCTGGTGCACAGTACTCTGCAATCGTCTAGACAATGCCAAGAACTGAGGTCCTTAAGGAGACAGTGAGAACAAAGTGGAGGAGCAGATTTACAAGAAAAATTGCAGAAAGCTACAAGAACATTTGATTAATGATAATGGGGAACTCCAATTATTCAACTATAGACTGGGTAAATAATCATGTAAACAGCTAAGAGGAAGTGGAATTCCTAAAATGTGTAGAAGGGAACTTTCTTGATCAGCATGTTTCCAGTTCTATGAGGAAGGGATCAATACTGGATCTAGTTCTGGGGAATGAAGTGGGTAAGTGGAGCATGTTTGAGTGGGAGAAAATTTGGTAACAGTGATCATAATATCATTAAATTTAGAGAAGTTATTGAAAAATACAAGCAAAAAAATCAACTATGAAATATTCAGCTAAAGGAGAACTAATTTCATTGAGTTGATCTGGCCAAGGTAGTTTGGAATCAAAGTTCAGCAGCTAAAGCTGCAAATGAGCAATGGTTGGCCTTCAAGAAGAAAATGGTTTGGGCAAAGGGCAGGGGGAAAGGAAGGGCATTTGAAGCTGGAGCTTCCTGGATGACTAAAGGCTAGTGATTGAAATTAAGCAGAAAGAAAAAGGCTTGTGACCAATGTCAGGTTTATACTTCCCTAGAGAACCAAGCTGAATATAAAAGTATGGGGAAGAACTTAAAATAAATAATAGGCATAAAAGACTGATTGAAAATAGATAAATTGACAAGGTAAAATGGAACTCAAAATTTATTAATAAATAAATACTGAAAGGGTAATCAAAGGGAGGATGGGACTGATTAGGGACAAAAAGGATCTCGTGGAGGGGATGGATGAAATAATAAGTGAGTACTTTGCATTTACAACTGGTCCCCAAGGTAAGGGACCCAAATTGTTACCCTCCGCCCCTCCCCTCTGTGGGAACTATGTCAACATGAGCTCAACTTGTTATGATTCTGCATGGGATATCCCCAAATAGTTATGCTTCCATGTGAGGAGGGATGAACTGGCTCCATCTCTTTATTCAAACTCCATGGTTAGTGGCAACAAGATTAATGGATTCCTTCCCAGATCGATACCTTTTTCCAGTCCAAATGTATTTATGCTTCAAAAGGAGTCAATTTAACCAGGCTTTCTTGAGTTAAAGAAAGAGTGAGTATAATAGTTACTAAAACACGAGAAGAAAATAATAACACAACACACATACACAGATTAGAAATGAGAAGTGAGTCCAAAAATAAAAGTCTTCGACTTGTCCATGAGGAATAGATATGACCATTCAGATGTGTGATTCTGGTAGTGCTGGCTTCAGCAGTTGGGTTGGAGATTCTTGGTTCTGCAGATTAACTGAAAGGAGCTGTTCTATTTCCTTTTCAACTGTGGCTTCGCTGACTTGACTTGCTTACAGCAAACAGAGAGAGAGAGACTTAACCTGCCAGGAGCTGGGGTGCCCAGTCAATGTCCTTCAGCCTCACGGCTCACTCTAGCACATTGGAACTAGAACACCATCAACAGAGATCAGAGTTGCAGTTGGTTTGGGGATGCTGGATTCTGCAGGGTAGCTGGAAAGCTGTCTGGTTTCCTTTAGCTTGTGGCTTTTGCTGAGCTTTCTTCCATTGAGAGAGAGAGAGAGCACGCGAGAGATCTTTTTCCTGCAAGCTGCCTTTGCAGGGGTGACTGGCTGCTGTCTATTCTTGTTTCGATGTCACACTCTCTGACACCCCATCAGGTCTGCAGCTAGCTTTTTAACCCAGTCTCCTGTGTATTACTGGATGGGGACCTGTCGGGGATATAACTCACCGGCTGGTTTCGGCTGATAATCAACTTCTGTTATCTCTGCAGGAGATTACAATTTAGTTTCTGCATTGTTTCTTCCTTTGAAATATCTCTGTCAGAAAAAAGGGTGCAGCATTCCGCTGTCTATTTCCCAGGACTGAGTATAATCCATATAGAAATTTCAGCAAATCGTTACTTTGGCAGTCTCAGCTAGTTTTGCCTCCTATGTCCTTTCTTTTTAAAAACACTGATTTTATTTAAAAGTTCAATGTGTCCGTACATAATTTGGGGCTATGATCCAGTGTCATGTCACCTTATTAAAGATGTGGAGATGCCGGCGTTGGACTGGGGTAAACACAGTGAGAAGTTTAACAACACTAGGTTAAAGTCCAACAGGTTTATTTGGTAGCAAACGTGTGGCTTTTGCTACCAAATAAACCTGTTGGACTTTAACCTGGTGTTGTTAAACTTCTACTTTATTAAAGAACAGGATGCTGCAAATGTCATAGCAAAAAAGGATGTAGTAGGAAAATTTAATCGCATAGTAACGGATAAACAGGAGGGCCTAAAAAGGCTGACAGTGCTCAAAGCAGAAATGTCATCCACCCTGTCTGGATGGGATGCATCCTCGGATGCTGTGGGATGTAAAGGGTGGAACTTCCAAAAGGCCTGGCCGCAATCTTCCAGTCCTGATTAGAAATGGCAGCGGTTTCAGAAGACTGGAGAGTTGTAAATGTTAACGCTCTGTTTAAAAAGTGGAGGGTTAAATTTGACAATTACTGGAAATCAAACGAAGGTCTGTGTGTGGGAAGTTTGAGATTCTAATCTGGGATAATATTAATTGGCACTTGGAAAAATGAGGGTTGGTAAATTAAAGCCAGAATGGATTTGTTAAAAGTAAATTGTTTTTGGGCTAACGTGATTTAGCTCTTTGAAGAGAATGGGCTGTGATTGATGTTGAGAATATGGAGATTCAACAGGCATTTGATAAAGTGCCACATAACAGACTTGTTAACAAAATTGACGCCCATGGGATTAAAGGGACAGTTGTTGCATTGTTACAAAATTGGCTAAGGAATAGAAAACATAGAGTAGCATTGAATGGTTGCTTTTCAGATGAGAGAGAAGTGTGCAGGGGTGTCCATAGGGGTTGGTACCACTGCCCTTTTTTGGTGCTTGGGGGAACAGCCATTCCCTAGTTAACTCCCCATGACAATACAATGACCGATCACAATCAACCTGCCTGGTTTGATTTTAAACAAAAACTTGGCAGTTAACTGTTCATTGGTGCATTCTCCATGGTACCGCCTCTACCAGTCAGAGTCCATTTGCCAAACAATCAACATTCTCTTCTCATACAGTATAAATTGTTGCTTCCTTTAATATTGGTATTCCTGTGATCGGTCGTGATGAATACAAGATGAAAAGTTTTTACAATCTGTCTCTTTTTTCAGCAATACTCAAGTCCTGTACCATCATGCAACTATTTTTAATGAGTATATTTGTGTGTATATATATATTGCCATGAAATCCTTTGACCTTTGTGCCCCTGGATGCTAAATTAACAGTCTGTTGTCAAGATTGCAACACTTAAGGTACAGGATGTTCCAATGCTGGTTCCTGCCTACTAACAGGAGTGGGACCCTCTGGGAGTGTTTTGATGGGTTGCCAGATCTGTTCAAGAGTCAGTAAACAGCTCTTCTTGAGGCAATTGAGAAGTCCCAGTTAAGCTGAGTTAAAAAGTTAGTGAAAGGGAGAAGACTTTAGAGGGCTCTTTGGAGAAAGTACCCCTTTGGAACAGTGGTGTTGTGTTTGGAGCAGCCATTGATCTGAAAGTGTGCTTATGAGCTAGTGTTTGACTGTACTTAGGAATCTAGCGAGAAGGAATCTTGTCAGGCAAGATTGAAACCCCTGAAGGTGGACAGTTGTCAAAGCTGTCTGAGTGGGAATGACTTTTGAAGAGAATTCCAAGGAGAGATTTTCAAAGTTGGGGATTGGAAACCTTTGTGAGATTGACAGCGGGACTAATGCCTGGGTGGTTTGTTGAGAAATTCACGGGATTTGTTCTGATTGCATCTGTCATTTACTTTGTAATGGGGTGTGTCTGATCACCGTTGGTCTGTTAATTTATATGTACTTCATACTCACCCTGAATGTTGGGAGTATAAGACAGATTTGCAAATAGTTTCATCTTTCTGACCTTGTATAGTAAAGTTTATTTTTGTTCGTTCAAAACCTGTCATATCTTGTGACTTTATTCAATTGGTAAGCATCTTGAATCTCAAACTTTATTTAGAATAACCAGAATATTATTGGTGACTAACTGGATCTCCACTCATGTCCCGGGGTCTGGCCAAGGAACATAGCAATGTATATTTGATACATGTTTTATATGTATATTTATATATGTATGTGTGTGTGTGTGTGTGTGTGGACTAGGGTCTATTGTGTAGAATCTGAAACTTTGCAAGTGATATGAAACTCAAATATATTACAGTGAGAAATATAGTAACAGACTTGAGGAACATATGGACTGGTGAAATGGGCAGGCAAATGGCAGATGAAAATTAATGCAGTGCAGTGTTGAGTGACTGATTTTGGCAGGAGTAATGAGGAACAGCAATATAAACCAAATGGTACGATTTTAAAGGAGCTGCAGGAACAGAACTATCTGGGGATGTTTGCACACAAGCCTTTGAGGACAGCAAGACAAGTTGAGCGGGCTGTTAAAATGGTTGTTAAGAATTGTGTCCTTTGTAGATTTAGAAATAGAGGGACAAAGTACAAAAAGAAGTTATGCCAAACCTTTATTAATCACTGATTAGACTCAGCGTAGAGTACTGTGTCCACTTCTAGGCACCACACTTTTGGTAGGATATCAAGGCTATGGAGAGGGTGCAGAAAAGATTTACCTGAATGGTACCAGGGATGAAAGATTTCAGGTGTGTGGAGTGCCTAGAAAAACTGGGGTTGTACTTCTTGGTGCAGAAGCAGTTGAGCGGCGTTTTGATGGGGGTATTCAAAATCATGAAGGCTATTTGTAAAGAATGAATAACTCTTTTCAGAGGACACAGATTTAAGGTAATTTGCACAAAAACCTGAGGCAACGTGAGGGAAAAGTGTTATGTAGCGAGTTATTAAGATTTGAAATGCATTGCCTGTAGGATGGTGGAAGCAGATTCTATAACGTTCACAACGGAATTAGAGAAATACTTGAAATGGAAAAATTAACAAGGCCATGGGGAAAGAGCAGGGGAGTGGAACTAAGATGTATTGAGCAGACACAGACAGGAAGGGGCGAATGGCCTCCTTCAGAGCTGTATGAATCTATTTTGTTTATAAAGTTCAAATAGTCTTAGCTGTCCAACAGTCTTCTGGTACTATTCTCTTTTCTATTTGATTTATATATTTATATAATATCCACTTGCTATCTCTTAATTGGTGTCCTTCGGTATGCATGGACTTGAGGTCTTATCGTAAGTTTGACTAGTTCATCAATTATCTTCCCCCTTAATTGCTATCTTAAATGCCTTGTTTGATCTCTTTTTCTAATGTCCTTTCCACCTTGTTAGTCTCCCTGGTAAAACCTAATGATTCAATATTGCTGCTATTTCACTGTTTACTGTGTCATGAAGGATATTTTATACATCGAAATGCGTTTCTTTGATTTTTGCCATGTTCATGATGAAATGCTTCTAAAGAATGTTTGTAGGAAGAATGATCAACATTAAGGTACTTGAGTTGAATAAGAGTTTATGGTGAGAAACTGTCTGACCTTCGGCCCAAATTAGGGTTCTGGCTGTTTAAGAAATGGAAGCCAGACATTGGTAAAAAACAGACTCTGGGGAGAAACATTGCATGAATAAAACATCAAAGTAATTTTTTGTGCTGAATGAAAATAAAGTACTTAGTCTGGTGACGGAAGAGATGAAAGTATTGCTCCATTTCATAAATAATTTACTTGATGTTATTGTGTGCTACATGCAAGTAGAAACTAAGGATAGACAAAGTGTGTAAGGACACTGTGTGGAATAGGTGCACGAGTGAGTTTGTGTGTATGTGCAACTGTGTGCATTTTTGAGTGTTTGTGGAATAGACTGTGAGCGAGCTCATTACAATTATCCATGAATATACTTGAAGTGACGCCAGTTGTGAGATTGCTTTCAGGAGGCTCATGGCCTGGACATAGTCCATTCCTTCAGTCGGGGAGTAGGGAGGATCCTCACAGAGTTGCTCCTCCCAGGGACTGTTGTGCCATCTTCGATTCCATTAAAATCCAGTAATTTTCGAGCAGAGAATTCAAATCTTGACAAAAGAAGATAACTGTAATTTCCTAACTATGTTAGGGGTTATGGGATTTAAACAAAAGGAAAAACCATGTGGTTTGCGCGTATAAATTAAAAATAACAACAAGGTTTATTGAGGAGCTGTTGCCTGTACAGAGTAGAAAATGAAACTAAAAAAGAGCCTGTGAAACACCCCAATGATATCACTATCAAATCATGTGCCCAGCTCTTAAAGCAACCACTTAAATATATAACAGTAGCCACCAGCAGATAATGTAGAGCCAATGATTTGTGCATGATAGACCTTCAAACCTGCGTCCCTTGGATGTAATGGACTGAAGGTGGGAGCCATACCAAAAATAATAGGATGCAGAGAGCAAGGATTTGACTGGGGGAAAGGCCATAAGTGTTGGAGGTGAGGATGTGATTGAGCAGATTTGTACCTGCAGATTAATCATGGCAAATGAAGGACCAGAGGCTCAAGGCTTTGGAGTTTTTTGAGGAGTTGTTGTAAATAACCTGAGGGGCAATGTTCTCCTGAGGGGTCGATGCAGAAGATATCGGGCTGGTAAATGAGAAATATGGATGTGACTGGTGAGGGATAGAATGAAATGATCACGGATGAGCTGTGATTGACACTAGGACAACAGAGAGATGCTGAGCATGATTCAGTGGGTCCATTCTCTGTGGGCGCAAATCCTGTAATGGCCGCTAAATCTTGCGAGAGGGCCATACCGGGATTTGTGGCGGTGAGATCTCCATCCCCTCTGGCAACATGAACCTGATTTCTATGAATTTAAATGAATTATACTATCATCTTTACAGCTTACTGCCATTGTTTCGGCTGTATTAAATGCTGGCGTGACCTCACACTAGTGTGTGTCACTCCTGGTTTTTGAAAATGGAAACCAATCATGATAACCACATTAAGGGGAGGGGCTGGAGGTGAGTTTAGCCCCTCGGTGATGATGAAACATCTGATGAAAGATCACAGCCCTGATAACATTGGCCGGAATTCTACCACCTCACGCACCACGGAATCGGCAGGGGCGAGGGTCCGACAACAAAAATCTCCGTTGAACTGGGGCGGGAATTTCCGGTCTCACCTGAGCGAGGCCATAAAATCCCACCCATAAACCCTGTTTCTGTCCCCAGACCTGCTCGACCTGCTGAGTGTTTCCAGGATTTTCTGTTAGAACTAGTATATATGGAATCCATCTGAATTGTTTGACAGAAATGACTATAAATGTTCTTATTCCAATCTGAAACGGAAGATTAAGGTTTGATTAAAGAAGGAGTAAACAGAAGAGAAAGTAATATGATTTTGCAGAGCCTTAACTAGGTCCCATCTGGAGCGGCATATTCAGTTTTGGCAATAAACCTGGGAAAATATATATTAACCCTGGACATGGTACAGCACAGTTTCACCACGATGATACTAAGGATTGAAGATATGAGGAAAGGTTGCTTAAACCTGGCTTGAATTCTGTTGAGCTTAGAAAGTTGAGGTGTTTAAAACAATTAGTGGATTTTATAGGATAGATGAATAATTTCATCTGGCAGAAGAATCCAGAACAAAATGGCATAACCTAAACATTGGAGCTAGGCTATTTCAGAGTGAAATTGTGAAGCGTCTTTTCATATGAATGATAGTAAAATATGAAACTCTCGCCTCAAAAGTTTATAGATGAAGGATTGGTTAAAATGTTCAAGGCTGAGATTGGAAGAATTTTGCTAGCTGAGGGATGTGGGTCAAGGCAGATAAATGGGGTTGAGGTACAAATGACTCACAATCTCATTGAATGGTAGAACAGGTGCTGAATGCCCTTCTGTTCCTATGCTACATTAATGTCAAGCTTATTGCTCATAGAAATACCATTTACTTAGCAAGATTATGCTTTAAATGTTAGTTAACTTCATGACCAAACACAACTTCCCATGAAAGGACAGATTCTGACTTTTCCTTCATGATAAAACCATGAGCAGTTGGTATTTTCTAATAATATGTTCCTACTTTGTGCAGAATTACTTATTTGCTTGCCATTTTTGGGATGTGGTCAAAGCCAACATAGGTGGTAGACCTTCTTCTTGATTAATTGCAGTTGTAATTGTAGAATTGAGTGAATTGCTGGCCACTTCAGATGGCAGGTTTTTAAATTCATTTTACAGGACGTGAGCGTCACTAGCTGGGCCAGCATTTATTGCATGTCCCTAAATGCCCTCCATTTCAGAAGACATTTGAGAGTTAACCACATTGCTGTGGATCTGGAGTCACATGTAGGCCAGACTGGATAAAGACGGCAGATTTCCTTCCCGCAAGGACAATAGTGAACGAGATGGGCTTTTACGACAATCGACAATGGTTTCATGGTCATCATTAGATTTTTAATTCCAGATTTTTATTGAATTCAAATTTCACCATCTGCCTTGGCGGGATTTGAACCTGGGTTACCAGAATTTGTTCTGGATTACTAGTCCAGTGGCAATATCAATGTACCATTGACTCCCCTAAAAGGATCAGCTGCATGGGTTTGGGACTGGAGTGGTACGCAAGACTAGACCTAAAACTCTTAACAATAATCCAACAGTTTTATGATCATTTCCGAAGCAGCAGCAGAGCATTTTGTTATTTCATACTCAGAATTTTTAGGAAACATGTTCCTGAGGAGGAATTTCTCCAGCCAGAGAGTAGTGAATCTGTGGAATTCTTTGCCGCAGAAGACTGTGAAGGCCAGGTCATTGAGTGTCTTTAAGACAGAGATAGATAGG
Organism: Mustelus asterias; assembly: GCF_964213995.1. Lineage (NCBI taxonomy): Eukaryota > Metazoa > Chordata > Chondrichthyes > Carcharhiniformes > Triakidae > Mustelus > Mustelus asterias. The sequence continues at coordinate 67,888,682 of NC_135818.1, read as the reverse complement.
TTCTTGATTAATAAGGGGGTCAGGGGTTATGGGGAAAAGGCAGGAGAATAGGGATGAGAAAAATATCAGCCATGACTGAATGGCAGAGCAGACTCGATGGGCCGAGTGGCCTAATTCTGCTCCTATGCCTTAAGGTCTTATGGTCTTAAATACTCTTAACCTTTTTCAGTGTGAACATCTATACACTGAGCAAGTTAATTTTGAGATCAAAATAGGCGCATTAATATCTGTAATTCAGTTTCCTTTGTAAATTAACATAGCTAAAAGTGTTACTAATGCTGATAGATTTAGCATAAGGTTGCACTTACACAAGATGGATTTACAATGATACAAAGGCTGCTCTGATGCTGTGGTGAAGTGGAGCAAAACCCTTTTGCTCCTTCACTTGGCACCAACACTGCAATTGTGGTGTGATTGCAGCCAAATGCTAACGATCTTTATATACATCTCCATTTAATCAGTGGATTCCTAATTTGTAAAAAACTAATCAATTGCTTTGATCTTCTTGGGCGGAAATTCCCAAGCACAACGGGCCTTTGAACGGTCAGCCGGATTTTCGGTCTCGTCCGCTGTAATTCCCGCGGCGGGCGGAAAGGGAGAATTTCGGCCCTCGTTTTCCCTTGATTGTGGAATTATGTTTCGATGGGCTCTATAATTCAGATAAAGGGGCTGGTTTCCAAATGGCAAATGTTGCATTATGTAATGGTAGCTAGATAAATAATGCTCCAAACATTAATCATAGCAGGAGAAATGCAAAACATTTAAAAATTTGCAATTTGTTCCCTATTCTATAATGTATTGATTTAAAGGAAACAGATTATGAATAACATTATACTAAAGCGCAGTGTTTGCTTTGTGCTAGTTTTCCTGCAAGGAGAAAGTGAATATGTGAAGTGAGCATTGAACATGACAGTTCTATTTCTGTTAGCGCCGTACTCTCAGGTTTCTCAAAGAACCTCCTGTATCTTTGATTAGAGATCTAGCCTAGTTATTGTACCATGTTAAATTGTTGCAAAGTGTATTCTATTTTGCATCACCGTAAAGTCAATGATATGACTCAGGCTTCAGTTCAGTGTTTATTATGTACATTTTCACAGTGAAGTGAAACATTTCCAGCAGGTAGTTTCATAGCTCTCAGGTTTTGCACTGGATGGAGTGTCACTTGAGTCTAATGGAAAGTGATAAAAGAAATTGGCAGGCAGTCTGGATATGTTATGAACTTAAGCTTATGAAAATTGCTCTCAAGTGCGAAATATGTATTTGCAGGGCGTTTTGACATTCATCATTCGACAATGGATTGCTGGCAATTGTTAGAATGGTGCACCTTCTCCTGACTTGTTATGGGCATCACGGCTGGAATTCTTTGGCCGTTTACACCGGTGGGATTCACTAGTCCTGCTGGTCGGTTTCGTGGCAGCGTGGGGTGGCTTCAATGGGAATTCCCATTGACAGTGGTGGCACCAGAAGATTCCCGCCGCCAGTGGATGACCTCCCGCTGCCGAGAAAACCCCTGAAGGGAGGCCGGAGAATCTCACCCTTCCTACCACATACAAGTCACATATAGGTCAAGCAGGTTTCAGTCTTAAGGGACATTAGTGAATCATGTGGGTTTTTGAAACAGTGTCATGGACTTTTTTATTGGTGCAACGTTTTTATTTTCAGATTTTTAACAATTAATTCAAGTATCATGGTGGATTAATAGTTCAGGTCTCTGAATCATTGACTCAGTAACATCACTGGTCATTTGGTACCATGCTGATGATTGGTTGGTGCCAGACAGGGCTGTAATTGGTTGAACTAAATTTGACTTGCTTTTAGCTGATGACACATATCTGGGCAATCTTTTCAAAATGGCAGATAGGTGCTAGTGTTGTGGCTGCACTGAAATCGTTTGACTGGAGCCCGGCTAATCTTGATGTCTTTAGGAGTCCAGCTGACATGTTATTGGACCCATGAATGTCATTGTTTCCAAGTAGCTCAGTTACTGCTGAAGGTCATGCAAAGTGAACCACATTGGCTGAAGATTGCCTTCAATGATTCTGGAGATCTTAGGAAGAGACGAAGTAAGGTTGTCACAATTGGATGCCTTGGGACTACAGAGCTTTGTTGTCTCTGTTACTTATGGGATGCTTACCTTTGTGCCGTCTGCTGTCTTTGCTGTTAAGCATGCAGGTAGCTTTGTGATGTAGCCTCATGCATGCCTGGTGTTGCTCCTAGCAAACCTTTCTACACTTCCCACTAAAGAGGGTTTCATCTTCCTGCTTAATTGTGATCGAAGAGAGATGTGCCAGAGCAGGAGTCTACAGATTATGGTAGCCTGTAATTAAAATGTTGCTGGTGACCCACAGCCCCTTATGATGTACAGTTCTGAGCTGCTAGATCTATCATTAATCATCTCATTTAGTATAGTGGTCGGGTTACAAGTGTGTCCTCACTGTGAAGATGAAAAATCAGTGATGTGCCTGCAGCATAGAGGTTGGCGAGATTGTAGTCAAGTACTGTAAGATACTCCTCCTGTTTGTTCCCTCACCACCTAACTCAGGCTCAGCCTGGCACTTGTGCCCTGCAGAGTTTGGTTAGTTTGGTTGACTTCCGGTGTACATTTAGTAACCATTTTGTTAATTGGTGTTTTTGGTTATTGTTACAATTCAGGTCTTTTCCCAACATGCTTTATCCGCTATAAGGTAGCTCCCATGGATTGGCCAATGCTACATTTATCTAAAATCTGGTACATGGAGGGAAGTATTCTCTTATCACCCAGTGGAAACCCAGCCTGGCAGCTGTGTCGGCATGTCCCTTCAGACTAAGAATTGCTTTTTCCTCAAATTCCACACTGAAAAGATGTTAAGTTCCAGGTTAAACTAATGTTTTTTTTGTTGTACGAAATACGTTTAATGTAAATGAGAAAATAAAGAGCAGCACGGTGCCATCTAGTCTCTCAGACCAAAATATTTCAAAATTCTTAAGAGCCCTTTAACTGCGCTTGGATACGCATTCAGTTCTGTGCATTTCCATTTCACTTTTGTAATGAGGGGCCTTGTAAGCAAAAGATGGCAACCAAATATATGTAGTAATAATGCCTGGTCAAATCAACTTCTAATGCTTCAAGAGCAAAGAGCAAACCTCTCATAATAGGTGTCTCTCTTTAAAGAAACAAAGTTTCTCAACAGGCTGGTATCATTATTATTCAAATGTGCAATGATAATCATAGAATCCATCGGGCAGAACCCTTAAGAGTATTGATAGGCAGAGGGATCTGGCTGTACAGATACACAGGTCGCTGAAAGTCGCAACGCAGGTGGAGAAGGTAGCCTTCATCGGTCCGGACATTGAGTTTAAAAATTGGCAAGTCATGTTGCAGCTTTATAGAACCTTAGTTAGGCCGCACTTGGAAGAAAGTGTTCAATTCTGGTCGCCACATTACCAGAAGGATGTGGAGGCTTTGGAGAGAGTACAGAAAAGAGTTACCAGAATGTTGCCTGGTATGGAGGGCATTAGCTATGAGGAGAGGTTGGAGAAACTTGGTTTGTTCTCACTGGAACGACAGAGGTTGAGGGAAAACCTGATAGAAGTCTCCAAGATTATGAGGGGCATGGACAAAGTGGATAGTCAGAAGCTTTTTCCCAGGGTGGGAGAGTCAATTACTAGGGGGCATAGGCTTAAGGTGCGAGGGGCAAGGTTTAAAGGAGATGTACGAGGCAAGGTTTTTACACAGAGGGTGGTGGGTGTCTGGAACTCGCTGCCGGGAGAGGTAGTAGAAGCAGATATGATAGTGACTTTTAAGGGGCGTCTTGACAAATACACGAATAGGATGGGAATGGAGAGATATGGTCTCTGGAAGAGTAGGGGATTTTAGTTCAGTCAGGCAGCATGGTTGGTGCAGGCTTGGAGGGCCGAAGGGCCTGTTCCTGTGCTGTAATTTTCTTTGTTCTTTCTTCTTTTTGTTCATTGATGCGCGACAATCAAGCACGAGGTACAAGGCTTCAGCGATTGAAGGCTTTTATTGACAAACAATGGAACTATTTAAACACGAGTACACCATTCCAGACTGGAGGGGTCCCGCCTGAGCAGAGGGTCTTATACCTCTCCCAGGAGGCGGGGCCCGACCGGGATGTGCCATAACAGCATCCACCACAGGTATATTAATCCCACAGTGTAAACACCCTAGCCCAACAACAACATTATAACAACCCCACAGTGACAACACCCTAACCCAACAGCAACATTGGAATAACCCCACAGTGGTAACCAACGATGGTTCACCACATTCACCCCTCCTTTGAAAACAAAGGCCGGCGGGGTGCGAAAACAGACTACATATATACAAAAAATCTACAAGTCCAGATGGTCTGGAGGACCGCACCGTCGCTGTGACCTCCTCAACACCGGTTGTGACACCGGAGCAGGTGCTTGCGGTGGCGTTCTCTCCAAAACAGCGTCCGGCTGTCCCCTCGAGGACTCACGGGCCGGTTGACCCTGGTGAAGCGGTGGTGCAGGGGATCCCGGTACCTTCTGTGGTGGCGCCGATCTCCGAGTCTCAGGCAAGCTGTACATGGGAGTATAACTGTTATGCACTGGTCCCGGTGCTGACCGCGCCACGTCCGGGGAAGAAATAAGTGATAGGGGATTCGTGACAGGGGGGTATGGGAGCGACAGGAGTTGCTACGCCCCTGCGGGCGCCAGGTCTCGAATCAAGACTGTGTCCTCTCGCCCGTCAGGATATGCCACATAGGCATACTGAGGGTTGGCGTGGAGGAGTTGGACCGGTTCGACCAAGGGGTCGGACTTGCGGGCCCTTACATGTCGCCGCAGAAGGACGGGTCCTGGGTACGTCAACCAGGCTGGTAAAGATATCCCCGAGGACGACTTCCGAGGGAATGAGAACATCCTCTCGTGGGGAGTAGCATTGGTTGCCGTACACAGGAGGGAGCGAATGGAATGAAGCGCATTTGGAAGGACCTCCTGCCAACGGGAGACTGGAAGGCCCCTGGACTTCAGCGCCAATAGGACAGCCTTCCAGACTGTAGCATTCTCTCTCTCCACCTGTCCGTTGCCCCTAGGGTTGTAACTCGTGGTTCTACTAGAGGAAATCCCGTATGAGAGCAGGAATTGCCTCAAGTCGTTACTCATGAACGACGAGCCCCTGTCGCTATGTATGTAGCAGGGGTACCCGAACAGGGTAAAAGGATCACGGAATGCCTTGATCACCGTGGCAGTCGACGTGTCCGCACAGGGGACAACAAACGGGAACCGGGAGTACTCATCTATGATATTGAGAAAGTACACGTTCCGGTCCGTTGAGGGAAGGGGGCCCTTAAAATCCACACTCAGCCTCTCGAAGGGGCGAGTGGCCTTGACCAATTGTGCCCGGTCAGGTCAGTAAAAGTGCGGTTTGCATTCCGCGCAAATCCGACAGCTTCTTGTTACTGACCTGACATCCTCCACCGAGTAGGGCAGGTTGCGGGCTTTGATGAAGTGGTAGAGCCGAGTGACCCCAGGATGGCACAGGTCATTATGGAGGGCGTTCAAGCGGTCCTCCTGCATGGTAGCGCATGTTCTGCGCGAGAGGGCATCCGAGGGCTCATTGAGTTTCCCCGGACGATACATAATATCGTAATTATAGGTGGAGAGCTCAATTCTCCACCGCAAGATCTTGTCATTCTTGATCTTGCCCCTCTGCGTATTACTGAACATAAACGCCACGGATCGCTGATCCGTGATCAGGGTGAACCGCTTCCCCGCCAGGTAATGGCGCCAGTGTCTGATGGCCTCCACAATAGCCTGGGCCTCCTTCTCCACCGCTGAATGCCGAATTTCGGGACCTTGAAGGGTGCGGGAAAAAAACGCGACGGGCCTGCCTGCCTGGTTTAGTGTGGCGGCCAGGGCGAAATCCGATACATCACTTTCCACCTGAAAAGGGATGGATTCATCCACCGCGTGCATCGTGGCTTTCGCAATGTCGCTTTTCAAAGCCTTGAAGGCCAATTGGGCCTCCGGCGTGAGTGGGAAAGTCGTGGACTTGATGAGCAGACGGGCTTTGTCCGCGTAGTTGGGGACCCACTGCACATAATAAGAGAAGAAGCCGAGGCATCTCCTCAGTGCTTTTGCGCTAGCGGGCAAGGGAAGTTCAGTAAGGGGGCGCATACGGTCTGGATCAGGGCCAATGACCCCGTTTTCCACCACGTATCCCAGGATAGCTAACCTGCGCGTACGGAATACACACTTCTCCCTGTTATAGGTCAGATTCAGGCGAGACGCAGTGCGCAAAAAGTTCTGGAGGTTTGTGTCATGGTCCTGCTGGTCATGGCCGCAGATGGTGACATTATCCAGGTACGGGAAGGTAGCCCGCAACCCGTTCTGGTCCACCATTCGGTCCATAACACGCTGGAAGACCGAGACCCCATTGGTGACACCAAATGGAACCCTAAGAAACTGATACAGACGTCCATCCGCCTCAAAAGCCGTGTATTGTCGGTCCTCTGGGCGGATGGGGAGTTGGTGGTAGGCGGACTTAAGGTCTATGGTGGAGAACACCCGGTACTGCGCAATCTGATTGACCATATCAGATATGCGCGGGAGAGGATACGCATCCAGCTGCGTATAACAGTTAATGGTCTGACTGTAGTCGATGACCATCCGGGGTTTGTTCCCGCTTTTAACCACCACGACCTGTGCTCTCCACGGACTAACGCTGGACTGTATGATCCCTTCTTTGAGGAGCCGCTGAACCTCAGATCTGATGAAGATCCGGTCTTCAGCGCTGTAACGCCTACTTTTAGTAGCGATGGGCTTGCAGCCTGGTACCAGATTCTTAAATAAAGAGGGTGTGGTGATCTTTAGTGTGGAAAGATTGCATGCGGGGCGCTTTGGACGATTTGGAGGCTGCGGCTGATTCCCTACTGCCAGCGAAGGGAGTGGCCCACCGTACTGTAGGATCACACTCTTCATGTGGACCATAAAGTTTAGTCCGAGGAGAATTGGCGCGCAAAGATGCGGCAACACAAGGAGCCTGTATCGCTCGTAAATTGTGCCCTGCACCTCCAGAGTTACCACACAACGTCCTTGGATCGGTACAGACCGGGACCGTGATGCCATAGAAATTGTCTGTTTGGCAGGTAGAACCCGGAGTCCACACCTCTTTGCAGTGTCAGGGTGAATAAAACTCTCGGTGCTCCCACTGTCAAACAGACAATACACAGTACGACCATTTACCTTGATGTTCATCATTGAACAGTCAAGCCTGTGATGCTTAGCCTGGTCCAGGGTGATCGACGCCACCGTTGGCCCTTGGACGTCACTGCAGGCAGCCGAGGTTGATGCTGAGGACCCCTGCTGGTCGCTCCTGGTCGTCGTCGACCAAGATGGCCGCCCCCATGAATCGCACGTGGGTGAGGGCGCCAAGCGTAGCGACTCCTGGTGGTCATCCTCCTCCTCCGCCAGCCACAATGGCGTCGTCCTGGGCTCGCACGTGGTCGGACCTCGTGGGTACTGCGACGCCGATGGAGATTGTCTCCGTTCTGGAGGGTCACAGGCTGCACTGCCGTTCTTGGGCTTCGATCTGCAGACTTTCGCGTAGTGCCCCTTTTTACCGCACTGACTGCAGATCACCGTTTTAGCTGGACACTGTTGCCGTGGATGCTTGGCTCCTCCGCAAAAATAGCACCGCGGGCCGCCTGGGGCTGCCGCCGTCGTCGGGTCGATATGGGAGCGCGAGCCCGTGGGGCGAGGAGGGATTTGTGCCTGCTCCTGCCACGTTGTCTCCACGTGGTCTTCTGGATACAGGGCCAAGCTTTTCGACGCCGCCTCCAGCATCTCAGCCACCTCCATCGCTTGGGTCAGGTTGAGATTCCCTTTCTCCAACAGCTTGAGCCGGATGTACGAAGACCCTACCCCTGCCACAAACGCATCTCGGGCGAGGTCGTACATGTACTGCTCAGCCGACACAGCTTTGCAGTCGCAGCCCCTGGCAAGCTGCAAGAGCTCATTGGCGTAGTCCTCCATGGTTTCGCCCGACTGCCGATGTCGTGTAGCGAGGAGGTAACGAGCGTGGATCTCGTTGGGTGGTCTCGTGTATCGCTTTTTCAAGAGCTCGAGGGCCCTCGGGTAAGTGGTGGCCGCACGAATCGCGAGGTAGACAGTGTCGCTTACCCTCGCATGGAGGACCTGGAGTCTGTCGTTATCCGTAGTAACTGCTGCAGAGGCTGCCAGGTAGTCCTCGAAACACTTCAGCCAGTGGTCGAAGGTGTTAGAGGCGCCGACCGCACGTGGGTCCAGTGTCAGACGCTCTGGTTTCAGCATTTGCTCCATACTCTCTTTACTGTCGAGAGTTTCGTGTTTGTCAATAAAATTGATGCGCGACAATCAAGCACGAGGTACAAGGCTTCAGCGATTGAAGGCTTTTATTGACAAACAATGGAACTATTTAAACACGAGTACACCATTCCAGACTGGAGGGGTCCCGCCTGAGCAGAGGGTCTTATACCTCTCCCAGGAGGCGGGGCCCGACCGGGATGTGCCATAACAGCATCCACCACAGGTATATTAATCCCACAGTGTAAACACCCTAGCCCAACAACAACATTATAACAACCCCACAGTGTCAACACCCTAACCCAACAGCAACATTGGAATAACCCCACAGTGGTAACCAACGATGGTTCACCACATTCATAGAATCCCTACAGTGCAGAAGGAGGCCATTCGGCCCATCGAGCCTGCACTGACAACAATCCCACCCGGAACCTATCCCTGTAACCCCAGGTATTTACCCGACTAATCCCCCTGACCTACACATCTTGGGACACTAAGGGGCAATTGAGCGTGGCCGATCAACCTAACCCACACATCTTTGGAGTGTGGGAGGAAAGCAGAGGACTCGGAGGAGACCCACGCAGACATGGGGAGAACATGCAGACACAGACAGTCACCCGTGGCTGGAATTGAACCCAGGTCCCTGGTGCTGTGAGGCAGCAGTGCTAACCACTGTGCCACCGTGCCGCCCCAAATGATGAGCCATTTTTTTCTTTAAAAAGGTTGTAGAAAAATAATACATTGGGCCCAAATATTCTCACTCTAAGCTAATTGTGATATTGTGTAGTTGCACAGCATTTAGTCCATCGGAATTAAATTGCTTTCACTTTATTAATGAAACGAAGCATTGATGGAAGGTAGATGTACTTCAGTTTCCCAAACACAGCAATTTTATGATGGATTTGCAGAAAATAAATTGTGGTTTACTTAGCAAAAGTTCTAGGATTAAGAACTCAGAAATTTCATTAAGAAATTAAGGGTAAAGGCACTTTAGATACTGAACCAAATTTCTATGTAAGGGATAGTGATTTCTGTGTGAAATCTCCTGAAACACCAAAAATGAGGAAGTTAAATTGAATTGGTGGAGCTGGGCCCATGCTGATTGTGCACACTTACTTATATGATTAATCGATAATCAAATTAAATAATGCTTTGAGCCTTGTATCAAAATTAGCTTAGCAGGAGTCAGGATCTATTTTTAAACTAACAAGCATTGGACTGTTTTTATTCTCTGTATGGCAGAGAAAGCAATAGGTTTATGGTTGATGAGCTGTGAAATAGTGCATCTATGTTGTGTTGTGTTCTATTCTGCAAGCCATGGCTCTGGTCAAGACACAACATGAAAGTAAGCATCCTTCTGAAATTTCACAGGACAGTAATTAAACATGAGATCTGGGCCAACCAAAGCTTTGTCCTCTTTTGCTGTCAGGTCAGACTGCCTGACGGTGCTGGGGATATGATTGTCAGGGTTGGGGCATGTGCCCAGAAATTGGAAGGAGCGGATAGCAATAGTGAAACAGAAACTGTGCTTGTGGGAGCGACGATCCCTCTCTCTTGAGGGTAAGGACATGATCATCAGGTGTGAGGTGCTCTTGGTTTTGCTCTATGTGTGTGTGAGGGGGCGGGGGGAGGTGCAGGTTTAGCCCATATACCCCTCTTCGCCATGGTGCTCAGACGAGCCATCTTCCACTCTAGCTGGAGATTGAAAACAGACTTAATTGGTGGAGGTGAACCCATGGTGATTGTGTACACTTACTCGATTAATCAATAATCAAACCAAATGATGTTTTGAGCTTTGTGTCAAAATTATTGGACTGTGTGCGTGTGTGTGTGTGTGTGTGTAAATGATGGGCACCTTATTGTGTAGCTGCGCTAAGTGTCACTTATGTGCTGAGGGATTATCCATCCCCGTTATTGCAAAGGGTGGGTCCACCCATATTGCTGCAGAACGTTGCAGCGAGTTGGATTGTGCTGTACCTTGTGGAGAAGTCTGTGTGGGAAAATACCTTTGACCACAACAAGTCCATCAGGCAGTTGTCGGCACATAACTTCCTCGAGGCAGTGTGAGAAAAGGAAATATGGTGGATCCTGTAAGATGATTCCCTGAGCAGATTGTCAAAACCATTTGGTAGAATGCCCGAACTCCAGTCCAGCACTTTCAAACAGTACCAAGTCATAACTTGACTAGTGGTAAAAAAGACCTTCCCCACCAGATTATTCCTGCGTGTCCAGAATCTCACCGCTTCCAATGCCCTTGAGGTAGTTGCAGTGGGGTAGAGGTCATTACCTCCCTCTTTCGGGACTGTATCTTTGCAAAGCAGGTTTGGAAGGCTATTTGACATGAAATGTAAATACACATTGTAAATATAATCTTTAATGGCAAGTGTAGCTGGGCACCTCATATACTCTAATGAAATAAACTGATCTGTATTGTGACGTATAGAAATCATAGAAACCCTACAGTGCAGAAGGAGGCCATTCGGCCCATCGAGTCTGCACCGACCACAATCCCACCCAGGCCCTACCCCCCACATATTTACCCGCTAATCCCTCTAACCTACGCATCTCAGGGGCAATTTTAACCTGGCCAATCAACCTAACCTGCACATCTTTGGACTGTGGGAGGAAACCGGAGCACCCGGAGGAAACCCACGCAAACACGAGGAGAATGTGCAAACTCCACACAGACAGTGACCCGAGCCGGGAATCGAACCCGGGACCCTGGAGCTGTGAAGCAGCAGTGCTAACCACTGTGCTACCGTGCCGCCCGTATGTAATGTCAAATTTGAAATGTGTAATGTGTCTTTACATATTTTGTAAAAAAAATATATTTTTGGGAAAAAAATGTAATTAAGCTTTAGTTAAGACAAATATAACCAGGCTATTCATCTTTAAGTCATGGTTCATTTCATTGATAAAGGAAGAAAGAGGATAAATATTTGATCTCTTGTTTATGCACATATAGCTACATCATGCATTGTTAAAGTAAATAATGTTTTGGTGAAAGAGCAGTTCTTACAAAACACTGCGATCTTACCGCCCATTCACGCCAGGCTCTCGCTGCAGCGAAGACGGAAAATTTGGCGGCAAGCCATATCTCCATTCACTGTAGTGGGATGGGAAATCCTGCTGGTGTGAACGGTCAGAAAATTCCGGCCATCAAATTCGAACACCTAAAGTATTTGCAGATCTTTGCGATGTCGATGAAAGACCGATGATTATGTTTGAGGGAGATAGCATTAGTATGTTCAATCTTAGAATGCTTATTTAAAGGATTAACTGCTTTCACTTTGGTCTCTCAAAAAGTCATTTATGCAACTTGAAAATTGATTTGAATCATAAGGGCCGAGGGTGACTCTCTGTGTGGAGTTTGCATATTCTCCCCGTGTCTGCGAGGGTTTCCTCCCACACTCCAAAGATGTGCAGATTATGTGGATTAGCCATTCTAAAATGCCCCTTAGTGTCCCAAAGTGTGTAGGTTAGGGAGATTAGTAGGATAACTGCATGGGATTACGGGGGTAGGGTAGGGCTCTGTTGGAAAGTTGGTGCAGACTCGATAGGCTGAATGTCCTTCTTGTGCATTGCAGGGATTCTCTGAATTATTCTGTTGCAGGGGTTCTATGATTATATTCTGTGACAATTCCATGAAACCACTGTGCACCGTTTACACGGCATACAATGAGGATGATTTTCAACTCCTTAATATTACACAAAATTGAAAACATTTCCCACACACTGAATGCTGGAATATCACCTGATGTGACATTTTCAGAGATGGGCGGCTAGGATCCCCGCCAAAACAGGTCGAATCAAAACATTTAAACTGAAACACCATGCTGGTTACAAAACCTGAATGCCATTTGTATCTAAGAGTTCTCCCTCGGATACTGGATAGTGGGTTGAAGTGGAGACCATTTGGAAAATGACGCTATACTGCTGGCTGTTAAGTGCATATCCCTGCCCCCATCCAGATTGTCCCTCCTATCCCGACCGAAAGTGTGAAGATTACCCCACCAACTTTCCCCCTTCACAACAGTGGAAACCTCTCTGTGTACACTTGCTGCGAGCTGGAAGTCTGTCCAAAAATACTTAGTGAGAGTGAACATAAATATGGTTCAGGCATTCTGCTGGAGCTATTGGGCAGGATTTGCCCTTCTCGCCTGAGGTGCATGACTGCTGAAAATCCTGCCCATGCCTTTTGGATATAATGTGTGCTTATATATATTATTTATACACTTTAAATGTGCTAACTTCCAAGGAAAATTTGCTATTTGTAAGGAAAACTTTAAGTTAATTTGTTTATGCCCTTATTAATGTTGTTTCAGATGATAATATCCAGATACCTGCCCCTAACCCTTCACTGTGTGTTAATTTAGTTATATGAGGAATCGTGGAAATGTTATCACATAAAGCAGTTCATTGCACTTGTGCCATTGCTGTCTCCACATTAAAACTACCTACACTAATCTCATTTTCTTCCTCTTACTTTATATTCTTTTGATAATTTTCAAGTGTTAAGAAACTCTCTCTTTGAGGCCATGACTGACTGCTCAACAATACCCTGTGCTAATGCATGCAATGATTCCCGCCCTTTCCTTTCTGTCTTCCAGGAATTCCTCTATCCAGCCCCACTGCCGTATGTTTAATAGCGCAGAACCTAATCTTTGTGACAGTGTCTTACGTTGCAAATCCATTTTTGAAACTCCAAATATCATCACCACTGCAATCCCTGACTCGAATGTTACTATCATTTTTGTTCTCTTTTCATCTGTATTTCACTTATTAATGTCACTACATAGAAAATAGGAGGAGGAGTAGGCTGGTCTGCCATTCATTATGCTTGTGGCTGATCATCCAATTCAGTAACCTATTCCAACTTTCCCCCCATGTCCTTGGATCCCTATAGCCCCAAGAGCCACATCTAACTCCTTGAAGACAAACCAATGTTTTGGCCTCAACTGCTTCTTGTGGTGGAGAATTCCAAAGGCTCGCTCCTTTCTGGGTGAAGAGATTTCTCCTCATATTAGTCCTAAGTGGTTAACTCTGTATTTTCAGACTGTGAACTCTGGTTCTGGACTCCCCGGCCATTGGGAGCATCCTTCCTGCATTTACCCTGTCTAGTCCTGTTAGAATTTTATAGGTTTCTATGAGATCTCCACTCATTCTTTTAAACTCCAGCGAATATAATCCGAACCAATTCAATCTCTTCTCATTCGTCAGTCCCGCCATCCCCAGGAATCCCTCTGGTAAACCTTTGCTGCACTCTCTCTATGGCAAGAACATCCTTCCTCAGATAAGGAGACTGAAGCTGCTCACAATGGGCCCGATTTTACCATTTTCATTCTAAGTGCTGAATCTGGGCGTAATTCAGATCCGACTTGGAAATCTGCTTTCAGGCGCCCCCATACACACTCAGCCTGAAAAGAACATCTCCAGTCCCATTCGCGCTGTGGGCGGGGCTTTGCGTGGACGAAACGATCGAAGCTCTGAACTGCGCATGCGCAGTTGGAAAACAAATTTGAAAAAGCGCGCCCGTGTCAGATCGCTCCCGGGCCGCAGAAAGCGGAGAAAGCGGCCCGGGAGTGAAAAGCGACAGCGATGGCCCCCACACACATCATCCCCACCCCTACAACATCACTGTCCCCCTTATCCACCCCCCCGCTACCCACACACATCACTGCCCCCCTTATCCACCCACCCCACTACCCACACACATCGCTGTCCCCCTTATCCACCCCCCCACTACCCAGACCGATCGCCACCCCTGCCCCCCCTCCCCCCGCACTGATCGCCCGCAGAGTGGCAGCAGACCCCCCAGCCCCCCTGCGCCCCCACCAGAGACCCATCTGCCCCCCTGCCAGAGACCCATCTGCCCCCCCGCTAGAGATCCATCTGCCCCCCCTGCCAGAGATTCATCTTCCCCCCGCCAGAGATCCATCTGCCCCCCACGCCCCCACGCCTGAGATACATCTTACCCATCTCCCTCCTCCCACCTTCCCCCCCCCCCCCCGACAATGATCTGGCCTCACTCATCCCCCCTCCCCCCCTCAGAGAATGATCTGACCCGCCTCCCTCCTCCCCCCCACCACTGATCTGAGTCAGAAAGCCGTTGGAAGCTCTGAACTCGCTCTTTAGCAGCTGGAGTGCCCGCTTCAGACTTTTATTTAGCAGGTGCATTACGGCGCGGTTCCAGATTGGCAAACGTGGTTGTAAAGGGGGAAATGCTAATAAAGTTGGGCGGGCAGTTCCTTAATTCAATTTAAATGCATGCAAATGCATTTAAATCGTCGTTGCACCCATTTTGGGCATGAATCGAATCGCCGCCATTCCCGGGTTTCGGTAAAGTGGCAATCTGCACAGACGAAGGTGCGAATCGCGTTAATGGCCCCTCACCCGACTTTACCACGTTTTTGCGCCTGCAATGGTAAAATCGGGCCCAATGTGTGGTCTCCCGAAGGCCGTGTATAATTGCAGCAAGATCTCCCTGCTCCTGTACTCAAATCCTCTCACTATGAAGGACAACATTCTCCTCACAGTTCACCCTCCCACCCAGCTTTGTGTCATCTTCAAATTTGGTTATATTACATTTAGTTCCATTATCTAAATCATTAATTTACATTGTGAATAGCTGGGTGTCCTAACACTGATCCCCGCGGTGCCCCATTAGTCACTTCCTGACGTTTAGAAAAAGACCCATTTATTCCTACTTTTTATTTCCTGTCTGCCAACCAGTTTTCTATCATTCTCAATACACCCCCAATACCATGTGCTTTAATTTTACACGCTAATCTCTTATGTGAAACCTTTTCGAAAGCCTTCTAGAAGTCCAAATAAACCCCATCCACTGACTCCCCCTCATCAACTCTACTATTTACATCTCCAAAGAATTCCAGTAGATTTGTCAAGTATAATTTCCCTTTCATAGATTCATCCTGACTCTGTCTGATCCTGCCACTGTTTTCCAAGTGCTCTGCTATTAAATCTTTGATTATGGATTCGAGCATTTTCCCCACTATCGACATCAGGTTGACCGGTCTATAATTCTGTTTTCCCTCTACTTCTCTTTTTAAATGGTGGGGTTATATTAGCTACCCTCTAATCCATAGGAACTGTTCCAGAGTCAATAGAACATTGGAAGATGACCACCAATATATCCACCATTTCCATGGCCACTTTCTTAATTACACTGGAATGTAGATTATCAGGCCCTGGGGATTTATCGGCCTTCAATCCCATCAATTTCCCAAACACCATTTTCCCCACTAATACTGACTTGCTTGAGTTCTTCCCTCTCACTAAACCCTGTATTTCCCAACATTTCTGTTCGATTATTTGTGTCCTCCTTTGCGAAGACAAAACCGAAGTATGTATTTAGCTGGTCATGATGTGGAGATGCCGGCGTTGGACTGGGGTAAACACAGTAAGAAGTCTCACAACACCAGGTTAAAGTCCAACAGGTTTATTTGGTAGCACAAGCTTCCTCAGAAGGAGCGACACTCCGAAAGCTTGTGCTACCAAATAAACCTGTTGGATTTTAACCTGGTGTTGTGAGACTTCTTACTTTAGCTGGTCAGCCATTTCTTTGTTCCCCATTATAAATCCCCTTGTTTCTGACTGTATGAGCTCATTTGTGCTCATCAATCTTTTTCCCTTCACATACCTATAGAAGCTTCTACAGTCAGTTTTTAAGTTCCCAGTAAGCTTACTCTCATACTCTTTTTTGCCCTTCTTTACCAATCCCTTTGTTCCCCTTTGCTAAATTCTAAACTGCTACCAATTCTCAGGTCTGCTGTTTGTTCTGGCCAATTTGTATACTTCTACCTTGGATCTAACACTATCTCTCATTTCCTTTGTAAGGTCACCTTTCCCATTTTATTTTTGCACTGGACAGGAATGAACATTTGTTGCAGTTCACCCGTGTGCTCTTTGGATGTTTGTCATTGCCTATCCACTGTCATCCATGACAAGAAGCAAGAAAAATGAAAAGGAACATTGTTAAAAAAATAATGTAAAGTATAAAAGAATGAAAAATAGTTCAAAATTAGATTACAATTAAGCTTTGCGTTCTGTAAACATGACAAAATGTAACAGAGATGTGCTTAGACAATTTGACAAGTTGCCAGTTGTCTGGTAACCTACTTATTTGTAGCCGAGAATAAACTGTGTAATATTCGATCTTCATTTATATAAACTTGAAAGTTGTGTATTGCTCCGTCTAATTTTTAGGTGTGCTGTACTGTCCAGGAAATTATAGACAACTTGGGTGGCACGGTGGCACTGCTGCCGCATAGCGCCAGGGACCTGGGTTCAATTCTGGCCTCGTGTCACTGTCTGGGTCAAACTCCACTGGTGTGGAGTTTGCATGTTCTCCCCCTGTCTGTGTGGGTTTCCTCCGGGTGCCCTGGTTTCCTCCCATACTCCAAAGATGTATGGGTTAGGTTGATTGGCCATGCTAAATTGCCCCTCAATGTCAGGGGACTAGGAAGGTAAATACGTGAGGTCTTGGGGATAGAGCCTGGGTGGGATTGCAGACTCGATGGGCCAAATGGCCTCCTTCTGCATTGTCGGGATTCTATGATTCTGTGAATGTTATTTCTAATTGCCTACAGGGGTAAATTTTACATAGATAAAGTTTTCAATTTTGATTTTAATTTCTTTATTTCTTTATGTAAGAAATGTGGCTTTTAAAAATTTAATTGAGGCCATTTATAACTAAACCTTTTATACCAGATAGATTCCTGATTTAGAAAAAGTATGATTGCTACAATCTATCTCGTGTGGAATAACCTTTTAAAAAGAAAACACACATCACTTCTTGTTAGCGGCTGTGGAGCTGCAAAGATTTGAGTGTGCATGTGGAAGAGTGAATATATTTTTGATATGATCACTGATGTTCTGCAATCTCTGGAAAAAATGAAGGGTTTGCATAAAGTGTCTCTCAGGAATATTTCAAATGCATTTCACACAATTACTTACTGCGATGACTCTTGTTATGTAGAAAAGCATTACAGATCTTTCAGTGCTCAATGAATGAGACCCCATAAACAGCAATAAGACATTCCATATTTTGGGAACACAGCAGAAAATGTTTGCCTTTTTGCAGCATGCTTGACTTCTCAGCTTGTGTTTCCTGGCCCTCTGCAGAATGCCAGCCTTCAATCCATCTTCCTGCTATGTAGTTTGTACCTGCATCAAAATCTGTGTGGATAGATAACCATAGAATCCTACAGTGCAGATAAAGGCCTCTTGGCCAATCTAGTCTGCACCGATCACAATCCCACCCAGACCCTATCCCCATAACCCCATACATTTACCCTCGATAGTCCCCCTGACACTAAGGAGCAATTTAGCATGGCCCCAATCCACCTAACCGGCACATCTTTGGACTGTGGGAGGAAACTGGAGCACCCGAAGGAAACCCACGCAGACACGGGGAGAATGTGCAAACTCCACACGGGCAGTGACCCAAGCCAGGAATCGAACCTGGGTCTTTGAGAGGCACAGTAAGAAGTCTCACAACACCAGGTTAAAGTCCAACAGGTTTATTTGGTAGCAAATACCATAAGCTTTCGGAGCACAGCTCCTTCGTCAGATGGAGTGGATATCTGTTCTCAAACAGTGCAAACAGACACAGAAATCAAATTACAGAATACTGATTAGAATGCAAATCTCTACAGCCAGCCAGGTCTTAAATGTACAGACATTCTTTGAGAGGCAGCAGTGCTAACCACTGTGCCACCATGCTGCCTATAAGGTGAAGAAGTAATGGAAATGGCCCTGCGTGTTAACAAAAAAGCTTCCACATTCTGATGGCAGGATGGTGTTACATTTCAAACATCCAGAGTGGGCTTAATGATAAAGACTTTTGTAATAAAAGCAAAATACTGTGGATGCTGGCAATTTCAAATGTAAAATATAAATTCTCTGGCGGCGCTTGCCCCAAAACCGGGCAATCCTGCCCGAGGTCAAAGGACCTTTGCATGGTCCACCACCACCACCCCCCCCACCCGCTGACACCCCTCACCCCACCCGGTATGATTCCCGTGGTGGGCAGGATGGGAGAATTTCTCCTAAAATGTTTTGGAACAGCTCTGCAGGTCTGTCAGCATGTACTGGGGAGAGAAACAAAGTTCACGTTTCGAGTTCATATGACTCTTCTTCAGAGGCACAGAGAGATGAGGGCTTTTGGTTTTCTTCTGAAGTTGGAAGGGCTGTAATATATTTCCCCAGAAATCACTTTAGAAATAATTTTGGATGTTCAACTAATTGATTCACCAATTGTTGCTCTGACAGGCGTTCTAACAAAGGCCCATGTTTTTGCGATCCACATGCATCTTTATCAAAATAGGCATATGTAATTATGAAAGCTTGAACTTGCTGTACAAGACCCAATGTGTTATAGAGTTTGGATACCCACTTAGTATTACACCTACTAGTCCCACTCTACCACTGCCTGCAGAGTTTTACAGCACAAAAAATTGGCCCTTTGGCCCATTATGTCTGTGCCGACCATCAGGTATCTATCTATTCTAATCCCATTTTCCAGAAGTTGGTCCATAGCCTTGTATGCTATGGCATTTCAAGTGCTCATCTAAATGCTTCTTAAATGCTGTGACGGTTCCAGCCTCTGCCACCTTTTCAGGCAGTGAGTTTCTGATTCCCACC
This sequence comes from Mustelus asterias, assembly GCF_964213995.1. Classification (NCBI taxonomy): domain Eukaryota; kingdom Metazoa; phylum Chordata; class Chondrichthyes; order Carcharhiniformes; family Triakidae; genus Mustelus; species Mustelus asterias. The sequence goes on along the minus strand of NC_135818.1, from coordinate 67,869,707 downwards.
ACCCTCTTGGTGAAAAAGTTCTTGCCCAAAGAAATCCTACAAATTCCAGTTAAAATATGCAACAGCTCAATTTTAATGACAATTCTTAGTCATAGGATGCAGCCTTTGTATCAACATTGGTTGTACAGAATGTGGTTCAACACCGTTATACCGAAAAGTAACTTTGATTTAATAGAAACTTCGAAGTTTGCAAATAAATGGTGGGGGGTGAGGAGTGGGCGGGGGTGGGGGGTGGGGGCGGGGTGAGGGGGTGGTGTGGTGAAGGGCCGGGGGAGTGGTGGGGTTGGCTACCCACCATTCACAAAATTGACTACTGCTGCGATTAGCCTTAACACTCTGCTTGAAGTTTGCAATGCCAACTTTTCAGTGCTTATGGACTGAAATTGGTCTTATGCCAAGAATATTGAAGGGAGACATTTATGTTTACGAAGTAGAGAAAGATAAATGCCGAAACCTTACACCATCCATTTGTGCAGAAAATCTTGCCAGAATGTACGTTATTCAGTCATAACTAGTGCTATTAATTTATTGCTTATTCTTTCAATTATTGACCCAATGCTAATAAAACTGAAAGAACTGGTCGCAAAATAAATGATGCCATTGTCAGTACGCTAACTAAACTGCTATAGATTTATTAGACAAACAACTCAACTCTGTTGTCAGGAACAGAGGAATTGGCTTAATTTTTTTGATCGTTTGGAAGGTATTGTGGAGGGTTATAATTGGGCCATTCTGGGTGGGAGAAAAAAATTTGTGCGGAATGAATCTTGTGCTTCACTTTTCTTGGAGTTCAGGTTTGTATGCGATGCCAGGAATTCTCTAGTCAGAATGAGGAGAAGTGGGGGACAGGGCTTGGGGAGTGGGGGAGCATATCCTTATTCCTTATCTCTGACTCTTCTTGAAGGAATGTAGAGATGGTGCTGTTCGTAATTGTTGAGCATGAGTAGAGGAATTTGAATGGTTCATCAAAGGCCATGAAATATTGTATTCTTCTGTGCCACCTAGTTTTCATGGAAAGAGATTAGATAGGTTGTATGAGTGACACACATTCCTCCCTGCTAGGTTTTCCTTGTTGTGCTCTGCTCAAGTGGTGCATAACACCCAAACAGTAACGATGAAAATCTAACCCCCCCCGCACCTCTGAGGACATGGGGGAATAGAAAAGCCCACACAATTTGACCAAATATCCTTCCTGCCTTGAAGATGACTACCAGGGCAAGAACATTCACACCATTGCAGGGATACACGATATTGAAGTGTTGCCCCTTGGGTGGATATGTGGATGTTACCCATTTAAGTTGGTCTATCTCAGACATCATTAATGTTAGTATTAAATAGAGAAACCTGTGCACCGGAAACTTCTGATCTCGTCCGCAGCTGGGATTTTCCGGTTCCGCTGCAGTGAATGGAGTTTTGCTGAGCCATAAATTCTCCATTCCCGCCGGCAGCGGGGCGGGATTGGATGAGATTGGAAAATTCCACCGGTGGAGTTTATTAGTTTGAGAATACGGAAGAACTTGGCTTTGAGGTTAAGGCCTGGATTCTCATGGAGTTGTGGCTGGCACAGTGGTTTCCTCAGGTCCGAGACACTTGGCTTCCTTTGTGTTTTCAGTTCGCATTCCCAGCAAGCTGTGGGGCAAAATATTGCTGAGATTGAAGGGGACAGGCAAGTCTAACTAGTGACTTTGCTAGAATCACTCCTACAGCAAATTATTGCCCAATAACACTTTGCAATTCTTTTCGACAGTGGAGTTCAATCGGGTGTCTTGGACAATATTTATTTTTCAACTAACATCACTAAGCAGGTTACCTGACAATTATCACATTGTTTTTCTCTGGGATCTTGCAAATTGGCTGCCGCCTTTCTGACATTGTAGCAGTGATTGTGTTTAAAAATAACATTGCTGTCAAGTTCCAGTACATTGGGACATTGCCCCTTTAAGGGAATGGATCAGGTGACCTGGGGTGTGGGGTGAGCTGTTGGGAACTGCTCTGAGTGGGCACGTTTGGAGGGTGGAGCGAGTAGACTGAATAAAGAGCTCTGTTCCCTGCGCCTGGCTGGCTGTGGAGTAGCTATTGAGGAAATACTCAGTATTCAGAGATTTAACATACAAAGCGGGATTTTACGGCCTTGCTCGGGCGAGACCAGAAATTCTCACCCGAGGTCAACGGAGATTTCTGTTGTCGGACCCTCGCCCATGCCGATTCCGTGGCGGGCGAGGTGGTAGAGTTCCGGCCACAGTGTTTTGGTTCATTCTGATATTGTTGCTGGCCCTAACAAAAGAATTTCTTTTTTGAGACTGTCAGTGAATTTATCGTAAGGAGTCTAACAACACCAGGTTAAAGTCCAACAGGTTTATTTGGTAGCAAACGCCATTAGCTTTCGGAGCGCTGCTCCTTCGTCAGCTGTGTTTACCCCAGTCCAACGCCGGCATTTCCACATCAGTGAATTTATCAACAGAGGAACAACAGCTAAAACAACAGCAACGATTCAACAGAATCTCTTGATTTTCCTAGGCCCAATTTTATACCATGTTATTACCAAATTATCCTGCTATTAGAGAGGATAATAACTATAGCCCTTGAACACGTCTAGAGCAGATTACTGCTAATCAGAACTTGTACGCATGCTATTTGCTTAGCAGGGATGTTTGTAGGCTGTGTTTTGCGCTGTGGTGAACCATAGATGGTTACCACTATGGGTACTGAACCATAGATGGTCAGCACTATGGGTACTTGTACATATGTTACTGTTGTCACTGTTGGGGTTAGGGTTGGGGTGTTCTACCTGTTGATATTGTTCTGTGGTACACTCCAGTTGGCTCCGCCTACCTGGAGGAGTATAAAGGTCACTGCACTGCCTGGTGACCCTTTAGTCTGGGATTGTATTGTTATATAGTGTGCTCCATTCTTGTTACTAATAAAAGCCTTTATTTCCCGGGTACGATCTAGCCTCCCGAGTGATTTAATCACGCATCATGCGCACCAGGTGGAAGTCCCTGTTGAGATGGTGCTACATCAGTAAAACGTTACACTAACTACACCTTTTCTGCATTTGGTTAATTTGTTGAGAAAGGGAAAGATATACATCAAAAATTAGGTTACTCTATCACTGCCAGTTTAGCAGATGACTATTGTCTGCATTGACTCTATAGCCGGAATTCTCCCACAATTGTAGCGGGCGGGTTGCGGACAATGCGGACAGTCGGGCGGGAAAATCTGGCGTTTAGACCAGCGCAGCCGGAGAATTCGATTATACATTACATATTGTGGAAAAAACATATTTTGGTTGCCGCTAACTTAGCGATGTAGAGCGCGGACCTATGTTAAGAAGAAAAATGATTTGATCAAACTTGAAGTTCACATAATAATATTGTGGCTCTTATTTTATACATGTGAATAATAATTTTACTGCACTTCCACAAATATCTACAATATGTCTACATCCAAATGTAGCCCTCATATACATTACTGCACAGCATACCACACTGTCCTATTTTAACTTGTTATTCTTTGCTTACCTTTATAGAGACAAGCTTCTTACTTGGAAATGCTCAGATTGTAGACTGGCCAGTAGTTTACAGTAATGATGGATTTTGCAAGTTGTCTGGATACCATCGGGCTGAAGTAATGCAGAAAAGCAGTACCTGCAGGTAAATGGAATATTTTTTACTGGTTTACTTATGGCACAGTTGCACTCAATAATGGTGTACGGCTTATGAGTGTTTGGCTCAGATTACTACTTTTAATGGAAGCGAGCTGATGGGATCATGCATGAGATATTTTCAGATGGTGGATCTGAAAGCCAGACTGGACGATCATCAGCAAAATGACTTGAGAGGTGTCGATGGACACAAAACCATGATGCTATCAAGTGGCAGAACAGGTTTGATGGGCCGAATTGCCTACTCCTACACCTACTTCATATGTTTGCATTGGAGGCATTCTCAATTCTATGCTACAGGCCCACATTCTTGACTTTATATTGTTATTTTACCAGCCTCTTGGTGCTGCTGCTGCTGTGGCAGCTTTAAAGGGCAAATGCATTTAAATATTTTCCACTTGGCAAATCCCTGAAAGTCATATTATGTTAAGGAAGGGCGGTAAACTATATGACCATAAAACTATAAGAAATAAAGTTTATTTATTAGTCACGAGTAAGGCTTACATTAACATTGTAATGAAGTTACTGTGAAATTCCCCTAGTCGCCACAGTCCAGCACCTGTTCGGGTCAATGCATCTAACCAGCATGTCTTTCAGAATGTGGGAGGAAACCAGAGCATCTGGAGGAAACCCATGCAGACATGGAGAGAACATGCAAACTCCACACAGACAGTGACCCAAGCCGGGACTCGAACCCGGGTCCCTGGCGCTGTGAAGCAGCAGTGCTAACCACTGTGCCACCGAGCCGCCCACTAGGAATAGGAATAGGAACAGGAGTAGGCCGTTTTCAGCCCCTCGAGCCTGCTCCGCCATTCAATAGGTTCATGGCTGATTCAATATTCCTCACGTCCACTTTCCTGCCCTTTCCTCGTAACCTTTGATTCCCTTCCTGGTCAAGAATCTATCTATCTCAGCTTTAAAAATATGCAAAGACTCTGCTCCACAGCTCTCTCTGACAAGGAGTCCCAAAGACTCACAACCCTCTGAGAGAAGAAATTCCTCCTCATCTCAGTCTTAAATGGGTGGTTGAGGTGTGAGGAGGAAGTTCTGCAGGAGGATCTGTCTGGGCCTTTACAATAGTTGCCCAGAAGTTAGGAGAGGTTTTAACTCTTCTGACATTTTCTGGGTAAGTATTGGTGTAACCTTGTCGGAACCATCTGAAGTTTGCGATTTTAAATCACATTTTTGGATGGTTCTCAGAGTAGGGCAGTTGTCCAGAGGAAGTCTGTGCTTCTGGGCATTTGCCGTGGAAACCTTTATCTGTGAAGTTCGAGAGGGATTGTCTGGAGCACCGTACCGACACTGGGGAACTCAAAAGTTATAGCTCAATATTGTATCGAATTCCAAACCAGAGTTGCTCACTCTTGAACAGGAAGATCTGTATCGACTTGCATCTGATTTGCAGAGTAGAGGAACTGAGAAGCTGAGATCATTCCAAAATCCTCCACAGGATTGGGAAAGCTGAAGCCAAATACCTTGTGACTTTATGGGCAGGATTATATGGCCTCACTCGACCCGAGATCGGAAAATCCCGCTCGAGATCAACGGACCTTCGCATCGTCTGCCCCTCTCCCGCTCCGATTCCTGTGGCGGGCGGAGGCAGTAGAATGGCGGCGTATGTCTAAAAATTAAGTCAGCGTGCCTTTATACACCCAGAATAGTTCCTCAGCCACTCTTGCCAAACGTGAAGGAGGAAATTGACTCAATGTTGAAGGAATGAGTTATTTTACCTTTGACAGAACCAGCAAACTGGTCCTTGGGGACAGTCCCAGTATCAAAACTCAGCAGATCTATCAGAACTTGCTCAGGTTTTTACGCAGCTGATTGAAGCGGCTGATTGTGAAGTCTATCCTATGTCGTCTGTGGACGAGAGTTTATCTAAATTGTGAAAGAGTTAATTCTTTGTGAAGCCTGATTCAAATGGTGATTTTTGGCAACCACTCCTTGATGAAGAGTCCAAGTTGCTCACAACTTTCATTACACCCACCGTTCGGGAGGTTTTGTTTTAACAGATTACCTTTCAGCATCATGTCAGCACCAGAAATCATCCATGGGAGAATGTCCAGCACCCAAGGAGGACTGGGTGCAACCGCATGTCACATGAATGACATCTGGATTGATGGATCCACTCAGACAGAACATGGCAGTCCAGACATGAGTCTGGAGCTGTGCTGCAACACTAGAGGATGCAGGACTTTCACTTAACAATAAATGCAAATTCTTGCAGCCGACTGTCAAGTTTCTTGGACATATTGTGAATGCATCAGGTGTCAGAGTTGATCTGCAGAAGACAAGAGCAATCAAGGGGTTTCCAGCTCCTTGGTATGTGACTGAGTTCCAGAGATTCATGGAAATGATAAACCAAGTCGGAAAGCTCCTGCCTAACCTAGCTGTCATGATTGTCAGCTGTTCCGATAGGGCAATGCCTGGAGCTGTGTGGAAGCATTGATGTGGAGATGCCGGCGTTGGACTGAGGTGGGTACAGTAAGAAGTCTCACAACACCAGGTTAAAGTCCAACAGGTTGATTTGGAATCACGAGCTTTCGGAGCACTGCTCCTTCATCAGGTGAGTGTTACTGGGAGGAAGCATGACAGAGGTATTTTGAGAAAATCAAAGAGATGCTGATATCACCTGATATTTTGTTCACTGTGATCCAGAGATACTGACTATCATTACTGCCGGTGCATCTTCTGCAGGACTGGGAGCTGTAATCTTTCAGAGACTGATGAATGGGAAGCACAGACCGTATATTGTGGAGACTAAACAGAGATATACAGTGATAAAGAAGAAGTACTAACTGCTACGTGGGCTTGCGAGAAGTTCATGGATCATGTTCTTGATTTCTACTTCAAGATAGAAACACATCACAAGTCCTTTGTGATACTCTTAAATTCTAAGGAGTTAGCAATTAAAAATGCCTTCATGAGTACAGCGATTTGCACTTAGGATGATGTTGTTTGATGCAAAGCCAGAGTATTTTCCGGGAAAGCAGAAGAACATGGCAAATGTTTTGTCCCGTATCTCGGACAAAGTGATCTTGCCCTTGCATCGACCACAACTACAATTCTACCAGCAACAACTCAGTGACTGAATGAAATCAGAGATGCATAGAAATCTGATGAACAATGTGCCCAGGTCCGAGAGTACTGTGTCAAAGGGTGGCCCGCGTACATGCTACACAATCCCATTCTCAGACAGCACTATAAACAGAGAGGACACCTCAGTGAAGATGATGATTTACTCATCTGTGACGCTGCAGTGGTCATTCTGAAAATTCTGAGACCTGACATCCTCCAACGACTGATCTGAAGATACTTGGGGTATCACAAAATGTCAAGCCAGAGTAAGATATTCCATTTAGTAGGCAGGTCTCTCAAAGTCGCCGAAAGGGATAAAATCCAGCCGTATTACATGCATTATTCATCATCAGCAGACAAGAGAACAGTTGATGTCATCTTCCTGCCCATCAAGACCATGGGAATGTCTTGGGGCAGACCGCTTTAAACACAGAGGCAGGATGGCCCTGATAGTAGTGGTCTACTACTCCAGATGGATAAAAGTTAAGCAACTGCAGAGTCACACTATTGAAACAGCTGAAGGAAATAGATCCCAGATCTTGTAATCTCAGATAAAGAGCCCCAGTTTGCCAGTAAATACTTTAAAGAGTTCACGGCATGATTTTTCCATGTTACCCTCAAGCCAATGGTAAAATTGAAAGAGGAATGCATACAGTGAAAGCATTGCTGAAAAAGAAAGATGATATTCAACTTGCACTTCAGGACTATTGTTCAACTCTGCTCCAAAATGTGAACTTCTCAGGAAGGAGTCCGAGAATTGAACTCTCTACTCTCACACACACGCACACACAGACCACAATTACATGCTGATGGCTTGGACAAAGTGTGAGAGAAGGAGGAAACATTACATTCCAGCCGGATGTGGAACAATGATAAACATCACAAGGCATGCTGGATCCCCCACCAGGAGAGCCAGTTTGGAGCCAAGGACAAGCTGGCTATGGACAAGTGGTTGAACAGACACTACATACTTGATCCATCTCATCCAAGCAGATAATGTTATGGTAAGATGGAACAGATGTGTACTGTTTACTTTAATCCTTTCATGGAATGTGAGCGTCACCAGTGAGGCCAGCAATTTTTTAAATTGCCCATCTCTAATTGCCCCTGAGAAGGTGGTAGTGAGCTGCCTTCTTGTCTCGCTGGAGTCCATGAGCTGCAGCAACACCCATTGTGCTGTTAGGGAAGGAGTTCCAGGATTTTAACCTGGTGACAGTGAAGGAACGACAATATAGTTCCAAGTCAGAATGGTAAGTGACTTGCAGAGGAGCATGCGTCTGCTCCTGTTGTCCTATACGGGAACAGCTAAACAGAAGCAGCCTGCTGCACTGTGGAAGCACTCATCCACCCAATCTAACTGGCTGGAGATGCTGTATTCATCCACAATCCAGATGGCAACCTGACTGGGGAACCCGAGCCAGCTACCAATCCACCTTCTACTCAGCAGAGTCTGAGAGACCAGTCGTCGGATTCAAAACCCCCAATCCCCTACAAAAAGAGAAAAGGACCAATCCTGATAGACTTGTGAAACTGCCACAGCGGGTATAGAATCATGGAATTCCTACCGTGCAGAAGGAGGCCATTCAGACCATCGAGCCTGCACCAATTTTCCAACAGAGCATCCCACCCAGGCCCTATCTCCATAGCCCCACGTATTTGCCCTGCTAATCCCCCTAACCTACACATCTTGGAACCCCAAGGGGCAATTTAGCATGACTAGTCCACCTAACCTGCACATCTTTGGAGTGTGGGAGGAAACCGGAGCATCTGGAGGAAACCCACGCAGGCATGGAGAGAATGTGGAAACTCCACACAGACAGTGACCCAAGGTTGGAATCAAAGCAAGGTACTTGGCGCTGTGAGGCAGCAGTGTTAACCACTGTGCCACCGTGCATTTCTAAGAGGAAGGGAGGAAAAAAAGAGGACCTAAGAGAGGAAAACAAAATTCAGGACTGCAACACACCAGAATTTGAAGTTATGGTTTGTTTGGTCTTTGCATGATAAGAATGGAAATCAAATACCTGGGGGGAGATGTGGTGTAATTGGTTAATTCTAGCTAATATTCTCAGAAACTGTATACATCACCACAGAAAGTGATGTAACATAGCATGATTAGTCTTTCTTGTACAGCTTCAATGAATATGTGAGCCATCAGTAAGATGTGTCTCAATGAAAGCTGAGTTTTACAGGCCTCTACAGACTCGGTTGTATATTCTGTGTTCGTCAAATGATATTGAGAATATCATACACACCAGTATCCTTTTGGGGCAATTAGGGATGGACAACAAATGCTGGCTTTGCCTGCAATCTTCACATCCCTTGAACAAATCACTTTTTAAAAACACTGTACAACAAGCTTACGCAGTTGCCATTAACTCATGTTTTCTGAAGCTGATTTTTAGTTTGAACATTGAAAGGGTGATAAACACGCAGTTTATATTTATTTACGATAACGCAATCTCATTGCTTGAGTTACTGGCACTTTGCTGAAGCTTTTTCCTTTGCTATGTCCTTGTTTCAGATGTCACTGTTGTGTGTATGCAGAGAAAATAAATGCTTAAGTTATTGAAATTATTTCCGGGATCATTTTTGAATCAGTTAAAAGTAAGAGACTGATTCAACAAATGCATTTTCCTTCCCTCTTAGACCATTATTTTTAAGTTTAAGTAACAGCAGCAATACTAGCTTAAGTGCACATAAATAGCCATAACCATTGATTTTAATGTTTTCCTTCAGGTAATAGAAGAAACTTATGTGAAAATACAGAGAACTATAATTAATAGTCAGTAATTTCCTTCACAAATTCCTTATTCTTTTGCACTGATCCAGCATCCTTATGCCATAGTTGTGCCGTTACCTAATTATGACCACAAGACCATAAGGTATAGGAGCAGAATTAGGCCATTCTGCCCATCGAGTCTGCTCCATCATTAAATCATGACTGATAAGTTTCTCAACTCCATTCTCCCACCTTTTCCCTGTAACCTTTGATCCCTTTACCAATCAAGGATCTATCTATCTCTGTCTTAAGTACACTCAATAACCTGGCCTCCACAGCCTTCTGTGGCAATGAATTCCGCAGATTCTGGCTGAAGAAATTTCTCACCTCGGTTCCTTTATTTTGAGGTTGTGCCCTCGGATCCTAGTCTCTCCTACTAATGGAAACATCTTCCCCATGTTCACTCTATCCAGACCTTTCAGTATTCTGTAAGTATCAATGAGATCCCCCCTCATCCTTCAAAACTCCATCGAGTACAAACCGAGAGTCCTTAAATGCTCCTCATACAGCAAGCTTTTCATTCCCGGGATCATTCTTGTGAACTTCCTTTGGACCCTCTCCAAGGCCAGCACATCCTTCCTTAGATACGGAGCCCAAAATTGCTCACAATATTCCAAATGTGGTCTGACCAGAGTCTTATAAAGCAGTACATTCTTGCTTTTGTATTCTAGTCCTCTCAAAATGAATGTAAACATGGCATTTGCCTTTCTAACTATCAAGTTGATCTGCAAGTTAACCGTAAGAGAATCCTGAATGAGGGCTCCCAAGTCCCTTTGCGTTTCCAATTTCTGAATTCTCTCCTCAAAATAGCCTATGCCTTTATTCTTCCTACCAAAGTACAAAGCCTCACACTTTCCCACATTGTATTCCATCTGCCACTTCTTTGCCCACTCTCCTAACCTGTCCAAGTCCTTCTGCAGCCTCCCCACCTCCTCAATTCTACCTATCCCTTTAGATCATCTGCGAACTTAGCCACAATGCCTTCAGTTCCTTCATCTAGATTATTGATGTATAATTGAAGCAGGTCACGAGGAAAGTCTTGCCTGTACACGTTCTTGGAGGAAAAATGGAACCTAGTTTGTACTTTGAGAGATATTGCACTATAAATTGGAAGAAATAGATTCTGTTTAATCTGTGCTCGTTGGAGTTTAGAAGGATGAGGGGGGATCTTATTGAAACTTACAGGATACTGCGAGGCCTGGATAGAGTGGACATGGAGAGGATGTTTCCACTAGTAGGAAAAACTAGAATCAGAGGGCACAACCTCAGACTAAAGGGATGATCCTTTAGAACAGAGATGAGGAGGAATTTCTTTAGCCAGTGAGTGGTGAATCTGTGGAACATTTTGCCGCAGAAGGCTGTGGAGGCCAGGTCATTGAGCGTCTTTAAGACAGAGATAGATAGGTTCTTGATTAATAAGGGGATCAGGGGTTGTGGGGAAAAGGCAGGAGAATGGCGATGAGAAAAATATCAGCCATGATTGAATGGCGGAGCAGACTCAATGGGCCGAGTGGCCTAATCCTGCTCCTATGTCTTATGGTCTTATGGTCTTATGTGCTAAGTTTCTTTTAGCAATCAATTTAGTTGCTGATGGCATTCATTGCTTTACCCTGGTAAGGTTTATCAAATAAAACGATCAAAGTAATACAAATGATTGAAATCAGCGTGGTCCTTCTGTGGATTATAATGTTTATAGAGAGGCCAAAGTAAACTGAATTGAAAAGAATAAATGCAACAAGCCATTGCAGAGAATTGCATACTTGCAGTACAATATTCTGGAATTAAATTGTAAACCATATTAGAATCCATTGCTTTTGCTGAAACAATTCAACTACGTGGGGTAGAACTCAAAGAAGACCCTCTGTTTATTGCTCAGTCTGAGACATAATGAGGGAAATCTACTTTCTTTGTATGGTTCAGCAACTCTGTGATTAAACAACAGGATCACTCCTCTGTGATAATGGAACAGTAGCCAAGAGGGAATGTGGTGAATTGCTGTAAGCCTAAGTTATAAACATAGCCTCAAAGATTCAGCTCCGAGGTTAAAATATAGATTGCCGTAAAATGTGGGAGTTGATATTGTTCACGCTTTGGTGGATATCAAATTTAGTTACCACTTATATAGAAGAAATTCTTGCCCATATTTTCTACTGCATGTGTAAGCTTGGATGATTACTCCATAGAAGAGTACAGGGTAATATCTCTGTCTTGGTTAGTGCTATTCAGTTATTTTTGTGAAAGTCTAACCTCAGCAGCTCCAATGCCTTGGCTTTTATGTATGTGAAATGACTTTTGGAGAATGATTCGTCGAATGATTTGGCTCTGACCCGGGAGCTAGCTGCCAAAGATGGAAGGTCATCTCAATCGTAGGAGCCTGTCCTGGAACAAGAACAGCCACGGCACGGTAGCGCAGTGGTTAGCACTGCTGCTTCACAGCTCCAGGGTCCTGGGTTCGATTCCCGGGTCGGGTCACTGTCTGTGTGGAGTTTGCACATTCTCCTCGTGTCTGCGTGGGTTTCCTCCGGTTTCCTCCCACAGTCCAAAGATGTGCGGGTTAGGTTGATTGGCCAGGTTAAAAAAAAAAATTGCCCCTTAGAATCCTGAGATGCGTAGGTTAGAGGGCTTAGCGGGTAAATATGTGGGGGTAGGGCCTGGGTGGGATTGTGGTTGGTGCAGACTCGATGGGCCGAATGGCCTCCTTCTGCACTGTAGGGTTTCTATGATTTCTATGAACTGCTTCTCATAATATTGCCCTCTGTTTGCATCGAAGATAAACACGAGACTAGGAGAAGGAAAGGGACATTTGGACAGACATGGAATGCATTGGGTCAGCGAAGACCTGACTGGATTCTGTCCACTTTGGAGTTTGTTGTAGGAAAGGAGATTGTTCACTTGTGTTGTGCTCTGCTACTCATACAATCATAAGGAAAGGATTCACTTTTGAGGTAATTTATACAATCGGATGATGATTATTGGCATTGGCTTCTAGGACAAAGATCTGAGATGTTGTAATGTTCTAGGATGGCGACTGGGTTAAAGAATTAGTCCTTTATTCGAAGGTAGTGGAAAAATAGGTAGATTGTGGATGCCAGGGGCGATTCTCCCCAAAACATTCTAAGTGTCGAATTTGTGTAAAAACTGGAGTAAATCCCGCTGTTTTTTTCTGTGCAAGTTTCAAAATCAATCTCCCACACTCTGGGCACTGCAGAGTGCACTAGAGTGAATCAGGGGCCTATTTGCGCTGGAGAGGCCGGCAGCATAGCGCTGAGCGACCCACTGCGCATGCGCCGATCTGTCAGCGCAGAGATTGGCACGTGCGCAGTGGCCCCGCACTGCCGGCCTCCCGACTGCTGGCCAACTCTATTGTTGGCCAGCTCTGCAACTCTCACATTGCTGGCCCTCTGACCCCCCCACCCCCTGATCGCTGGCCTCCCGAACATGTCCGGGCCAGCCTCAATACCATCTCCATCTCCCCCAGCCCACCTCGATGTCCCTCCGCAGCCCTGATCTCCCCCGCCCCCGCTGCAGCCCCGATCTCCCCCAGCAGGACCACCTCCCCCCGCCCACTCGCTGGCCTCCCTCCCTCTGTCACTGATCCTGAGTGGAGAGTGGCAGTAGGACCCCCCACCCCCTCCGATCTCCCCCCAGAGGTCCCGCCCCCTTGGCACTGTTCGGTGCAGTGCCAAGATGCCTCCTGAGCATTGCCACTTTGTCCCTTGGGCAGTGCCAGGGAGCCCAGGCTGGCACTGCCAAGGTGGCAATGCCCCAGGGGCAACCCTCCACCCTGGCGCCCAACCCTCTGCGCGGGGTCTCGATGGGGGTCCCTTCACTCCAGCGCAAGGTCGGGCCGCCAGCTCCCCGCAAGTGGGGAGCTCTCATAAACTCTGCTGGAATGAAGCACCCCTGGCGGGGGTGGGGGGGTGAGGGGGGTGGCAGTTGGGGGTGGGGTGGGGGAGAACGTGAGCGGGCCCGGAGATTTCAGTCCCGAGCCCGTGAATGATATTTAAAATATATTGACATTGTCATTTAAATAATTTATGCAGCTCTGCACCGATTTCTGGTGTGGAGCTGATAGCACCGGAAACCCGGCTGCTGGACACTTGGGGAGGCTGTGGCGCCCAGTGGGGAGCCCGTGAAACGGCCTCCACTTGAGTCTCCCGGCCCGCTGTGCCACAAAAGCAGCGCAGCTATCTGGGAGAATCGTCCCCGACATTTTTAACCTATTCCATTGACATGGAATGTGGGAGATCTTTAAAGTGGAGCATTCACTTACAGTTGGCCAGTATCTTCACTGTCCATTCCATTTCAGTGGCTGAGGCACCTGCCAGAAGCAGATGGGAACCGTATAAATTGATGCAAATTGAAATCCCATTACATCAGTCTACAGGAGCAGAAAGATAGTATTACTGGATTGGCATTCAAGGAGTCTGGGCAAATCCCACCATGGCAGCTTGGGAATTTAGATTCAGATTTGCATATCTGGAAATGGAAAACCGGCATTAGTAAAAGTAACCATGAAGCTGTAGGATTGTCATAAAAACCCAAATGTTCACTATTGCTCTTTAGGGAAATCAACCAGTTTTCCTTATCCAGTCTGGCTTTTTTGTGTGATTCAAGACTACACTAATATGGGAGGTGTAATATAAGGGTGGAAAGATAGGGTGCTCGGCATAGCTAAGGTTAATGTGGGATAGGAGAACAATTCAATGTCTTATGTACATAAACACCCAGTTCTTTCTGCTCTTGGATCTCCTTTAGAATGGCGGCACGGTAGCACAGTGGTTAGCACAGTGGTTAGCACTGCTGCTTCACAGCTCCAGGGTCGCGGGTTCGATTCCCGGCTCGGGTCACTGTCTGTGTGGAGTTTGCACGTTCTCCTCGTGTCTGCGTGAGTTTCCTCGGGTGCTCCGGTTTCCTCCCACAGTCCAAAGATGTGCGGGTTAGGTTAATTGGCCAGGTTAAAAAAAAAATTGCTCCTTAGAGTCCTGGGATGCGTAGGTTAGAGGGATTAGTGGGTAAAATATGTGGAGGTAGGGCCTGGGTGGGATTGTGGTCGGTGCAGACTCGATGGGCCGAATGGCCTCCTTCTGCACTGTAGGGATTCTATGATGTACCCTTTATCTTATATTGTTCTTTCTACCAAAATGAAACACTTTATATTTCTCCCCATTGAACGTCATCTGCCAGCTATCTGTCCCTCCCAACAACTTGTCTATGTCCTTTTGAAGTTCTACACTAACCTCCTCACAGTTCATAAAACTTGAATGGCGTAAGTACATGAAGCAGGAAGCAATTTTGGCTATGGGGAAAGTGTAGTGGATTGGGATTAATAGAATACCTAGGTACAATGAGCCAATATCTGTGTTGTATGAATCAATGATACAAGTGTAATGTAGAGAGGCTCATGAAAGTAGACAGGAAACAAGAATTGTATAGCAAGACTCGAGTAGAAGTTAGCATGAAGTTAGCTTCTAGTCTGGGCTATACTCTGTACATATGTAAATAGTTATGTGTTACCAATAAACATTACTGATTTAACCTTACAAGTTTTGAACCTCTTTGTGAGACCTACTGAACAAACCCTTACAACAGATGACTTGTACTGTAGTCTAGCAAGCCCACAGCTCATAAGAGATGGCCAACAAATAATGGCCTTGACAGTAACACCCACATACTGTAAATGAATATAAATCAGTAACCTTGATTGGATTGTAGCTCGTGCCAGAGTGGGAAGTTGAAGATGCTTTTCAAGGTGAATGGAAAGCTTTCTCTTGTGGGTCTAGAAAGACCAAATAAAGTCCTGGACAGCTTTATTCTTTGCTGCAAGACCCTGCTGAAATTCTTCCCCAAGGCTTATCTGCATGCTGGCCCATCTTCCTCTAGTGCTGTCTGGTTACTTCTAGCCATCTGGACTATTTCTCCCTCCCTCCCCACCAGCCAGCTGCTACTTTCCCCTTGTTCCAGGCAGCTAGCTGACTGGCAGTGTGCAGATGAAGCCCGGGAGTTAAAATACCCTAGGCCTGATACCTGGGCCTGTAAATGCATTTTGTACTGCTTCCACTTTCCTCACCTTGGAGTTAAAATGGATATCTGGGTTAAACAAAAGAGTGGACTTTAGTGATCAGTTGTATTCTGATGTCCTTAGGGGCTGTTGGTGAATAAATCCTCTGACTTTCAGCCACCTTAATGATCTTCTCCATGGAGAATCATTGATTCATACAACACAGATATTGGGTCATTGTACCTGTGCCAGCCAGTTCTTTAAAAAAGGCATCGCATTTGTCCAAATCCACTATGCTTTCCCCAAAATTGTTTCCTGCTTCATGTATTTACACTTTCAATTTTATGAACTGTGAGGAGATAAGTGTAGAACTTCAAAAAGACATAGACAAGTTTTTGGAAGGGCCAGACAGCTGGCAGATGAAGTTCAATGGGGAGAAATGTAAAGTGATTAATTTTGATAGGAAGAACAACATAAAATAAAGGTTACAATTCTAAAGGAGGTCCAAGAGCAGAAGGGAACCGGGTGTATATGTGCATAAGTCATTGAAGGTAGCAGGACAGGTTGAAAGAGCAGTTAATGAAGCATACATATCCGAGACTTTATTAATAGGGGCATAAAGTCCAAGAACAAGAAGGTTATGTTGAACTTGTATAATAAACCAATTTCACCTGAGCTGAAGTATTGTGGCAGTTTAGGAAAGATGTGAAGACATTAGAGAGGTTGCATGAAAGATTAATGAGAATGGTTCCAGGGATGAGGAACTTCAGTTATGAAGATAGATTGGAGAAGTTAGGATTGATTTCCGGGGGAAAAGAAGGCTGAAAAGTGATTTGGCAGAGATATTCAAAATCATGAGGTGGCTGGACAGAGTAAGTGGGGGGAAACTGTTCCCACTCGTAAACGACGAGGGGGCACAGATTTAAAGTAATTGGCAAAAGAAGCAAAAATGATGTGAGAAAAAAAAGCATTTTCACACAGCAAGTGGTTAAGTCCTGGAATGTGCTGCCTGAGAGTGTGGTGGAGGAAGGTGCAATTGAAGCATTCAGAAGGCAACTAGACTGTTTTCTAAAAAGGAAGATGTGCAGAAGTTACAGGGAGAAGGCGGGAGAATGGCACAGGGGGAATTGCTCATTTGGAGTGATGGCAGAAACACGATGGACTGAATGGTCTCCTTCTGCACTTTAACAGTGCTATAATCCTATGATTTGTTTCCAAAGCAAAATGGCCACTTAGGAATGTCCACATGCATCCTCCTATGGATGGTGAAATTGTGCAGGGTAGGGAAGGCTTGATCAGTGCAGAGTGGGAGTACATTTACCGTTCTACTAAGGCAACAGATGTGCCCTTTAAGATCCTTCTTGAAGATTGCTCTAGTGAAGGCTTTTTTTCTTCCTGTGGTGTTCTTCTGCTACTGCTTGGGCAGCTCTCAGTGGGGCCATTATCCACGGGAGCAGAATAACATATTGATACTCAGAAACCATCTGTTGATATTAATTTGTTCCTTGAAGAATTCAAAGAGAGCTCATTTCCAACAGATGAATGCATTGTGACAAGTCTCAGCAAATTTCAAATAAAAACAAAAAATCCTCAAAATGCCCAGCATGTCAGGCAGCACCTGTGGGGAGAAGTTGGGAGGATTAATTACAACCACATCTGAATGTTCAGAATTTGCTCTGTTTCTTTTCAGTTCTTCAGCATTGCTTGTTGTCCAGTAATTACGTGTTATTTAGTTGTAAATGTGATTTAATTGTATGCCGCACACTGCATTTTCCACCATTGTTTGTCAGTTGAATGAATCGCCAGACATAAGAACATGAAATTACTTTTTATGAATGTCGACAGTAGCCGTTTTTATAATTACACTCGTGTTGACGTGGGAGGTATTTCACATTGTCACACGCAATCTGGGAGTGGAATCTCTTTTCATTGCGAAAGTGATGGAGCTTGTTTTAGGAGGAGGACATTCCGAGCATTTTGCCACAGTCAGTGAGGTGACAAGACAAACCTACAATTAAGAAGCCAAAGTGGGAAGAGGAGACCTCAGACGCCTGATCTCAGAGGAACAGCGAAGAAGCCGAGTCGACTTTTGAATCCACAGTTTGAAAAGTGGGATCATTAATCTCCCTGCTATCACCCAAGGGTAAAATTACATCACAAGAGATAATTCCCGGAGTGGGCAGGACTGGAAAAATCCTAGCATTTGAAACTGACCACTAAAGGCTGCAAAGAGATGGCCACCCAAGGATCACCTGACCTCTTTTTGCAGATTAAAATACCCTGTCTCCAGAAGGAACAAAAGGACTGAATGGCTGGAATTTTACCGCCCCACCCACCATGGGAATCGGAGCGGGTGAGGGGCGGACAATGGAAAGGTCTGTCGACCTCGGACGGGATTTAACGGTTTTGGGACGAGCGAGGCTGTAAAATCCCGCCCTATGCCTTTTCCTGAAACTAATTCAAAAGGGTGATTTCACATTGAATGGGTTATTCAGATTCAAAGACGCTGGCTGTCTTAGACTCTCAGGATGTTAAAGCCACAATGCAGGGTGTATAATGGACTTAATCACCTTATTTGGAAAAGGATTTTGAACTGGTGAAGGTTACACGATGAGACAGCCACCTTTGCTTTTAAAGTAACAGCAAGAAGCTGTTCCACGGATAGAGTTCCATCAGAAAGCTATCAAACCAGCTAGCTGCAGGCCACCTCAGCAGCCAAGATAATAAACGGCAATATGTTGAAAGTGGGAGAAGGCTCCCCGCTGACCACACACATAAGTTGTTCCAACTATGAGTCTGCCTGAGGACCGGTCTCCTGGAAATTTAACTACAAGAAACCTCACAGCTAACTGGGAATCCTCTGCTTTACAAGCCCTTCACTTCAACTAAAGCATTGACTCATCTTCGGAACTAAAGGCCTGCCACGAAAGAGACTGTGACAATCGTGCATTGCAGCTGTATTTGTTATAATTCAGGGTCAAAAACTCCAAAGTGTTTTATGAAGCCCACCTGGATCATAGGTTTTGCATTTTGAATGAGGCTAGGAAAAGCATGATATGTTTCACCTCAGGTATGATTCAAATGACCCACTAGCGAGCTTTTATCAAACAAAGTTTATTTAAGAATACATTTAAGAATGTATAGAAAGAACATTAGCAATAACTTTTATCAATTACAAACAAAAAGGCAAAACAACCATGATAATATATAATCCTGAACAAATATATCGTATAACAAAATGTTCGAAAGAAACAAAGCTTTCCATAGACAAAAGAAAACCCTTTCCACAGGTTAAACACAGCAAAGACTAATGCTCATGTGATTCTGGCACTGAGTTCTTTGGATGAATGCTGCAGTTCTCTTGAGGAACACACAGACAAGTTTGGAGTCAGAACAGCTTCTGAGACACCAGGGAGAGATTCTGGTCAAGCCACCAACAGCAGATTCTCTACTCCAGGAAGGCAAGAATCCTTGCTTTCAGCTAACCAGCAGAATTTCCAAAACTAGGGAGAGCGAGAAACCCTTCTTTTTCAGCTTGATATTCCTTCTAAACAAAACTGCTGCCACCCAAAACAGAAAAAGAAACCTTAAATTCACTTGGAAGGAAAAAAAACTGTCCAAAACATATGACCTTCCTCCGAACAATGCAGGATCATAAAAGATCCCAGAGCAAAAATAAACAAGCCCCATTTAAGTAGCAATTAAAGGACTTCTAGTAGATGACCTGGCAACAATGAGAAAAAAACCCTCCAAAAAGGCCTGCTTACAACTGCAGAGAACATGATTTAAAAAAAACTCTTAAAGGTACACTAACGTCACATACTATAAAAGCAAAATGCTGCAGATGCTGGAAATCTAATATAAAAACAGAATTTATCTCTCCACAGATGCTGCCAGTCCTGCTGTGTTTTTCCAGCATTTTCTGTTTTTATTATTGTAATTGTATTGTTTTACCTTCATCTGTATCTAGTCTTTGTGAGGGTG
Organism: Mustelus asterias; assembly: GCF_964213995.1. Lineage (NCBI taxonomy): Eukaryota > Metazoa > Chordata > Chondrichthyes > Carcharhiniformes > Triakidae > Mustelus > Mustelus asterias. The sequence goes on along the minus strand of NC_135818.1, from coordinate 67,850,201 downwards.
CTCGTGTATGTGAGACAAGTAAATTTAAGCATCCAGGGTAAGCATGTGAAAATAAATAACCTTCTTTATTTTCAAACTCACAAAAAGCTTGCTGCTGGAATTATTTAAACTGGGATGATCACTTTGAGGATTTGGAAACACACACTCCTGACATGCCAAACACACTGGTAAAGGTCACGGTGCCGCTGGGTGGCACAGTGGCACATGGTTAGCACTGCTGCCTCACAGAGCCAGGGACCCGGGTTCGATTCCCAGCTTGGATCACTGTCTGTGTGGAGTTTGCATACTCTCCCTGCGGGTTTCCTCTGGGTGCTCCGGTTTCCTCCCACACTCCAAAGATGTGCGGGTTAGGTTGATTGGCCATGCTAAATTGCCCCTTAGTGTCAGTGGGTTAGTAGGGTAAATAAGTAGGGTTGTGGGGATAGGGCCTGAGTGGGATTGTGGTTGGTGTAGACTCGATGGGCCGAATGGCCTCCTTCTGCATTAGGGATTCTATGATTCTATGAAAATACATAAATTCTGTAAGCGACATTCGTCGTTATATTTCTCAGAGTTTTACCAGGAAGAGAAGTAGGAACCAGGAGGAAGCAAAGGACTTTAGAATGGCGGCCATTAGGAACATGGTCAAAGATACGGCTTCTATGAAGCTTGTGAATACAGAATGAAGGCTAAAAAGTGAATTTGTTTTGGAAGAGTTCCACAAGACATTAGCAAAGTGCCTCTGGAAAGCATCATCTGATGGTGGTGTCAAAAATGGAAAACACCTGTTAACTGAAGAACAGAGGGTTTTTTTTTAGTTTATTAGTGTCACAAGTAGGCTACATTAACACTGCAATTAAGTTATTGAGAAAATCCTCTAGTCACTACACTCCAGCTCCTGTTCGGGTACACTGGGGGAGAATTTAGCATGGCCAGTCAGCAGGTCTTTCGGATTGTGGGAGGGAAACTGGAGCATCTGGAGGAAACCCATGCAGACACGGGGAGAACATGCAGACTCCGCCCAGACCATGACCCAAGCTGGGAATCAAACCCGGGTCCCTGGCACTGTGAGGCAGCAGTGCTAACCATTGTGCCACTGTGCTGCTCATAATGTGTGATATATGGCTGGAGGTAGGGTAGGGTGAGATTGTGGAAGACCTGGAAATAAAGGGAAGGATCTTGTAGTCAGGCATAACCTTGTTCTGGACTTTTCAGATGTAAATTTGTGAGTGAGAATACAACAGTGTGGGTCAGTTAGAGATCAGTATACTGATCTTTCCTAAGCATGGAGGTCACTCAGTAGGCATAAGTAAAAAGCAACCATTGTGAGTTGTGTGTGATGCTTTTAAACCACCTATACTTAAAATGATGAAAAGCCTGCTGTACAAGCAATGAACCGTAACCTGCATTTTGAAAGAAGTCACCATTTAACAAAACTGCTGACATTATTAACAATGCATGTGAAATTAAGCAAAGCTACAGAAATGAGGCTAATTTCATTTTTTTTAACCAAAATTAATAGATTACATTTGCAGTTGATGACGTATTGCAATTAATTCAAAGACTAGATGATAATGGCTAGCCATTTAAAACCATTGAAATAAATGTCATCACTTCTCACCTCTCCCTGTAACATCGCTGATTAAGGCATTGTTAGTCGGAAAGATCATGAACAATCATATCAAAATTCGCAAAGAAGCAAGCAGTATAATCTATGGCAATTTTAACATATAAAGATTCAAGCTGATAAAATCTGTACATTTAATTGGTTTCCATATACTGGATTTTAACTTTTTACTCCATTGTTGCATCAGTTTAACAAATGGCTGGAAATAAGAAAATTAAATTACATTGTATGAATGTTGACATTTTTCTATATTATTGAAGCTTTTTCATAATTGCACTCAGAATGTTGTATGAGATGTTATTGTATGTGTATGGCTGCATTGAAATATTTTTCTCCTATTTAAATAGAACAATATGATAGAACTTTCCCACCCTTAGATCTGATTATGATTTTCATTGTTTTTTTTATTGCTGGCTCCCTTAGGTTTGATAGCTTCGGCTCATTAATTTTGATTTGTGAGGATAATGCTCTCGCTGGGTCCCTTGGTCTGTGTAGACCGTCTATTTCTCTGCTGCTTTATGATCCGGTTGTTAGATTTACATAAACCCAGTAACACTCAAGTACACTTTTCTCATTGATTGAATAGTACAATTTTCCTTCAATCGTCTTAAGTCTCCCGGCACTGAATAACTGTAATTGCAGGCTTTCTATCGCTAATGGTCTGTGTAATACAATCAATTGGCATTTTCAGTTGCTTCAGCATAAACTGTTTTTCTTTATCATATTTTGTAAATATGTCACCGAATGCAGAGTTGAAAGGAAATGAGACGTGAAATCCCACATATAACGTTCCACTCGCTGACAGGATTTGAATGTGAAGCATTACAATTTCAGAAAATGCCACCTAACTCATTAACAGGTCATCATGTCCAATGATTTTTTAATCCCCATATTTTTGTCATGTCATTTTCCTTCCATGGCATGTGTGTTACGCCTTATATCTGTCATCCCACTTATTTGTAGTAACGACACCAATCAGGCTCAGGATGCAAGTAGTTGGTTGCTATCCTGTCAGATTGCCAGCAATAATTTAGATAAGGTGGCTAGACTCTTCCCTGTGGTAAAGCTGGAATAATCAATGCTATGATATTCACGTTTCCTTTCCATCTTTTTTGTTGGCGTGTTTAAAATTTTGAATAAGTGGTTTTAGAAAATATCTGCCATGCAATCAACCAGCCCTATCTGGGAAAGTGCAAAGTTCTGTATCCGTGTTAAAACAAAATGAATGCTGAAGTCTACCCGTGGGAACAGCATGTGTTGTAAAGGATAGTGAATTGTCCCCAACTTTTGAGATTAGAATTCTAGGTCTGACTAGCTGGAGAAGATAAAATAATCAAATCTCTCTCTCTCTTAACCTTTCTGCACGCTGATGGTGCATTTGTCTGATTTTTGACTGTTTCTGTAGCTAATTATTTCTGGAACAGGCCTCTAGCCTGTTGCCAGGGACTTATAGTTTGAGGGGCACTACACCACATCAAGCATAGCCACACTCACACAGGCAAACTAAGGGGTAATTTAGCTTGACTAATCCACCTAACCTAGGTGTCTTTGGACTGTGGGAGGAAATCGAAGCATCCAGAGGAAGCCTACGCAGACACGGGGAGAAAGTGCAAACTCCACACAGACGTCCAGTCCAGAATTAAACCTGGGTTCCTGGTGCTGTGAGGCAGCAGTGCTAACCACCATACCATTGTACTGCCCAATATACATCATAAGCATCTGAAATATTTTAATAAGAATAGGGGTTATATAACTTGCATGCCAATTTGGGAGAGTAGAAAAGCTGACCAACAAGTTCCAAAAAGTGGACAACTTAAATTACTATGAACACAACCCTTTGACATTTGAAGTAATTACATTGAAGTGCAGTGGGCAATGCTCGAAAGCTGCAATTATATCCAACCCACCTTTTCATCGGTATCACAGGATAAAAGCAATTAAGCACACAAAAGATTAAAAGAGATATATATTTAATTTTACATGACTCTTCTGGCATAGAATCTACAGAGCAGAAGGAGGCCATTCAGCCCATCATTATACCAAATTGACCACAATCCCACCCAGGCCCTATTCCCATAACCCCACACATTTATCCTGCCAGTCCCCCGACACTAAGGAGCAATTTAGCATGGCCAATCAACCTAACCCGCACATCTTTGGACTGTGGGAGCAAACTGGAGCACCCGGAGGGAACCCACGCAGACACGGGGAGAATGTGCAAACTCCACACAGACAGTGGCCCAAGCTGGGAATCGAACCCGGGTCCCTGGTGCTGTGAGGTAGCAGTGCTAACCACTGTGCCATGATGCCGCCCTAAAGAGGGATGTCCCTAATGCCATTGGGAAGTCAGGGTTTAGACCTTCTATTGTGTACTCAATTTTCTGGTCCATGTTTTTAAGGCAGAGTAGAGGGTCAGTACTGCAGAGAAGCAAATCCCACATTTCCATATGTAAGTTATTGCAATTGGAACCTATAATTAAATGTTCAATGTTAAGAAGCCCACTGATGTTAAACATAAGGGTATCCCAAAACCCAGAAGGGTAACTTGGAACACCAGTTCTTAGTGGCGTATATTTTCAATTTGGTATAATGTGAGGAAAGATATGCAAACCGGTGAGAAACAGTTCAGCCTTGTAATCAATTAATAAAGAATATTTATTAACCTAAAAGAAACACATAATAAGAAAGACTACAATACACTGCATTGGTAAACTTAACTACAATAATGGACAAGCAGGCCGGAACTCGACCACCTTGCCCGCCATGGAATCGAAGTGGATGAGGGGCCAACAACAGAAATCTCCGTTGATCTTGGGCAGGAATATCCGGTCTCACCTGAGCAAGGCCATAAAATCACGCCCACAGTCTCTCATCAAGTTAACCCCCGCTCTCATTCAAAGTTTAAAGTTTATTTATTAGTGTCACAAGTAGGCTTACATTCACAGCAATGGAAGTCCTGTGAAAATCCCCTAGTCGCCACACTTCGGTGCCTGTTCGGGTACACTGAGGGAGAATTTGGCATGGCCAATTCATCTAATCAGCATGTCTTTGGGCTGTGGGAGGAAACCGGAGCACCCGGAGGAAACCCATGCAGACACGGGGAGAATGTGCAAACTCCACACAGACAGCGACCCAAGCTGGGAATACGAACCCGGGTCCCTGGCGCTGTGAGGCAGCAGTGCTAACCACTGAGCCACCCTGCCGCCCATAAGGCCTACATTTCCTGAACTCTGAGAAATGCCCCTTTTCGCAAACAACATCCAACATTATATAACTCTGTGAGCCAAATCTGCTTGTAGTTATCACCCATAACTTCTCTTCCGGCCTGGAAAACCTCTCTTCAGGTCAGTGGAATGCTTTTTCCTCTTTGAGAATTTTTATAACAGCAGCATGTTTTCGGGAGAGCTTGCTTTCTATAGCTGGGTGTGGCTTTGGTGGTAGCTGTCTCTCTCCTGTCTCAATTATTCACCTTTGATTATACTGTTCTTTCCTTTTGATGTTATGCTATGTTAATAGGACCACAGGCCAGGCTTTTAGCATATAGGTGCAAATTATATTCTTCTCTTTCCACTTTGAACTTACCCCTTCTATTGTTCTAACACCTATTTCTATATACCATTGTTCAACCCCTAGTCACTTTGAAAAACACTTGTTTTCCTGCTGCTATGCTAAATCGCATATCAAAGAATCACTTCAAAGAGGTGTACTCTTATCAATCCCGTTCTTCACTTTATCCAATTTTTTTCAAAACTTTATTTTAGCCAAACATCTTGACATCAAGTTCAAGTAAGGCACTGCTGTCAATGTGCACATTGCTCAATGTAAGGTGGGGAAATGGGTTTGGATCACTTTGGAATGTCTCCTAAATGAAGATTGCTGTTGATTGATTGAGTAGTGAAGTTTAATTTTTTGCAGCGACTGTTTCTCCATTTGTGTGTTGAACATTTTGCACAATTTTATTTACCTCTTTGTGAGGTTCGCTGCATCCATCAAGTGCTTGGTGATGTTAAATCATTTGCTCTCTTCAGCAGAGCAATTGCTGAAAACATCCCCTTAAAGATGAGGAGCAGCCACTTCAGAACTGCACGTTCAACATTCAGACTTGCAACCAAACAACTTTCAGATGTGTTCTTTTCCTATGTGCGAAGAGGCTGGTAGTCTGGTTTGAGGATTACGAGGTGGGTGGGGAGGAGGACTTGTCTTTCAAGAGTTGCTGAGGCTACCAGTTCTGGCTCCACCAAATGTTCTGGCCCATTTGTGCTCACAGCACGGAGGAATGCAGTCCTAGTTTTGCTCTACTTAGAAAACTGTGAGGATGATTTATTTCTTGGAGGTTTGGTTCCAGAAAGTATTGTTAATGGGAGCATTTCCCAGCCTGCAATGTGTCGAGCTTGTTCTCCTATTTCCATGTTTTAAATAAATAAATGTGAATAATGAAATAACATTCTAAGAAGAAATACACATTAAGATTTTAAAAAGTCATGATAAGAATGAAGTCAGCTTCTAAATTTTAATGTTGTTAACTAGCATCACTCTTTACTTCTTAGGGCGGCACGGTGGCACAGTGGTTAGCACTGCTGCCTCACAGCTCCAGGAACCCAAGTTCAATTCTGGCCGTGGGTCACTGTCCGTGTGGAGTTTGCACGTTCTCCCATGTTTGCGTGGGTTTCCTCCGGGTGCTCCGGTTTCCTCCCACAGTCCGAAAGACGTGCTGGTTAGGTGGACTGGCCATGCTAAATAGCCCCTTAGCATCCCAAGATGCGTAGGTTAGATAGACTAGCCATGGGAAATGTGTAGTGTTATGGGAATAGGGCAGGGAAGAGGACCTGGGTAAGATACTCTGTCAAGAGTTGGTGCAGACTCGAATGGCCTCTTCTGCACTGTAGGGTTTCTATGATTCTAGCAGATAAGTCAAGTACCAAGGCCAACAAAACATATGCATCCAGATCCCAGCCCCACCACTCACTATGTGTATATATTTCTATATATATTATGTACATATAGTATATAAGCCATTCCATGAGGCACTATCAATCCTGAAGCCTCTGCCATGCTGCAGAGGAAGCCAAACCCCATCTTATCGTCAATGTATGCTGCTAAATACAGGTGCCATGGGAAGTGGCACTGTAAGTGTTATATGAATGCTGTGCTGGCTCATGGGGTGACCTCTGCAGGGCTTGAGATATTTGAATCCCTGCTGACCTACATTAGTAAACACAGTACATCTGAAAGGCAGACAGTGTAAAACACAGATGGCTGGCGTCCATGATTCCTGCAGCACTTGTCTGTCAACTTATAAGCTCCCCATCTTTTTTTTGAGAAAAGACATTTTTAACCATATCATCAGGGTCACCTTTGTGAATGCATTTTGACATTCTTCTGCTGTTATTCTGTAAGCTGTGACCAAATTACTAATGCTTCATTCAATCTGTCCCAGAATTTTCCAACCACATTTCTAGGCTTTCCCCCTGCAACCAGTGGGTGCTCCTTTTATGTTTTCAACCAATTTTGACTTGTCTTAAGCACCAGGCCTGCTCCCATATATGGATATTGTGACGTGAAGTAATTGTGATGTCTCTCTGACTTTCTGCCACTCTCCGTCAACAATGGGCAACTTGCGGCTTGTTGGATGTGAGTAGCACTACTGAACTGCAGTGGCTCATGGGGTAAACCTTGGAAGAGACCGTGGAAATTTGAATGACAGTTGAGTTCTAACAATCACAAGGTCCAAATGCTGGCTTCCAAAGCAAATGTAGACAGTCGACAATTATGATATGATAATAACACCTCAACACCCTCTGACAACTTTATTAAATACAACACGAACACTTGAGATGCACAAGATATTCCTGCATTGATTTGCGTATAAATGTCTGTATTGAATGAATCAGTGAAAGAGTTATGAAGTGATTCAGCCATCCCCAACAAATGACAATGTCATTTTCCCTTGTGGTTCCAGTCTACGCATACTACAAAACTAAGACATTGCAAGAAACTACAAAGGGTTATGAATGTAGCCCAGTCCATCACACAAACCAGCCTCCCGTCCATTGACTCCATCTACACTTCCCGCTGCCAAGTGCCAATCAAGGACCACCCCCCCCCCCACCCCTCCCCCCCCCCATACCCCAGACATACTCTCTTCCACCTTCTGTTGTCGGGAAAATGTCTGAGGTCATGTACCAACCGACTCAAGAACAGCTTCTCCCCTGCTACCATCGGACTTTTGAATGGTCCTATCAAGCTGATCTTTCTCTTCATCCTGTTGCTAATTGCAATACTATATTCTGTACCCTATCCTTTCCTTCTCCCCTATGTACTCTATGCACAGTATGTTTTGTCTATATAACTTGCAAGAAATAATACTTTTCACTCTATCCTATGTGGTGACTAGGGGATTTTCACAGTAACTTCATTGCAGTGTTAATGTAAACCTACTTGTGACTAATAAATAAACTTTACTTTACAATACATGTGATAATAATAATTCAATTCAATTCAAGGAATAGGTAAAAATCTAAACTAGTGTTTATTTCCTTTTTTCTGTGCAGTTTTATGTATGGTGACCTAACGGATAAGAAGACCATTGACAAGGTCAGACAGACATTTGACAACTATGAATCAAACTGCTTTGAAGTTCTTCTGTATAAAAAGAACAGTAAGTAATTATGCAATTACAAATTCAGATAATTGCACTTTTCTTTGGGATAAATTGGGAAGTATAAGTGTTTAAAAGTGTCTCCAAAGTCGCCACGCTCCTTTGCAATCTCCAGTTACTTTCATGCTTTTTCTAATGTGTGAGTTGCTTTTGAAATATTTTATTAGTTTGAGGGCTCCATTATAGGTTGAATAGCTTGTTTTTAACCATTAAAAGCCATCTGTTCCTTACTGCAATTTAATTCCAACCCAATTAGTGTTTTTTACTGGACACTGAATGAGTGGGGATTCTCCTCATCAATCCACCCTGCAGAACTCCGCAGATGATGTACCGCACAAACCCTACTGAGCCAGTGCCCAATGAGTATCCTGGCCCACTTACCTTTGCAATTTAAGTGTCCACAATTACTCTTTGTCTGACCAACAATTAATGTCACTAAAATTTGGAAATTTTAGGTTCTCAAAGATCTACAATACCATTGAATTTAAGCTATAACGGGGAATAGTCCAAGTATATGGGGTGACATGGGGGCACAGTGGTTAGCACTGCTGCCTCTCACAATGCCAGGGACCCGGGTTCAATTCCAGCCTCAGGTGACTGTCTGCGTGGAGTTTGCACATCCTCCCTCTGCCTGCGCGGGTTTCCTCCAAGCGCTCCAGTTTCCTTCCACAGTCCGGAAATGTGCAGGTTAAGTTGATTGGCCACGCTAAGTTGTCCCTTAGTGACCAAAGATGTATAGGTTAGGGGAATTAGCGGGGTAAAAATGTAGGATTACAGCGACAGGGCCTGGGTAAAATGTTCTGTCGGACAGTCAGTGCAGACTCGATGGGCCGAATGGCCTCTTTCTGCACTGTAGGGATTCTATGGTGGTTCTAAGATTCTATGGAATGCTACTGCCCTCATGAAAAAGACTTTTCATTGATAAATTTGATGAGATTGCAAAGGACTATCACATTACCTTGACTTTGTATTTGTAAACTTGATATTGTGCTCTACTATTCAGCTTGTCTTCTTCATTTTAGCACCAGAGGAGCTGCCTTGTGACTAATTTCAAGCATATTTTCAAATGGTACATACTGACATTAGTTAGGATAATTTTCATGCAAGCAGGTTGGAAAGAAAATCGTATTGTTTTTACTTTAAAAAAAATTGTAATGGGGAAGGATTTTTTTGAAATTTGAGCTGAAGGAGCACTGAACAAAATAAGGGCAAGATATTTTGATACCTGCCTCTGTAAAGAAAACACATCAATAATATTGCATCCCACAGGCCTGGAATGCTTATACAGAAAGCAAAGTTCAGTTAGCAGTCCATCTTCAAGCTGAAATATCATGATCCAAAAACTAATGAAGTACCTGTCTATCTTATTTTGAGGCTAGATGATGTATTGGATGATAATAGCAATTGTTTTATTTTAGACTGCGCAGTGATATTCTTAAACAAACAGTGGCCTGAATTTTTAGGATGGCGGGGGCTTTGTTGGCAGGGGAATGTATCCCTGCCCACTCCAGCTGCTCTGATGCCATATTACGCTCTAACAAGCATTAATTGGCATACAGTGGGAATTCCAACCTCACTTGGGGGTGGAAGTCCCACCTTGGATTAGCCGACAGCCCTCCAGATTATCCAGGCACAGGCTGCAGTGTCTGGAAGAGGCACTGCATGGAGCTGCCTAGAACTCTGTCCCAGGACCTGAGGCTAGGTAAGTGGCAGAAGCACCAGGGTGGGGAGTTTATGGAACACCTGGGGGGTCGGGAGGGGGAGTGATTGTGGTCTCAGGGAATAGACCGTTCGTGGGTGGGGGTTGGTGGTGGTGGTGGGGATTGGTGGTGGTGGTGGGGGTTGGTGGTGGTGGGGGTTGGTGGTGGTGGTGGAGGGAGGTCTGTGTGGAAGTTGGATGTGGAGATGCCGGCGTTGGACTGGGGTAAACACAATAAGAAGTCTCACAACACCAGCTTAAAGTCCAACAGGTTTATTTGGTAGCACAAGCCACTAGCTTTCGGAGCGCTGCTCCTTCGTCAGATAAGTGGGAGATCTGTTCACAAACAGGGCATATAAAGACACAAACTCAATTTACAAAATAATGGTTGGAATGCGAGTCTTTACAGGTAATCAAGTCTTTACAGGTACAGACAATGTGAGTGGAGAGAGCATTAAGCACAGGTTAAAGAGATGTGTATTGTCTCCAGACAGGACAGTTAGTGAGATTTTGCAAGCCCAGGCAAGTCGTGGGGGTTACAGATAGTGTGACATGAACCCTGGGTTCATGAGCCCTGTTTGTGAACAGAACTCCCACTTACCTGACGAAGGAGCGGCTGGAAGTTGGAACCAGCCGTTAGCAGGTGAAGGGTCTGAGTCTGTTTTACAGCATGAGTGGTTCCTTGAGAAAACACAGAATGTTCCAAGTGCTGTTTGCGGTTACAGAAGATCTGGATGTTTACTGAACATTGCCTGTTAAACATGTCAAGGATTCTGCACATATGCGTGTACAAGTGATAAGGATGCAAATGAATTCCATTGGTTGAAAGTGCACATCAAACTAAGGCTATTGGTGCTTTAACTGGCATGTTTTCTCTCATTGGCTGAAAAGGTCTATAACTGACACTGCTTGCGGAACTCTGGTAGAACTTCACTCTGTCTGTTCTCCTTGCTAGCAAGTCATATAAGCTTAGGAGATTTGAATACTCATTGTGCATTGTCTGGTTAATCCTCAACATCTGGAGGGTGCCCCCAATCAGAAGAAACCTTCTGATGGAGTTAACTACCTCCACACCGCACCCCCCCCCCCCCCCCCCCCCCACCATCCCGCCCCACTCACCCTGCACCACCTTCCCAGCTGACATTGAACTTTGTTTCTGACATTCCCTTCTGAACTGTGAGGTTAGATGGGAAAAGACCCTTGAATGGCAATTAAGGAGCAGCGTAAAATTTTGGCCAGTGCTTATTCTTTTTGCAAGCTATTTGGATTACATTAAGGAATAAAGTGAATGTTAAAGATTTATTAAAATGCCTCCTCCACAAAATTATTTTATTGGCTTGTCTCGTTGTGCCAAGTGTTTTTTTAACAAAGTACTAAATGTAACTCATTAGTACACTAAGATGACATTTAGTGCATGATCTAAAATGCCTCAACACACGAACTAAATGTTATCGTATATTATCTGAATACTGTGCATCATCTAAACAATTTTAGTCATGTCATTATTTTCTGTGACAGATTGTTTAAAAATAGTGTTTTAGGGCTGGTGTCAACCCTGGCATTGTTCCGTGTGGGAAGTTAGATTCATTGGTTTCCTTCCCCATATACATTTCCTAGAAAGCTTCATGCTGCAGTTGTGCCAGAGATAACACTTAGGATGTGTGTGTTTGTACGGTCTCTTGAGTAATCCTAGGAATTCCACCTATTTCGATCCTGATAACCCTAGTGTGACTTCAATGTATCAACACTGGGCACTGGACATATTCCGGGTCTAAGGAGCCGACCTTGCTGACATCTTTAGACCACACCCCTCAGGAATGACAGTGCAAAACACGCTCACCTGCTTCAAGTGTCAGAAGATCTGGAGAGAAAACCTGCCTGTTTCACTCGGGAGAAACACACCGGTTTGCAGTCAGAAACTGACACTTTGCCATTTTGTTTTGGAAAATGCCACTCTGTTCGTACTTAACAGATCAGGAATTGTCTTGGAACTCTTCCTGCTTCTACACTGTAGCTTTGGTGGAATTGTAGCAAAACGCCTTTTACTTGTCCAAGTGTGCTTCTACTATAATAAATTACACAGGCTGAACCGGAATAGATCCAAGGACTTTCTCGCCATTATCTTTCCAGCAATTTCTTACTCAGTGAACAAAGAACAAAGAAAATTACAACTCAGAAACAGGCCCTTCACCCCTCCAAGCCTGCACCGACCATGCTGCCCTTCTGAATTAAAACCCCCTACCCTTCCAGGGACCATATTCCTCTATTCTCACCCTATTCATGTATTTGTCAAGACGCCCCTTAAAAGTCATTATCGTATCTGCTTCCACTACCTCCCCCGGCAGCGAGTTCTGGGCACCCACCACTCTCTGTGTAAAAAACTTGCCTTGCACATCTTTAAATCTTGCCCCTCGCCTTAAACCTATGCCCCCAAGTAATTGACTCTTCCACCCTGGGAAAAAGCTTCTGACTATCTTCTCAAATCCCCCCTAAACCTCCCACCCCTCATTTTTAACTTGTGTCCCCTCGTAACTGACCCATCAACTAAGGGGAACAGCTGCTCCCTACCAACCCTGTCCACGCCCCTCATAATCTTGAGCACCTCAATCAGGTCACCCCTCAGTCTTCTCTTCTCCAATGAAGACAGCCCAAGCCTATCCAACCTCTCTTCATAACTTAAATGTTCAATCCCAGACACTCTCCAAATATGCATGGAAAACAGACAGGGGAGGGACAGCTAAAATGAGGGTAGTGACTTACCTGCGCTGACCTTGCTTCCTTTGTGCCAGATACTAATCTCCTTTGCCGCGAGTTCTACCTCCTCCCATGATTGTGTCCAGAGACCGATCGACCACGTAGGCTTTTCCCATGATTCCCTGGTTGCAGCCTCCTGCTGTCAATATCTGACCGGGCTGCGATTGATGGTGTGGGCCTCCATGTTTCCCAACTCCTCAGACCCATCACCTAGCTTCGGAACTCACACAATACCCCGGCCCCCTTAAAAATTTGATGCAAATCTTCAACTCATTTCTCTTGAATTCTTTGGGAGATTTTATGAAAACACTATCACACCCTTTATACCGACAGATTAGAGAAGCACTCAGATGGAGTAGTGATGGTGATTCTATTTTAAAATTTCTATTTTAAGTTTGTGAATTATTTAACTGCATTAATATAAACACACTCAGGATTGCCAGGTCAGGTTATACCACATTTAGCTACCCTTCAGAAAAAACAATAAGTTTGCTTTTAGAGTTGAGTTTAATGTTCATGAAGATCAAATGATTCTTTGAGCAAAAATGGCAGATGGGTTGGGGGTGTGGAAGAAAGGTGGTGGTAGAAGGAAAAAGTCAACTTATTTTCTTTTATTTTTATGGGTACAAAATGAACAAGGAGGAAACTATTTTTGGGTGACAAACTATCACGCCTCATCTCCCCAAGAGGATTGCCAGTGCTCATATTGAAAGTGGGCATCTTCTCTCTCGATTCAAGGACCGTGCCTTTAAATTGGAAAATTGCTCATGTCACTCCTCTATTTCTGCATTATAGACTAGTTATCCCAACATCTTCTGTCAGGAAATCACAAGAGTCTATAGTTAAGGATGGAGTGAGAACAGCGAGAACCAGCATGGATTTATAAAGGGATCATGCCAGCCAAACCCGGTTGAAGTTTTTGAAGAGGTAACTAAAATAGGAACGGGGCAGTTATTTCTGTGGACTTCCAGAAGACCTTTAGTAATATCCCTCATAAGAGATTGTTAGCTAAAGCTGAAGCACATGGATTTGAAGGCAAATTATTGACCTCGTTCAGAAATTACAGAGGTGGCGATGGCCTAGTGGTGTTATCACTAGTCTATTAATCCAGAAACTCAGCTAATGTTCTGGGGTCCTGTGTCCGAATCCCACCAGGGCAGATGATGGAATTTGAAAAAAATATCAGGAATTGAGAATCTACTGATGACTGTAAAACCATTGTCGATTTTCGGAAAAACCCATCTGGTTCACTAATGTCCTTTAGGAGTGGAAATCTGTCCTTCTTACCTAGTCTAGCCTACATGTGACTCCAGAGCGTAACGATGTGGTTGACTCTCAACTGTCCTCCAAGGGCAACTAGGGATGGGCAATAAATGCTGACCAGCCAGCGATGCCCATGTTCCATGAATGAAAAGAAAATTGGCTGATCGATGGGAGACAGAGTGCAGAGATAATTAGCGGGTGTTAATTTACATAGATGATTTGAAGTTGGGGACCAAGTGTAGTGCGTCAAAGTTTGCAGATGACATGAAGAGCAAAGTGTGCAGAGGACGCTGCAAAGAGATATAGATAGTTTAAGTGAGTGGGCAAGGGTCTGGCAGATGGAGTACAATGTTGGTAAATGTGAGGTCATCCATTTTGGTAGGAATAACAGCAAAATGGACTATTATTTAAATGGTAAAAAATATGCAGCATGCTGCTATGCAGAGGGACCTGGGTGTTCTTGTGCATGAATCACAAAAAGTTGGTTTGCAGGTGCAGTAGGTAATTAAGAAGGCAAATCGAATTTTGTCCTCCATTGTTAGAGGGATGGGGTTTAAAAACAGAGAGGTTATGTTGCAGCTGTATAAGGTGTTGGTGAGGCCACACCTGGAGTACTGTGTACAGTTTTGATCTCCTTACTTGAGAAAGGATATACTGGCACTGGAGGGGGTACAGAGGAGATTCACTTGATTGATTCCAGAGTTGAGAGGGTTGACTTATGAGAAGAGGCTGAGTAGACTGGGACTATACTGGAATTTAGAAGAATGAGGGGGGATCTTATAGAAACATTTAAAATTATGAAGGGAATAGATGAGATAGAAGTAAGGAGGTTGTTTCCACTGGCAGGTGAAACCAGAACTAGGGGGCATAGCATCAAAATAAGGGGGAGCAGGAAATATGAGTTGAGGAGGAACTTCTTCAACCATACGATTGTGAATCTGTGGAATTCCCTGCCCAGTGAAGCAGTTGAGACGACCTTGTTGAATGTTTTTAAGATGTGGAGTTGCCGGCGTTGGACTGGGGTGGGTACAGTAAAAAGTCTCACAGCACCAGGTTAAAGTGGACTCACTTGATGAAGAAGCAGCTCTCCGAAAGCTCGCGATTCCAGATAAACCTGTTGGACTTTAACTGAATGTTTTTCAGGCAAAGATACATAGATTTTTGACAGTAAAGAAATTCAGGGTTATGGTGAGCGTGCAGGTAAGTGGAGCTGAATCCGTGAAAAGATCAGCCATGATCTTATTGACTGGTGGAGCAGGCCTGAGGGGCCAGATGGCCTACTCCTGCTCCTAGTTCTTATGTGTGACTGGTGGTGTCCGGGTGTTTTAAAAGATGTTTTATTCCACTCGCGATGGCATCTGGGGTAGCCTCCGGGTCCCGCGGAGCCGCTCCAGACTCGTCACATGACCGAGGAACACGGGACAGATCTGTGTTGAGGCCTCAACTATTTAGTAACGACTTAGATGATGGGGTAGAAAGCTGCAAATGTAAATTTGCCAATGAGGTAAAGGTCAGCAGCATTGTAAACGATGCAGGTGGAAGTGTAAAGTATAAGAATATTGCTAGGCCCAGTGAGTGGGCAAAACTGTGGCAAATGGATTTCAATGTAGACAAATGTTAAGTTATCCACTTTGGATGTTAAAAAAGAAGTAGAACAGGGTACTTTCTGAATGGTGCAAACCTGGAAACAGGGGAAATTTAAAGAGATTTGGAGAACCTCAACCCCGCCCTGGAGACTCCAAGTGTATCGATCATTAAAATATCATGAGCAGGCACAGAAAATAATCAAAAAGGGTAATGGATGCTGCCCTTCGTATCTAGAGGACTAGAATGCAAGGGTTAGAAGTCATACTTCAGCTGTGCAAGGCACTAGTGAAGACTGCACCTTCAGAGGGATATATCGGCCTTGGAAAGAATCCACATTAGGTTTACCAGACTGATACCTCATCTCCATGGATTTAGTTAGAAGGACAGGTTACACAAACTAAGTATTTCCTGGAATTTAGAAAGTTATGTGATGATTTAATCAAATCATTGAAGATATTAAAGAGAACAGATAGGTGAGATTGAGAGAAAGCATTTCAGCTAGATGACCAGTCCAGGACTTGGAGGCAGAGTCTAGAAATTTGGAACCAGATATTTCAGGAGTGAAACTGGGAAAGACTCCTTCAGGTGAAAGATGGTAGAAGTTTTCAACTTTTTCCACAAATGCTAATTGGTGCTAGATAAACTGTAAATTTTAAATCTGTGGTTGATAGATTGTTGGGAGATATGAGGCACCGGCCCATTTAGAGTTAGGTCACAGGTCAGCCATGATCCTATTGAATGGTGAAAATGGCTCAAGGGGCTAATTGGCCTATTCCTTTTCCTATATTCCTATGTTCTTATATTTTAATTATCCAGGGCCAGTATATATTTTACATTTCGGAACCTGATACTGGTTATAAAGTCTTGGTGTAAAATCAGAGTATAAATGGGTGGAGCTTGAGCTGTGAAAACTCCAGTTTAAATTTATTTATTATTGTCACAAGTATGCTTTTACATTAACAATGTAATGAAGTTACTGTGGAAATTCCCTAGTCACCACACTTGGGCGCCTGTTTGGGTACACTAAGTATGAGTACATTTACCATGGCCAATGCACCTAACCAGCATGTCTTTCAGACTATGGGAGGAAACCAGAGTACCTGGAGGAAACCCATGCAGACACGGGGAGAACATGCAGACTCCGCACAGACAGTGACCCAAGCTGGGAATCGAACCCGGGTCCCTGGCGCTGTGAGGCAGCAGTGCTAACCACTGTGCCATTGTGTTACCCCCCTCCATCCAGTTGTAACAGGTCTGGGCCAGTGGACTTTACAGGGAGGCCACTCAAGAAGGTGTCGCAAAACATTTACGAGGTAATCTTTCTCAGCTTGAGTGCTCCTCCTGATTGCACCAGTGTGCTGTGAGCAGCCGGTGGCAAGGGCTCACCCCTCTCCACAATCTTACGTGTGAACTGGCCCTGCGGTGTTCTCTACATTGGGGAGACAAAACGTAGACTGGGTGACTGCTTTGCAGAACACCTTCACTCAGTCCACAAGCATGACCCTCACCTTCCTGTGGCTTGCCATTTAAACTCACCATCTTGGTCCCTTGCCCACTGTTCCGTCCTTGGGCTGCTGCAATGCCCCAACGCAAACTGGAGGAGCAGCACCTCATCTTCCGATTAGGCATTTTACAACCTTCTGGACTTAACGTTGAATTCAACAACTTCAGAGCATGAATTCTCTCCTTCATTTTTATCATTTTTTTTTAAGACAAACAATTTACCAATTCCCTCCCCACACTCTGGGCCACTCTTTATCTGTTTTTTATGTTTTGCTTTCAGAGAGTGCTGACCTTTGTTCTGCTATTAACACATTCCGCCATCTGCCCTTTAGGCCACTATCAGCACTTTCCTTTGTCTTTAATGCTGGCATTAACACTCCCTTTGCCTTGTGTCAATGACATCTTTGTTAAATCTCTCCTGAGCTCCTGACTATCCTTGACCTTCTATTTTGCTCCACCTGCTCCACCCCACCTCATCAACAGTGTAAAGCCCATCACATTTCTCCCTCTGTTCAGTTCAGAGGAAACTCTGTTTCTATCTCCATAGATGCTTGTCAGACCTGCTGAGTCTTTCCAACATTTCCTGATTCTATTTCAGATTTCCAGCATCCACAGTATTTTGCTTTTATATTATTATAAACCACGACCTGGTACCTGGCCCACTTCCTGCTGTGCTCCAGGTAGACTACCATCAGGATTGCACTTACAAAGGCCCACAGAAATTCACCATCACTGCAGCAAACCTCATACTGCAGTCAACCTACTTGCTCAAGTCTTACATTTGATCCAGCTTCTCTCAATGCCTGTAAACTCCTCATCTGGTCATCCCCTCACTCCTGTGGAATTTTACAGAGTGTTTCATTATTTCCACTACATTAGATAATTTCTTGGTTCAAGCTCATTGGCTTGAAGCAGCACCATCTGGCTCTGTGGAAGTATACCCAGGCCGACCCAACCATGGAGCAGATTCAGCGTTGGAAGCACTGAAGTCTGCATCTGCTCACCCATCAATGGAGCCAGAATCAAGTGCATGGAATCAGAAAGGGGAAAGGTGAAAGACAATAGTCTTCACTTCCCCTCATCGCGATCACTTGTCCTAAGGTGTTGTCCGGTTGAGCTGTATGTTTTTAATTTTAATAAAATTCCTTGGGAGAATCTCAAGGGCAACTAGGAATGGGCAATACTTCTGGCCTAGCCAATGACGCCTACATCTAAGTGAATAGGGAAAACAAATTGTGCCAAATTGGTGAGGTGATTGTCTTGGCTCGATTTGACCCAGGCCTCATTTACAAGAAACCAGCAAGCTGCAGGTGCCAGTCGGGACCTGACATAGAACATAGAACATTACAGCGCAGTACAGGCCCTTTGGCCCTCGATGTTGCGCCGACCTGTGAAACCAATCTAAAGCCCCTCTAATCTACACTATTCCAATATCATCCATATGTTTATCCAATAACCACTTGAACGCTCTCAACGTTGACGAGTCCACCACTGCTGCAGGCAGGGCATTCCACGCCCTTACTACTCTCTGAGTAAAGAACCTACTTCTAACATCTGTCCTATATCTCTCACCCCTCAATTTAAAGCTATGTCCCCTCGTGCTAGCCAACACCATCCGAGGAAAAAGGCTCTCACTATCCACCCTATCTAATCCTCTGATCATCTTGTATGCCTCTATTAAATCACCTCTTAACCTTCTTCTCTCTAACGAAAACAACCTCAAGCCCCTCAGCCTTTCCTCATACGATTTTCCCACCATACCAGGCAACATCCTGGTAAATCTCCTCTGCACCCTTTCCAACACTTCCACATCTTTCCTATAATGCGGCGACCAGAACTGTACGCAATACTCCAAATGCGGCCGCACCAGAGTTTTGTACAGTTGCAGCATGACCTCCTGGCTCCGAAACCCAATCCCTCTGCCAATAAAAGCTAACACACCGTACGCCTTCTTAACAACCCTATCAACCTGGGTGCCAACTTTCAGGGATCTATGCACATGGACACCCAGATCCCTCTGTTCATCCACACTACCAAGTATCTTACCATTAGCCCAGTACTCTGTATTCCTGTTACTCCTTCCAAAGTGAATCACCTCACACATTTCCGCATTAAACTCCATTTGCCACCTCTCAGCCCAGCTCTGCAGCTTATCTATGTCCCTCTGTAACCTGCCACTTCCCTCCGCACTGTCTACAACTCCACCGACTTTAGTGTCATCCGCAAATTTACTAATCCATCCTTCCACGCCCTCATCCAAGTCATTAATAAAAATGACAAACAGCAGTGGCCTCAAAACAGATCCTTGCGGTACACCACTAGTAACTGAACTCCAGGATGAATATTTCCCATCAACCACCACCCTTTGTTTTCTTACAGCTAGCCAATTCCTGATCCAAACCACTAAATCACCCTCAATCCCATGTGTCCGTATTTTCTGCAAAAGCTTACCATGGGGAACCTTATCAAACGCTTTGCTGAAATCCATATGCACCACATCAACCGCTTTACCCTCATCCACCTCTTTGGTCACCTTCTCAAAGAACTCAATAAGGTTTGTGAGGCACGACCTACCCTTCACAAGACCGTGCTGACTATCCCTAATCAAATTATTCCTTTCTAGGTGATTATAAATCCTATCTCTTATAATCCTATCCAATACTTTGCCCACAACAGAAGTAAGGCTCACCGGTCTATAATTACCAGGGTGGTCCCTACTCCCCTTCTTGAACAAGGGGACAACATTTGCTATCCTCCAGTCTTCTGGCACTGTTCCTGTAGACAATGACGACACAAAGATCAAAGCCAAAGGCTCTGCAATCTCCTCTCTAGCCTCCCAGAGAATCCTAGGATAAATCCCATCCGGCCCTGGGGACTTATCTATTTTTACCCTTTCCAGAATTGCTAACACTTCCTCCTTATGAACATCAATCCCATCCAGTCCAACAGCCTGCATCTCAGTACTCCCCTCAACAACACTGTCCCTCTCCAGTGTGAATACCGACGAAAGATATTCATTTAGTGCCTCTCCTATCTCTTCAGACTCCACGCACAACTTCCCACTCCTGTCCTTGACTGGCCCTAATCTTACCCTAGTCATTCTTTTACTCCTGACATACCTATAGAAAGCTTTAGGGTTTTCCTTGATCCTACCCGCCAAAGACTTCTCATGTCCCCTCCTGGCTCTTCTTAACTCTTTCTTTAGGTCCTTCCTGGCTAACTTGTAACTCTCAAGCGCCCTAACTGAGCCTTCACGTCTCATCTTAACATAAGTCTCCTTCTTCCTCTTCACAAGAGATTCAACCTCTTTAGTAAACCACGGTTCCCTCACACGTCTGCTTCGTCCCTGCCTGACAGGTACATATTTATCAAGGACGCGTAGTAGCTGTTCCTTGAACAAGTTCCACATTACAATTGTGCCCATCCCCTGCAGTTTCCTTCCCCAACCTATGCCAGCTAAATCTCGCCTATGGTGCGATTATAGTTTTTAAGTTTATTTTATTTGTGCCACAAGTAGACTTACATCAACACTGCAAAGAAGCTACTGCAAAAATCCCCTAGTCACCACACTCCGGCGCCTGTTCGGGTACACTGAGGGAGAATTTAACATGGCCAATGCACCTAACCAGCACGTCTTTTGGACTGTGGGAGGAAACCCACGCAGATACAGGGAGAATCCGCACAGACAATGGCCCAAGCCGGGAATCGAACCTGCGTCCCTGGTGCTTTGAGGCAGCAGTGCTAACCACTGTGCCACCTTAGAGATGCCAACCACCGAGCTGAAGACGAAGGTTAGTTTTAGTTTAATGACAAGAATTTTTAACCATTTTGAATCTTTTATCGCGGCACACTTGGAGGGGAGGGTCTTCTTAAGTTGGGAACCATTGTTCTACACTGCTACCAACAATTAAAAAGTTCACATTGATACATGTGAGAAACTGCACTCTGTGACAAGAAGATTGAAGAGACTAAAATGCAGTCAACATATCTCTTGCAGTGGCTTCTCTTCCTTGCCCCACACCATCACCATCAACTCCCCAAGGTTCTATTCTTTGCTTCCTCATCTGTATTGTTGCCCTTGGTAACATTGTCTACAGGCACAAGGTCAGCTTCCATATGTCTGCTGGTGTCATTCAGCTCTACATCAACACCTCTATTTTGACCCCGCAATGACTTTGTGCCTTCGGACTGACTGACTGACTGTGCAGCATCAAGTCATTGATGAACCACAACTTCCTCCAGCTAATTATCCGGCCAACTGATGCCATTGTTTTCAGCTTCCATCACAAACTCTATTTCCATCCTTCCCGCCTCCCTCCTCCCCCACATCAGCACCAGCCACCCACACTGGGCAGAATATATAAAATCTTGGCAACCTGCACCATGCAACAGCAAGCCCTGTTGTCCATCACTGTCTGCTGGCCGACAGTGTACAGGGGATTCAGTTTAAACTCCGTGGCCCCCATCTTTGAGTCACTGCGTGGTCTTAACCCAACTCCAGCTGCGATCTCGTTCAGCTTGATATTTCTGAAACCATTTGATCCTCTGATTTTCACCTAATGAGCCAATCAGAGGCCATTGCAGGGAGTAACCAGCTTCTGATTGGACAATCTGCTTCACAGCATTTTTCAAATTTTGTACCTCAGCCTGGCCTATTGCAGAACCCCTGGATGTCTCTAATCGAACCCTAGGGTTCTGCAAAACCCAGTTTGGGAAACCCTGGCCTAGATCTTCCATGATGTGGAGATGCCGGCGTTGGACTGGGGTAAGCACAGTAAGAAGTCTCACAACACCAGGTTAAAGTCCAACAGGTTTATTTGGTAGCAAATAAATTTGTTGTGAGACTTCTTACTAGATCTTCCAGTCAGGAAGTTTATTCCGACTTGACGAAACTGCCCATTTTTCCCGAGATATTTTGATCCCAGCTGAAGCAGAAACAGGCAGCACAGGCACTCTAGGGTAAGTCCAGCGAGTGCAAGAGGGTAGGGAGAAGGAGAGGACGCTCCCCCCTTTGTACAACTGTAGCTGCTGTATTCAGGTAAGTTTTTAAAGTTTTCAAGCCTTTTAATGTATGGGTGTGATTGATGAGTAGGTGAGTGAGTGAACGATTGAGTCAATGGGTAGGTGGGTGAATGGGTGTAGTGGGTAAATGGGTAAGCAGGCACAGTGGGTAGGTGGGTGAGGTAGGTCATTCGATTAGGTGGGTGAGGTACATCATTAGGTTAGGTGGGTGAGGTGGGTTGGAAGTTGTTGGATGGTTGGTGGCGTAATTGGATGGTGGGGGTGTCTGGCTGAGGGTGGTAGGTCTGCTTGTGAGGGGTAGTCGGGTGGTTGGAGTGGCTGGGTGAGGGTGGAAGTCAGATCTGTTTGTGAGGGGTAGTCGGGTGCAAAAGCAGGTCTGGCCGAAGATGGTAGTAGGAATGGTCAAGGAGTAGTCGGGTGTTTGGTGGATGGTAGTCAGGTTCTTGGTGGCTGGTTAGTCAGGGGTTACTTGGGCCTTGTTGGGAGGGCAGTCCAATAATAAAAGGAGTGGTCAGATTGTCAGGGGAATAGTCAGGTCTGGTTGGAGGTGCTAGTTAGATCAGGAGGGAAGTTAGTCGGGTGGTTGGGGGTGTGTGGAGAGGTTAGTCGAATGGTTGGGGGTGTAGATTGGGTCTGGTTGGAGAGAATCCAGACGGTCGGGGACATAGTTGAGTAGTGGCCAGTTGGATCTGGTTGGGATTAGTTGGGGCAGGTCAGGATGGATGTGTAGTTGAGTTGGGGGAGATAGTTTGGTCAGGTTGGGGGATTATTTGATTTGGGGTGGTGATTGGGGACATTGTTTGTGATGCACAGTTATGTAACACAGTGGCAAGACCAGGTATTGAACTGAATACTACTTCCTACATAAGTATCCAGGTTAGTCCCATATATCAGGCCCAAGTGTCCACCCTGAGCCTGGGTCAGCTACATTCGCGGAGTATCCCAGGCAACATGGAATCAATCCATTGGAAGTTTAAACTTCCCAGGAACTGCCCATGTATGTTGTACATCAGAACTTCTGCAGGGTCCCAACATGCATCTCCCAATGTAAACCTCTTCTCTGCCATTCAAAATTACCACAGCTGATCTGACCGCAGCCTCAACTCCACTTTTCTGCCTCTTCTCCGTAACCCTTAAAACTCTTGTTAGTCAAAAAAATGTCAAATTCAGCTTTGAATATATACAATAGCCCAGCCTCCATTGTTTCCCGGGGTAGAGAATTCCAAAGATTAATGGCCCTCTGAGAGAAAAAAACTCTTCCTCAACTCCTTGCTAATTCTGAAACTGTGACCCCGAATTCTAGATTCTCAGCATGAATCCAGTCAGGTCTCTCAGAATCTTATATGTTTCAATGAGATTACCTCTCATTGTTCTAAACTCCAATGAGCTGGCCCAACCTGCTCATTCTTTCCTCATAAGGCAACCCCTTTCATTCTAGGAATCAACTTGATGAACCTTCCCTGAACTACCTTCAATGCAAGTATATCTCTCTATATTCAAAGAGAACAAAATCATATCAATACTACGATAAATACCAAATTTTCTTGTGACAGGATTTCTCTATTTTTATATTCCATTCCCTTTGTGATAAAGACCAATATTCCATTTGCTTTCTCAATTATTCGCTGGACCTACATGTGGACGCATTGCAGATCATGTATGAGGACAACCAGATCCCTCTGTACCACAGCATTCTGTAGTCTCTTTCCATTTAAATACAATTCTGCTTTTCTATTTTTCCAATCAAAGTGGATAATCTCACATGTTCCCACCTTTTACTCCATTTTCCAATTCATGGCCCACTCAAGTAACCTATCGGTATCCCCTTTCAGACTGTGTCTTCCTCGCAACTTGTTTACCTACCTATCTTTGTATCATCAGCAAATTTGGCTGCCATACCTTCTGTCCCTTCATCCATGTCATTAATATAAAAGATAAATAATTGAGGCCCTGGCACTGATCTCTGTCACAACCCACGATTTACAGTTTGCAAACATTAAGATGATCCATTTATCCCAACTTTTCTTTTCTTTTAGTTAGCCAGTCCCCTATTCATGCTCATCACCCCAACACCATGAGGTCTTAGGAGGGCACAGCCTCAGAGTAAAGGGATCGATCCTTTAGGATTGAGATGAGGAGGAATTTCTTCAGTTAGGGGGTGGTGAATCTGTGGAATTCATTGCCATAGAAGGCTGTGGAGGCCAGTTCATTGAGTATATTTAAGACAAGAATGGATAGGTTCTTGATTAGTAAGGGGATCAAAGGTTACGGGGAAAAGGCGGGAGAATGGGGTTGAGAAATTTATCAGCTATGATTAAGCAGATTCGATGGGCTGAATGGCTTAATTTTGCTGCTATATCTTATGATCTTACATTTATACACCACTTTATTGATTGCATTTTGGAAATAATAGTGATGTAAATTGCACACAATCTGTTCGAAGTCATGAACATGATTGCTGGAATTCTACCGCTCGGCTCGCCATGGAATCGGAGCAGGTGAGGGATGGACAATGGAAATGTCTGTTGTCCTCAGGCAGAATTTTTCAGTCTTGTTCGAGCGAGGCTGTAAAGTCCTGCCCAATGTATTAAAATGGTCTTTTTTGGTCTGGAAGTAGCCTCAGTAGAGGACCAGTGGATTCTGAGTTCCTGCTCATCTTCTGCCAAATTACAATGGCCATTCAGGGAAAGCCCAAAGAAGTCCTTAGTGTTTAAAGGCCTCCCTCTTAAAACAGCAACAGTGTCCCCATGTATGTATACAATGATTTCTATGGCCGTGTGCACCAAGTAGGATTGAGGAAGGCAAAATAAGAGTGAAATGATGGAAATTGAGAAGGGTTTTTCGAAACCTAGGAGGAGCTCATCATAGAATTGCTGAGAGAGGAGGTTCCAGAGACGGTGCATAGTGGCTTAGGGAGCAGTTGCTGGTAGAGTGGAGGGAACAGGAAATGAGAAATAACAATATTGGAAGAATAAAGGGATGAGATTATGGGGACAAAAACCTTAAAGGTCAATTCTCTGGGACATGGGAAACAAAAGTAATTTGGTCTGGATTAGTGTCATGTTGATGTGGGTTTAGAATGTGGCCAAAAACGCTGGCAGCCCAGATGATTTGTGCTGTGCGATTCTGTGACACAGCATTCCCCAATGATGAGCGGAGCTGGAAGGAAGTGCAAACTGATAAATCATGAGTGAATAACCTATGATTTTCCTGGTACTTTGAAAGGAAAGTTACAGCTGGGCACCTGTGATTTCCTGAGGTGTACTTACTCTCTGCGCCATTCACTGCTGGACACTTCAAGAAGTTGGAATCACCTCTAGATTATTGAAGTTAAAAGCAGGACAATTGATGGGTAGATCATAAGTCAAATCAGCCTTGAGGTAGTAAAAGTATCGCTTACACCTGCAGAGGAAGGTGCATCAATGTTTGAGGCAATGGTGTGACTAGTAGGAATGGAACCATGAGAGAACAAAATCAGAGAGATGGACTGCAGAGAAGAGTCACTTTGTTGACTTTGTCAACAGCAAAAAGATTGGAAAGGGAATTGTGATGACACATGGTGGTGCAGATGATTTTTATCGACGCAATCTCTGTATTGAGTGGGCAGATACTTGTTGTGAAGGCTTGAGTTTATCTGACCGTATGCTCCCTTTTGTTACATTAAACCCAAATTATAAGCATGTTCCATTAGTCTAGCAAAGAGACTATGAACTAAATACTGTCAAACAAGTATCACATAGAAACATAGAAACTAGAAACAGGAGAAGGCCATTCGGTCCTTCAAGTCTGCTCATTTTGATTCATTCTGATCATGGCTGATCATCGAATTCAATATCTTGATCCCCCTTTCCCCCTATATCCCTGATGCCTTTAGCCCCTAGAGCTATATCTAATTTCTTCTTGAAATCAGACAACGTTTTGGCCTCAACTACATTCTGTGATAATGAATTCCACACATTCACCACCCTCTGGGTGAAGAAATTTCTCCTCATCTCATTGAATGTTTATAAGGTAAGGATAGATAGATTTTTGAACTGTAAAGGAGTAAAGGTTCACGAAAAGATCCACCATGATCTTATTGAATGGTGGAGCAGGCTCGAGGGGCCAAATGGCCTATTCCTGCTCCTCGTACTTATGTTCTTATGTTATGTTCTATAAGGTTTACCCCTTATCCTCAAACTATGACTGAACAGTGTTGCCAACTAATTTGTGAGTGGCTTCATTTGAGCAGCTAAAGAAGGAGAAAGAAGCATTTGAGAATTTAAGTAGCACAAAGACAGCTACCTCATTGGAGAGTCAGTGGACAAAAAGAAAAATTCCAAAAGATAGAAGACTTATGCAAAATCAGCTTCAAATGTCGGAAGTGCAAAGCAAATTGGCTGGCATCTGAAGGAGAAGAGTAAATTGTTTTGGATGTGACTGAAGGATCAAATTGAAGCATTAACATATTTTTCTCTTTCAGCTGGTAGTCAATCTGTTCTGAATTCTCAATCTGTTCGGTATTTATTTAACTGATTTTAAGACTTGTTTAGACAGAGTCATTGGAACGAGTGAAAGTGACAGCATCGATTGAACAATGCAACTTAATAGAAACTGAAGCCCTCCAATTTCAGAGCAAAAGAACATATGAAATATGGCCCCTCATTCCCTTCAAGCTTACTCCCCCATTCAGTAAGATCATAGCAGATCTTCGACTTCATCTCCACCTTCCACGTTATACTTAATTTTCTTAGTACCCAAAAATCTATTGATCCCTATCTTGAACATATTCAACATACCTCTGAGGTAGAGAATTCCGAAGCTTCACAACTCTTTAAATGAAGACATTTCTCCTCATCTCAATCCAAAATGGGCAACCCCTCATTCTGAGGTTGTGATTTCTGCTTCTAGTCACCTCAGTCAGCAGGGCATCCTCCAGCATCTATCCTGTCAAGCCCCAGAAGAACTTGATATCTTTTAAAGAGATCACCTCTCAATCTTCTTAACCCTAGCGAATGTAGGGCTCATCTGATTAATCTTCCTTCATAGAGCAATCCCCTAGCCCCAGGAATTAGTCTAGTCAGCATTCATTGCATTCCTTCTCAGGCAAGTATATATAGCAGGCAGTAAAGAAGGCAAATGGTATGTTGGCCTTCATAGTGAGAGGATTTGAGTATAGGGATAGGGATGTTTTGCTGCAATTGTATAGGGTGTTGGTGAGGCCACACTTGGAGTATTGTGCAGTTTTGGTGTCCTTATCTGTGGAAGGATGTCCTTGCTATAGAGGGAGTGCAGCAAAGGTTTACCAGGCTAATTCCTGGGATGACAGGTCTGCCACATGAGGAGAGACTAAGTCGGTTAGGATTATATTCACTGGAGTTCAGAAGAGTGAGAGGGGATCTCATAGAAACTTATATAATTCTAACAGGATTGGACAGGGTATAATGGCGGGGGAGTCCAGAACTAGGGATCATAGTTTGAGGATAAGGGGTAAACCTTTAGAACTGAGGTGTGGAGAAATTTCTTCACCCAGAGGATGGTGAATGTGTGGAATTCACTACTACAGAAAGTAGTTAAGGCCAAAATATTGTGTGATTGCAAGTAGAAATTAGATAAAGCTCTTGGGGCTAAAGGAATAAAGGGATTTGGGAGGAAGGGGGGAATCAGGATATTAAATTCGATGATCAGCCATGATCAAGATGAATACAGACTTGGAGGGCCGAATGGCCTACTCCTGCTTCTAGTTTCTATGTTTCTATGTTTCTTGGGTAAGTGCCTGTACACAGTACTCAGATGTGGTCTCAGTAATGCTCTCTACACATGTTTACTGTTATACCCCAATCGCTTTGTAATAATGGCCAACATACCACTTGTTTTCCTAATTGTCTGCTGTATCTGCATGTTAACATTCCATAACACATGTACAAGGACTCCCAGATCCCTCTGAGCATCAATATTCCCCACCTTTAAAAAATATTCTGCCTTTCTGTTTTTGAAGTGAATAACTTCACACTTCCCCACGTTATATTCCATCTGCCACATTCTTGCCCATTTGAGTTAGCCTGCCTGTATCCTCTTGCAGCCTCTTTGCATCTTCTTCATGGCTGTTCCCACCTAGATTTGTATTGTCAGCAGACTTGGATACACCACACTTGATCCCTCCCTCTGCCTAGGTGGTTGATAAAGATTATAAATAGCTAAGGCCCAAGCACTGATCCTTGTGGTACCCCACTAGTTACTACTTACTGAACTGAAAATGTCCTGTTTATTTCTATACTATGCAAATCCTCCATCAATCCTAATATATGATCTCCTTACCGCATGGGATATAAAGTGGAATTCTCCAGCAACTCCCCCCCACCCCGTCCCACTTCAGCAGAGGCAGGATCATCCAGTTCCACCAAAGTTGATGGGAATTTACATTCCTCACCCGTGCCGCCATCAGGAAACTGGCTGCAGGGCTCAACTTTGGTGGGACCAGAACATCCGGCTGCTGGGAAGGAGCTGGAGAATTCCGCCCATAAATTTGTATAATAACCTCTTCCGCTGCACCTTGTCAAATGCGTCTTGATACACTATGTCCACTGGTAGTGCTAGTCGCATCTTCAAAGAAACACTAACTGATTTATCGAACATAATTTCCCTTTCATAAACACAAGTTGGGCGGCATTTTCTGGCCGTTCTCGCTGGTGGGATCTTACAGTACCACCGAAGGACGGCAACCCTCTGCCGTGGGTTTCCTGACGGTGGAGGGTGCTAGCACCAACGGGAAACCCCGTTGAAAGTGGTGGGACCAGCTCCGCTTCCACCAAGCACGTTGTGGAGGGTATGGAAAATCCTGTCTGTCGTCTCTGCCCTATCAAAAATTTATTTTGTCTTGTTCGCACCTCCCAAATAATAGAATCTGGCATTTCTCTACTACTGATGTCAGGCTAGCTAGCCTGTAGATCCTTTCTTTCCTTTCTCCTTTCTTTCTTGAATAGCAGGGCTAATTTGCTCCCTTTCAATCGACAGTCCAAAGATTAGCGGGTTAGGTTGATTGGCCATTCTGATTTGCCCCTTAGTGTCCCGGGATGCGAAGGTTAGAGGGATTAGTGGGGTGAATATGTGGGGTTACAGGGATAGGGCCTGGGTGGGATTGTTGTCGGTGCAGACCCTATCAGCCGAATGGCCTCCTTCTGCACTGTAGGGATTCTATGAGTAGCTTTTCCAAAATCTTGGGAATTTGGCAAGTTCGAAACCAATGCATCCACTATCTCTGTAGCCACCCCTTTCTAGCTGACTTCATAGATGGAATTTCAGACTGTTTGAATTAGTGGACAGCATCGAGAATCCGTGTAGATTCTCTTCCATTTGCGATAATGAAAGTTCACACAGATTGCAAGCTGAATTTGATTTTTGAGCTGTGTATTTTGAGCCGCACCACGTCTTGAACCACCACTGTACAATTTTAAACACTAGCGCAAACTATTTTTGTATCACTCAATCAATAAGAATCAACTCAATAAGAAAATCAATCTATTTTGAGCTCACATTTGCTTTGAAACTTCACGCAACGAACAGGAAAGGAAGGGGCAGGAGGAAAGAAAGGGAGGGACAAGCTTTCAGATGCAATTCACATTCAGGTGACCATAAAACCTTAAAACCCTACAGTGCAAAAGGGGTAGCACGGTGTCACAGTGGTTAGCACTGCTGCCTCACAGCGTCAGGGACCAGGGTTCGATTCCTGGCTTGGGTCAGGAAGTCTTCAGGCTCTCCCCGTGTCTGTGTGGGTTTCCTCCCACAGTCTGAAAGACGTGCTGGTTAGGTGGGTTGGCCATGCTAATTTCTTCCTCAGTGTACCAGGTGCATTGACCTAAACAGGCGCCAGAGTGTGGCGACTAGGGGATTTTCACAATAACTTCATTGCAGTGTTAATGTAAGCCTACTTGTGACTAATAAAGTTTAATTTTAGCTTGCAGTGACCATTTTTTTTAAAGAGGAGGAGCCAAATCCGTATTTAAAAATGGAAATAGTGGCAGTTCTGTTATTTTGTAAGTTTGCATTTCGTACCTTTCCTCAAAAGCTTTGCTTGGACAATGTACTCTGTGGCAGGGCATATAATGTTGACCCTTCGGCTGATGTACATCTGCAACCTCTGCCCACAGCTTTGTACTTACTCTACTGCCAAAGCCATGCAACATGGCAAATAGATGGCAGGGGAAATGGAGTTGCAAAAGTTGGCATGATTCATGCCGGAAAACATTTGCTTTGGCTATCAAAAAGTGACACTCCCACACAGTACTCAAGCTACGAGTGCCATTTCACCCAGTGAGATAATCAAGTGCTGCTGCACACATCTGAGTGGTGCCACTCAAAGGTAAGTTGCAATAGTTATCCCCTTGTTTCTGTGAGACATTCCTGGAAATGCTGCTCGTGCTTCCTGTGTGGCATTTTGGATTTTACCAATCAGACTCAGATACATGGAGTAGCAAGTTACTCCACCACAGTAACAGCTACCACCGAATGCTTGTGTCTTTGTTCTGGATTCCCTGCTGTCTGGAGACAGACATCCTTTTATGTTCTGCACCTTAGAAGCACAGAAAATCTCAAGGGGAAGATTCTCCTTGATAATCCCATCAAAAATGGGCAGAATAGGGATGGGCAATAAGGGAGAATTGCAGTTGTGAGACACACCAGCGCTTCATCGCGTCAAACTGGATTTTTCTTTATTGCCCCCATAGCCATTGCTGCTGTTGACATTCCCTGCTCTTCAAATGCAAATGTTAGTGCTGATGGTGGTTCAGATCCCAGGTGGGTTTTCTTGGCATCAGCTTCAATTACTGCTGCTCCCTTGGACCACTTTACGCCGCAGAGCTCTCCGCCCCACCAATGAAGGGATAGGATCTGGAAGAAGCCTGCTCCTCCTCATCCAATCTGGCCCCTACGAACTTCTTTTTTTCCTTAATGTCAATCCCACTGTTCCTTTGTCAATTCCACAACCCAGCTGTTTACTTTGGATCTCCAAGTTGTCAGCTTTCCTTCCCAAATCGTCATGTTTTTGTCCCTTTCACAGTATTAATCAACCCCACTATGTTAGCATTATCCTTAGGCTTTAAAAGGTCCCATTCATTCAGGTAGTTTCTTCAAATATTGAAGAATAGCTGTCTCAATAGCAGAAATCCCACTTAGCCCACCAAACTTTGTGGACCCCCCCCCCCATTTCCTATTGTCCAGAATTTGTTGAATCCCTCTCAGCAAGTCATTGCCAATAGGCGAGGCTTTTGGGTAGAAACAAACTCTGCACTTGTTAAGACAGCTGACAGGGAGATAGACTATCCTTTCTATACTAAGATAAAGTTCCTCCTGATGGACAGTTGAAACACATATCCTTCGTAGCAGAAGGCAAACAGATAGTGTACCGATTGTACCAAGCAGGTGCTTGATGTTCCACACTTGTCTATCATTGTATAACACATCAGAATCAAATGACGTCTCTTTCACTTTTTACTCTGTGTGATTTCTGATGGATTAAAGGAATATATGTGCTTAAGACACAGGACTGTGACCTGGATCACAAGGGAGGCTTGTCTTTAGACTCCAGGATATGGGTTACCAGACCAGCAGATCCAAGGCTGTCAGGAGTAAACTTATGTTAAAAAAAAAACAGGCAGCTGGACTATTTAATCGAGTGACTGACACCATTGAGCCCAAGTAGACACTCACTGCGAACTCTTAACACTCCCAAAATGCCCAACTGACTTGTCCTTGATAATTAATTCTGGAAATTCCACTGTGAGACTAAAGGTCAATTGGTCCCAGGTTCCCTTTTGAATCAGAACACTAAACTCGATATTCCATCATACCACAATCTTAAAATTAGCGCTAGCAGTTGCAAGAAACATATTTTTGAGCCTCTGAAGGATAAATCTTATTCAACTTCAGTGCTTTATTACCTGGGATCTTTACTCACTCAGAAATGTATCGCTAGTTCTGCTAAGAATTCATTGTAGCTATCTTAAAAGTAACGTAACATCCTGTACTGTTCTCTTCCCTAGTTTTCTGCTATGTTTTTATTTTCACTGTTCATACCACCTTTTTTTAGATGTCAGTAGTCCAATACTTTTTTTTCCCCAATAATTGTACTTGCATTTTTTTCTCCCATTTAAGTTTGTTTCCCTAATAGTTTGAAATTCAGGTTCATGCTTCCCCATTTTAATAATTTTCTCGCATTCCCAAGGGCTGGGATTCTGCTTTGCCCTTGTTTCTGGCAGGTGGGAAAGTCAGTGAGGGTGGAGAATCCAATAGGAGCCCCCAAACAGTTTTTACACCGGCCGGATTTCCCATTCCCATTGTCGCCACGCTCCCGCCAATGACATAATGACATAGGTGTTCCTGCCATGTAAGGTCGGGAACTCCATAACCATACATTTAAATATCATCAGTGGGCTTCCCCGCTGTATTGTCCCCCTACATTAGGATTCCCCGCCCCGTCCCGCCCTGCCCCGCCCATTGGGACGTCACACCGGGTGGGTTTGCAATATTTCTTGACAAACGGGGCCCCGGCAAACAGTCCCTGTCGGAGAGAAGAGGGGCACATGTACATACAGGCCCCCCACCCCCTCAGGGGAGTGCGGGGGGGTTGGAACGGCCATGCCTGGGCAGTACCCCGTCAATACCAGACACTGCCCCTTGGCATAGAGGGAGGATTCCATTGGGGAGGTCTGTGGAGGCCTGGGGAAAGGGTCGGTGCCCCGATGTCTGTGGGTTGGGGGAATCACAGTAAGAGTTTTAACAACACCAGGTTAAAGTCCAACAGGTTTATTTGGTAGCAAATGCCATTAGCTTTCGGAGCACTGCTCCTTCGTCAGATGGAGTGGATGCAGTGGAGTGGAGGGGAATAGCATCCAATGTCCATGGGGGAGCATGAGCTAGGTGGGGATCCCGTGTTCAAGGAAGGGGGGTGGGTGGGGAAGATTCCTGGGGGGGAATCGCTGTGTCCGGGGTGGGGGGATGGGCGGGGGGGATTTATATTTTTTTTAGATCGGGGCTCCCCAATCTCATGAAAGCTGAGGTTGCTGGCGGGTGGGATCACCTCCAGAATTTCTTTGACAAAGTGTGATGGGAAAAGCTGGCAGTGGAGCTGGTGGGCCACACACTGCTTTTCCTACCTGAGTTGACACTTCGTCAAAAAATGATAAAATTCTGTCCTCGGTCTTTCCTTATATTAGTTCTTACCATGATGTGCTGAAGACAATCTGTGGAATTTGCGTGCCTTCACTCTGTTCCTTATTGTCTTTTTGCTGTCATGTAGACTTGTCATGATTTTCCGCTAGTCTTCTTACAACTCCTAATTATACATTCATCTGGGAAGTTGGTTAGCTCAGTTGGCTGGACAGCTGGTTTGTGATGTGGAGTGACACCAGCAACACGGGTTCAATTCCTGTACTAGCTGAGGCCCCGCCTTCTCAACCTTGCCCATTGCCAGAGGTGTGGTGATCCTCAGGTTAAATCACCACCAGTCAGCCTATGGTCATCTGCAACTATGGCAACTTTACCTTTAAACACTCACCTGTCAATCATCTTTATAAATCAGAACCAATTAACCAGTATTTCACTCCTTTTTTCAGTCCTGCTCGATCTGGCCTTACCTGTTCATGCATTCTCCTCAAATCTGTTTGCCCAAAGTTCAAACCTCTAATGCTACTGTCACCATTTCCCCTTCATTTTCCTTACCCTATGACCACCTGGCCCTATGGCCACTGCTCTCCATGTGCTGCCCCACCTCAAGTGCAGCCTAGTCTTCTCAATGCCATTTTGTTCTGTGCAACAATCCCACACCAGGTCTATAAATTCATGACTCTTTTTCCTCCTACCAATACCAATTCAATATCCTGTATGTTAAAACCCTCCGTTGTTCAAACACTACCTTTGCTGGAAACTTTTTTTAACCACACACTGAAATAGCTCAGCATTACTGGATGTCAGATCCTGTCACAAGTTCCCACCAGTGCTTTTACTTCATTTCCCTTATTTAGTTCGAAGCAAAGAGATTCAGTTTCACTTGTATCCACCAGAATGGTTTGCCCTTACAGTAACTTTCTGTTGTCCACACTCCATCTTCACTACTTCCTAGCACAGGGCGACCAAAAAGTTGATAAAAACGGGGGAAAAAATAGAACGTGAGGGTAAACTAGCCAGAAATATAAAAACAGCTTGTGAGAGATTTTATAACTGTATAAAAAGGAAGAGAGTAGCTGAAGTAAATATTGGTTCTTTAGTAGCAGCA
The DNA here is from genome assembly GCF_964213995.1 of Mustelus asterias. NCBI lineage: Eukaryota > Metazoa > Chordata > Chondrichthyes > Carcharhiniformes > Triakidae > Mustelus > Mustelus asterias. Next base: position 67,815,862 of record NC_135818.1, on the reverse strand, counting down.
ACAGTAGAAATCATCATGGGAATGAGAAAATGGTGGAGGCATTGAACAAATATTTTGTGTCTGTCATCTTTGTATAAGACACAGGTTCCATACCAGAGGTTAAAGATAGCCTTGGGGCTAAAAAGAGTGAAGAAATAAGGAAACTTAGTATCAGCAGAGGTAAAACATTGGAGAAACTTAAGGGACTAAATTCTGAAAAATCTCTGGGACCAGATGGCCTACGCTCTAGGGTTCTAAAAGAGATAGCTGCAGCGAAAGTGGAGTGTGTGCGAGGGGTGGGAGGAAGAGTGTGTGTGCAGGGGGTGGGGGGTGAAGAGAGTGTGCGCGAGGGGTGGGAGGAAGAGAGTGTGTATGAGGGGTGGGAGGAAGAGAGTGTGTGCGAGGGGTGGGGGGTGAAGAGAGTGTGTGCGAGGGGTGGGGGGTGAAGAGAGTGTGTGCGAGGGGTGGGAAGAAGAGTGCGCGCCACTGTGCCTTAAATAAATATATTTTTAATTATGTTCTCTGCAGTTTGTAAGAAGGCCTGTTTTTTTTTGTTTTTGGTATTGAACAATTATGTTCTGACCAAAAGATCAGAAGCATCATGAGGGCCCGCTTCCAGAAAATCAAGGTCAAGCGAGCTTTTGCCTTTCTGCTCCATGAGAGGTTTCTGTCCTCCCTGAGCTTGCCTTAGGACACCTGCGTTACGGTATGACAGGTGTACCGCCCCAGTTAAACTCCCCACCTGCCACTGTCTATGAGTCTGCAGTGGCATCTTTTATTATTGCTTAAATGGTTTAAATGGCGGGCTTTGTTTATTTTTAATCTAGGCCTAATGTACTCTCTGGGAGTACATTACGACCTTTTTTGAATTGTTGTGGGAACACTGATTGACTGGTTAGGTGGGATAGTTATTTTCTCTCCCACGAGTTCTTTTAATTTCAGCTTTGGCTGCTGGCTAGTGAGAAACTGTTAGACTCCAGACTGAAAAGCAGTATTTCTATGTTCCTCCTTGGTATTGGAAATTTAGCTCTCAGTGGCTGGGTGCTAGTAACTAGAGGCAAGGATTGCCTCGGTCTCTTGAAGTGGTTTGCTGGCTAAAAGCTAGAGGTCAGCAGTGGCTCTATCTCTACCTCGACGTGTGCTGGGAGCTACAGGTCTAGGAAGTCAGAGTTTCAATTCTCTATCCCAAGGACTAATTCACAGCAGGTGTTGCAGAGAGTGGAAATCCAGCATCACATGAACATCCTTGTTTTCAGTGCTAAACCTGGGACGGGTGTATGTTTGTAAGGAGGTTTGTTGTGTTGGAACAGTGCATTTGGTTGTTAAAGTTTATACATAAGAACATAAGAAATAGGAGCAGGAGTAGGCCATCTAGCCCCTCGAGCCTGCCCCGCCATTCAATAAGATCATGGCTGATCTGACGTGGATCAGTACCACTTACCCGCCTGATCCCCATAACCCTTAATTCCCTTACCGATCAGGAATCCATCCATCCGCGCTTTAAACATATTCAGCGAGGTAGCCTCCACCACCTCAGTGGGCAGAGGATTCCAGAGATTCACCACCCTCTGGGAGAAGAAGTTCCTCCTCAACTCTGTCTTAAACTGACCCCCCTTTATTTTGAGGCTGTGTCCTCTAGTTTTAACTTCCTTACTAAGTGGAAAGAATCTCTCCGCCTCCACCCTATCCAGCCCCCACTGATATGATTGGTTTTTTTTCTGGTTTGTCATTGGTAAAAGTTTTCGTTAATTTTCTTTCTATATGTTAACTGTATTCTAAAATAAATTTTGTTTGATAAAAGCTCCCTAGTGGGTCATTTGAATCATATCTGGAATGAAACATCTTGTGTGCTCACCCTCGCCAAATTTAAAATGCAAATCTTATGGTCTAGGCTGACTTCATAAAATACCTTGGAGTTTCTGACCTGGATTATAACACGAGTGTGTGTGTGTGTGTGTGTGTTGGGGTGGGGCGGGGGGGGTGGGGGGTGGGGCGGGGGGGGTGGGGGGTGGGGCGGGGGGGGTGGAGTGGAGAATGTGTGTGAGGGATGGGGTGGGGGAGAGAGAGTGAGAGAGTGTGTGGGGGGAAGAGAGAGTGTGTGAGGTGTGGGGGGGGGGAGAGTGTGTGTGAGGGGTGGGGGGGAGAGTGTGTGTGAGGGGTGGGGGGGACAGAGTGTGCGTGTGAGGGGTGGGGGGGAGAGACAGTGTGCGAGGGGTGGGGGGAGAGAGAGTGTGCATGAGGGATGGGGGGAAGAGAAAGTGCGTGTGGAGGGTGGGGGGAAGAGAAAGTGCGTGTGGAGGGTGGGGGGAAGAGAAAGTGTGTGTGGAGGGTGGGGGGGGGGAGAGTGTGTGTGCGAAGGGTGGAGGGTAGAGAGCATGTGTTTGAGGGGTCAGGGTAGAGAGAGTGTGTGAGGGGTGGGTGGGAGAGAGAATGTGTGTGGGGGAAGAGAGAGTGTGTGTGAGGGGTGTGAGGGGGAGAGAGAGAGTGTGTGTGAGGGGTGTGAGGGGGAGAGAGAGAGTGTGTGTGAGGGGTGTGAGGGGGAGAGAGAGTGTGTGTGAGGGGGAGAGAGAGAGTGTGTGTGAGGGGTGTGAGGGGGAGAGAGAGAGTGTGTGTGAGGGGGAGAGAGAGAGTGTGTGTGAGGGGTGTGAGGGGGAGAGAGAGTGTGTGTGAGGGGGAGAGAGAGAGTGTGTGTGAGGGGTGTGAGGGGGAGAGAGAGAGTGTGTGTGAGGGGGAGAGAGAGTGTGTGTGAGGGGGAGAGAGAGAGTGTGTGTGAGGGGTGTGAGGGGGAGAGAGAGTGTGTGTGAGGGGTGTGAGGGGGAGAGAGAGAGTGTGTGTGAGGGGTGTGAGGGGGAGAGAGAGAGTGTGTGTGAGGGGTGTGAGGGGGAGACTTTGGCCTTCAGATCCCAGAGTGGGGGCAGCCCAAAAATGACGCCCAGCACAGGGCCCCACAACCTGTAAATACGCCTCTGTACCCATCAAAGGCTGAAGTTATTCATGAAAATGGCTTGCCACCACTTTCTGAAGAAGAATTAAGGAGGGGCAATAAATGCTGATCTTGCCAGCAATGCTTGGATTATAAGAACTAATTGTAAAAACAAACTGGTGTGTATATTTTAAATGTTTTACCTATTCTGTTTCTTTTGTTCCTGTGGTACATTGAGTTGGTTATCATGTATGTGAGAATAAATGGATCTTACAGTTGACCTTTGAACCACGCTCTTTACTAAAAATCTGCACCGGTCTATCTTATATAGTCTCTGTACACACTCATTCAGGAAAGCAAAATAAACTCCTAACTTAAATATAATAGAATGAGTGCTGTTTTTCAAGAAAAAAAACACAAAACACGGCCAAAATAAAACGATTGTATATCACCACGAAATAAAACTCCTGTCACCTTTGTCTGAAATCCCTCTAACCTGACAATTATAGAAATATCCTTGGTACTGTGAGGTTTTGTGGAGATATGTTCAGGTCTGCTATCAATTCGGATGCTGGCTGGAGCTTCACATCTCTGCCAGTGAAGATTCTGCCTGTGATCGCATTCTGCACTTGTCCCTTTCAATACAGATCGAGTCTGTTTGGTAGCCCATAGGTCTTGTCCTCCCACCTCCCTCAGATTTAGCCGTGAAGCTGCAGGGATGGTTTTCAGGCTGACCCTTGATGCAACATGCCCACATTATCTGTAGATCAGTCTGCGTACTTGTAACTGTGCTGGGAGAGCAGGTTATTTCCCCGGCTGTTATTGGTGCCACAATGGCACTAATCGCACTGATACAACCTTAAATGAAATGCTGTTTTCACACTTGCGGCACATGTGGAGAAAGATGACGCTAAGTCTCCCCGCTTTGTCTTATGCCCCACAAATCACGTGCACCAAAATCTTTGTACCAGAGGGGTTAAATGGGGGATTTTCAGAGATATGTAATGCGATCGGCTAAATGCAAACCAGCATAGATAACGTCTGCAATAAACAAGGCCAGTTGGTCAATCAGAACAAAAGCATAAAAGTTGGCAAATTGTGTTACAGTTGTATAGAACGTTGGTTAGGCCACATTTGGAATACTGTGTCCAATTCTGGTCACCACATTACCAGAAGGATGTGGAGGCTTTGGAGAGAGTGCAGAAAAGGTTTGCCAGGATGTTGCCCGATATGGAGGGTATTAGCTATGAGGAGAGATTGAAAACAAAATTGTTCTCCCTGGGAAGGCGGAGGCTGAGGGGCGACCTAATGGAAGTTTATAAAGTTATGAGGCGTATAGATAGGGTGAACAGTTGGAAGCTTTTTCCCAGGGCAGAAATGACAATTACAAGGGGGCACAAGTTCAAGATAAGGGGGGAAAGGTTCAGTGGAGATGTGTTGGGGGGGGGGGGGGGGGGGGGAGATTTTTACACAGAGGTGGTGGGGGTCTGGAATGCACTGCTAAGTGAGGTGGTTGAGGTAGTTACATTAGCCACATTTAAGACTTATCTCGATAGACATACGAACACGGGGAATAAAGGGATATGAGCAGTTGGTCTAGATAGGTGATCCGCACAGGCTTGAAGGGCTGAAGGGCCTGTTCCTGTGCTGTACTGTTCTTTGTTCTTTGTTCAAGGCCATGTTGTTGACTTTGTTTCATGGATTGACTTGCTCAGTGTATCTTTTTTTGTTTCTGTTGACAGGAACTCCAGTTTGGTTCTACATGCAAATCGCACCCATAAGAAATGAATATGACAAGGTGGTTTTATTTTTATGCACTTTCAAAGACATTACAGTATTTAAACAACCCATCGAAGATGAGTCAACGAAAGGTAGTGTTTCCTTTCTACTGATTTAATGTATTTGTAATGAGGAAATTTGCTGCAGTTTTCATTAAATATGCCTTATTTATTGTACAGAAATAATAGAACATGATATAACATTCCATTCTCTAGCGTTTTATAATCATAAAAGAATGATGATGCCTGCAATATGGTGCATTGGTAGCTTCTATCATTGTTCAGTTGGACAGTGTATGGTCCAGTGCATGATTGAAAACTAATTTTATCTTACTCAGTGGATCACTTAAACATCTGAATATATCGTTTGCGTTATGTTTCATCTCATTGTTTCCTCCCTCAGCACTCATTTGCGGCCTTGGATCTTTCATGTGTTCCGTTGTGCAGCATGTAACGACATTTCTAAAAATATCTGACACGTTATTACGACCCCGAGGTTGTGCATTTCCCAGGCTAATCATCTACTTGCCAAATCGCCCCTCAAAGATAACTTGTGCATGATTTCATTGACATTGCCTGTTAATCAATGGCCCCAGAATGGGAGGAGGCGATTAAAATACAAGGCAGCAGCTTCGTTCGTTCCAGTGTCTTGAGCAGGAACAAATCCAGGTACTGAAACCAGGCTGCTGATTGTTAGTAATTGCTTCAATCTTTTTTTCCCCCTTTGATTTTGAAGCCAGTAACTTTCGGTGCTGCGATCTGTTTCATGCAGTGAGGCTGCTTTTGCATTAACTTGTACAGGGCTGTCACAGTCACTTTCTCAGCAAAGGATTGTGAGTATTCGCCATAGATCCTTGATATCTCCTGGGTAGAGCGGTACTTTAAAAGGAAAAATCTGTTCAAAAATTAGTTGCCGCATTTGGTACTAGAGCCACAGGGCCCCTGAACTCAAGATTCCCGCCCTGAGATCTCTGTTAGGTTGTAACCAACAAGGAAACATTATGAAGTATGCTTATCTGAAGCACTAGGATCTTTCTCCGCCTTACTCCACACAACCCCGGGTGTGAGGGAGGGGTTGAACACTGTAGCGGGGGTGTGGGAATGGGGGTACACAGCTGCGGGTGTGAGGGAGGGGTTGAATACTCTTGGAGGGTTGAGGGAATCAGGGAGGGGAACACTGTTGTGAGTGTGAGGGAGAGGTTTGAACACTGTCAAGGGGTGAGGAGGGTGCTAGCATTGTCAATAGAGTGGGGTTATGCAGTTTCAGAGGCAATCTTAAGCCTGTGAGTTTTTTTTAAAGATCACTAAACAATGTAATTTGATTTAGAAATGTTGGCCAGGGGATAATTGATAAATGCAGATGTTATTTCTGAAAATAATATTTCTACTGTGAATCAGAGCTGGAAATAGTTCAAACATTGGGAGGTTTAAACTCTTATTTGCCAGAATATGACAGCTGGTGCTGGAAAAAGGGGCATAGTTTGTCTTCTCCCAACAATTCCGAGCTATGAGGTAGGCGGACTATGTAGGTGGACTACATATCTGAAGTAGCTTGTTTCTGTGCTGTGCATTCTATGTAAGGATGCACCGTGATCGGCAACCTGTGACCTGGGTACCACATGTGGCCCATTAAATATATAAATTATTAAGCATTTTCTATAATTTGTTACAAAATATTCAGCTTATATTAAATATGTTTAATCTTGTTCATGGGGTCATAACTAGTGAACAAGTCCAGTTTCAATCTTGCGGTCCATTGAGATGAAGGAGGGCCGTTCATGCGACCCACTGAATAACCTAAGTTGCCCATCACTGACCTCAAGATTTTAAGAGGTACAGTCTGGCTTTAAGTAGCGCAGGTGAACCTTGAGTTGTGTTAGCCTTTCATAGAGGTGGTCCTCTGCTGAAGCCTGCAGCCATTCAGGAGTGTGCTTAGCGCTGCGCTGAACATCACTGCTAATTAAATTAACACAGTAAGAAGTTTAACAACACCAGGTTAAAGTCCAACAGGTTTATTTGGTAGCAAAAGCCACACAAGCTTTCGAGGCTCTGAGCCCCTTCTTCAGGTGAGTGGGAATTCTGTTCACAAACAGAACTTATAAGACACAGACTCAATTTACATGAATAATGGTTGGAATGCGAATACTTACAACTAATCCAGTCTTTAAGAAACAAAACAATGGGAGTGGAGAGAGCATCAAGACAGGCTAAAAAGATGTGTATTGTCTCCAGACAAGACAGCCAGTGAAACTCTGCAGGTCCACGCAACTGTGGGAGTTACAAATAGTGTGACATAAATTCTGATTCTAGGATCGCATGATAAAGACTCAGGAGGAAAAAAGCAGAAATATTTATGTGAAATAGTGTGACATAAACCCAATATCCCGGTTGAGGCCGTCCTTGTGTGTGCGGAACCTGGCTATCAGTTTCTGCTCCGCGACTCTGCGCTGTCGTGTGTCGCGAAGGCCGCCTTGGAGAACGCTTACCCGAATATCAGAGGCCGAATGCCCGTGAACATCACTGCTAATTAAATTAACAGTCAGGGGGAGGCATGATGGCACAGTGGTTAGCACTGCTGCCTCACAGCGCCAGGGACCCGGGTTCGATTCCTGTCTTGGGTCACTGTCTGTGTGGAGTCTGCACATCCTCCCCTTGTCTGCGTGGGTTTCCTTCGGGTGCTCCGGTTTCCTCCCACAGTCTGAAAGATGTGCTGGTTCGATGGATTGGCCATGCTAAATTCTCCCTCAGTGTACCCGAACAGGTGCCAGAGTGTGGCGACGAGGGGATTTTCACAGTAACTTCATTGTAGTGTTAATGTAAGCTTCTACTTGTGGCACTAATAAATTTAACAAAAAGTATCGTGATCCCCATGTCAGTTTCCCAGCCTAATCCAATTTTTCTCCCAGTGAGATTAATCAATGCAAAAAATTGGTCCATCAACAAAGTAAGTTGTTGAAATGTGATCTCCGAAGGGAAACCCATCCGATATCTTGAACAGGGCAGGGGTATACTGATTTTTCGTGTAATCTGCCCATTGAGGCCTTTGAGTGACCCGACCTACCTGAGCCCAGCGTCAGATTTATTTGCTTCAGTGCAGTGTTGTTTCCTGGAGTATTAATCATTTGGTACAACACTTCAACACTTTGGGGTGGCACGGTGGCACAGTGGTTAGCACTGCTGCCTCACCGCGCCAGGGACCCAGGTTTAATTCCCACTGCGTGTGGAGTTTGCACATTCTCCTCGTGTCTGTGTGGGTTTCCTCCGGGTGCTCCGGTTTCCTCCCACAGTCCAAAGATGTGCAGGTTAGGTGGATTGGCCATAGTAAGTTGCCCTTTAGTGTCAGAGGGATTAGCAGGGTAAACACATAGGTTTACTGGGATAGGGCCTGGTTGGGATTGTTGTCGGTGCAGGTTTGATGGGCGAATGGCTTCTGCACTGCAGGGATTCTATGATTCACGTTGGCTGTGTTCTGCAGCTTAGAATTAATGGAAGATGGTTAAATATTTACCTCTTGCTTAAAACATAATCCCTTTTACTTGATTTGTTACTGGTATACTATGTCCCTTTTGTTTGAGAAGGGTAGAAAGCGAATGAATGATCTATCGACTTGTCGGGCAGTTGCTTGGTTATAGCTTTTGAAAAATGCTGCAATTTACTGCCATAAAACCAACTGAGGCTGCATTGTACATTCATTGCAATTTGTGATGTTCTGTAAGGCTGGTCTGCAAACATACATTGGACGTTAGCTCAGTGACAAGGGGATAAATTGTTTATTCATATCAGGGTTGGAGTCAACACAAAAAGGTCACAGTTTAACCACCTGCGTGATGGAATTTGTCAGATGGTCCCCTAGTGGAGGGCAGGACTCGCAGAATAAACCACCTAAACAAAATTGATAGACTTGTAGTTGATTTCTATCCACTTTCAGACAGATGGATGACTGGTGAACAAATGAAGAGGTTATGGTAGCCGACAAGAGAATCACAGGAAGACAGAGTGATGGGAAAATGGAAACAAAGTGGATGAAAAGTACCTCAATTCTAGCAGTAGTCAGGGACCGGGAAATATTTATGACCAAGCATTTCCCATCCACTTAAAGCATATTTAAAGCAACATTTCAAATCATATAATTAATAAAGTCCCATTTTAAACAAAAATGCAAGTGAATCATTGCACATTTTGCACTTCAGTAAATATCATTAAAACCAGGATTATTTTAGTTTTGAAAAAAGAAAAAGTCTTTCCCTTTTCCTTTTCACAGTTTGTATACCGACAACTTTCATATGAGGAATATTTACTGATGTGAAACACCCAGTAGGGGATGTTCCGCTCCTGTTTTCGGGGGACAAGCACATTGAATCATAGAATCGTAGAACCCTTACTGTGCAGAAAGAATCCATTCAGCCCATCGGGTTTGCACTGACCACAATCCCATCCAGGCCCTATCTCCATAACCCCATACATTTACCCTAGCTAGCCCCCCTGACACTAAGGGGCAATTTAGCACGGCCAATCCACCTAACCCACCCATCTTTGGACTGTGGAAGGAAACTGGAGCACCCAGAGGAAACCCACGCAGACACGGGGAGAATGTGCAAACTCCACACAGAAAGTGACCCAAGCCGGGAACACGGCGGCTCGGGTAGAGAATCCGGTGCGAGTCCGAAAATGGCTTTCACATCAGCAGGATTTCCCGATCAATTGTCCCTGCCTCCCTCCAGAGGTCATGGAGTCATAGAGTCATAGAGGTTTACAGCATGGAAACAGGCCTTTCGGCCCAACTTGTCCATGCCACCCTTTTTTTAAAAACCCCAAAACTAATCCCAATTGCCCGCATTTGGCCCATATCCCTGTATGCCCATCGTACCCATGTAACTATCTAAATGCTTTTTAAAAGATAAAATTGTACCCACCTCTACTACTACCTCTGGCAGCTTGTTCCAGACACTCACCACTCTCTGTGTGAAAAAATTGCCCCTCTGTGTGAAAAAATTGCCCCTCTGGAACACTTTTGTATCTCTCCCCTCTCACCTTAAACCTATGCCCTCTAGTTTTAGGTAACCGGAACCTCGGCTTTAAAAGTTGCATACATTTAAATATCATTATCAGGCCTTTATGTCTGATAGACCCCCGTGTTAAATTGTCCAATCATATTGGTGTGAATCACGACAGGTCTCCCATGATGGTGCCTGGCAAGCAGAACCCGCTGATGGATGGCAGGTGAGTACAGCCCCCGGGGGGGAAGGTCAAGTCTGGACAGTACCCTGGCACTTCACCCTGGCATGGGGCAGTGCCAGGGGGAAGAGGAAGTGGGATGTTGTTTGGGGGGAGGGGCAGGGGGAGGTGGAATTTTGTAGTGGGGTAGGAGATGGGGGGTGAAATTTGTGTGATGGCTGGGGGATGATGGCGTGGGGGGGTGGGGGGGGGGGGGGGTTGGTGGTGTTCCATGCTTCTACCTTTAATTCTTTGTATCGGGTCGCCCTTTAATAAGTGCCTGAATCTTTTAAAAACCTAAGTTGCAGGCGGGGTACGCTCAGTCAGTGTTAAGTTGCTGGCGGGGTACGCTCAGTCAGTGTTAAGTTGCTGGCGGGGTACGCTTAGTCAGTGTTAAGTTGCTGGCGGGGTACGCTCAGTCAGTGTTATGTTGTGGGACCCACTGCAATACAATTTTTTTTGTCTATCAGTTTAAAAATATGGTGGGGAAATCTGCCCGTGCTGTCGGTGGTGTATTCTCTGCTTTTCCCGCCCACGATGACACTTTGCCAAAAAAAGGCAAAATTCCACCTCTAATGTGCAATCGAACCACTGAACCGACCTTTTTTTTGATATGTTTATTGAAGATTTTCATACATTTTACATGGCAAAACAAACACAGATACAGATCCACACAGTGCTCGTGTGTACACCCCAATGCGACTGGGCTCAGGGCTCCCCGTGGTCAGGGGGACAAGCCCCTGGTAACCCTGGCACCCACCCCCACCCGAGCCCCGTCTAACTGCAGAAAGGCAGAAGAACGCCGCTGGAGAACTAACTGAGCACCCAAACAGCCAAGGCTATAAACTAGCGAGCGGAGAAAAGAAAGAGAGAGAGTGAGAGACAGAATTCAGTGCTTTTCACATCCTCAGGATATCGCACAGTGCTTTATTGTCAACACATTACTTTTGAAGTGTTACACAAACAAACACAGTGGCCAATTAGTGCACAAAGTCCCCAAAAAAGCAAAGAGAAATGATTGGTTAATCTGTTCCTGATGAAGTTGGTTGAGGACATCCAAAGAGGGCCATGGGGTGGCTTATTTCCTCTTGAACGGAATGGCAGGGACCTGTTTTGGCATCTCAGCTGGCAATACAGCACTCCCTCAGCACTGTACTGAAACATCAGCCTATATTCATGCACCAAAGTCCTTGAGCTGATAATGTTCCAATTCAGAGGTGAGAGCGAGCCACCTTGACACTTGTGAGGTGACGGGGGTTGGGGGTGGTGGGGGCGGGGGGGTGGGGGGGGGCCTCAAATTTTAACCTAACCTGCCAGAAAACCGACCTTTATGTGGGAATGGGACAGGTTTGGGTTGGACACCCATTTCCTATTGCACCTGCTTTTATACACCATTGAAATCGATGAAGCGGAAAGTCAAGTTGAGCATAAAACAAGCTTTCCACCAGAACCTGACCCTTTGCCGATGGAGAAATTCGACTGAAGTTGTAACCTCACTGGAGAACTGTGTAGTTGTGTTTGTTTGATAGGTAGAGGAATTGTTGCTTTTATAAAGGTCTATACAGCTGATTTATCTATAAACATCACATGGTAGATTTTTTTTACACATGCTCCTTTAATAATACACATTAGTTATGTTGTAAGCTTGCTGTAGAGTAGGAGGCCAAGTTGTCATAACATGTATGCACTGACTGATGAACATGTAGAAACTGTGAAGGATTGCATTATAAATATCTGAATTATGAATAGGTGGATACCAAGAGGGAGAAATTGGTCTCAATTCTGCACCGATTTGCCGGGGTGAAATAGAAGGCAAAAAGATCAATTTCAGAGCACAATATCCCATGGTTCAAGGACATCTTTTTTTAATTCATTTATGGGACATAGATGTTGCTGGCAGTACAGCATTTAATGCCCATCCCGAGTTGCCTGAGGGCAGTTGAGAGTCAACCACATTGCTGTGGCTCTGGAGTCACATGTAGGCCAGACCAGGTAAAGGTCAGAAATGATCCTAATGTTTTTTTCTGACAATGATTTCATGGTCGTCAGTCGATTCTTAATTCCAGATATTTTAAATTCAAATTCCACCATCTGTCGTGGCAGGATTCGAACCTGGGTCCCCAGAACATTAGCTGAGTTTCTGGATTAATAGTCTACTGATAATACCACTAGGTCATCGCCATCGCCTCAGCCTGAAATGTATTAACCCTGTGCTGAGTTAGACAATGTTTAGATGTCCCTGACAACCACCCAAAATAGGACTTAGATGCCCCTTAAATATGTGAATGAGGGCCTAATACATCTTTCAATGGCACTGGGCCTGATCCGCTCAGATGTTTCTGGTTCATAGTCGAGCCTAATCAATGGTCCCGAGAGGGATCACTGGACACCACTTTCAGAAACCGACCTTTATGTGGGGTGGGGTGCTGGTTGGGGAGGAGGAATGTTCCTCGCTGTGCTATAGCAACTCCTGAGAGTCAGGGCTAGCTGCAAGTTCCCCTCCCTCCCATTTTCCATTCCCTCCTCATGGCTTATATAACGGCTGTTTTCAGTCCAGCAGCTGGCCTGAAGTGGTCCTCATCAAACTGGTGAGCTGCCTCTGGATACCTGCTTGCCAGCCTCCATTTGCCAGCAGGACGTTGATGATGCCCAATATTGGGGAAGATTCGAGCTTCCCGTTTCTGGACAAGCTCTCCCGGCAGGCCATTTTTTTTCAGCTGTGAAAACAAGCTTTGACCTCTTTCTAGCCGCGAGAATCTAAAAAGCACTAGCTGTAGTTATTCCCACTACATTCCAAATACGATAATGCATTCTCAATGTTTTTTAGTGCGTGTTTGTATCTATAATGACTGCGATTAGGTTTCGTTTTTGATTCCAGATGGTATGTTGCTCCCTGGTGCCAGTATCTGGGATGTTACTGAGCAGCTGTTGATCGTTGTGAAGGGAGGGAAGGATGAACTGTTGGAGGATGTGTGTAGAATATAGCAGCAAAGAGGAATGAGGTCCTGCAAGCAGCCTTCAGCGAGTTGGAGAAGAAATGAAGTAGGATCTCAAAGGCTGTAATCCCCAGATGCACTATGCATATAGAAAGAGAAGGATAGTGCAGCTGAATGCATGAATGATGGTGCAAGACTTTTGATTGCTGGACATTAGGATCATTTCTGAGGGAAATGTGCTGTACAGTTCTCATGGGCTGACCTCAAGAGGCTTGGAGCCAGGCTTCTCATGGGGCAGTTTGTTAGTGATGTGGGGGAAGATTTGAAATAATTACAATCTACATGTAACTGTAACTCCAGGGGGTTCAGGATGGAGGCCTCCTGCAACCCTGGACCCTGGAGCGCCTCAGCAATGCGTGCTGGGAGTATCTGCAGGTGGATGTTCCAGATTCGATGTTTGGGAATGGGTCCATCTTCCAGCCTCAGAATGTTCCTGGAGATTTATCCTCATTTTCAGGAGGTCCATCTCCCAGGGATCCATCCACATTTTCAGAAGGTCCACCCATCTTTCTTTTCTTCAGAGGTGGGTCATTGATGTTGGGCATCTTTTCAATATGGCACCTAGACATGGTGGCAGACCACGCGCCATCCAGGCCTGACCGTCCACTGAATGTGGCATAAAACACCTGTGTGCATTATTAATGAGGCTGTGACTGTAAAATTCATCATGTTTTGCTGCCAATCTCCACAACAAGAAACACTCCATGTCCCTGTCCTGCCATGGGTCTTAGTCTCAAGATGGGAGAATTCTGCCCAAGCTTATGGGGGAGATGGACTGAAGATAAGTACGGGATGTTGCCGGGGCCTGGCTTTCAGGCTTTAGCGAGAAAGGTGACAGGGTAGGGGGGGTGCGTTTGAGGGGCAGAGGGCTAGGTTAGCCTTGGGGGAGGGGTGTCTCCGATGTGCACAGGAAGGCCCCAAAGGAGATTGCCATCCCCACCTTCCATTGCCTGACATCAGATTGCCCAGTAAAAGCTGGCGGGCTAACCGCTTGGCATGGGCCTGTTTCACTGCAGGCAAAATAGCAGCAGAGGCAGTATGAGACAATTAGACATGGACTTTAATTGGCCAGTTTTGGATCTCAATAGTGCCAAGGGTGGGCGGGTTGCCAGTGGAGGCAGGCAGGAAGTGCGGGAGGCTGGTTGCATCCTCAAAATACTCCAATAAATTTGTCAAACATGATTATTCTTTCATACAGCGATGTTGACCCTGTATTAGAATTTTCTTAATGTTTGGCAATTACCTCCTTAATAATAGATTCTAGCATTTTCTCAGCGACAGATGTTAGACTAACTGACCTATAATTTCCTGTTTTCTGCCTCCCTCCTTTATTGAAAGGTGCGGTGACATTTACGGGTTTTCCAATCTGCTGGGACTTTTCCAATATCTAGGGAATCTTGGAGGATTACAACCAATCCACCCTCTATCACTGCAGCCACTTCCTTGAAGACCCTATGATGCAGGCCATTAGGTCCAGGGGACTTGTCAGCCTTTAGTCCCATCAGTTCGCTTTGTAATTTTTCTCCAGTGATCGTGATTATTTAAGTTCCTCCCTTCCTCCCTTTAGGATGCTGATTCCCTACTATTCTTGGGATGTTTTCTGTGTCTCCTACTGTGAGGACAGATGCAAAATACTTGTTCAAGGTGTCTGCTATTTCTGTGTTACCCATTACAAATTCCCCGGTCCGATAATGTGGTGCCCAGAACTGTACACAGTATTTCAGCTGAAGTCAGACTAGTATCTTATCTAAGTTCAGCATAATCTCCTTGCTCATGTATTCTATTCTCCAAATAATAAAGCCCAGGACACCCTATGCTTTACTAACTGCTCTCTCCAGCTGTCCTTCTAGCTTCAATGATCCATGCACATATACATCCAGGGTCACTCTGCTCCTGCACTCCTTTAAGAATTGTATCCTTTATTATATATTGGTTGGGATTTTACCAGCCCACCCCACCCATCGATGGGCGGAGTGATCCGGTAAAATCGCGGGAGAGTTGAAAAATCAGGATCATGCCCGATTTCTTGGCTCTCACGATTTTACGGGAGCCAGATTTCCGGCGCGGTCAGCCTCTTGCTGGAAATAGGTGAGAGGATGAATAATTTATTCAAATTTATTTAAATGCTGATTTACAGTTGTTTAGTGAGGTCGGTGCTGAATTGTCCGGGCTCACTTGCCTTTATGGCTTCGCCGGGACAGGTTCTCTCCGGCAAAGAAAACACCTGCTCCCCATGAACGGGGAACACTCGTGTTGGGCAGCGCCAGCCTGGCACTGCCACCCTGCCACCGTGGCACTGCCAGCCTGGCACCTGGGCAATGCCCACTGGGCACCTTGGCAATGTTCACTGGGCAGTATCAGGAGGTTGGGCCTATGAGGTGGGGCCTGAAGGGGCAGGGCTCAAAGTGGGTAAGGCCTGAAGGGGCAGCCCGATAGGGGGAGAGGAGGCTGCTGCCACTCTGCCATGTGATTGAATTGGGGGAGGAGGGGGCATGATCGGTCTGGGCAGTGGGGGAGGCTGCAGGGCTGCAGCGGGGGAGGCAGCGGGGCTACATCCTGAGTGGTGTGGGGCTCGCGATCTGCCATGGGCCCCGGCAATTGCAGTGGGGGGGGCGGTGGCGGTTGGGAGGTGCAGAGTTTGTGAGGCTGCCTGCAGCAGCAGGGGCCTGATAGCTCATTGTCTGTCAGACTCTGCTGTTGAAATTGCACATGTGCAGCATCATTACATGTGCAATATCTCCCTCTGTGGGCTGGCTGGCAAATTAAGCCCAGCCCACTGCCTGCACCAGCTAGAAGCAGTCTAGTCCATACTTTCAATGACTAAGTGCATAAGATTGGGCATGAAAACTCACCCAAAAAACAGACCAGGAACTCTCCCATTTTCATGCCAGCTGGAAACTTAGGATCAATCTCATAAAATTCTGCCCATTGTCTCTCCATGTTTTTCCTACCAAAATGCACCATGCCACAATTCTCTGCATTGAACTTCATCTTCCACCTATCTGCCCACTGCACCAACTTGTCTATGTCCTTTTGAAGTTCGACTCCATCCTTCTCACAGTTTACAATGATTCCAAGTTTTGTATCATCTGCAAACTTTGAAATATCTAATCACATCAGTATTTAAATCATTAATACATATCAGGAAAAGCAAGGGTCCCAATACCAACTCCTGAGGAACTCCACTACAAACCTTCCTCCAGTCCGAAAATATCCTTTGACCATTACTCTCTGTTTTCAGCCAATTTTGTATTCACGTTGCTTTTGCCCTTATATTCCATAAGCTATAACTTTTCTCACACGTCTGTTGTGCGGCACTGTGTTGAATGCCTTTTGAGAGTCCATGTACATCACATCAAGAGCGTTACCTTCATCTACCCTCTTTTACCTCTTCAATAAACACCAGCAAGTCAGTTAAACATGATTTCCCCATTAGAAATCCATGCTGGCTCTTCCTAATGAACCCATATTTTTCCATGTGACTACTAATTCTATCCCGATTAATTGTTTCTTGAAGCTTCCCAATACTGAAGCTAAACTGACTGGCCTGTAAGCTGGATTTATCTTTACTACCTTTTTGAATAATTTTCCAGTCCTCTGGCCCCTCCCTTGAATCTATGGAAGACTGAAAGATTATGGCCAGCACCCCTGCAATTTCCACTCTCACTTCCTTAATTATCCTTGGGTGCAGCTCATCCGGTCCTGGCGTCTTGTCAGCTTTAAGTGCTGATGGCATGCCCAACAGTTCCTCCTTTATTAATTTTGAACCCATCCAGTGACAGAGTTTCCTCTTCTGTGGCTTGGCCACTTTCTGTGCTGGACCATTCTGTAATTCTATAATTTGATTCTATGCATGCGGAGTGTGTTCAACATCTTCATCTAATTTTGAGAAAAATGTTTTTCCACTTGTTTTACAAATAGACTCGACAAAACACCGTATCAAAGTGCTTTGTAGGAACATAAATCAAACACGACTTTGCTGCATTGACGATTAAAAGGTTCACCAGACTATTCTTCTGATAAAAGAATGTCCTATTGAAATGTAACCAACTAGGCCTATCAGCCGCAACATAAATTTCATTAAAAGCACACAGTTACCATTAGAGATTAAACTCCCTGGACCCCAATATAAATCATTGCATTGACTTCCTCTTAATGTTACAAGAGCTTCCACCTAAGTGTGTGCCAGCAGACAAAGTCAATATGTGTCAATGGTTAGCTTCAACTGAAACATTATTGTGCGGTGATTAGCAAAGATATTGGAATGGACAGTGGGATAGAAAGACAATTCATCTCATTCTGCACATGCAACCTCCAACTGATTAGGAACATTCTCACAATGAGTGCAGCATTTTGTTACCTGGCATTGGAAGGATTACGCCAAAAAGAAAACCTACAGGTTTTTTTGTCCCATTCATTGTTCCCTGCTCACACTCCCTTAAGTTACCTCTTCCCTGTAACACTACATTCTGCACTCTCGCCTTTCCTTCACTATGAACGGTATGCTTTGGCTGTATAGCATGCAAGAAACAATGCTTTTCAGTGTATACATGTGACAATAATAAATCAGATGAAATCAAATGAAATCAAATCAAATATCCAGTACAGCTAATGTTGCTTCCTTAACACAGCTTGTCAATCCACATAAGACCACTTTGGAACAAGCACGGCTACTATTTCCAGAAAAATAGAGTGGAACGTAACAACAACGTGCCCCCTGGTGTGTCAGGGGATGCGAGTGAACAGTGTACCACATTTCCACTTGTTTTTTTTTTCAATCAATCTTCCAAACTTTTTGGGCATCACTGTGTGGCCATTCCTTTCCCTCCTTCACTTTCACAACGCAGAGTAGTATTGGCAGCACTGACATGCAACCAACACAGGCAAAATAGATTTCAGGTAGCAATTTGGATAGTGCCGACTGTGACGTTTTGCACCCACAGTATCAATTTTATACAGTTGCACATGAAATGGCTTACAACAGTAACGATGTAGATAGGTATTAACTGGGTGCTTAAAATTACATTGGCTGACTGTATGTGCACTGTCCAAAAGAAATTAACTAATAGATGCTCAGTAACATCTATTTTAAACTGGCGCAGCTTTATTATGTCACAGTTGAAAGACTGTTCTTTGCAACAGCTAAAATTGCAGCATTGTGTGGACGGTGTGGGTTACTGGACTCGGTAGTCACTGTCTCTTTTTTTTTCTGTATAAAGGGTGGGCGAAATTTGCTCGACTAACAAGAGCGTTGACAAACAGTCGAAGTGTCCTGCAGCAACTGACTCCGATGAACAAATCTGAAGGGGTCCACAAACATTCACGTTTAGCGGAGGTGAGCATCGAATTCCACGTCTATACTTCGGCTCCATTTTTTTTTCCTCAGAGCCTTCGATCCAACAGAAACAGAAAGTTTCTCAGGCGAAGAAACGCAATCCTGCACTGGGATTGGCAGTCTCATCATTTGATTTCAGCAAAGAATTCTTCATTCCTTACCAAGAAGCCAGTCATTTCACTGATATTAGTTCAGCCCTCGGGCCAAAGCCTGGCTCACCTCCAGAAATCAGTTCCTCCGGTACAAACGTCGGAGGGGTTGGGGGGGTTGGGGGGAGTGGGAAGGGACAGGGACAGATATAGAGTGATCCCGATCTTTTCCCTTTCACTGTGGGCAGCGTGGTGGCACAGTGGTTAACACTGCTGCCTGACAGCACCAGGGTCCCAAGTTCAATTCCAGCCTTGGGTCACTGTCTGTGTGGAGTTTTCACTTTCTCCCCGTGTCTGCCTGGGTTTCCTCCGGGTCCTCCAGTTTCCTCCCACAGTCCAAAGATGTGCGGTTGGGGTTGATTGGCTGTGCTAAATTGACCCTCGTGTCAGGGGGACTAGCAGGGTAAATGTGTGGGGTTACAGGAGCGGGGCTTGGGTGGGATTGTGGTCAGTACAGACTCGATGGGTCGAATGGCCTCCTTCTGTACTGTGGGGATTCGATGATTCTGTTCTATGATTCTAACATCACTGTGATTTCAGGGTGCTTTCTGGGAAAGCTGCAGCTAGGGCAACACCTTACAGGGGTGCAGGACTGATGGTGTTACTTAAATGAGACAGAATGTGTGCAGGGTGGGTGAGTGGGTTTGGGGGGCAGGAGGGAGGTGGTGGAGATCAGAAAGAGAAAGATAGTTCCTTTCCTTAAAACCTCCATTTGGAAAGTTTGCTGTGCGTCTCAACACAATGTTGATGCCTCGCGGCGTTTGAAGGCAGATTAAATTCCGAAGCATTATACTTCTTGATGCTGTTAAAAAGTTTGGATAACGTGTTATGATGGTCAATTTTCCTGCATTTCAGGTTCTGCAACTAGGATCCGACATCCTTCCTCAATATAAGCAGGAGGCTCCGAAGACTCCGCCGCACATCATCCTGCACTATTGTACATTTAAAACGACCTGGGACTGGATCATCCTTATTTTAACCTTCTACACTGCAATTATGGTTCCTTACAACGTGTCGTTCAGAACAAAACAGAACAACATTGCTTGGCTAGTGCTGGACAGTGTGGTTGATGTGATATTCTTAGTGGATATTGTCTTAAATTTCCACACGACGTTTGTGGGTCCTGGAGGAGAAGTTATATCCGATCCTAAACTAATCAGAATGAACTACTTAAAAACCTGGTTTGTGATTGACCTGCTGTCCTGTTTGCCATATGACATCATCAATGCTTTTGAGAATGTGGATGAGGTAAGTCGATATATCTAAATTTATAACAGTGAAAGCAGCAGAGATCTGCTTCCCTTAGTGCAGTGTTTAGCACTGTGCTGTCAGTGTAAGGTTTGATTTGCGGCAAACCTTTGTAATGCGGCCCTGTTAGAGCTAAATTAATGTTATTGATTTCACACACTTTTTCTTGTACCTCCTACATCATGTACAGCAGAAGTTCAGGCACTTTGGCGGCTTTTGCGAGATGTTGCTTTGCGATTAAACCAAAAGGATGGTACCCTGTCCGTGAACCCGAGCAAGGAGTGCACAAAGAAGGGCGGCATGGTGGCACAGTGGTTAGCACTGCTGCCTCACAGTGCCAGGGACCCAGGTTCGATTCCAGCCTTGGGTGACTGCGTAGATTTCCTCCGGGTGCTCCAGCTTCCTCCCACATTCCAAAGATGCGCAGTTAAGGTGGTTTGACCATGCTAAATTGCCCCTTAGTGTCCAGGGATGTGTAGGTAATGAACAGGGTTACAGGATTGGTTTGGGGGGGGGGCTGCACTGCAGGGATTCTATGGAAAAATAGGTACCTGCGATAAACTGAAGCACCAAATGGAGATGTAAAAGAAACTCGCTGATCAGATTTACAGGAAAAGCACAGGAACACACATATTTTCCACTTAAATAGGTTACATTACAACATAGATCAGGTATTCAATTATCTAGATAAATAGAGCAGTGCAAGTGTTAAAATGGATGAATTTTCAAGGTTGCAAGATATGTTTCGGTGAAGTAAAAGTTGTAAGAAAAATGATCGCATGTTAAAGATCCAAGAACGGCCAGCTGAAACACCTTGTTGCTCTAGTTATTATCATTGGAGATAAAACACAAATACTGGATATCTGGAATACTAGAAGTGATTTCCAGATTGCCAGAATCTGAAAGAGAGAGAAAGCTCCTTTCCTTATAACTATTACAATTAGCCTGGAGTAGGACTGACAACAACAGCCAGTATTTTCTGCTTTTGTTAGAATAATAATTGGCCTTCTTAAAACCGACGTCAGAAACTGCTCCAGTGCAATTTGCTTCAGGTACCAGATAAAATACCTTATTGATGTTCAAATAGGTCACCTCCTATGTAGGTTGCATCCTAGACTAAAGTCCTTTCCCAGGAACAAGTTGATTCGACTGTAGATTCACAGCATATATGTGGCATTATTCTATGACCAACTCTGAAGCTTTTTTCAGGAAAGTTATTTCCCCTAATTTTTCATTCAGTCAACAGAGTGTAATGTGAGTGAGAATTTTATCGGACGTGAGTAATCCTATCTAGCTGCTTCATCTGGCTTCTAGTGCATTATGTGAGGCTGCGTACGTGCATCTAGGATAAAGTTAGCACTGCTGCCTCACAGCGCCAGGGATCCAGGTTCAATTCCAGCCTTGGATGACTGTCTGTGTGCAGTTTACACATTCTCACCGTGTCTGCATGTGTGGGTTTCCTCCGGATGCTCCGGTTTCCTCCCACAGTACAAAGATGTGCAGGTTAGGTTGATTAACCATGCTAAATTGTCTCTCAGTGTTACAAGATGTGTCAGTTAGGGGGGATTAGTGGGGGTAAATACGTGGAGTTATAGGAATGCTCTTTCGGATAGTCGGTGTAGACTCGATGGGCCTAATGGCCTGCTTCTGCACTGTAAGGATTCTATCATTCTGTGATTCTTCTGTTAGTGGACCCACAGCAACTGAGATTCATGTTGATTTAAGGGAATGCTCCATTATCCCTTTTAGATCATGTGGAACAGTTTTAAGGGTAACTTTTCATCTTTAACACTCATTGTGCAGAGTATTGTGCACTGGGACCATCTGTCAGGAATTCAGATGGGGACTGATTCAGGGTGGATAGAAAATCATGGGGATACCCTGTATTGCGATTTGGATGTGGATCTGCTGGCATGCAAAGCTCGATGCTACAACTCTAGGGATGAAAATTGACACTTTTCATTACTTGACAAATTTAAAGGTGATCATGGGAATTCTCTGTGGTATGTTGAGCATTGTCACCACGTAAGTGCGTAATGAAATATCTGATACCCCAAAGCACAACATGGAGATGCAGATAAGAGATGTGAACACTATTAACAATAGTACTCACCTCTGAAGAAGATACTGAAAAAAAAGAGATTTGCATTTATATAGAGAGACACAGATACAGAGAGAGAGAGAGACAGACAGATGCAGAGAGAGAGACACAGATAGAAACAAAGAGTACCTTTCACGATCTCAGGATATCCCAAAGTCCTTCACAGTTAATGTTTTACTTTTGAAATTTAGTAACTGTTGTAATGTAGGAAAATTGATAGCCAATTTGCAAACACAGCAAGATCCAACCAACAGCAATGTGATAATGGCCAGATATCTTTTTAAGTGATGTTGAATATGGGGTAAATATTGGCCAAGACATTAAAGACAACACCCCTTTTCTTTGAAATAATCCCATGGGAACTTCTCCACCTGTGAGAACAAATAGGGCCTCATCCAAAGGACAGAGGCTGGGATGTGGGCGCCAAATTTCGCAAGAGGCCAAAAGCAAGAATCTTGCTGGCAAAATCTTGTGATGCAATCTCATGACAGTGAAATGATGTAGTTCACACCCAGGAAGATCATGGAATTCATTTAAGTGCATTACCATGTCGCTAGTGGGCTTCCTCGATGTATCGTCCCCCAACATGCTGATCTCCCCGTCGCCAATACGATATCACATCAGCGAGGTTCACAACAGGTCTGGAGCAAACGTGAACCAGGCGAAGAGGCCTTGCTGGGGGCGTACAGGTAAGTACAGCCCCAGGGGAGAGGGGGGACATGTCCGGGCAGTACCCTGGCACTGCCTGGGTACTGTCCCTGGCATTGCCTCCGAGGGCAGTGCCAGATAGCAGTGCCAGGGTACTGCTGGGGGCACTTCCTCTAGAAAGGGTACATGGTGGGGGTTCCTATGTACTTGGGGTTGTAATTGATCAGAGGACTCCAAGAAATGCAAAATGTATTTGTGAGTTGGACATAGTGGGGTGGATTTCCAATGGTACCACTGGTCATAAAAGGGTTCATATTGACCCCTAAATTGAGTGGGTTTGAGTCAGGTGAAAATGTCAAACACAAATCCGACCCATCTGAAACTTGCCTATCTGCTTTTAACAGTTGCTGGACCCTTACTGATATATTTCAATCAGGCTGTGTGCCACAGATTTTACCTGCCTTCCAGCTTTAATGCTGGTTGACCTGATTTCCCAAGTCTGAGGAAACCAGGCTGAAGGGAAGCAAGGATAGTTGAATGGAATTGGGTTTTTCCAGCACTGCTCCTGGGCTAGAACGGGTCGGAGTTCTTCACCTAGCCTCCAAAGCCTCCCTTCTAACCTCCTCTGATTAGACCCTCCCGAAATGTTCATGTCTTGACGTCCCCCTTCAATGCCTTTGACCTTGCAACACACAATTTCTCCAAGTTCTTCCAACAAATCCATCCCATTATCTTCCCAAGGTAATTTCAAATTTCCTCCGCTATTCGCAGTCTCCCTGATAACACCCCCCCCCCCCCAACACCACCTCTCCCCCCATCACCCCAAAGACCGTTGCAACTTACCTTCCGCCCATTCCCTGGCCTTTCTGAATTCCTCAAAGCCCTGGCCTCCAAGATCTCCATCTCCCCCCCTGCGCTTATTGCTGGGCAGGAGGCAGAGGAAACAATTCAGAGGCTTGGAGTTAAAAACCCACTGGGCTTGTGGTAATCGGGACTTTCCGCTTTCCTGGCCATAACCCGACCACTCAACACCCGGGTCAAGCTCAACGTGTCACCCGAGGAGAGTGCATGGAGAACATTTGGGCAAGGAGGATTCCATGAAATTTATGCACTTCGCCCAATTTTGCTTTGAGTTAAATTTATCAGAGGAAAATTGGGCGGGCTCTGTCACAGGTGATTTTTCTTCCTATTTTGGGAAATTTATACTGTATATCCTGGGCGGTACAGATAGAAACTCACCTGAGCGTTTTACCATGATTCTGCCTCAATAATGAATTAGTCACCACTCACAAGCATCCGATCCGCTTTTCTAAAAGGCTCAAGACTCTGACCTGGGCAATGTAAAATAGAAGGAATGTGTAAATACTTAACATGTGCAACAGGAGTTATTTGCTTATCACCATTCCAAATGCCAGCCTCAGGATTCCTATCTAGCCTGGTAGCTATGAGGTGGAGATACTGGCATTAGACTGGGGTGGGCACAGTAAGAGGTTCTCACAACACCAGGTTGAAGTCCCAACAGTTTTATTTGGAATCACGAGCTTTCGGAGCATTGCTCCTTCATCAGGTGACTCACCTGACAAAGGAGCAGCACTCTGAAAGCTCGTGATTCCAAATAAACCTGTTAGACTTCAACCTGGTGTTGTGAGACTTCTTGCTGTAGTCTGGTAGCTGCCATTGAGCCCCCAAACCCTTAATCTCCTTCATTATTACTATTTTTTGATGACTTTTAAACTCCTTTTTTGCTCAAACATTAGATGCACAATTTATATGGACAGGCTTCTGTTCATGAGTATTCCATGTGGAAATGTCAGAAGATGGCACAGACATTAAAACCACATCATTGTTGCCACATTACAATGTTGCCGGGGAATTGGCTGTATGTAAAAGATTCATTCAAAGGGCAAGGTTTTTTAGACCACTTCACTCTAGATCTTAAAAAAAGAATTCTGCCTCCATTCAAGTATTCAGGAATCTTTGAGATAACTTAAGTTTTCTGCTGCTGTCTTTTCCCCGGCAGTTCCAAAAATAAAGCATAAGGATCAGCCCTTATATAAGGATTTTGGAGGAAGCTAAGACTGAGAGAGATTTCAGATGGATCTGAAGTGTTCTTTGTCGTTCCACTGGTGTACCTTCACACCTGTACCTTCAGTTAAAGATGCTCAATGCTTTGCTGGGGTAGAAGGACGTTTTAAAAATTTGTTCATTTTACGGGATGTGGGCGTCGCTGGCTGGGCCAGCATTTATTGCCCTCCATTTCAGAGGGCAGTTGGGAGTCAACCACATTGCTGTTGGTCTGGAGTCACATGTAGGCCAGACCAGGTAAGGACGGCGGACTTCCTTCCCTGAAGGATATTAGTGAACCAGATGGGTTTTTACGACAATTGACAATGGTTTTATGGTGATCATTAGACTTTTAATTCCAGATTTTCTTTTACGTTATTCAAATTTCACCATCTGCCGTGGTGAGATTCGAACCTGGGTCGCCAGAGCATTACGCTGAGTTTTTGGATTCTACTCTAGTGACAATACCACTACGCCACTGCCTCCCTGGTGGAGCAACTCATAGGGGAGGCTGCATTAGGGTGACTAACAGTGATGCTGATATGATCTTTGGAAGCATAGTGTGCCTTGGCGGCACTCCATGGAGCAAAGATAATAGTTTGCCAGCATAGTCTGATCAACTGCGCCTGCAAAATGCCACCGACCATATTCCGTGGCCCTCACACATCTACCTGTCAATGCCTGTGAGGAATTGAATCCAGAGGGCAGTAAGCCAGATGCGGAGCTGTGTCACCTGCTGCAGGGAAACCAGCCAATATGCAGCTTCAGGTTAACTCTGCCAGTGACAGCACCAATTAACTGTGGCCTCATACATCTCTTCACCTCCTTCCATACGCGCCACAAGTCTGCCTGGGAGGATAGCATCGGCTTTGTTCAGCAGCTTAGGTGTGGGCTGCAGATTCTTTCACATGCTTCTAGATTAGATTTTGATTCATCCTCGCTGTTTCCTCTCTGGGCATAAAAGCCGACAGTTTTGTTTTAAGTCGTTTTAAAGGTTTGAAGAATTTTCCAACCGTCACTTACCTTCAGATCTCCATGCCTGCTTTAAATCGCAGCTGAGTTGCAATTTTCCAATTCCTTCCGCCTGCTCCCTCCAGTAGGTTATTGCTTTGCAGAGCTTCCTAACAACGCTTGGCGCTGTGAATAATTATGCTGATGAGTTCACCAGAGAAAATCGCATGCTGTGCAGGTATTGTTCCTCATCCATGGAAATTAAAAATGTCCAAAACTACTTATGTCCAAGTGCTGACGGTGAGAATTGTTACGTTGTTGCTGAGCTTTGCACTTGTTTCTAGAAACTCGGGAGCAAATTGCACCCCCGCTGGAAAATCAAAACCATGGCCTGCTCGCCTCCTTTTGCCACCAATTGTGTGTGTGTGTTTTTTTAAGAATCTATAGTTTTAAGTTTATTTATTAGCATCACAAGTAGGCCTACATTAACACTGCAATGAAGTTACTGTGAAAATCCCCCACTCGTCACACTCCGGCGCCTGTTCGGGTACACCGAGGGAGAATTTAACATGACCAATGCACCTAACCAGCACGTCTTTCGGACTGTGGGAGGAAACCAGAGCACCCGGAGGAAACCCACACAGGGAGAACGTGCAGACTCCACACAGACAGTGACCCAAGCCGGGAATCGAACCCGGATCCCTGGCGCTGTGAGGCAGCGGTGCTAACCATGTGCCACCGTGCCGCCGACCAGATGTATGGTAAGCAAGTGTTAGTCTCCACGTTTATCTGGTTCCAAACCAGGGAGAGTAGGTGCTGTAAGTAGCCTGACCTTAATCAGACTTTCATTCTGAATGATTGGTTTTGAGAGGCAGTTCGACTGTAGTGCCTATCAAAAGGGAAAAAAAAAGGTAAATGTTGAGAAGGATAACAGGATGCTGAAGAACATGATATGAATATTTTTCAAGTAATAAATAGTATAATGCTATAGCAGGTGCACTACTCACAGTGAATGGTGTTGTCAGGAGTTATGTGATTGAATCGCAGTAACAGATAAAGGTTACTGCACTGACTGGAGCTCCCAGCAGCCAGCTGACACAAGTGATAAGACTCAGACATTGACATGATGGCACTATCTAGCTATTCGTGTGACAAACAGAATCTTACAGGAGGCTATTGCAATTTTCGCTGAAGATAGCCATTTTGCACTTTAATAACCAACGATGTGCATTGTATGAATATGCAGTAACGGTCAACAGAGCCCCAGGTGCCATTTTGCAATATTCCTGAAACTTTAATTATTAAGACGATGCTGGTCCCAATAACAAAACTGTGACAAGTTCTGACCTGCATCAGAAACACATCTTACGCACAAAAATCATGCTGTACGATGTACTAGTAACGGTGGACACAAGAAATTGCCCCGTGTGCTATTTTAGGACGTTAATGCCTTCATTTAAAGCAGGAGGTAGATTATGTTTCTGCTGATATTTGCACATCATGATTTAACTCCCGGAGTTTGGAAATGCGACTGGCGCCAGAGCACAAATGGGCAGAATTGCACAGGCTGGCTGGTGTACATCCCGTCTGATGTTCAGTTCTATCGAAATCACTGGCACTGAACATCAGGTGAGGTGTGTAACAGGTAAACAATACAATTCCCCCCATATTTCGTCAAGGTGAATTTGTATCCCAGGGGGTTAAATTCTCTCTGATAGAGCTGCGTCTTTGCGTCTTCACTTAATTCAACTATTTAACTTGGACTGTTGAATTTTAGCCAAACACATCAAACAGTGCACTAACAGAGCAAATGGAAGCTTTGCTGTCCCTTGGAGGGGCAGTAATTAGATCCTCCTGATAGAAGCTTCTAAAAGAAAGTCAATAAGCCCCTCGAGCCTGTTCTGCCAATCACTGAGATCATGGTCGATTCGGACCTAGTTCCATATACCCACCTTTGTGTCATATCCAGTCATACCTCCAATTAACAAATACTTCAAAATCTTCCATTTGAAATTAACAATTGATTATGCATCCATTCCAATACCGATCATGAAAGGTCTGGCTCTAATTTTTAGACTATGGCCCTTGAAACTATAAAGTAGTTTCTCTTTATCTACCCAATCTGTTCCACTTAATAGACTGTGATCCCTCTAGTCGGAAATGCTTAACACCAAGTCATATCTGGATTTCGGTATTTTCCGGATAATTGAATGATGTTAGAATATCTAACCACAGGTGTGTGCACCGGGTAAACACTGTAGATGTAAATACTTACCTGAACAGTGAGCAAACATTATGCCTGGAATTCTCCGCCTGTCTACCCCAACCATCGAGGACGGAGAATGCGGCACTCAGCCAAATCTCCGTTCACTGCAGCGGGACCGGAGAATCCCAGCTGCCGGCAAAGTCAGAGAATTTCGACCTATAAAGCAGTAATGAAAGTTGTTTTACTTATCTGAACACTCTTCCATTGTTCCTCTCCCAAAGTGCTGCACCAAAATGATGCCGATGGTGTCGAGGGAATGCTCAACAAATTTCTGGACAACTGGTGTTCCTGAAGAATAGGTTGCCAGACCAGAGAGGTTACAGTGTTTCTTGAAAACTTTGATTAAATCGCTGAATAACCTTCTAAATTCCAGGGAATACAATCCTGGCATACGTAATCTCTCTTTGTAATTTAAACCTTGGGAGACCAGGTATCATCCTGGTGAATTTAGGCTGCACCCTTTCCTAGGCGAAGATATACTTCAGAATTTTCTAGAGTATAGAATGATATTAGACTGCCTGGATGTCCTCGTACACCAGTCACTAAAAGCAAGCATGCAGGTACAGCAAGCAGTTAGGAAGGCAAATGGTATGTTGGCTTTCATTGCAAGAGGGTTTGAGTACAGGAGCAAGGATGTCTTACTGCAGCTATACAGGGCCTTGGTGGGACCACACCTGGAGTACTGCATGCAGTTTTGGTCTCCTTACCTAACAAAGGAAGAACTTGCCACAGAGGGAATGCAGCAAAGGTTCACCAAGCTGATTTCTAAGATGACAGAATTGTCATGTGAGGAGAGATTGGTTCGACTGGGCCTGTTTTCACTAAAACTTAGAAGAATGAGAGGGGATCTCATTGAAACGCATTAAATTCTGACAGGGCTGGACAAATTGGATGCGGGGATGGTATTTTCCCCGGCTGGGGTTTGTGGTACAAGGGGTTATTGTCTCAGGTTATGGGGTAGAGTATTTAGGACTGAGATTAGGAGAATTTGTTTCACTCAGAGGGTGGTGAACCAGTGGAATTCTCTACCACAGAAGGCCGTGGAGGCCAAATCGCTGAGTGTATTTAAGAAGGAAATAGATTTCTAGACTCTAAAGCATCAACGTGCGTGGAGAGAGAGCGGGCGTATGGTGTTGAGATAAGAGGATCACCCATGACCATATCGACTGGCAGAGCTGACTCGATGGGTCTGCTCCTGCTTTCATTTTCAATGTTTCATTGTTTCCTAAGTTTTAGCATCCAGAAATGTGCACAGCGTCCAGACATATGTAACAAGGGCTTTGTAAAGCTGAAGCTTTATTCTGAAGTATCCATGGCTCAGTTGGCAGCACACTTACCTTTGAGTCAAATGTTCTGCGTTCAGGTCTCACTCCAGGGCTTGTGTTAAAAAATCAAAGCTGACACTCCAGTGCAGTACTGAGGGAGCCACTGCACTGCCAGAGGTGCTGTCTTTTAGATGAGATGTTCAGCAGAAGCCCTATTGGATGTAAAAGATCCCATGGCACTGTGTTGAAGCAGAACAGTGGAGTTCTAAATGGAGTCTTGGCCAATATTTACTCCTCAATCAACATCACAAAAACAGATTATCTGGTCATTATTTTTCCTTTTTTATAAGCAGGCAATTCGACCCTTCTACTCTGCACCTACTCTCTGACAGAGCATCTTACCCAGGCCCTATCCCCGTAACCCCACACATCTAGCCCACCAATCCCCCCTAATTTCCACATCTTGGGATACAAAGGGGTGATTGAGCATGGTCAATCAACCTAACCCACACATCTTACTGGACTGTAGCAGGAAACCGGAGCATTCAGAGGAAACGCATGTGGACATGGGGAGAACATGCAAACTCCACACAGTCACCCAAGTCGGGAATCAAACCCAGGTCCCTGGCGCTGTGAGGCAGCAATGCTAACAACTGTGCCATTGTGCCATTTCTCAAATCCATAACCCTTTTACACTTTCCCAATGTGGTTTTCAACCTGCCTCCCCTTTCTACCCGTGCCTTACTTGCTGTCAAACGGCCAACACTTTATCCTCCCCATCACTGTTTTCACCTTTGCCTCCTATGAACTTGAGGCCCCTCATGACTAGATTGGAGGGAGAAGAGTAATACTAGAGTAATCCGAGCGCTGCCCTTCAAAATGAAAGTAACTATTGGAATTGTTCCCTGCAAGGACCCGGGTTCAATTCCGGCCTTGGGTCACTGTGTGGAGTTTGCATTGTTCTCCCCGTATCTGCATGGGTTTCCCCCGGGTGCTCCGGTTTCCTCCCACACTCCAAAGATGTGCGGGTTAGGTGGATTGGCCTTGCTAAATTGCCCCTCAGTGTCAGGGGGGGCCAGCAGGGTAAATACGTGGGGTTGCGGGTATAGGACCTGCGGGGGATTGTTGTCGGTGCAGGCTCGATGGGCCGAATGACCTCCTTCTGCACTGTAGGGATTCGATGATTCTAAATATAATTTTAATTTGATTTTGTTAGGATCTGAATAGCTAGCTGAGCTCTTGATGTAACGAACTGGACGCAAACTCCAAAAAGATGCACCGATACGTTTTTGTAAAAAAGTATTTTTGTTGGGGAAAAAAACCTAAATTTAGATTTTGGCTTCAGAGCTTTGTTGCTTCCAATTACCATTTTTAGTCTTTCAAGGCATGAACTGCCATTTGCAGATGTTAATGTTATTATTTTATGTGGCCAATTATATTAAATTTAGCCTTCTCCATATTCTCAAATCTTTTCCCCTGCAGCAACTAATTAAGCTAAGTACTTACCACATTTCCTGATCCCTGACATATAAAAACCTTCAGACTGCAGGCTGTGTGGAGTTATTTTGTCAATGCTGATTTTGATGGATTTTGCATTAAAATGAATTAGCGGACATTAAGTTGATGGCTTTATGATACTACTTGTTTCTCCATGATTAAAAGTGGCTGCAATCGAATGCTCCTCACCATGAAACTTAAGGTTTACAGAGCAGCTGTTTAAGGATTTTGAAACCCGTGCGATGCCTTTAGATTAAATATGAGGTATCTGGAGAATGAACACTGACTGTTAAAGTAAAAAATTTAAATTTGATAAGTTCCACTTTTCAGGGACGCCCCATGATTCACACAACCCTCTTATCGTGCACACCACTGAAGTTCAGTGTTTTGAACCGAAGAGCTTAAATGTTTATCGATGTAGATTGTCACAAATTGCTTGCTGGTATCAGAAGGTAGTCTCGAGTACTGTTCAGTGTGCATAGCAAATCAAACGTGATACATATTTAACAGTTTTAAATGGTTCTCCTTTCAGCCACACAGAAGTCTACTTGCCACTAATTATTTGCAATAATGAAAAGTTATTTTAGTCGACAGGTGTCAAGCTTACAGTGCAATTTGTAGATTTTATTCATAATGAAATTGCCGGGCATCTTGAGGCTGGCAGACAAATATCTACAGGAAAGCAAGTAGCCCAAAATAAATTGGATAATGTATCCATTCTCACCTTCTCAGAAGATAGAGCAATTATTTCTGACATTATTGTCGAATGCTGTCTTGGGTTACAGCAAAATTTGAAAATGATTGAATCATATAATTTCATCCTTGATTAGATTAGTCTGTCATAAAATATTCAATTCGGACGAGACCATTTTATATTCAGTCACGGCATTAAGAAAATCAAGTGTACAAAATGATCTTCTTATAATTTGTATTCTCTAACAGAAGCATGATTCGACCAGTTTGATATTATTTTCCATTATTAGGACATTGGCAATGGTTTCATCCGCCATAATTTAGGAGAAACTAAAAACTTAGAGGTTTATTTGTAAGTGTCACAAGTAGCCTTACATTAACACTGCAAAGAAGTTACTGTGAAAATCCCCTAGTCGCCATACTCCGGCGTCTGTTCGGGTACACCGACGGAGAATTTAGCGTGGCCAATTCACCTAACATGCACATCTTTGGACTGTGGGAGGAAACTGGAGCACCCGGAGGAAACCCACGCAGACACGGGGAGAATGTGCAAACTCCACACAGACAGTGACCCAAGCCAGGAATCGAACCCATGTCCCTGGAGCTGTGAAGCAGCAGTGTTAACCACTGTACCACCGTGCTTGTGATTTCAATTTTGTGGAATCAGTGGCGGAATAGAAACTGGGTCAGTGGGACCTGTTCATTGGCTGAAAAACTGGTGAAAACTCCAGTGCGGCCATTTCCGGAGGACCCAACAGGTGGGATTTTCTGGCCATTCCACCAGTGGTATCTTTTAGTCCTGTTGATGATGGCCCCTTCTTGCAAGTTGCCCGGCGGTGGGAGTGCGGTAAACAGGAAACCCCATTGACGGTGGTAGGACTGGAAGGTCTGGCCAATGTCAGGCTGCCTCTGCTGCCGCAAAGCATGCCGCGGAGGTGTGGAAAATCCCACCTTAATCCCAATTCAGACATCTACCTGATTAATGTCAGGCTTCCCAGCCCCCTGATATTCTGCTGGAGGGTGGACATTGCACCTCTGACAGCTGCGGGCCAATCAGAGGCTGGCCGCTCCTCAGTACTGGCAGCGCCACAGGGAACAGTGGCCACTGTCTGTATTGCAGTGTGGTCTACATGAGACAGCATTGCTGGAACCTCAGGACAAAAGGTCAGAGGAGGTGGGGGGGGGGCGGGGTGGTGGGAGGGGGGGAATGGTTGGGGTTCACCGGGACCAGGTGGCTTTGGATATCCTGCCACCTTCCCGCCTCTGGTTGGGGCCATTAAATTCTACCCTGTGAGTGTAAATGAGAACATGCAGCATACAATGTCACCAAATAGTTCTCAGATTCTGTGAGAACCACTTTTGCCTTTTGAAGAAAGTGGTGTTCAGAGAATTTAACGAAAGAGCAGATTCCCTACACCTCCCCCCCCCCCCATTCAAATAAAACACATCATCCTCTTTTTAAAAAAATCTGCTTTTCTACATTCCTGTGATTAATTCAATTTACTTAAGTAATTTAATAATGCTGTTACGATGTAAAATTCGATAATTCAGTGAGTCCATGGTACATTTCTAATGGGATAAAGCTGGGATCATCAGACACAATTATTGAAAAGCTCCTTATCCGTCATGATTACTGAATACTCGAGGAATCGCGTCTTGCTCAGACATTACTTAGCACATGTAGGTAAGGGATTCAAAGCTACGTGCTAAAATTTTGTTTATTTCCCCTGAGCTTATCAACTTATTTATTGTCAAGTCAGCATGAGTGTGCAACAAGGGCATTACTTGCTTGTGGCGACAGCATTATTTTACATGGTTAGAAGAATGCATTAAAGTAGTTTGACAGGAAAGTTACAATAATCTCTTTAGCCATTTTTCTTTCTCTGGGCGAAGTGTGCTCCCTGCTCTGCACATTGTCAGCTGCAATCAATATACAATGAAGTCCCTATTTCTGTGAGCTTGCTTTATTTACAGTAAATACTGCGACAGCCTCGTGGTGCAAGGAAAAGACCTTGTCGGATCTTACATTAAGTCAAAATCCGTTGCTCAGCATTAAGTTTAATTCTACTTGTAATTCTAAAGATTACTCTCTCAGTGCTGTTTGGCAGTGGGCTGGGGCCATGGACAGGAAGTAAAAGAAACACTTTGCTGCAACCTTGTGGAGGACCCGCTGCAGTCTGGGCCATGCCCCTTCCCTGTTTGTGAGTTCCTCACTGTAGCCCAATATTTTGCCGGAACTTGCATGTAATAATTAACAACCGGGGCGGCACGGTGGCACAGTGGTTAGCACTGCTGCCTCACAGCGCCAGGAACCCAGGTTCGATTCCCGGCTTGGGTCACTGTCTGTGCGGAGTCTGCACGTTCTGCCCGCATCTGTGTGGGTTTCCTCCAGGTGCTCCGGTTTCCTCCCACAGTCCAAAGAAGTGTGGGTTAGGTGAATAGGCCACGCTAAATTGCCCCTTAGTGTCGGAGGAACCAGCAGGGATATGGCCTGGCTGGGATTGTGGTTGGTGCAGACTCGATGGGCTGAATGGCCTCTTTCTGCACTGTAGTGATTCTATGAAGTGTCGAAGTTTCCAAAACTTCCTGTCCCAAGTAACAAAAAATTAGAAAATGCACACTCGGGTTTAAGTGACTTAAAAATCCTGAATTACTTATGACCAGTCTGCAATTACATGAGTGAATAAATCTTTGTTTTTACATGGGATCAGAAGATTATCCAGCATTTTAATTGTTTTCTATGTGTGCGGAATCATCTTCTGTGATTCTTTAAAGCTTTCAATGAAAGCTGTAAATCAGTGGCCTTGATTATTATTCCCTCCCAGTGGCTCAGAGTTGCATAAACCATACGTGGGTCCAATTTTTACTTTTTGCAAGTGAATAGGTTTTGTGTTAATTAAAATCAGGCCTTGGCAATGGTTACCTCATTAAATAGACATCAGAAATCGAAGTTGATGATCTAAACAAGAAAGTCTGAATATATTGAGCTGAAGAGTGGGCCTAAGTGGATAGCTCTTACAAAAAGCTGTCATGTGCATGGTGGGCTGAATGGCCATTTTTCTATGATGTGTGATCGATGTAGGCTGAGTTTTGCGGGCACGGCAGAAGTCCCAGTAAGAGATGGCCCCACTGAGGCAGCCAGCAGGGCCCGGGGAGGCATATTCCCTGTAGTGACCAATTAAACATCCACCACCAGAGTGTAAGAGGTGCATGTCCCCGTTTATCCTTATTGTTTGCTCTCGCTGAATTGTGATGATAATGCAGTATCCTTGTTGGAGGAGCCTTTGGTCCTACAGGAGCCATTGTTCCAACTACAGTTGGCAGCCTGCCAGTCCAATGGGAGGGCCAGCAGCGCATCAGCCTTCACAATGCCATGGGTAGTGGTGGCTAGTGTGAGGCCACAGCTGCATGGGGAGGGCACCTCAATGTTCAGGCACCCGCAATTATGTTTTAACTCAGTTTATGGGACGTGAGTGTCGCTGGCTGGGCCAGCGTTTATTGCCCGCCTCTAACTGCCCTCCATTTCAGAGGGCATTTGAGCGTCAACTGCATTGCTGTGGATCTGGAGTCACAAGTAGGCCAGAGCAGGCAAGGATGGCAAAATTCCTTCCCTAAAGGACATTAATAAAGCAGATGGATTTTTTTCACCATCTGCCATGGCAGGTCTTGCACTGGGTCTCTGAATTACTTGTCCAATGACAATACCACAACTCCAGTGGGGCTGGGAAATGCTAGGACAAGGTGGACACACCCTTGTGATTATCAAGTTGGTGGGGGGTGGAATGGGAAGATCTCAGCACAAAATGTCCACCAAAGTGGCAAGTGGCCCTTAACTGGATACTTGAATGGCCCAACTGAGTTCCTAGGCGGTAGCCAATCTGCCAGCTTTCCCACTATCGGCAAAATCGCAGGAAGACATTGGCATGCCTTCCCCCCCCCCCCCCCCCCCAAACCCCCCACCATCAAATGTAATGATGTCTTCACAATCTAACCACACTGATAGACAGAGGACCTCAATAGTGTCAAATGGTGTGGGTTAGGTAGAAGCGTGAGCATTTTGTTAAAAGTATACATGAACCAATTCATATGTAACGTGACAATAATTTAGTGGTAGAAAGTGCAGAATTTTGCATATGTGTCCAAATATGGAAGTGACTACACTTAAACAGAAATAGCATTGTTTGTGGAAGGAGCAATTTGTTGCTCCTGGAATGGATAAGAATGAGAGGCAGTGCGTACACATTCAGCAACAACCCCATTCATACCATCAAGATTCCAGTCATATTCATTGCCCAAGGGATGTTAATTAAAAAACAATAGATGACAAACTATAAAGAACAGTGGAGTAAAATGAAATGTAAGATTAACAGTGTGAGCAGTATGTTAGTGGATATGGATTCAGTTTTGATTGGTCATGCCCTAATGGTGTTATTATTTTAGTTCCCAGAGCTAGCTTCATGGGTTTCTGAATTCTATCTCCTGCTGATCAGAACACCCGCGTGCTCACAGCAGGATATCGTTTTTGCAGTTTAGATTATGTGGAAAGGTGGATCTGGTCAAATCATTACATTGTGGTATGAATCATCAAGTACATCAATATCACAATATGCATCACAAATCCAGTAATATGAACCAAGCAGACCAGCATGTAATTGCTCACAGGTGGCACAGTGGCACAGTGGTCAGCGCTGCTGCCTCTCAGCGCCAGTGACCCAGGTTCAATTCCCGGCTCGGGTCACTGTCTGTGCGGAGTCTGCACGTTCTCCCCGCGTCTGCGTGGGTTTCCTCCAGGTGCTCCGGTTTCCTCCCACAGTCCGAAAGATGTGCTGGCCATGCTAAATTCTCCCTCAGTGTAACTGGACAGGCGCCGGAGTGTGGCCACGAGGGGATTTTCACAGTAACTTCATTGGAGTGTTAATGGAAGCCTACTTGTGACACTAATAATAAATTAAATCAAGAAACAAATGTTAATTCTAGGAATAACACGAGTACTTTTTTTTAAAATTCATTCGTGAAACATGGGTGTTGCTGACTGGCCAGCATTTATTGCCCATCCCTAGTTGCCTTTGGAGGGCAGCTGAGTGTCAATCACATTGTGGCTCTGAAGTCACATATAGGCCAGACCAGGTAAGGACGGCAGATTTCCTTCCCTAAAGGACTTGAGTGAACTAGGTGGGTTTTTTCTGACAATCGACAAAGGTTTCATCGTCATCAGTAGATTCTTAATTCTAGATTTTTTTTATTGAATTCAAATTCCACTATCTGCTGGGGACCCAGGTCCCCAGAACATTAGCTGGATTAATAGCCTAGCAATAATACCACTAGGCTATCGCCTATCCCTTTTATATTTTTATATTGGTTTTGTTTTTATTTGGCTGGTATAGTGCTATCTACAAAGGGGGTTACTATCTACAAAGGGGAAAGAATTCGATGACTGCAGTGCTGGACTAAAACTGTTTGAAATTAAAATAGATAAATCTGGTGATATGTGGACCACTGGTTTGCTGTAAAAAAAAAACCCAGCTGGGTCACTAATGTCCTTTAAGGATGCACTAACTTCCTGAACTACATGTGGTGCTACTGATAGAATGTGGTTGATTACTAATGCCCACAGGGAAACCAGACAATAAATACAATCATGTCAATATTACCCACATCCCAGGAATGAATAAATCAATGTCAGTAAAGCTGGAAGTAAATATTCTTTGAAATATCTGTTGGCTGTGGATCCATTCTCTTTCAGAGCTTGAATGGGAAGTTATTTTCCGAGTTCATACTGTAAATACAAATCTTCAGATCAATTTTAACTTGATTCCCTTTTGTCAATTGTCAGCAGGGACTGAGATTACAATGCGGCAGCATCTTTGATATCGATGTAAAAGTATCCAGATTAATACAGCAGTGGATCCACTACTGGATGTTGAGTTTTTGTACACTTTGTTTGACAACAATTGAAACATACTAACATATAAAAAATTGGAATTAGGAGCAGGAGTAGGCCGTTTGGCTTCTCGAGTCTGCTCCGCTGTTTGATAAGATCATGGCTGATCTGATTGTGGTCTGTTCACCATTTTTCCGTCTATCCCTATAACTTTTGACTCCCTTGTTAATCAAGAAACTATTAATTCAGCCTTCAAAATAGTCAATGACCTTGCCTCCACTGCTCTCTGGGGAACAGAATTCCACGATCTAATGACCTTCTGAGAAAAAGAAATTCCCATCTCCATCTCAAATGAGAAACCCGTAATTTGTAAATTGTGTCCCCTGGTTCTAGACTCTCCCACAAGAGAAAACATCCTCTCAGCAACCACCTGTCAAAGTCCTTCAGGATCTTCTGTGCTTCAATAAGATCACCCATTGAATACAGACCCAACCTGTCCAACCTTTCCTCATAAAATAATCCCTCCATCCCAGGAATCACTCAAGTGGACCTTTTCTGAACTGCTTCAAATGCAATTAAATCCTTTCTTAAGTAAGGACACCACAACTCTACATAATATTCCAGATGTGGTCTCACTAGCATCCTACACAACTGTAATAAAACTTCCTTACTGTTATCATAGAATCCCTACAGTGTAGAAGGAAACCATTCAGTCTGCACCGACAACAATCCCACCCAGGCCCTATCCCCGCAATCCCACACATTTATCCCAGTAATCCCCATGACACGAAGGGACAATTTAGCATGGCCAATTGACCTAACGTGCACATTTTTGGACTGTGGGAGGAAAGTGGAGCACCTGGAGGAAACCCACGCAGACGCGGGGAGAATGTGCAAATCCATACAGTCACCCAAGCCGGGAATCAAACCCGGGTCCCTGGCTCTCTGAGGCAGCAGTGCTAACCACTATGCCATCATGCCGGCCCCATTCACCCTCCAATAAACAACATTCCATTTGCCTTCCTAATCATTTGCCCACATACTAACATTTCGTGATTCATACACCAAGACACCCAAATCCCTCTGTATGGCCGAATTCTGTAGTCTCTCTCCATTTAAGTAATAAATTGTTTTTCCATTCTTCCTGTGAAAATGGACAATTCACATTATATGCCATCTGCCAATTCTTTTCCCACTCACTTTGCCGATATATATCCCTTTGCAGACTCTGTCCTCTTCATAACTTACTTTCCTACCTATCTTTGCATCATCATCGAATTTATCAACCAGACATTTGGTCCCATCATCCAAGTCATTGATCTAGATTTGATGCACCATCAGTCGAGCAAAGACTAGTTTGTATGAAGAACAAATAGGCTTTTATTAGCAAAAGACTTGGAGCACACCATGCCGATGAACTGGTCCAGACTGAGGCAAGGGGGTGGAGAGCAGTCGCCTTTATACCTGGACCAGGGGGGGAGGAGTCTCGGGTAGGGCCGGTAGGGATGTGTCCAGGCATGTCACATATACAGGTAATAAGCTAACAGTCGTTTACCACAAGATTGTAACTGGTTGAGGCCTCAGCACTGGTCTATGTGGCACTCCATTAGTTACATCTTACCAACCTGAAAATGACCCATTTATCCTTAATCTCTGCTTCCTGTTAGCTAACCAATCCTATAAGCATGCTAATACATTACGTCCTACCCTATGAGCTCTTACCTTTGATGCAGCACATTATCAAATGCCTTTTGAAAACCCGAGTACACCACATCTACAAGTTCTCTGTGGCACTATTATAGAATCATCAAATCACCAGCACAAGAGGAGGCCATTCTACCCATTGTGTCTGTGGTGGCTCTTTTAAAGAGCTCCCCTATTAGATTCACTCTTCAGAGTTGTTCCCCATACCCTTGATTTCTTTCTACATAGTCTTGAAAACTCTCTCTATTTAATTTGTATCCTTCACAAAATAACATGATTCCAATCTGTTGATTGCAGGGCATCAGCAGCCTGTTCAGTTCCCTGAAGGTTGTGCGTCTTCTAAGACTTGGCCGCGTCGCCAGGAAGCTGGACCATTACCTTGAATATGGTGCCGCCGTGCTGGTACTCCTGGTGTGTGTTTTTGGTTTAGTGGCTCACTGGCTTGCCTGCATATGGTACAGTATCGGGGACTACGAGGTCATCGATGAAGTTACCAACAGAATAAAAACAGACAGCTGGCTCTATCAGCTGGGACAAAGCATTGGAACACCCTACCACTTTAATGCCAGCGGCACTGGACAGTGGGAAGGGGGACCCACAAAGGATTCACTGTACATATCTTCCCTTTACTTTACCATGACCAGCCTTACCACAATAGGATTTGGCAACATTGCTCCTACCACAGATGGGGAGAAGATATTCTCTGTCGCAATGATGATGGTTGGCTGTAAGTACATGCATTTTCTCAGCTAACAATGTAAAAGGGTTACCGATTGTTTTTTGTTTAAGATTATTGTACCTATTCTGAGATTATGTGCACCATTGGCCCTGTTGGGAGGGAGCATATTTAGCAACCTGCGGCTCAGGGGGCCACATGTGGCCCATCAGGGTTCTGAGTGCGGCCCACAGGATATGTTGACTGTTGCCCACGTGCAGAGTTGCCACACTCCCCTGGTTGCCACCTGCATAGCTTTTTTCCTACCGGTATGACTGAAGTGATATACACATAAATCAAGGGCACATGAAGTGAGGTGTGTG
The DNA here is from genome assembly GCF_964213995.1 of Mustelus asterias. NCBI lineage: Eukaryota > Metazoa > Chordata > Chondrichthyes > Carcharhiniformes > Triakidae > Mustelus > Mustelus asterias. Next base: position 67,776,132 of record NC_135818.1, on the reverse strand, counting down.
TGCTGATCACACACATCATTGACTGTAAGAGCTGTGCACTCCCTCTGCATCCAGTCAAATGATTTATTTTGTTTTTACCACTTGAAGTTAATGACAGCTCTATTAATATATGAATGATTAAGCATTTTCTATAGCTTGTTACAAAATATTTGGGATGTGTTAAATGTATTCAACCTTATTCAAGGGTCATAGTTAGCGAATAAGCCCAATTTCAATCTTGTGTTCCATAGAGATGGCCCACTCACTAATGTAGATCGCCCATTACAACCATAACCCTTGACTTCCTTTTCGATCAGAAATTGAACTAACTCAATATTGCAGCCTCCACTACCCTCTGTGGAAGAGAATTCCACAGACTAATGGGGGAATAAAATTCTCCCTATCTCAGTTTTAAATGGGAGGCCATTAATTTTTATAATAGTGTCCCCGAGTTCTGGACTCCCCCATAAGAGAAACATCCTCTCAGCATGCACCTGTCAAGTCCCCTCAGGATGTTATATGTTTCAATAAGATCACTTCTCATCCTTCTAAACTTCAGTGAATCTCGGCCCAACCTGTCCAACCTTTCCTCATACGGTTAGCCCTTCATCCCAGGAATCAGTTGAGTAAACTCTGAATTGCTTCTAATGTAATTATATCCTTTCTTAAGTAAGGATGTACACTCTATTCCAGATGCAGTCTTGCTATGGTCCTGTACAGTTGTAGCAACACTTCCCTATTTTTATATTAGATTTCTCTTGCAATAAAGGCCAACATTCCATTTGCCTTCCTAATCAATTGCTGTACTGCAACGTTTTGTGTTTCAAGGGGCAACCTGTGGCCATTTACAATTCGCGGGGCATCACTTTCTCACCACAAATTGTCAGCTGATTTTCTCACGGATATGTATGTGTGTCATTCACTTGGCATTATTTTTTCAGTAAATTTTGAGTCATTATTAAAGTCGGTATGCAGGTGCAGCACATAATAAAAATGGCAAATGGGATGTTGGTATTTATTGCAAAAGGACTGGAGTATAAAAGTAGAGAAGTGTTGTTGTAATTGTATAGGGTGTTGGTGAGACCACATCTGGAATATTGCGTCCAGTTTTGGTCTCCTCCTTTGAGGAAGGATACGATGGCATTGGAGGCAGTTCAGAGGAAGTTCACCAGATTGATTCTGGGGAGGAAAGGGGTTGACGTATGAGGAGAAATTAAACAGTTTGGACCTGTGCTCGCTGGAGTTTAGAAAGATGAGAGGGGATTTGATCGAGGGACATAAAATTCTTAAAGGGATTGATAAACTAAATGTGGACCAAATGTTTCCTTTTATGGGGCAATCTAGAACAAGAGGTCACAGGTATAGGTTAAGAGGCAGTAGATTTAAAACTGAGATGAGGAGGGACTACCTCTCGCAGAGGGTGGTGAACTTGTGGAACTCGCTGCCCTATAACGTGTCTGAATCGTTGAATGGCATCAAGAAGGAGATAGATATATTTCTAATTAAAAAAAGGGATAAGGGGATATGGGGAACAGGTGGGGAGGTGGATTTAAGACTAGGGAGAGATCAGTCATGATCTGATTGAATGGTGGAGCAAGCTCGAAGGACTGAATTTGCCTACTTCTGCTCCTAATTCCTATGGCTCCTATGTACACACAATGTTATCAAAATGCTGTTAAAAAATTATCTATGTGACAACACCTTATCTCACCCAGCAATTCTTAAAACAAAACTATTTTGGTAAAATATATTAAAACATTTATTGTGATGATTAGCAGCAATTATTATTAAATTATTGGTTCCATTGAACATATGCATGTGGCTTGTCACTACTGACTTCAGAAGCAAAGCATATGAAAGCTGGTTTGCTAATTCTTATACGGCTGTTACCATAGTGATTCTGCACTCGGTAATAAGTGTTTAAAAGCTACTTTGGAAAGGCGGGTTTATAGGATTGCATATTTTAAAAATTATACTTATTAAGTCATTATCGTACCTAGGGGTACAACATCATCCATAATGAAGTATTGGAAGGTAATGTCAGGAGTTCGACTGGGTTGGTAAAAACTTTGAGCGGGATTTTCCAGCCATAGCGTGTCCCGCCCGCTACGATTCCCGTGACGGGCGGGACGGGAAAATTCCACCCCTTGTCTAGTGGAAACACGAGGTTGAAGCAAATGGAGTTAAAGATTTCATGGTGATGTGTGATCTTTTTTGGCTGACTCTAAATTGCATTTTAAATCAAATCTAACTTGATCTCTGAGGCCTCTTTCACAAATGGACTTATCTCAATGGCGCCATCAGCACATTATACTGTTGAAGCAGTAGTCATTATTCACCACCCATGTTATGTCTGTGGACAAATTCAGCCAACTACTGAGTGCGGAGGATATCTTTGTAAACGCAGCAGAACCCATCTCCAGCATTAATTAGGTCAGTGTGGGCAATGCTGTGAAATAGCAGCCTGGAGTGGGTTGTCGGTACAGCCCTCTTGGTTGCATTGGCTGTGTTTCAGCTTATGTTATCAGAGTCTATGCTCCTTGTCATCCAGAAAAGTAGAGAATACACCAGCATCGTAGAACTTAAACTTGTTGTTCACAGATGCTGAATTAACCATTCAAGTATGGTGACACAGTGGTTAGCACTGCTGCGTCAGAGCGTCATGGGATCCAAGTTCAATTCCCGGCTTGGGTTATTGTCCGTGTGGAGTTTGCACATTCTCCCCGTGTCTGCGTGGGTTTCCTCCGGGTGCTCCGGTTTCCTCCCACACTCCAAATATGTGCAAGTTAGGTTGATTGCCCATGCTAAATTTCCCATTAGTGTCAGGGGGACTAGCTAGGGTAAATGATTGGAGTTATGGGGATAGGGCCTGGGTGGGATTGTGGTCAGTGCAGACTTGATGGGGCGAATGGCCTCCTTCTGCACTGTATGATTCTATGAATAAATGACTTTCTATGAAGCAGCTGCTGCCTGTGTGCCTTTTGTGAAAATTGAGAGATTAATAACACAATTTTCCAGATGAAGTGCCTAATCACAAAATATATAATTTGACGTGTCATTATTTTTGATTTATTTCATGGTTTTGATATAAAAACATAAGGGATAGGGATGTGAAAAGGCCATTTAGTGTGTCCTACTCAAGCTATCATTGAAGCACTGATTCTGCACCTTATCTGGCTAGCTACATCTTCTCTATCTGTACTCGAGGGTGGCATGGTGGCACAGTCGTTAGCACTGCTGCCTCACAATGCCAGGGACCCGGGTTTGATCCCCGGCGTGGGTCACTGTCAGTGCAGAATCTGCAAATTCTCCCAGTGTCTGCGTGGGTTTCCTCCAGGTGCTCCGGTTTCCTCCCACAGTCCGAAAGATGTGCTCGTTAGGTGTATTGGCCATGCTAAATTCTCCCTCAGTGTACCCGAACAGGCACCAGAGCGTGGCGACTAGAGGATTTTCACAGTAACTTAATTGCAGTATTAATGTAAGTCAACTTGTGACTAATAAATAAACTTTATCTCATAATATATCCTATATATGATAATATGATTTTTTTTGTTTCCGCATTATTTCCATTGCTATTATTGACCTGGTAAAACCCTGGTACTAAGTGAACCCTGTGGATTTTGATGTAAGTTTCAATCAAGTGGAATACTCTTTCAATTTGTCAGATTACCGGTTTTTGATTGATAGAATAACATGTCCTTATATGGGATGGGAGGTGATGGCCTCGTGATATTATCGCTACACTATTAATCGGGAAACTCAGTTAAGGTTCTGGGGACGCAGGTTCAAATTCCACAATGGCAGATATGGCAGGTGGAATTTGAATTCAATAAAAAAATCTGGAATTAAGAATCTACTGATGACCATGAAACCATTGTCGATTGTCGGAAAAATCCATCTGGTTCCCTAATGTCCTTTAGGGAAGGAAATCTGCCACCCTTACCTGGTCTGGCCTACATGTGACTCCAGAGCCATAATGTGGTTGACTCTCAACTGTCCTTTGAACAAAGCCAACTAGGGATAGGTAATAAATGCTGGCCAGCCAGCGACGCCCAAGTCCCACGAATGAATAAAAAAACCCAGAAATATTGGAATTCTACGCCCACAAAAAAAACTTCTGTTTTTGAGCAGTTTTTAAAAAATTATTCATTCAGAGGATGTGAGCAGTGCTGGTAAGGACAATGTTTGTTATCCACCTGCAATTGCCCTTGCAAAGGTGATGATAAGCCACCTTCTTGAATCTTTGCAGGTGTGGGGTGTTGGTACACCCACAGCACTGTTAGGTTGGGAGTTTCATGATTTTGATGCCAGCGATAAAGCTCCATGTCAGGAAGGTCTTTGCATTGGAGGGAAACTTTCTGGTAGAGGTGTTCCCATGTGCCAATGGTCCTTGTTCTTACAGGTGGAAGGTTTGTGTTTGGAAGGTACTGTCTTATAGCTGGGACACACTGCTGCCACTGTGCGCTGTTGGTGGAAGGAATGAATGTTTGGCATGGTGTATGTGGTGTCAATCAAGTAGATTGTCCAGGATGGTGCCAAGGTTCTTAAGTGTTGTTGAAACTGAACTCATCTAGGCAAGTGGAGAATATTCCATCACACTTAGATCTTGTTGATGGTGTAAAAGGTTTTGGAGAGTCAAGGGATGAGTTACTTGTCACATAAGACACAGAATCTGACCTAATTTTGGAGCTACAGTATTTATTTTAAGTTTTTGGTTAATGACCACCAAGATTTTGATAGTGAGGGTTTCAGTGATGTTAATGCTAGTGAATGTCAACGGAGATGGTTAGATTTTCTCTCATTGGAAATTGTCATTGCGTGGCACTTGTGTGACATGATGTGAAGATGCCGGCATTGGACTGGGGTAAACACAGTAAGAAGTCTGCGCTGAACTGACTACTTCTTACTTGTGTGACACACATGTTATGTGCCACTTATCAGCCCAGCACTGTAACTATACTGAAACAGTTTGACTGGAGGTTTAGTTCTGTCAAATCTTCAGGATGTTTTCAGGGCCCATAGCTTTTGCCATATTCAGTGCATTTAGCCATTAGTGGGGAGATGGTGGCATAGTGTAATGTTATTGAACCAGTAATCCAAAGACCCCAAAGCTAATGCTCTGGGAGCAGACGTTCAAATCCCACTATGGCAGCTAGTGGAACATAAATTCAACTAAATCTGGAATGTAAGGCTATTCTCAGTAATAGTGACCATGAAATTAAAATCAACTGTTGTAAAAGCCCAATTGGTTGATAATGTCCTTTAGGGAAGGAAATCTGCCATTCTTACCTGGTCTGGCCTACATGTGATTCGAGATCCACAGAAATGTTGTTGACTTTTAACTGTCCACTAAAATGGCCTAGCAAGCCACTCAGTTCAGGGCCCACACGTTGCCACACTACCAGAAGAACGTGAATGCTTTGGAGAGGGTGTAAAGAAGGTTTACTAGGATGTTGTTTGGTCTGGAGAGTTTAGGTAAGAGGAGCGATTGGAAGAACTCAGATTGTTTTCACTGGAAAGACGGAGTCTGAGGGGTGACCTGATAGAAGTCTACAAGACCTGATAGAAGCCTCATGGCAGGCTGGTGCTGGTGCAAAAGGTTAAATCTCATGGGATAAAAGGTGAGCTTGCTAGATGGGTGGAGAACTGGCTTAGCCATAGAAGACAGAGGGTAACAGTGGAGGGGTCTTTTTCCGGTTGGAGGTCTGTGACTAGCGGTGTTCCGCAGGGCTCTGTACTGGGACCTCTGCTGTTTGTGATATATATAAATGATTTGGAGGAAGATGGAGCTGGTGTGATCAGTAAGTTTGCGGATGACTCAAAGATTGCTGGAGTTGCGGATAGTGATGAACATTGTCAGAGAATACAGCAGGATATAGATAGGCTGGAACATTGGGCGGAGAAATGGCAGATGGAATTTAATCCAGATAAATGCGAAGTGATGTATTTCGGTAGATCTAATGTAAGGGGGAACTATACAATAAATGGCAGAACCATCAGGAGTATAGACACACAGAGGGACCTGGGTGTACAAGTCCACAGATCCTTAAAGGTGGCAGCACAGGTGGAGAGGGTGGTCAAGAAGGCATATGGCATGCTTGCCTTTATTGGATGGGGCATAGAATATAAAAGTTGGCATATGATGTTGCAGCAGTATAGAATGTTGGTTAGGCCACATTTGGAATACTGCATCCAGTTCTCGTCGCCACACTACCAGAAGGACGTGGAGGCTTTGGAGAGAGTACAGAAAAGGTTTACCAGGATGTTGCCTGGTATGGAGGGTCTTAGCTATGAGGAGAGATTGGGTGAACTGGGGTTGTTCTCCCTGGAAAGACGGAGGATGAGGGGCGACCTAATAGAGGTATATAAAATTATGAAGGGCATAGATAGGGTGAACAGTGGGAAGCTTTTTCCCAGGTCAGAGGTGAGGAACACAAGGGGTCACGGGTTCAAGGTGAGGGGGGCAAGGTTCAACACAGATGTCAGGGGGACGTATTTTACACAGAGGGTGGTGGGGGCCTGGAATGCACTGCCAAGCAAGGTGATTGAGGTGGACAGGCTGGGATCATTTAAGACTTATCTAGATAGCCACATGAACAGACTGGGAATAGAGGGATACAAACGAATGGTCTGGTTGGGCACATGAGCGGCGCAGGCTTGTAGGGCCGAAGGGCTTGTTCCTGTGCTGTATTGTTCTTTGTTTGTTCTTTAGATAGGGTGGATAATCAGAGGCTTTTTCCCAGGATGAAAGGGTCGACTACAAGAGGGCACAGGTTTAAGGTGAGAAAGAGTAAGTTTAGGGGAGATGTTTGGGGAAAGTTTTTCAGAGTAAGAAGTTTAACAACACCAGGTTATAAAGTCCAACAGGTTTATTTGGATATTTTGTATTTTATTACAGAGACACAAACTCTGTATGCCCTGTTTGTGAGCATTTCTCCACTCCACCTGACAAAGGGGCAGCGCTCCGAAAGCTAGTGGCATTTGCTACCAAATAAACCTGTTGGATTTTAACCTGGTGTTGTTAAACTTCTTACTGTGTTTACCCCAGTCCAACGCCGGCATCTCCACATCATGAAAGTTTTTCACACAGAGGGTGGTGGGTGCCTGGAACGCACTGCCACTCATTTTGATGGGCAGAAGGATTCTGGTGGGTTGAAAGGATTATGCTGGTACATCACCTGCAGTTATACACCAACTTACATCGCAGTATTTTGTAGAACAGGTCACTATTGCTGCGGTTATCGTACTTGACCCAAACAAAAACAACTTATGGTTACAGATTGACTTTGATACAATATTGTGTTCCAATTAAGTGTGACGATACTGTGCCTTTAAGAGATATATTTATAATGTTACTTGTGCAGGATCTGTTTTAGCAGACACGTTAGCAATGTTCAAGGTGTATCTTGATAGACACATGAATGGGGGAGAATAGAGGGATAGAAACCATGTATCGGCGCAGCTTGGTGAGTTGAAGGGTCTGTTCCTGTGCTGTACTGTTCCTTGTTCTTTAACAATCCTACATTTTTTCACTTTCACGACTCTATTCCTTCCTCCATTGGGAACAAAATCTGGCACATTGTCTTGTTTGAAATGCAGCACCAATTCAGTACTCCAACAACACTGTAAGGAAGTCTCAGCATAGATTAATCAATCAATTTCCTGAAATAGAGCTTGAACCCAAAACTTTCTGACCTAAAGGTGAGAGTGTTACCACTGGACAAAAATGGCACAACAACTCCTCCCCACACCCTGCTAATATCTCCTGAATAGGTGACATTCAAGGCATTTTGGAATTGCAGAGCTAATATAGTAGCTCTTTCGGCACCAATCAAGTAAACAAACTCAAATTAACTTAGGGACAAAGTAAAAGGGGCGGCTCCCCAAAAGGAAGGGGGGAACAGCCCGAACCAAAATCAAAGTCGAAAGGAAACTTAAAACGTCAAACCAAAAGGTGATTATCGGGGTCGATAATACACCCCAGCCCCTGCGGCGCCCAGCGGTCGCGGAAGGCGTCAACCGCGCCCGTGGACACCGCATGCTCCCTCTCCAGAGACACCTGGCCGCGAATGTAGCCGCGGTAGAGGGGCAGACAGTCGGGATGGACGGTCCCGTCGATCGGCTAATATAGTATGTGCTTGATAAAATAATTATCTACTGAGATGCCTCTCTACAGCTTATGCTCCAGCTTATTTGTTATGATTCAATGATACTGATTTCTAGGTCTCCTCTGTGAATGCCATGAGTGGGATTAAACGAATTAAGTGACCATGGTAAATTCTTGTGAAGAAGGTAAAATGCTTTTGGAAGTAACTATATTAAAGAAATGGTTTGCCTTTGGCCGAATCGTTCACAGAGGAACAGTTAATGCAGCAATCTGTCAGGCAAACCATATATGTTTTATAGCAATTGAACTCTCCCATTACAACAATTACTCCACTTCAAAAGTTAATTGGCTGTAAAGCACGTTAGCTGTTGTCAGGTTGTGGAAGCCATGATATAAATATGTCATTCTCTTCAAGTCAAGTCTTCTATTTGCCTTCTAGAATGCTTATGGAGGAGAGAGAGAAACAGAAATAAAGGGAAAAGCTGCATTAGAACCACTCATTTTGATGGGCAAAAGGATTCTGGTGGGTTGAAAGGATTATGCTGGTACATCACCTGCAGTTATACACCAACTTACATCGCAGTATTTTGTAGAACAGGTCACTATTGCTGCGGTTATAGTACTTGACCCAAACAAAAACAACTTATGGTTACAGATTGACTTTGATACAATATTGTGTTCCAATTAAGTGTGACGATACTGTGCCTTTAAGAGATATATTTGTAATGTTACTTGTGCAGGATCTGTTTTAGCAGTATTTTTTATTACCAATGCCATTTTGTCTATATCCAGCAGTTCTCTGTTGTTACTGCAGGAGCATAATTACTCCTAATTGCTGGAATGTTTGTTTTAATTTGGACTAATGCTGTCCTGTTGTTTTTAGTGGTTCCCCTGGGGTTTTCCAAAGTAGGACTTGATTAGGTTGATTGACAGGTAAGGTCATATGGCTGGGTGGAGCGAGGCTTACAAAGAAGAATCAAGTCAGATGCTGTTTTGAGTTGGTAGAGAGCAATGCCTCTCTTTTTCTCTCTCTGAAGTTGGAGACTGGAATCTGCCAGGAAATAAGTCTCTTTCTCTGAGAAGTTGCTGGTTATAAGCTGCAGAGAGAGATAGCCCTTTCTGTCCCCGAAGTCTGGAGATTGCGAACTGCCAGAGACTAGGGGCAGATCTTTCCTGTCCTGCCTGCCATGGGAATCATAACAGGACAGGACCATGCAAAGGTTTGTTGACCTTGGATGGGATTTTTCTGGTCTTGGGGTGAGCACGGCCAGAAAATCCCACCTTAGGTATACTTCTGAGGTTCTTCTGTTTGAGGATATATTCTTCTCTGCAAACTGCTGTCTGGATCTTTGTCTAGAGGTGTTTAATCTAGGACCCACGTAAGCATCTTTGCTTTCTGTGCTAACTGGTTCTAAAGAGGGGATTTATTTATATGGGGGATACTGCTAAATTGGAACAATAGAGATAGCTAGTTGTTAAGAATTATACTTTGTCATGTTTGAATATTTTGATTGATAAATGTTATGTTCATTATTTTTGTTATATTCTAACTGTGTTCTTAAATAAAGGTTGTCTTGATGAAAGCTTCCTAGTGGGTCAATTGCATAGCATCTGGAGCAAAACATTTTATATTCAACCTATGCCAAAATCAAAAGGAAAAGTTGGGGTTTAGGCTAACTGCATAATATATCTTGAAGTTTCTAACATGGGTCAGAGAAGAGAATGTCATTGCCCCAAACTTGCCTTCTAATTTTTCTATCAACGCTCTCTTTCTATTGGCTGCTTACCAATTTCAAAATCTGAATTATGAAATTTCTTCGTCGATTTCTTGCTCGAGACTGCAGCAATAATTCCAAATAGGGTGGAAGGCTGAATTATCAGCGTGTTAAAAATATGTATTGAACGAAGGTGTTCCAATCTGAACTGCTAGGAGCATGACGATGTTGACGAAACCTAACACATTCACATCGATGAAAGATTCTAATGCCGGGAGATTCGAAGGAAGATGGAGATGGACACCATGCGGAACTTCTATCTTTCAAAGGGTGTGAGACAAGTTATAGGATGAATAACATAAATGAATCGAGAGGCAACAAGTTATATTCCTGGATAGGAAAGAGAATGAGGGATATGGCAATAAATGAGGTTGAGAGTGATTAAAAACAGATGCTGGTTGATCTAAAATCATTTTCCAACTAACAAAGTATCTTTACTTGAATGGATATAAGTTGAGCTCACAAGTCTCCTCTCGCAACAACAACCTGCATTTACATAGCACCTTTAACATAATAAAATATCCCAATACATTCACAGGAGTGTTTTGAAGCAGAATAATCTAGAGTGTTAATTCCCAAGATTGACGCTTTTCCCAGAAACTTCTCTAAATGCACAACGATCTTTGATCTTCCGTCCTTTGTAACCAACAAACTAAACATTGCAAACAAATAAACTTCATGCTGAAATTAGAAAACGGGCAAAAATTTAGCAATTAATGTCTAGGTACAAACAATGTTTTAACATTTGCACGTATATTTTTAGACAGGAGGTTAATTGTATAGTTTTGACACAAATGTTGCAGTGATGTGCCTCACCAACATGACATTTACAGCAAGGTACATTTGTATAGTAATTCAGTTTGTCGTGTGGCTAAATGTCAAAGTGTGAGAAGATCAGTTTTCAGACTATAAGAATTTCTAGGTTGTTCATTTTTATCTGAAGCTGCAGCTGAACCTAGTCATTAGTGTTTTAAAATGGATTCTGTGCCTGCTATTGTACTTATTAAGAATTCTTTTGTCTAGATGTGAAGGTCTGGATGCCATTTGGTCTCTACCTGCCTGTCTGAAGCAGACATTCATAATCAGAGAGGATGTTCCACCTTTACATTCTGACTTTGCCACGCTCCCATATCAAGTCAAAATTGATGTGATGAATTCTTCAGCCGCATATGGTCTTTCTTGATCAGCCTTTGTGTGTCGTCTAATAAGTATAATAAGATGTGAAACCCACATAAATAATAGGATTGATTAATATTGAACACCGAGCTGTTGCTTATCTGTACTGCACCAGACCATTGCATTTACCATCACTTCTGGATCTCTGAAAAGCTAAATGTTCTCGCAACCTCACTCTAGTCTATTTGCAAATGATCACGCCTTTAACTACATACGCAGGTGTCCAACAAGATTCATTCATTGCAACAGTTCTGCTTTGTGGTGGAAATGTGCGAATTGCTTGAATCAGCTATCCGCAAAGTAACATGAATATCGGCTTGACTCGATGGCATTTTTCCCCCTGCGTCAGAAAGTTAGGGTGTTGAAGCTCTACTTCAGACTTGAACATATAGCCTAGGACCACACTTCAATGAAGTGCTGTTTTCAGAGGAGATATTAAACCAAAACCCACATTTGCCTTTTCAGTAGGATGTACTATTAAAGTGAAATGAATGGTGTTCTTCCAATACACCTGCCAACATTCTTCTCTGAACCAACAGCAGTAAAAAAAAAGCAATTAACCAGTTACCTCACTCGCAGTGCTCAAACTGTCTGCTAATTTTGCCTATATAATAGCAATAACTACAATTGTTTGACTGGATGTGAAGCTCTATTGGGCACCCTGTGGATGTGGTAAAGCAGTATATGAATCTAAGTTGCTTCTGCCTTGTAATCCGAATGACAATTCTGTGCTTAGAAGCAGCTCAGGCACAGAATAATTATGACAAGCTTTCACCTTTGTTTTCCTTTATCTAGTTCACAGGGTCACGGTGCATATCTGTGTGAAGTCATCTGCCGAGAGCTTCCAGCTTCTATCCCCCCCACCCCAGCCCAGAAATGTATTTAGAGCAAGTGTTCAGTTCTGCGTTCCTGACACACAAACACCAGATATGCATTCATCAGATTATGTCCACTGCCCGTCCTCATCTGTTCAGTCCTTCTGCACCAAGCTTTGCAGTTCAGTCATAGCTCCCAGGTGAAGCTAAGCTTGGAAAAGTATTTCTCCTGTGTAGAATCATAGAATCCTACAGTGCAGAAGGGGGCCATTCGGCCCATCGAGTCTGCACAATCCCACCCAGGTCCTATCTCCATAACCCCATGCATTTACCCTAGCTAGTCCTCTTGACACGAAGGGACAATTTAGCATGGCCAATCCACTGAACCTGCACATCTTTGGACTCCTGTCTAGAATGGTTCCAGTAAGAAGTGTCACAACACCAGGTTAAAGTCCAACAGGTTTATTTGGTAGCAAACGCCACTAGCTTTCGGAGCGCTGCTCCTTCGTCAGGTGAGTGGGAGTTCTGTTCATAAACAGGGCACATAAAGATACAAACTCAATTTACAGAATAATGATTGGAATGCGAGTCTTTACAGCTAATCAAGTCTTAAAGGTACAGACAATGTGAGTGGAGAGAGCGTTAAGCACAGGTTAAAGAGATGTGTATTGTCTCCAGACAGGACAGTTAGTGAGATTTTGCAAGTCCAGGCAAGTCGTAAGGGTTACAGATAGTGTGACATGAACCCAAGATCCTGGTTGAGGCCGTCCTCATGTGTGCGGAACTTGGCTATCAGTCTCTGCTCAGCGACTCTGCGTTGTCGTGTGTCGTGAAGGCTGCCTTGGAGAACGCTTACCCGAAGATCAGAGGCCGAATGCCTGTGACCGCTGAAGTGTTCCCCAACAGGAAGAGAACAGTCGTGCCTGATGATTGTCGAGCGGTGTTCATTCATCCGTTGTCGTAGCGTCTGCATGGTTTCCCCAATGTACCATGCCTCGGGACATCCTTTCCTCCAGCGTATCAGGTAGACAACATAGAATAGTTCCATCAGACAAGATAGGCTCATCTGACTGAGTACCTGAAATTAGGATAGGAGAGACCTATTAAACTCATTGGCTTATTTGGTTGTTGTTTTTAAATCCCAAATTACCTGATGTTAGCAGATGGTATTATATTAACACATTCTGCTTCACCTGTCCCTTGAAGCAATCTGTTCTTTTATAGTACCATTCTGACCATTAACACCAGTGCTAATCATGCCCATTAGTGGCACTCACAATATGGAGTCAGTGGACTCAATCTACTCTCTAGGATATGAGCACATAATATCTGGTGGATTTATAGAGATGTTTTCCTTTTTAATCAGCCATCAAAATTGCCTTCCTGTCCTAGTATTACAGCTGTAATGACCTCAATAAGGCCCATGACAAGTATCTCCAGGACTATGAGCTCCCAGTTTGAGGTAGTGATTGGCTTCCCTGCGCCAAAAAGATTTGTAATGATTGCCTGCCCAATCAGGGAGTCTCACCTGTTATGTTGAGGAGTAAACACAGTAAGGAGTCTCACAACACCAGGTTAAAGTCCAACAGGTTTATTTGGTAGCAAACGCCACTCGCTTTCGGAGTGCTGCTCCTTCGTCAGGTGAGTGGGAGTTTAGGTTTGCGCCAGATTTCTCACCTCTCGCGATCTTACCAGCACCGGATATCTGGCGAGATCAGCCTTGTGGCTAAAAAGGGTGCGAGGCTGATTTAAATATAATTAGTGAGCTTGAGATGTTATAGTCCCGCTGTCGTCACTTGCCTCTGCAGCTTCGCCGGTGAAGGTTCTGTCCGGTGAGGATCATGTATGGTCCCCTCAACGATGGCCTCGTTGGTAGGATGGGAGACCACTGAGGCCCCTCGGGAGGTCGGGGGCAGGGGGGGTGTCCAATGGGCAGTGCCAGCCTGGCATGGTGGCACTGCCCACCAGGCTCTGGGCAGGACCTGAGAGGGGCGGGGTCGATGAGGGGGGAGGTGCTGAGGGGGGAGGGCCTGACGGAGCAGTCATGTTGCACACTCTGCAATTGCGATCGTGGAGGGCTTACACAGCATGCTCTGCAACGCGCGATCAGCCAGTCCATGCATGGAAGGGGGGGGCGGGGCGGGTGGTGGGGGGGAACTCGGTTATGGAGACACATGGTAGCAGGGGAGAGCGTGTAGGGATGGGGGATCAGATGGCCTGTAGATGGTTGGGGGCGATTGGTCCAGGCAGGTGGGGCAGGGTGTCAGTCATGGAGGCCCGTGGTAGCTGGAGGAGGTGTGTGGGCAATCAGGTTCAGAGGCCCAAGGTAGTTGTAAGGGGCAGTGAATGACATGTGCATGCGCAATGGTGGCATCTGCTGACTTTCGGTGAGCTTAGGCTCCACCCCTCCCCCTGCTGGCGGAAAACAGATTTTGTATGATTTTCTTTCACTTGAGTGAGGTAAGATTCCATTTTTAACTCGCCCAAAGAAACAGCACGATATTCTCGCTTTTTCACGCTTGTTTGGCACTTGGGTTTTTTTTCGAAAGATCGTCCCACCAGTGTTCAGGTAGACAGTCTTCCCAACAATACCACCAATAACAGATTAACTGGTCATTATTTTCTTCACTGTTTGTAGGATATTGTTATACACAGAGATGGCTCCCACAAACATTTATCTGCATAATAGATTTTCACTTCCAAAGGAACCCACTGGGTGTGAGGTGTTTTGGGACATTGTCAGGTGCTGTAAACATACAACTTTTCACAGTGCATTTCCTCCTGTTCCAGCTGAAATATGTCCCCTGGTTTTTTTTCTGCAGTTAAAGCAATAACAGATGAAATGAAACATTCTGACAATCATGAATCTTACTAATAATAGAGCCCCCTTAAATCAATCACCAGATTTGAAAATTTAAATTTCCAACTTTATATAGTGTCTGCCATTGAGTTTACACTATATTCAAATAATGAAGCTAATATAGACAACATTCCTTACATACAATGGGCACGATCTTACCAGCCGTTCACGCCCCACTGTCGCTGTGAGTGAGGACGGAGAATTTGGCGCTCAACCAAGTCTCCCTTCACTGCAGTGGGATCAGAAAATCCCACCACGTGAATGGCGGAAGATTCCGCCCAATCTCTTCCAATACAGAAATATCTGCTGTTGGTTCTTGAAGGGCACGGCGGCACAGTGGTCAGCACTGCTGCCTCACAGCATCAGAGGCCTGGGTTCGATTCCTGGTTTGGGTCACTCTCTGTGTGGAGTCTGCACGTTCTCCTCGTGTCTGCGTGGGTCTCCTTCGGGTGCTCCAGTTTCCTCCCACAGTCCAGAAGACGTGCTGGTTCAGTGCATTGGCCATGCTGAATTCTTCCTTAGTGTATCTGAACAGGTGCCGGAATGTGGCAACTCGGGGATTTTCACAGTAACTTCATTGCAGTGTTAATGTAAGCCTACTTGTGACACTAATAAATAAACTATTAAAAAACTTACCTATAATATTATTTTCAGAAGTGGAATGCCTGTACGGTCTATCCTTGTCCCGCTCCCCTCAGCAACATCATCCAAAATCACAGCATTCAATTTTCACACAGACCGATGACAGCCATTTCTCCCTCACCACCACTTCTCTCAACTCCTCCACTATCTCAGCCAATAGTTTATTCAACATTCAGCCCTGGAATGAGCAGAAATTAAATATGGGGGAAGATTCGATTGTGCCTTTGAAAAGGGAATTGGATAGGCACCCAAAAGGAAAAGAACAGTTGGCAGGGCTGCGGGGAAAGGACAGGGGAGTGGGACTAGCTAGATTACTTTTGCAGAGAGCTAGTATGGACTCAATAGGCTAAATGGCCTCCTTCTGTGCTATGATGCCATAAACATTGAACGTACCTTCTTGCATTTGTATTCTATTCTTCTATTAATAAAGCCAAGGAACCTACAAGCATTTTTAAATGGCTCTTTTAATCTGCCCTGCTACCTCAAAGCTTCAAGTACATAAACCGTCCCCCAGTCCCTCTGTTCTTGCACTTCCTTTAAAATTGCACCTTAGTTCACATTGTTCGTCCTCTTTCTTCCAACCAAAATATGTCACTTCACCTTTCTCTGTGTTAAATTTCATGAGCTGGATTTTCCTGCCGCGCTCGCCCCAAGACCGGAAAATCCTGCCCGAGGTCAACGGACCTTTGCATAGTTTGTGTCCCGCCCGCTACGATTCCCGTGGTGGGCGAGGTGAGAAAATTCTACCCCATGTGTCACCTGTCTTCTCTTTCACCAGTCTGACTGCGTCTCCCTGAAGTCATTATAAAGTAGTGCCTCATTATAAAGTAGTGTGGAGTATGGATTGGATGTAATAAGGTGTGCAATTTTGTGCTTCAGCCTCCTTGCTGGTTTGCCCCCACAATCACAACCCCAAGCCATTTCAAATGAGTGCGACTAGGAGTCGGTCAGATCAGATAGTCAATTCAGGATAATTAGAGATAATTACCTTAATAAGCTCCGTTCCTTCATTGAGTGGGATTTGCACTCGGCAACACACTCAGCCCATGCCAGCCTGAACACTGACCAGGCTAATGTGGGCTCTGGGTCTGGCTGGGGGCAATGAATCACATGAGGTATTTCCCCCCCCCCTCCCCCCCAATCCATAAAGACTATCAGGTCAAAGCTGTGGCCGCTGACCACCCCATTGTGGGGATTGTCCCTCCACCCTCATGTTTGGGTAACTGTGGCCATCTTATATTTTTTTTAAAAAGGTACCCTCTCCTTCTCCATGACAAATTTGCAACTCATTCCTTGGCCATTAAGATTGCCATGTGTCAGTGCTCGAGGGCTTCCTATTGGCTTCCAGCCTCAGGAACCCATCCACCATCCTTCACTGGACAGCCGTCTGCCCCCTGTCATTGGTTGGCTCGGTCATTTAAAAATCTGGATGGACGTGTTTGGAAGATGCCGGACAGAGTCGGGAGCCAGAACTGAACTGACTGCTGAGTTCCAAAGCCAACATTGAAAATTCCAGCTGTTATGGACTACGCTTGCAAACTTTGAATTTATGCCCTGCATACCAAAGCCCAGTGAGTCAAGAAGAGTGAGGCTGAGATTTTCTCTGCTATCGTCCAAGGCTGAGGTCAGGCAAGAAAAGCAACGCTGAAGCTGCCAACGGCAATGGCGGCTTCCTCCGCCATATAGTGCGGCACTTGGGGCGGGATTTTACGGCCTTGCTTGTCCCGAAACCGTAAAATCCCGTCCGAGATCAACAGACCTTCCCGTTGTCCACCCTTAGCCTGCTCCAATCCCGTGGTGAGTGGGGTGGTAAAATTCCGGCTTTGAAGTCACGGTTATTGTGACATAACACTGGCAGGGTGGCCTCTGATGTGTCTGCCCATCAGTCTCTCAAACACTTGATGATCTGCCATTTTCAAAGGCCACCCCAGCGCACAGCAAGCAAACCAATTCATCCAGCTGCGCCCCCTGGCACCAAGCTGGCATGACCCGGGTGCTACCCCCTCCCTCCTGTGCTGTGCACTTACCTGAGCTCCTCCGGGAGAGGTTCACACGCCAGGTGTTCACAATCAGAGACCAGTCCCGCCCGGTCTTGCCTTGTCTGTTGAAGGCTGACGTTGGTGTCTGGACCGTTCACTCAGGCCAGGTGTTCGGCTTCAGGCACTAGTCCACGCCTCCGTGCCTCGCTCTCTCTCTTCCCTTCCCCTCCCAACACATGGATGGAAGTTTTGACACTGGGGAATGATTCCAGAGTAGGGGCCTGATAATTATATGTTAATTTATTATAATGAGGCTCCCGATGTTGAACATAGGGAAAGGTGACGGTGACGGAGGAGGGAATGATCGCTTCCAAGTTTGATGTCATTAAGTGTGGTGAACCACTGTAACTACATGTGTATGCCTGGACATACCCATGCTGCACCTGGCCTGAGACTCCTCCCTTTCCACCAGTGCGAGGTATAAAGGTGATGGTTCCTCCTCCTCGCCTCAGTCTGGGCCAGGTCAGCTACAAGGGAGTGCTCCTGTTCTTTGTGAATAAAAGCCTGTTAATTCACTCACTCGTTGGAGTCCTCGTATCGTGATTGATAGTGCATCATTAAGAAACGCAGCTTTGGCCTTCTCGCGATATTTTCCATTCCTGTCATCGAACCCACCTGATGTGAATGGAGTGGAAAATCCTGGCCAAAGAGTTTCCAATACTAACCCTTGGTAAATTCAACTGTATACTTCCCTCCAGTCTGTCCCTTAGCCATTTTGTATCGATGTTGCCACTGTCCCTTCAATTCCATGGATCATGATTTTTCTAACATTTCTATCATATGGCATTTTTTACTCACCTTGATCAACAATTTAGAACATAGAACATAGAACATTACAGCGCAGTACAGGCCCATCAGCCCTCGATGTTGCGCCGACCAGTGGTACCAATCTAAAGCCCCCCTAATCTACACTATTCCAATATCATCCATATGTTTATCCAATAACCACTTGAACGCTCTCAATGTTGACGAGTCCATCACTGCTGCAGGCAGGGCATTCCAGGCCCTTACTACTCTCTGAGTAAAGAACCTACCTCTAACATCTGTCCTATATCTCTCACACCTCAATTTAAAGCTATGTCTCCTCGTGCTAGCCATCACCATCCGAGGAAAAAGGCTCTCACTATCCACCCTATCTAATCCTCTGATCATCTTGTATGCCTCTATTAAGTCACCTCTTAACCTTCTTCTCTCTAACGAAAACCAACCTCAAGCCCCTCAGCCTTTCCTCATACGATTTTCCCACCATACCAGGCAACATCCTGGTAAATCTCCTCTGCACCCTTTCCAACACTTCCACATCTTTCCTATAATACGGCGACCAGAACTGTACGCAATACTCCAAATGCGGCCGCACCAGAGTTTTGTACAGTTGCAGCATGAATTTACACATCAACTGCATCACCCTTGTCAGATCTTTCCATTATTTCGTGTTTTCTCAGGGTGGAAGGGTTGATTACAAGAGGGCACAGGATTAAGGTGAAAGGTGGTAAGTTCAGGGGAGACGTGCTGGGAAAGTTTTTCACACAGAGGTGGTGCATACCTGGAACGCACTGCCAGTGGTGGAAGCAGGCACTTTAGCAAATTTCAAGGTGTATCTTGATAGACACATGAACGGGAGGCGAACAGAGAGATAGAAACTGCGTATCGGCGCAGGGTTGGTGGGCCAAAGGGCTTGTTCCTGTGCTGTATCGTTCTTTGTTCTCTTTGTTCTTTAAATGTTTAAACTCTTCAAACTAAGTTTAATGGGAATTTATATCAAATAATGAGGGTATTTGAACACAGTTTTCTTTTCTAATAGACGTAGCTGAGTTTGAAATTGAAATTGCTAATTATAAAACCATTACTTTGTAATTGAATATTTAGTTAAGGTTTGATGGGCACCATTGCAGTTGACAGCTAGTTATAAGTAAGATTTGCTGGTCCTTTTCTTTGACGTAAAGATAGCTTTGAACCTTAATAAAACACTGCAGACACGAGACAGACCTTCTGTGCAAACGGTAATCTCTTGTTGGAAGCGATGTTTGGGGTGGCCACCACCGTTGGCTTGAAAGGAGTGTTGTTTCTGGTGTGAAAACAGGTGCGTTACGCCGTTGTACGGGAGGGCGGAGTTTAAACACACAGGCAAAACCCGCTACTCAGTGATTAGGGCGCCATCTTTTAAGCTGGCTTCCTGATCAGAACAAGCATAAACCTCCCCTGCCACCCCACCAGGGAGATCTCAGGGGCCCCTCTCCATGCCCTTGATTGGAGTCGGCACTTCTCTACACCGTTCCCCCCCCCCCACCCCCGTCATAGGCACTTTCTCTCCTCCTCCCCGATCATTGGCACCTTCTTCCCTCTCCCCTTCACAATCATTGGCACCACCTTTCCCCCTCCCCCAAAGTTGGAGACAGCACTAGTACCCCCCCCCCCCCCCCCCCCCCGCCACCCCTCCTCAGGCCCATCACTATTACTGAGAGACGTTGTCCTGTAATCCAACGATTATTGAATTTCATAACTAATTTCTAGAAAAAAAGCTTACTAAGTATTTACTGATCTATTAAAATCGAATACACGAAGAGTTTAGGGTGGCACGGTAGCACAGTGGTTAGCACTGCTGCTTCACAGCTCCAGGGTCCCGGGTTCTATTCCCGGCTCGAGTCACTGTCTGTGTGGAGTTTGCACATTCTCCTCGTGTCTGCGTGGGTTTCCTCCGGGTGCTCCGGTTTCCTCCCACAGTCCAAAGATGTGCGGGTTAGGTTGATTGGCCAGGTTAAAAATTGCCCTTTAGAGTCCTGGGATGCGTAGGTTAGAGGGATTAGCGGGAAAATATGTGGGGTGGGATTGTGGTCGGTGCAGACTCGATGGGCCGAATGGCCTCCTTCTGCACTGTAGGATTTCTATGATGAACAATAGTTTGTGAGAATCTGACCATTTTGGGGTCTAAAACATCCTCAAAATTTTAACTACTTCTTGCTACATTTCAAAAGTTTTGACTTTTGGATAAGCCTATACACGCACGTCTACGGCTGGTGCTCCAAATATATCCTCCACTTTGGTTGCCAGAAAATTAAACTCCATTTCCATGTAAAACGTTCACATTTTCTGCTGGGAACCTTGCTTTGAGCAAGTTAATAGCATCGGTCCAGTCATTCCCTCCTCACTAACATACAACTGTTTTCACTTCTGAACCATAGAACCCCTACAATGCAGAAAGAGGCCGTCCAGCCCATTGAGTATGCACCGACTCTCCTAAAGAGCATTCCCCCGGGCCCTCCCCTCCGCCCTGTTCCCATCACCCCGCACATTTATCCTGTTGTTCAGCTAATCTACACACCCCTAAACACTCGGGGGCAATTTAGCATGACCTAACCTGCACATCTTTAAACTATGGGAAGTCAGACACGGGGAGAATGTGCAAACTCCACACAGACTGTCACCCGAGGCTGGAATCGAACCCGGGTCCCTGGTGTTGTGAGGCAGCCATGCTAACCACTGTGCCACTGTGAAGTGAATTAACAGCCACTTAAAATGCTATATTTCTCCGTATAGACATCCATCTCGGGCTATCATATCACAGCCACAGCCAAGAAAAGCTTGCTTCACACAGTCATGTTTTGACCCAAAGCTGTAGAGTCAGTCCTGCAGATGAGAGTCACTTTTTTCAGTGTTGCAGTAGTTAACAATAGCAAGGCAGATGCTGTGATCCCAACCCTCAAAGTGCAGATGAGATCAGAAAGAGGTTCAATGATTTGTGGAAGAAAAAGAAGGCATGTGTACATAATGAGCAAAGAATCAGGACCCAGATATGGATTGTACAGGAAGCTGTCTGCCAAAGTTTTATTTCGGGATAAAGATTTCTGAATGGAAGGGATCCAGATCCATCCCATCCCAACCCAATGAGACACATGTCTTTTAATCTGTTGGCCATGCAGTTTTAAGTTTTAAAAAAAGTTTTAAAGTTTATTTATTAGTCTCATAAGTAGGCTTACATTAACACTGCAATGAAGTTACTGTGAAAATCCCCTAGTTGCCACACTCTGGCGCTTGTTCGGGTAGACTGAGGGAGAATTTAGCATGGCCAATGCACCTAACCAGCATGTCTTTCAGACTGGGGGAGGAAACTGGAGCACCCGGAGGAAACCCATGCAGACACGGGGAGAACGTGCAGACTCCGCACAGACAGTGACCCAAGCCGGGTCCCTGGCACTGTGAGGCAGCAGTGCTAACCACTGTGCCACCATGCTGCCCTAGGTGTAATTAGTTTGGACAGTCTCAATCCAGTTGCTAAAGGGTATTGGGCTATAGCAAAACACTGGGCTGGATTTTACAGGCTGCAGTTTCTGCTAAAGGTTCGTGGGGCGGCCCAACCGCCATAGCAATTTAACCTTGGGAGCAGCAATCCCTTTAATCAAATAACCCACTGTGTCTCTAACCTCCCAAAAGTAGGGTGGCCATTTGGGTGAGCAATGGCCACCACTCAGCAGGCCTCCGTGGCAGCATCCATGGAGAGAGAGAAACAGTTAATGTATCTGACTGGTGACCCTTCTTCCCGTTTTGACGGAGTCACTGACCTGAAACGTGAACTCTTGTTTTCCCCGCTGCACAGATGCTGCTGAACTTGCTGAGTATTTCTGGCACCTTCAGCTGTTATTTCCGATTTCCAGCTTCCGCAGCACTTCGTTCTTGCCTCTTCCAACTTCAGTTTTTATGCTACCGACAGTTACTATGGTGTGACATTAATTCAGTCACTAATACATGTCATGCTAAAAATAGCCTGAGGAATGTGTATTGATTGCTAATGGAGAGATCTATGCTACTTTTAAGAACATAAATTGTGAAAGTATTTTTTTTAAAATATTGACCCATGACTCTTCAGTTTTGTTTATTCTCTTCGGAAATCAGATAAGTGAGACAGGACAGAAAGTAATAAAAAAAATAACCATGGCGTTCAGTGCTTCAGCGCTGTTGTGATATGTTTGGTACGATAAAGACCATGGCCAACATTAGGGCCTTAAGTTATGTCATGAACGATGAATGCTTGAACGTAACGCTTAATTTATTTTAAATGAATAATGTCTTTCATAAAAGAGAAGAGGGAGGAATGTTGGTTGAACGTTGAACGGATTAAGTGTTTGTATCCTGCAGTGTAACTTCAGGGCCTAGCTAATTTAGCCTACATTTTCTGCCTGTCTTTCACCAATGCTTTGAAATAATTCAGGCTGATAGGTGGAAAATTGCTTAAGGGATGTAGTCTGCCTATTGTTTTTGTGATGGGCTCCCCTAGGAAGCTGAAGAAATCAGCTAAAAATAACTTTCATGATCAGTCCTCACTATAGTTCCTGTCATAAATTCAATGCCACTTGACTATTGAG
Organism: Mustelus asterias; assembly: GCF_964213995.1. Taxonomy (NCBI): domain Eukaryota; kingdom Metazoa; phylum Chordata; class Chondrichthyes; order Carcharhiniformes; family Triakidae; genus Mustelus; species Mustelus asterias. The sequence goes on along the minus strand of NC_135818.1, from coordinate 67,753,382 downwards.
GGGACAGGCTTTGTGGCAGAGTTGCTGCCATTTAAGCTCAGTTTAAGATTTCCCCTTTTTTTTAATGGAAGGCAATGAAGCTGGTTCCTTGCACTCTGAGGAGAATGGGATTGCAGTCAAGGGCCCCCAGGTTTGTGGATGGTCCTTGTTGAGCAAGTTCAACAACAGGAAGGAGATACTCTTCCCTAGTGCTGTGTGCTGGATAGCCAGGCAAATAGCACAGCAACAATGGGAAAAGGTGGCTGACCAAGTGAAGACGTGTGCCATCCTTCCCAGGAGCTAACAGCCAGGCTGTTACGGTACATTTCTCATGAGGGGAAAAATTAGATAAGGCATAAAAATGGGTATGGGTATTTTTGTACCATAAGCCTGTACCTGGTCGTTCTAACGCAGGAAACATGCAAGCTTCGTGCTACCTGCTAATTTAGATAATAAGAGTGCAGCCCAGTGCTGAGTCTGTTGCTGAGTGAATATACTTCCCAGCAGGGTGCCAAAGGTCGGGTCAGGCTAGAACGACTTAAAATTGACCTGCAAGCTGAAAACTTGCCCGCACCTCCAATGTTATTGTACTCCGGCTGCAGCCAACATGGGAATGGATTACAGAAGGTCATTCAGAACAGGAATAAGTGTGAAAATTGCACCACAGGACATGCTCCAGTTTTCTCTGATCTAGTACTGGAGCCTTGGTGCAGGAGGCAGTCAGGAAGAGCAGGTTCGTATCCCACGGGTGCCACTGAGGAGACAGGGTGAGTAGATAGGCATTGCTGTTAATGCAAGTGGTCTAGCTGCAAGGGTCTGGACGCGGTGCAGGAAGAAGTTCAATGACCTCACCTGAGTGGCCAAGGTCAGTTCATGCATCTTCAAATGCCATGGCATTCAGAAAAGAACACTTGCCTCACACATTGCTCCAAACAATAGTGCCCCCCTCACTCACCTTGCAGACTCTTGCGTACCTACGACTCAGAACTAACGTTTGTAGCCTCACCTCACCCACCTAGAACTGCCGCAAGCCTCACATCCACATCTCTCAGCTTCCACACACACTGCTAGCTATTCAACTGTGACAGGCACAATACTCAAATACATTGCACACATGTTGTCATATTTCCCTCCCTCTGTTAGGACAAGGTGATATATATCTGTGGAAAGCAATTCCTAACAAGTCAGAGATAGGACTGCTGCATATCCCTGGCATCACGGTGGTGGAGACAGTGCTGGCTGAGGCGGTGACTGATTGACGGGGTTGAAACCATTGAAGATGACAGTATGTTCCTATCTAATCCTCCTTCTCACATCCCACTTTTACCCTCAACCAACACCCTTCTCTGAGTTACAAGCCGTAGTTGGTGTGAGCGTGCACCTTTTGCTTTCCCTCTCCATAGCTCTACACTGGTGCCGCCTTTTCAGATACACAAGAGCTGCAAACTGGGCCAAAGCAGTGGGAGCGTGAGGTCCAAGTGTAGCAGGAGGCTGAACATAATGAAACAGCGACACTCCAGCTCACGCTTGCAGCCAACAGCTCAGATACTGACATTTCATGTACTTTAGTGGGTAACAGAGCTGGGATTGATGTGTGGTGAGTCACCAGTCATGCGTGGGCTGTATCCAGGGTGAGGGAGAGGCTGGTGACATTGCACATGAGGTCTGACGCTGTGGCTTCACATGAGGACTTTGATGGGCAGCGTATAGTAAAACATAAACAGACTAGCACAATGAAATGATTGCTGCAATGACAGGACTGCTGAAAAGCCAGCACTCACTGCCAAACACTGTTCAGCATCAACACAGCACAGGGCTTTATGCAGAAGTTGGTGTCCATCCTTTCCGGAAATGAAATGGTGGCCAACTCCACGAGAACATGTGCAGACCCAACTGTGATGTATCTTCTGGTGGTCAATGTCTTAGCTTCCATTGCCGCACAGTCAGGAACCACTTGCTACAGCAGAATCTCAGACTGAGATTGTGCAATCTCAACTCTCGGCTGTTCAGACGCTAACTGCTGCTGCCATGGCCATGCCACTCAAACAGAACATTAGTGCATAACCTGCTCATTCCCCTTTGCTTTGTTCAAAGCTGCTATTATTCAGTTCCTCACAGCAGACCTCCAACAGATTACTTGGAGTGTGGAGGCACCAACTGACCTGGGGCAATATCAGCGGTTCTGGGGAGCATGAATCTGCTTTCCTCTCTCAGGATGACAATGTTCATGTTCCCAACGCTGCCGCTCCCTGCCTTTGCTATAGCTTGTCAGCCAGGGAGCTCTGACTGCTGCTGTCCCCGCTGAGATGGTGCAGTCCAAAGCCAGGCCTTTTCAAGCTACAACTGTTTGGAGGCATCCTGCAAGGTCATCGGCAGGCTGCCCCAGTTAAAGTCAGCAGCATGCTGCAACAACTGACATCTCTCAGCTTCCACACACACTGCTAGCTATTCAACTGTGACAGGCACAATACTCAAATACATTGCACCCCATGTTGTCATATTTCCCTCCCTCTGTTAGGACAAGGTGATATATATCTGTGGAAAGCAATTCCTAACAAGTCAGAGATAGGACTGCTGCATATCCCTGGCATCACGGTGGTGGAGACAGTGCTGGCTGAGGCGGTGACTGATTGACGGGGTTGAAACCATTGAAGATGACAGTATGTTCCTATCTAATCCTCCTTCTCACATCCCACTTTTACCCTCAACCAACACCCTTCTCTGAGTTACAAGCCGTAGTTGGTGCAACAACTGGGATAGCAGTGCACGGAAGGACTAGTCCAGGCAGGGGTACACCAAAGGCAATGGCAGTGCAAGTGCCATTTGGAACCAAAGCAGCAACCGTAGCATCAAACCTATGCCAACTTATCCAACAATCCTCGCTCTACAGCCCTGCACTACTTTGTTTTAGCTCAAGCACTGCCAATACTTTCCTTTCCCACTTCCTGCATCCTTCCTCCCATCACAGCAGGGTGTTTACTGCAACTATTTCTGCTTGCGCTATCTCCACACCTGCTGCTTCTTCCCCCTCCAAGTTTGTTCTGTATGGTAAGCAGCCTCAGAACCTCGCACTAACAGGACAGGACACACACGAATTCATGTATGTGCAGGGCAAGCTATGCATGACAGAAAGGAGCTGCCAATATTTGAAGGAGAACCAGCATCAGTGCAAGCGCTCAAACCAATGCTGGGTAGCACTATTGATAACCTTACACAGTGTGCCCAGGAGGTGAAGCTGGAGGTTATACATAGCAGGGTGAGATAGCCCCAGCAACCATTGAAATGCTGCAGTTTGCATCTAGTCCATTCTAACTCAAACTGCTGGAGGTCATTGACCACAACTATCTCAAGAATCCTCGAACCACTGTCGACTCCCTATCACCCATGCTGCAGTCGCTGGGTGAGCACTTTGTAGAAATACGAGGACATTTGAGACTGCACAAAAGACAAGGGATTTAACCAGAGTGATCATTAGGAACAAGTGTTATTATGATTTGTTAAGCAGATATGGATATCAGAATGTTTTCTGGCTGGTTCTAGGGACATCCAGTGATCCTGAAAATGTTTACTGACAGTTATCCCAATGTGGGCCTTTGATCGATTGTATTTCATTGCAAGGTGGAAAAACTGAGAGAAGTGTTGGCCATGACTCTTCTTAACATGTCTTAACATTGGCTCTTATCTCAGAGTCAGAAAGTATTCCAGAGATCCAATGTCTAAGCTGACAATCCAGTGCAGTACCGAGGGAGTGCTGCACATTGGAGATGTTGGGTCAGATTCTCCGACCTCACCCGTGGCTGGGATTCTCCAGCCCCGCTGCTGTGAATGGAGATTTGACTGAACTAAATTCTCCATTCTCGCTGGCAGTGGTGGCGGGGGTGTCCAAGACCGGAGTATTTTGGCCCTCGTCGTTTGGATGAGATGACGATTTGTGAGTCTCAGGTGGATGTAAAAGGTCCCAGGGCACTATTTTGAAAGGAGCAAGGGAGTTATATCCAGTGACTTGGCCAATATTTATCCCTCAGTGAAAATCTTTAAAAACAGATTATCTGGTCATTATCGCATTTTTTTGTGTGTGGAAACTTCCCTGTGCAGTAATTTCTTACATTACGACAATGACTATACTTCAAAAACTCTTCGGCGTGCCAATGTTGGAGTGCTCTGGCTGTAGTTTAGTTATTATTGTCACAAGTAGGTTTACATTAACACTGCAATGAAGTTACTGTAAAAATCCCCTAGTCCCCACGCTCCAGTGCCTGTTCGGGTACACTGAGGGGGAATTTAGCATGGCCAGTGCACCTAACCTTTCAGACTATGGGAGGAAACTGGAGCACCCAAAGGAAACCCATGCAGACATGGGGAGAATGTGCAATCTCCACACAGATAGTGACCCAAGCTGGGAATCGAACCTGAGTCCCTCGCGCTGTGAGGCTGTAATGCTACCGACTGTGCCACCATGCCACCCAGGCATGGTGCAGGCACGTTTTCAGAATCACAAAAAGTTGGCTTGCAGGTGCAGCAGGTAATTAAGAAGGTAAATGGAATTTTGTCCTTCATTGCTAGAGGGATGGTGTTTAAAAACAGGGAGGTTATGTTGCAGCTGGTGAGGCCACACCTGGAGTACTGTGTACAATTTTGGTCCCTTTACTTGAGAAAGGATATACTGGCACTGGAGGGAGTACAGAGGAGATTCACTAGGTTGATTCCAGAGTTGAGAGGATTGGTTTATGAGGAGAGACTGAGTAGACTGGGGCTATACTCATTGGAATTTAGAAGAACGAGGGGAGATCTTATAGAAACATATAAAATTATGAAGGGAATAGATAAGATAGATGCAGGGAAGTTGTTTCCATTGGCAGGTGCAACTTGGGGGAGCAGATTTAGGACTGAGTTGAGGAGGAACTTCTTCACCCAAAGGGTTATGCATCTGTGGAATTTCCTGCCCAGTGAAGCAGTTGAGGCTACCTCATTGAATGTTTTTAAGGCAAGGAAAAATGACTTTTTGAACAGTAAAGGAATTAAGGGCTATGGTGAGCGGGCGGGTAAGTGGAGCTGAGTCCAGAAAAAGATCAGCCAAGGTCTCATTGAATGGCAGAGCAGGCTCGAGGACCCAGATGGCCTAATCCTGCTCCTAGTTCTTATGTTCAGGCTCTGCCACATCCTCATTTTCTTCAATATCACCAGAGTTATCCAGCTCATCATTCTCTTTCTATTGGTGGAACCAGGAATGCTTGGTCTTTCTGTCTGGTAGTCACTTGATGCAAAGAGGACACTTATCACCGAGTACAGCCCATGGCAAGGACCTGTGCCTGGAGTCCCCCTAAAGTGGGGAGACTGTTGTGCTGCAGCTACCATACAATTCTGGTGGACAAGGAAACTCTTACCACCTGAAATAGACACACCAAAAGGATTTTGCTTTTATTCATTCATGGGACATGGCGTCGCTGGCTGGCCAGCATTTATTGCCCACCCCTAGTTGTCTTTTGAGGACAGTTGAGAGTCAACCACATTGCTGTGGCTCTGGAGTCACATGTAGGCCAGACCAGGTAAGGACGGCAGATTTCCTTCCCGAAAGGACATTTGTGAACCAGGTGGGTTTTTCCGACAATCGGCAATGGTTTCATGGGTCATCAGTAGATTCGTAATTCCAGATAATTTTTATTGAATTCAAATTCCGCATTCTGCCGTGCGGGATTCAAACCCGAGTCCCCAGAACATTAGCTGAGTTTCTTGATTAATAGTCTAGCGATAATACCACTAGGCTACCACCTCCCCTCCACAGGCTGATAGGCTCTTATAGGCTGATAATCAGCCTGTATGATACCATCATGAACACACCTTCCATGGCTATCAAGTACTTAAGAGGGACCTGGACCCACAGATTCTGACCCTGAGAGAAGGACACTATCACTATGCCACAAATCCCCCCCCTAGCATGAAGTTATCCAGATTACAGCAAATGCCAATATGCAGGGCACCTTTTTGGGCTCTACTGTAGAATAACACCACTGAAAAGAGAGTGAAGTCTTTGCTCCAGCAGTCATAGACACTGCTCACATGGACTCATTGATCTGGATCAATTGCATTTGCACCAGTGATCATGGGTTCCTCAGACAAGGACTCCACACATGCAGATGATGACTCTCGTTCACAAGAAGGCAACCTTTAACTCGATGTACCAGGTCAGAGGCTGTAGAAGGGTCATAGGGACTCGCAACATTAACTGCATTTCTCTCTCCATAAATGCTTTTAGAACTGTAAGAGTTTATCCAGCATTTTCCATTTTTATTTGACATTATTTTAATATACCCAGCTACCCTAACCTTATTCTGTGCTTTCCTGAAGAATTCCTTAGCCTCCTGTGCTTTGTTTTATTATGTATCTCAGTTTATCTCATACTTTGAGAATAGTGGAGGGGATGCAATTTTCAACTGCTGGGTGCCTATTTCTCACCTGAAAGGTACTCGCACTGTAGGGTTGCAAGAGGTTCCAAAGCTAAAGGAGGGTGAGACAAGAAGGGATGTAAACACTCAGACGAGTATTTTGAAATGGAATCATTAGAGGACCAAGTATCACAGCTTGGTATGGCTCCTGCTCTGTCCAAGAGCGCAAGAAACTACAAAGGGTCATGAACGAAGCCCAATCCATCACGCAAACCAGCCTCCCATCCATTGACTCTGTCTACACTTCCCGCTGCCTCAGAAAAGCAGCCGGCATAATCAGGGACCCCCACGCACCTCGGACATACTCTCTCCCACCTTCTTCTGTTGGGAAAAAGGTACAAAAGTCTGAGGTCCAATCGACTCAAGAACTGCTTCTTCCCTGCTGCCATCAGACTTTTGAATGGACTTACCTTGCACTAAGTTGATCTTTCTCTACACCTTAACTATGAATGTAACACTACATTCTGCACCCTCTCCTTTCCTTCTCTATGAACGGTATGTTTTGTCCATATTTCACACAGGAAACAGTACTTTTCACCGTAACACTAATACATGTGACAATGATAAACAATTCGAATCAAACATAGATCGGCACAATCATAGAATCATAGAAACCCTACAGTACAGAAAGAGGCCATTCGGCCCATTGAGTCTGCACCGACCACAATCCCACCCAGACCCTACCCCCATATCCCTACATATTTACCCACTAATCCCTCTAACCTACACATCTCAGGACACAAAGGGGCAATTTTTAGCATAGCCAATCAACCTAATCTACACATCTTTGGACTGTGGGAGGGAAACCGGAGCACCCGGAGGAAACCCACGCAGACACGAGGAGAATGTGCAAACTCCCCACAGACAGTGACCCGAGCCGGGAATCGAACCCAGGTCCCTGGAGCTGTGAAGCAGCAGTGCTAACCACTGTGCTACCGTGCCGCCCTACAAATATATCTGATGGACGGTGCAGGATAAAATACAGGCAGCAGAGTTTGGATAATCTGAATTTATCTGGGAGTACGGAGGCCTGATTGAGAGTTTCAGTGTGGAGACAGGCAATGTTACGAATTATTTTTATTGCCCTCTTCCACCACGTTTGGCATAACTCAATGCTCGCGTTAACTTTGTGTATTTGAGCACAGGGCTCAAATGGCTTTGTTCTTATTATTTTTAAACCAATCTACAGTTTGATTGAGCAACTGAATCTACTAGCTGTGGATGTGTTTACCGCTGTAAAGACAGAACATACTGTGCTCCGTTGAGCAGTAAATTTGAAAAGCGAGGAATTTTGACTCTCATTTTTGCTGTTAAGGTGGTTTGATTTTTCATATGTGACTATATTCTGATTTTTTTTTCCTGACTTATTATTTCACATCCTCGCCTTCTGTTTCAAAACATCATTTCCATCCTTGTTTAACGTGGGTTCCCTCATAGGATTTGATTTCAGCTCTTTTTAAGTTCATTTTGTTTGCTCGTGGGCTTGGGATCTTTCCTCAGAATAACAAAGTACCGCCTCTGCACAGGTGTCAGCCTCACTTCCTCCAATCCTTTCCTGTCAAGTTGCCAGTTCAATTAGCAAGTTGAATTACAAGTGATTTTTTTATATTAGTGAAATTCACAATCCCCATGATGCATGACACTTAAGGCACTAATGAGAAGGCTTGTAAGTATCAATTAGCTACAACATAATGAAAGTTATGGCCACCTGCCCATTTGTGAAAAATATCATTATCCATCCAAATTTGGCATCAGATCGGCTCAGATATTAAGGATGAGAGTGAAGCAAGGATTGAGATGTACACACATTGGATTCAGGTACAAGCTGAAATATCATAAACAAGCTAAAAAAAAGATTTTAAAAATCTATGAAAATTTTCCTTACAAGAGAAATATGACATTCCAGAAATATAAGCTAAGTTTTCAGGACCAGAAAGATTGTTCAGCAGTGATTATAGTCCCCCAGTAAAAACACATTCAACTACAATTCAAAGAGGGCAGCATGGTGGCACAGTGGTTAGCACTGCTGCCTCACAGTGCCACAGACTCAGGTTCAATTCTGGCCTCGCATGACTGTCTATGTGGAGTTTGTGCTCTCTCCCCATGTTTGCGTGGGTTTCCTCCAGGTACTCCGGTTTCCTCACACAGTCCAATGATGTGCAGGTAAGGTGGTTATGGCCATGCTAAATTGCCCCTTGGCATCCAAAGATGTGCAATTTAGGTGGTTTGGCCATGCTAAATTTCCCCTTAGTATCCAAAGACATGTAGGCTAGGTGGATTGGTCATGCTAAATTGTCCCCTGGTGTTACAAAGATATGTAGGTTCGGCGGATTATCCATAGCATTTTCCAGCCCCCTGCTGGAAGGCTTGCAGGCTCGTAAATCCCTCCAGTGGCCTTCCTGCCGCTCTCCTTCCCATCCCTGACCTGATACAATTTTAGGTAGGATGGGCAAGGCCTTAGGCAGACTGCCCTCCCTCACTCCAATTGAGGCTCCTGAGTGGCTAATTATTCACTTTTTGAGGGTCAATTATCATAGAATCCCTACAGTGCAGAAGGAGGCCATTCACCCTTCGAGCCTGCACCAACAACAATTCCACCCAGGCCTTATCCCCGTAACCCCACGTATTTACCTTGCTAATCCCCCTGACACCAAGGGGCAATTTACCATGGCCAATCAACCTAACTCACACATCTTTGGGCTGTGGGAGGAAACTGGAGGAAACCCATGCAGACATGGGAGAAAGTGCAAACTCCACACAGACAGTCACCTGAGGCCGGAATTGAACTCGGGTCTCTGACACTGTGAGGCAGCAGTGCTAACCATTGTGCCACCAGGTCACCCTCCATTTTGAGCCTGGTGGGAGGAATTCAGGGATAGTGGGGAAGCCTGACAGGTCAACGTGCCCAGGACTCGGCAGAAAAGGGCAGAAGGCACCTACAGCAAGGGCACCACCCAAAGGTCTGCCAACTGAAGGTGCTCCCTCTCCATCCGGCCTCTTCATCAAGACACCCACCACCTTCCCCCAGCCTCATAACCACCCTGTGTCATGAGAACGCACCGACATTTAGCTGGGCCTGGATTCCCGGGACTTGGGGACTGCTTGTAATCCCAATCCTGCTACTGTTGCCACTGGCGGAGCTGGGATTTAAAAAAATTAATTCATGGAACGTGGGCATCGCTGGCTGGGCCAGCATTTATTGCCCATCCCTAACTGCCCTCCATTTCAGAGGGCATTTGAGAGTCAACTGCACTGTTGTGGATCTGGAGTCACATGTAGGCCAGACCAGGTGAGGATGACAGATCTCCTTCCCCAAAGGATATTAGCAGACCAGATGGGTTTTTATGACAATTGACTGTTGTTTCATGGTCATCATTAGACTTTTAATTCCGGATTTTTTAAAAATTGAATTCAAATGTCACCATCTGCCGTGGTGGGATTTGAACCCGTGTCCCCAGATCTTACTCAGGGTCTCAGGATTACTAATCCAGGGACAATACCACTACGCCAATGCCTCCACTCAATACAGAGCTGGGGCCAATCAGGTTGGCCAGCAGCTCTCTGAGGGGGGACTTCAGCACGAGCGAGAGGCTGTGGGACAGCTGTGATTGGTGGGGATGCCTTCCTGGCTGACTCTTTGGATGCTGGGGTGGGAAACCTCCCGCCATCCAAAAGAAAATCCTGCCTTAAATGTGCACGTGTGGACACCAGAATGTGCTGTCAGCTTCACAGTTTTAATGACGACAAAAGCTGACAGTTTTACCCATATTAAAATTACAAAATCTGAGTCATGATTTTCTTATGGTTTTCTTGAAGAGTTGAAAGGAAAACCGATTTACTAAGATAAAGCTACATCCTCCCCCACATTCACTCATAGAATCATAGAATCCTACAGTGCAGAAGGAGACCATTCGGCCCATCGAGTCAGCACCGACCACAATCCCACCCAGGCCCTATCCCCGTAACCCAATGCATTTGCTTTAGCTAGTTCCCCTGACACTAAGGGGCAATTTTAGCATGGCCAATCCACCAAACACCCACATCTTTGGACTCGCCTCACTAAAACAGGTGACAAGCATCGCCTTTAACTTTGTTGTTATATGTTCAAAAAGGAAGGAAGGCTGAGTTCTTCAATTCAACTTAAATGCCAGAATTTCTGGTATCAGTCATCGTACAGTAAAATTCATGTTAAGGGTAAGAGTTGACGAGCCAACCAATGATGGAAGACTTCGGTGGTCAGAATATGTGGAAGTCTTCTGTAGGTCTTCTGAAACAAGAATTGAAACTGGAGTTGATTTTCTGTAGTACTAGAGTTAGTCTTCATATGCTGTGTGTCAAAGAGATTAATTTGCTCATGTCACTTCGTTGTGCTGTCTCCATTTGTAAGCTTGATTTTTTTTTATGCCAACAAGATCAAAGTATAGGTATACACAATTAAATATAATGTGGTCCTATTGCTGCATTGTTATTGCACTGTTATTGGAATATTACATTGTCTTAAAAGTCATTCCTTACTTCCCTGTTGCTTTGCTGCTGAATGCACTCTGTCACAGTTGACAGAATTTCCTCTGGGCATATCATAATGAGCTATCATTGGTGATAAACCTGTATGTTTACTTTACTGCAAGAGTCGCAATTGGTGGTGCTCAACAGCTCAGAATAATCAAGCGATTGCCTGATAGCATTGAGGCAGTGCTTTTGGGGCAGAGGTACATTGACTGCCACTGGTAAAGCTCAGAATGTTGGTGTGGCTAAGTAGTGATGAGCTGCACCAAAAACATTGGTATTTTTTAGTCCTCTTTGAGCAGTCGCAGTTGCATCGATCTGCTTCTGAACAATACCCCAACATGGCTGAGAGATGGTTATCTTTAAATATGAGAAATAATTAGACAGACTTTGTCGTGCTCTTGCTGTGGCTCCGCTATTGAGTGACATTGATAACAACTGCTTTGAGTTTCTGCGTCTCCAACAATCCTGCCCATCAGCTATAGGAGAAGAGGCATGAACGGAATAGGGAGTAACACTGGACAAAAAATAATTAACATCAACGTAATCTTGTATGATACAAAAAGGCAAACATATACATATATAAGTGGATAAGTAAATAAATAAGGGTGGTGGATCTATGGAATTCATTGCCACAGAAGGCTGTGGAGGTCAGGTCATTGAATGTATTTAAGACAAAGATAGATAGGTTCTTGATTGGTAAGGTTCTTGATTGGTAAGGGGATCAAAGGTTACTGGGAGAATTGGGGTTGAGAAATTTATCAACCATGATTGAATGGCAGAGCAGACTTGATAGGCTGAATGGCCTAATTCTGCTGCTATATTGTATGGTCAAAGTCAAGGGCATTTTTAAAATCACACGGTAATTGGCCTGTAACTAGATTCTCCTTCGACTACCAATATGTGTCCTTAACAGAAGTAAACATTTTACCTTGACAAGGTAAAAATATATGTTGCAAGACTAGATTTTTTTGTTTTTAAAGTCTATGCAACATAACAATCAAGTATTCTATAAAAGTCCTCACTCCTGTACAAATTACTGACCAAATGCAGACACTCATATCTCTTACTTAAATCATTAAATGTTTTGCCTTTCAATTTTGTAATCAATCTCATTCTTGACCCGGTGACTCTTTTGAATTGCTGTTCATGGCTGTGGTATTTAGATGGTCCACCCTGAAGTCTGGAAGAGGTTTTACACTGCAAGCTGCCAAAAAAAATTGTCCAAGGATCAATATTTACTGTCAAGGTTGAATTCCTAGAACTGTCTACAACCATTAATTGAATCATAAATTGCCTGGTTATCATGAATGTCATTTAAGGGATTGCTTGAAGTGATTTCCTTTATGCCTTCATTACCTCTACACTTAACTATTCTACTGCACTCCTGGCTGGTCTCCCACATTTTATCTTCTGTAAATTTGAGGTGATCCAAAACTCTGTCACCCATGTCTTAACTTGCAGTATGTGCCATTTTTCTTTTCTCTATCATTAACCTATGTTCCTGGTCAAGCACCATTTTGATTTTAAAATTCTCATCCCTGTTTCCAAATCCCTCCATGGCTCTACCCACCCCACCCCCAACCCCCGCCCGCCTCACCCAGCTCCCCCTCCCCTTATCTCTGTGATCTCCACTGGCCGCACAAATTTGAGATATCTGTGCTTCACTATTTCTGACCTCCAGTGCGTTCCCAGTGTTGATTGCTCCACCATTGGTGGCCATATCTTTACATGCCATGGCCCCAGGCTCTGGAACATTCTCCCCACACCCCTCTGCTTCTCCATCTTGGCTTTCCTCCTTTGAGACATGCCTTAAAACTTACTCTTTGACTAAGCATTTGGTCATCTGTCCTACTATCTCCTTATGTGGCTCAGTGTCATGCGTTGTTTGATGATGCTCCTGTGAAACTCCTCAGGATGTTTCGTTATGTTAATGGCACAATGTAAATATAGGCCAGAATTCTCCAGCTGTTCATGCTGGCGGGATTCCATAGTCCCACCAGTGGCAGGTTTCTGAGCAGCCTGGGATGGCATCAACGGGAATTCCCATTGACAGCAGAAGATCCTGCCACCAGCAAACAGCACGCCTCCTCCCGTTGCCTAGAAAAATGCTGAGGGGAGGCCACGGAATCTCGCCCACGTTGTTGTTGCTGATTTACTGCACCGTACAATTTGAAAGCTGCATCCATCCACACGCATGTGACAAAGCATTGCCAACTTTTTTCCAATTCCAAAGGAGACTAGGATGGGCTGGGACAGCAGTTGGGTTAATGTCAGGATCACTTACAATGTTGGTTTCCCAGTGATGTGCGATATAACACACGAGAGGCGTGATGTACTCGGGAAATAAAGGCTTTTATTGCCAACAATAACAGAGCTACCATATACAGTATACGATCCCAGACTAAAGGGTCACCAGGCAGAGCAGTGACCTTTATACCTCTCCCAGGAGGCGGAGCCGACTGGGGTGTACCATAACAACTATATTAACAGGTAGAACAGCCCAACCCTAACCCCAACAGTAACATATCTACAGACTCATAGTACTGGCCAGACCATGGCTCAGCACTACCTGGTGGGAACCAACAATGGTTCACCACACCCAGTTGGCGAACATTCACTGAAATCCTCACATGACATCCATAATAATCATAACAAATAGTTTCAAAAATATGCTTTAACAATTCAGTTTGCATATTGGAGATTTCCAGGCAGTCCGGTCAAAAATGAAGCTGTCCAGTCCAAAATTGATCTGTCAATTCAAGAACGTGACAGATTAGCAACTCTAATTTGATATGACCTGACAGTTGAAGCACAACCAGCTTAAATATGCATAGCGAGCTTCTGCAGTATGATTCCTGCTTATATCTGCTGCTGATTCAATTCGTTTAACTCTGTTGGATAAAGTGGCCGGAATTCTCCCACCCTGCCCGCCACCGCAAATTGAAGCGGGCGAGTTGTGGACAATGTGAAGGCCCATTGACAGTGGGGCGGGAATTTCCGGCTTTTAGACCGGCGTGGCTGGAGAATTTCATCCCGTGTGTAATTGGTAAATTTGGAAATCTTCCTCAACGTTATAAACTGGCTAACAGGCAATTGTTCAGATAGTTTCGAACTTTTTACTGGAGCAGTTTTCAGCTGCAAATATTGGGGGTAATCTTGAGCCCACGCTCTCTGCCCGTGGCTGCCCAGCTGGCTTTTCTCGCCCTGTTGAACAACACTCTGTGCATTTTAAAAAGGGAAGTGAGAACCGGACAGTCAGCTAGAGGGATGGGGCCTAAAGATGCTGGCAGAGCCAGGAATCCTGAGATTGCGACGCCATTTTAAAGGGTGCTCCGATCTCTGACTTAAATAAAAGGCCCCTTCCCCCACGGACATTGAGACACCCAATGTAATAGAATTACATAGCATCTGCAGCACAGAAAGAGACCATTCAACTCCACATTATCCCATTCTACTATTAGTACCTCTTTCTACTCTGTCCCACTATCCTTCTATTCCTTTTTGTTCATGTATGCATCAAGCCTCCTCTTAAATCCATCAACGTTATCTACTTTACGTAGCTACAAGTTCCACATTCTCACCCTGTAAAGAAATTCTTTATTTGATCTATTAGTTATTATTATTATCTATTAGTTATCTATTAGTCTTATTTATATGGCTGTTTGTGCTGGACTTGCACGCAAGTGACAATGCTTTCTCCACCCTATGGGGACTGTGGTGAACCATCGTTGGTTCCCACTGGATAGTACTGAACCAGGGGCTGGCCAGTACTACAAGGATGTACATATGTTACTGTTGGGTTGTGCTATTGTTGCTGTTGGGGTTAGGGTGGGGTTGTTACACCTTTGTACTGTAGTGTTGTGGCACATCCCAGTCGGGCTCCGTCTCCTGGGAGAGGTATAAGAGTCCCTGCTCTGGCCGGGACCCCTTCAGTCTGGGATAGTGTATATAAGTTCTGGTAGCTTCGTTACAGTAAATAAAAGCCTTTCATTTACTGAGCTTCAAGCCTCGTGTTTGAATAGCGCATCAGAGACACTTCATCATTTTAACTATCTCTATCTGGTCTCCTTCTCGTCTTGTCTCTTCCGGGGAAATTGGTCCCAGTCTGTTCAGTGTTTCCTGATGATTGCATCCTCTCAATTCTAATAAAATATTTGTAAATTTTTCTGTGCTTTCAACGGTGCTTCAATATCCCTTATGTATAATTGATACATGTTGCAAAAATAGTCCTGGTTCTCATTCACAGTCAAAAGATCCAATAATACTTGTTGACAGATGAAAACTATCTTGACAATAACGGCATCATCCATGTTATACATAAGAAAGATGCAGGTCATCTATTTCGATCAGATGATTAATGCTGACAAGTTCACTGGAATGTGAGCAGTTGATACATCAGTAACATTGTTGGGTGAAATGGGGCTGAATTAATCACAATCAAAAGAAATGATGGCCAAGGCTGGGCATAGTGATAGAGGTGTACAGCATGGAAACAGGCTCTTCAGCCCAAATTCTCCATGCCGCCCTTTTTTTAAACCACTAAGCTAGTCCCAATTGCCCACATTTGGCCCATAGCCCTCTATACCCATCTTACCCAAATAACTGTCTAAATGTTTTTTAAAAGACAAAATTGTACCCGTCTTTACTACCACATCTGGCAGCTTGTTCCCGACACTCACCACCCTTTGTGTGAAAAAATTGTCCCTCTGAACCCTTTTGTATCTCTCCCCTCTCACCTTAAACCTATGTCCTCTAGTTTTAGACTTCCCCACTTTTGGGAAAAGATGTTGACTATCTAACTGATCTATGCCCCTCATTATTTTCTAGGCCTCTATAATATCACCCTTAAGTCTCCTATGCTTCAGGGAAAAAAGTCCCAGTCTATCCAGCCTCTTCCTATAATGCAAACCATCAAGTCCCGGTAGTATCCGAGTAAATCTTTTCTGCACTTTTTCTAGTTTAATAATATCCTTTCTATGATAGGGTGACCAGAACTGTACACGGTTCAATGACAAATGTTAAATGACAAATTTCTATGTAAAAGGTAAATGGAAGTTGTATGCTGAATTCAAGCTGTCCAAAAGTTTATAGATGCTCACGATATGGCGTAGGAATTAGAAAGGCACACTTAAAAGATTTCTTAATTAAATAGCATGCTAAAGAGTCCAATTTCCAAAGAGTTCAATTACCAAGCAAGTTCATCAGTTTCTCTTATTGCATTCTGCATGCTTCTTCCTGTATGAGTGGCTGCCAATTATAATTCAATCCTAAATGATTAGCCTAATCTGGCATGCTCTTCCAACTCAAAAACCTCATTCACCTGATATGTTGTGGGAAAAGATTCATTTCTACGAGTTATTATACAGTGCCCTGCTAAATGGTGTCTCCTTTATTTTTCAGTCTTCAACAAGAATAGGGATGATATTTATTATGCTCACAGCGCCAGGAATCCGGGTTCGATTCCAGTCTTGACTGACTTGTGCGGAGTTTGAATGTTCTCCCCGTGTCTGCATGGGATTCCTCCGGGTGCTTTGGTTTCCTCCCGCAGTCCAGTGATGTTCAGTTTAGGTGGATTGGCCATGGTAAATGTGAGGGCTACGTGCAAAGGCTAAGGCTGAGCCTAGGTAAGACGCTCTTTCAGAGTGCTGGTGCAGACTTGATGGGTGGAATGCCCTCCGTCTGCACTGTAGGGATGCTATTGTAATGGACATTAAGATTTTTTGGAATTAAGAGTACATGATGTTCAATTCCTTTCTTAAACATCCGACTCTTCCACGATATTGAAATTCAAGTGCAACCCATTTGATCTACTTGGGGGTTGCAAGTGAATAATGGTTTGAAAATAGCCTAAGAATATAGAATGGCACCAGGTTTTTTGGGGGCTTTTGCTTCACTTCAGTTGCTCTTCTGCCTTCTGGTGCATGGCTTGGCCTCCAGTGTGTGGGTTATCAAATTATGCTGATAAGATATTCCAATACCAGTAGTGGAACAGGCTAAATTTGCTTAGAAGTAGAAATTTGGACCAGTGTATCCAAGACGTTTACATTCTATCCAAAAACACAATTTGCAATGGCTAGTTTCTTGCATTCTCTTTGAGTCGTACATGGCAGAAAAGGCCCTTCGGCCCATTGAGTCTGCACCGACAGACAATATCTGCCACTAAAGACGCGCTATTCCCATTTTCCTGCACCATATCCTTAAATGTTATGATATTTCAAATGCTCATCCAAATATTTTTGAAAGGTTGTAAGGCCTCAACTACCTTCCCAGGCAGCACATTCCAGATTCCCACCACCCTCCAAATGAAAATAATTCTTCTCAAATCCTCTCTGAATCGCCTGCCCCTTACCCTAAAATTATGCCCCCCCTCAATGGATTTTATTATGGGCTGCAGAGGGAAAATCTAAAAGCATGAATTGTAACAATTCAGTTGCGTGTTCCTGTTCTGAAAATGTGTTCGTAAAAAAATTAGTTTACAGCAATGGAGTTGGTCATCCTGAAACGTAAAAACAAGACAGGCGCTGGAACTTTTCCGCCTTGCCTGCCCAAGACTCGTAATATCCCGCCCAAGGCCAATGAGAATGCCGTTCTGTGAGCCTCGGGGCAGGCGAGGCGGTAAAATTCCAGCCATGGTTTCAGAAGTAAGCTAAGCATAACAATGGGGCTACTGATACCACTGACAGCGCTCAGTTTGGAGGGTAATCTCACAGATAACTGGAGGAGATTCCGGCAGTGCTTTGGCCTCACGGCAATGGGCAGTGATGGGAATAGAGTCTTCCATTTTTCTTCACATATCAGGAGAAGAAGCCCTGGAAGATTATAATACTTCGGCATTTGAAAGTGATGAGAAATGAAATAACTTGAAAGGAAAAATGGAAGAATGTGAAGCTTGCTACTAAGAAAAAAACTTCATATGACAGATATAGGGCGGAATTCCCCGGCCGCGCTGGTCTAAAAGCCGGAAATTCCCACCTGACCGTCAATGGCGTTTCACATTCTCCGCAATCCGCCTGCTAAAATTCCAGTGGCGGGTGGGACGGGAGAATTCTGGCCATGATTTTTTTTCTGTGCCTGCAAGGCAATGGCAACATTTGTCAGTATGTTAACTAAATTAAATTGTGTGAATGTGGAGATTCTGAGATAGAATTATTGTGGGATCGCAAAAGATTTGGCCAGAGAACAGCTTTGAGAGAATCGGAGATTGGCAGAGACAAGAAAACAATAGATTCCAAATGACGGAAGATGAGGTACCACACAGTCAGGCAGTTAGATGCAGTTAAACAGCAATATCATTGGGGGGAATAAAAAGACGGCCTGAAGGTTAAAACAAAAACTGCCACTGAAACAATTCAATGCAGTTGATGAAGAGCAGAGCATTTACTATGTAGTTGTCCAGCCTACGGAAAGCAGTGTAAGAACTGTGATAAACTAAATCACCACGCCAAGATGTGTAAATTGAAGAAAGTGCACAGAATGCAGGTGATGACAAAATACTAAATCTGAACTTCTCATTGGTGCAGTAACAGCAAATTCTAAAGAAGACGATTGGAAGGTTGGGGTTTAAGAATTGCCAACATAATGGTGAATTTCAAACTTGACACCAGCGCACAAACCAATGTCACTCCCGTAAGCCTGCATCAGAAGATAAGTAAAGGAAATCAACTAACTAAAGCAAAAGCACAGGTGAAGAAATTGCCATAGGAAGCCAATGCACACTTAAAATGAATGACAAAAAAATGTCTCAAGCATTTCCATTCATAGAGGTGAAAAATGATGCAACACCTATTCACGGATTCAAAGCTTGTGAAAATCTGAAGCTACTCAAGAGAACACGACTGTCACGTTCAATGACACTCTGAGTGAGTACAAAGATGTGTTCAAGGGGATGGGTTGCCTAAAGGGAGAACACATCATCAAGACAGATGAAACTGACACCCAGAGTACACTTACCCAGGAAAGTAACAGTAATGCTGAGAGACCGACTGAAAATAGAACTGGGCAGAATGGGGAAACGTCACATCGTCAAGAAAATTGACAAAGTGGATTAATCTAATTGTAATTGTAGAAAAATCAGATGGAATCTGTGTGGTTCTCAGAGATCTAAAGCAGGCAGTACAAAGAGAGCATTATCAGTTGACCACAATAGAAGAGATGACGTGTAATCTCGCTGATGCTAAATATTATTCAGTTTTGGATGCGAGTTCAGGCTTCTGGCAGGTCAAGTTGAATAAACGCAGCTCCTGTCTCTGTACCTTCAGTACACCATATGGTTGCTACAAATTTTTATGCTTAGCTTTTGCTATTAATCCAGCTCCTGAGTTTAAAGTTTAAAGTTTATTTATTAGTGCCACAAGTCGGCTTACATTCACACTGCAATGAAGTTACTGTGAAAATCCCCTGAGGTGTTCCACAGAAGAGTGAAGCAGCTGCTTTGAAGAGTTAGAGGGTGTGGGAGGAAGGACGTGGAGGCTTTGGAGAGAGTACAGAGGAGGCTTACCAGGATGTTGCCTGGTATGGAGGGGCTTGGTTATGAGGAGAGATTGGGGAAACTGGGGTTGTTCTCCTTGGAAAGACGGAGGATGAGGGGAGACTTAATAGAGGTGTATAAAATTATGAAAGGCACAGATAGGGTGAACGGTGGGAAGCTTTTTCCTGGGTCGGTGGTGACGTTCACGAGGGGTCATAGGTTCAAGGTGAAGGGGGGGGAGGTTTAACACAGATATCAGAAGGACATATTTTACACAGAGGGTCGTGGGGGCCTGGAATGTGTTGCCGGGCAAGGTGGTGGAGGCGGACACACTGGGAACGTTTAAGACTTATCTAGACAGCTATATGAACGGAGTGGGAATGGAGGGATACAAAAGAGTGGTCTAGTTTGGACCAGGGAGCGGCGCGGGCTAATTGTTCTTTGTTTCTCGTTTCAAGGCTTCATTCTATGATCATCTTGCCGGTGCCAGTACAGAGCGAGACTGCGGATAGTTGGGAACCTGTCTCGGGGGCAGGGAATTCAGATGGTGTTCGTAAAGCAGAAGTGGAAATGAATAGAGTTGGGAAGCATTTTCTGATCAGGGCCAGTGTGATCTCCTGGACTCGTTTCGATCGCCTCAGGGGGTCGGAGAGGAATTTCCCAGATTTTTTTTCCCCATATTGGCCCTGGGGTTTTCACTCTGGGTTTTCGCCTCTCCCTGGAGATCACATGGTCTGGAATGGGGGGGTGGGGGTGAGTTAATAGGTTGTGATGAACAAAGCATCGTAGCTGTGAGGGACAGCTCGGTGGATAGGATATTAGTATGTAGATAGGCTGGAAAATTGGGCGGGGATCCTGGATTCAGGATTCAATCCTGGACCGGGGAGCGGCGTGGGCTTGGAGGGCCGAAGGGCCTGTTCCTGTGCTGTATTGTTCTTTGTTCTTTTGTTGATTGTATATCTCGACGATGTGCTGGTCCAGTGAGCCACACAAGAAGAACGCAACCACAGACTGAGGTAGGTGCTTGTAAAAGCTAGAGAAGGGAACTACAAGTTGAAGAAGGAAAATGCAAAATAGGTCTTCATGAAATCAGGTACTTGGGACACGTGCTAACAAGTGAGGGACTATCGACAGACCAGAGTAAAATTGAAGCAGTTGTGAACAAACCACCCCCAGAATGTAAGAAAGAGGGTTCTTTGGGCTTGGTGACCTATCTTGGGAGCTTCATCCCGCACATGTAGGTCCAGATAGCATCTCCCAGAGAACTTCTACAAAATGATGTGGAACCGCACTGGGAACAAAGCTTTGACCCAGAGAACACTGACTCAGATGCCAGTGTTAAAGTATTACGATGTTAGCCAAGATATCAGTGGATGCTTCAAAAATCAGCCGGGGAGCTATCCTCTCACGAAACGAGGCAGCAGTGTCCGACGCTTCAAAGGCAATGACTGAAACACAACAGCATTATGTCCAAATAGAGGAAGAAATGTTAGGGACTGTGTTTGGTCTAGAATGCTTCCACCAGTTTGTCTATGGTAAAGACACGGAGGTAGAGTCTGATCATAAACCTTTGGAAGGGTATTCTTAAAAAGCCGCTTAACTGAGCATCACCAAGCATCGAAAGATGACTGCTGCATCTGGAGAAGTCTCAGCTCAGAGATAAATACAAACAGGGCAAATAAATGTACATCGCAGACATTTTCTCCTTGAAGGTAGGTATGCATGTGACAGATGAAGAAACAGAAGCGCAGTTTCACACGAAGGGTGGGATTTTCTGGCTGTGCTCATCCCAAAACCGGAAAATCCAGCCCGAGGTCATTGGACCTTCGCATGGTCACTGCCGTCACGATTTCCTGTGGCGGGCGGGATGGGAAAATTTTGGTCAAAGAATTTACCCGTGGCTGGAGCCAAACTGGATGAAATCAGAGAAGCGACCAAGAACGAGAAAATTGCTGCAAATTGTGCAAAATGGCTGGTCCACATGTCAGAGCAGTGTCCTTCCTGCTGTACAAGAGTACTGGAATCTTTGTGAGGAACTTCATGCAGCAGAGGGAATATTTCTCAAGGGGGGGAAAGATAATAATTCCCACAGCACTGAGGAAAGAAATGCTACAACGCATACATTAAAGTCACCTCAGCACACAAACATGCAGGAGAAGAGCTCGAGATATCTGGGGTGATTTTGAGCCCGCACTCTCTGTCTACAAGGATGGCGGTGCATGCTCAAAATCCAGAGAGCGCAATTCGCACCGACGAGTTCCCGAATACCGACCTTACCGGCCCATCGCCGGTGGAGTAGTGGGAAACACGGCACGGGACGGCAGTAAGCTCATTTTAATACATATCATTAGCAAGCACTCTCTTCGGGACTTCCACCTCATCAGATATTTAGCGGCATTTACAACAGGTCTACATATGGCACCTTCACCTTCGAGGGGGTTGTCGGAGGTGAGCGCTCAGGCAGCCAGCATCCTCCGTGATGTGCACTGCCTCGGGGCCACCGGAGAGAACTCAGGAGACACAGATAAGTTCAACTCGGAACCAGGGATGGGGGGGGGGTTCTCAGAATTGCTATTTCAGGGAGAGGGGTCAGGAGGAGTCACTTGCTGGCCTTACCTTCCCTTCATGGCGGGGCACCCTTACACTAAAGGCAGGAAGCACTTCCTGTGTCTTCCTTCCTGAGTTCATGCCCTTCCATAATGGGGCTGGCGGGAGTGTGGGAGGGTTATAGCACTGCCATTCTCACACTCCACTGGGATGAGGCGCTGGGTGAGCATGGTGGTTCCCCCAAGCTTGGTGGTATGAACAGACAGGGTGGAGACTCTGTGGGCGAATGGAGTGAAATCTATTGCCAAACCTTCAAAACAAAATGGTGACCTATCTACACTTGTATCTATGTTCACCCATGCCCTCTAGGTGCCGACAGTTTCTTAATTTTCCTGACCCTCCCACTATATTTAGGTGTATCACAAGAATCCACAACTGAGGTCGAGGCAGCCTGTTGACCTCCACACCCTTTTGTCTGAGATGACCTTGGCGGGCGTCCCCTGGGGACACGGGACCTTGAAGGTCCAAGCCTGCTTTCAAGCAGCACACAGATGTTTGACTGCTTCCCTCCTCGGTGTCAGGGGCTGGAGCTATATTGTTCACAAGGAGGGAGGGTTTCAGATGGGCTGGAAATGCTCAAAGTTCCCCAGATGGAGGGCGAAAAAGAAAAATGTCATGATAATAGGGTGATTATGATAGTGGGCTCCAGTATTAGGTACAATATGGTACACTTTCTACTACATGGGGTCACCTGACCTGGGGTCACAGGTCAGATAGCACATGCAAGAGAATATTGTGGGAAGACCGTCGATGCCTTGCAGTTGTGAGTTCATGTTCTGAAAATGTGTTGGTAATAAAGTTAGTTTACAGCAATGGTGTTGGGTCATCCTGAAGCATAAAAGCAAGACAGATGAAGCATTGAGTAAAAATGATTATATTTTGCGAGAAATCTATTTTAAGCAGTGCTAATAAAACTGTACAAGGTTATCGCTCTTAACTGTAACACAATATTTTCAATGCAAAATTGAAAAGAAAATGTTAAAATGCTGCGCAGTTGCACGGGGTATTTTTACATGCAGTGAGAGGATAATGTGTTTGGGCAAAAACCTGAGCAAAAGATTCAATTCTGAAAAGTGGTGCAGTTTTGAGCACACTTTGCACTTCAGATTGCTGGTTTCTCCCAAAGCAGAAACACTTAGACAAAATGTTCTGAACAAAACTGATCCAAATTATAACATTATGCCTTTCAGAGAAAACAAAATACTAGACTTAATGAAAACATATCAAACAAAGAGATGGTCCGTCAACCTGAAGTTTTTATCCTGAGACTCAATGACCTGAAACTCAAGAAGATTGGGGATAATTTGGACTTTTGATTTGATTTGATTTATTATTGTCACATGTATTAGTATACAGTGAAAAGTATTGTTTCTTATGCGCTATACGGGCAAAGCATACCGCTCATAGAGAAGGAAACAAGAGAATGCAGAATGTAGTGTTACAGTCATAGCTAGGATGTAGAGAAAGATCAACTTAATGTGAGGAAGGTCCATTCAAAAGTCTGATGGCAGCAGGGAAGAAACTGTTGTTGAGTCAGTTGGTACATGACCTCAGACCTTTGTATCTTTTTCCCAACGGAAGAAGGTGGAAGAGAGTGTGTCCTGGGTGCATGGGGTCCTTGATTATGCTGGCTGCTTTTCTGAGGCAGCAGGAAGTGTAGACAGAGTCAATGGATGGGAGGCTGGTTTGCGTGATGGATTGGGTTAATTCACGACATTTTGTAGTTTCTTGCGGGCAGAGTAGGAGCCACACCAAGCTGTGATACAACCAGAAAGAACGCTTTCTATGGTGCATCTGTAAAAGTTGGTGAGAGTCGTAGCTGACATGCCAAATTTCTTTAGTCTTCTGACAAAGTAGAGGCAAGACGTTGGTGGGTTTTCTTAACAATAGTGTCGGCATGGCGGGGGGGGGGACCAGGACAAGTTGTTGGTGATCTGGACACCTAAAGACTTGAAGATCTTGACCATTTCTACTTTGACCCCATTGATGTAGACAGGGGCATATTTTCCACTGCACCAAGTATCCTTGTGCACCAAGCATCCATTGTTGTTACTTCAAGGGCTCCTCTCCATATGCCACATGTAAATACAGGGATCATTACACACATTGGTCTTCTTCAAATTCTGATAGTGTTTACAGGATTTCCACCTTTTTTTAAGTTAACCTTTTTGCCCTGCCCCTGTGTTTTCTCTCCCATGATGTGGAGATGCCGGCGTTGGACTGGGGTAAACACAGTAAGAAGTTTAACAACACCAGGTTAAAGTCCAACAGGTTTATTTGGTAGCAAAAGCCACACAAGCTTTCAGAGCTGCAAGCCCCTTCTTCAGGTGAGTCACTCACCTGAAGAAGGGGCTTGCAGCTCCGAAAGCTTGTGTGGCTTTTGCTACCAAATAAACCTGTTGGACTTTAACCTGGTGTTGTTAAACTTCTTGCTGTGTTTTCTCTCCCAGACAAACATGTGCAGGTAATAAATTCAATTGCCACAAATGGAAAATAAGCAAGCAATGAAAAAAAAATCAAATTCAACGTTTCATTTTTTAAATTTGATTTGATTTATTATTGTCACATGCACTGGTGTACAGTGAAAAATATTGTTTCTTTCATGCTATACATGCAAAGCACAGAGAAGGAGAGAGTGCAGAATGTAGT
Organism: Mustelus asterias; assembly: GCF_964213995.1. Classification (NCBI taxonomy): domain Eukaryota; kingdom Metazoa; phylum Chordata; class Chondrichthyes; order Carcharhiniformes; family Triakidae; genus Mustelus; species Mustelus asterias. Next base: position 67,728,728 of record NC_135818.1, on the reverse strand, counting down.
GTTACAGTCACAGCTAGGGTATATCGCAACTTAGTGAGAGGTAGGCCCATTCACAAGTCTGACAGCAGCAGGGTAGAACCTCTTCTTGAGTCGGCTGGTACCTGACCTCAGACTTTTGTACCTTTCTCCCGACAGAAGAAGGTGGAAGAGAGAAAGTCCAGAGTGCGTGGGGTCCTTAATTATTCATAATTCATTGCGACACTGTGGAGCCACTTCACACCAACACCTGCAAATTCTGGAGCTTAGTTGCTTGAAACTTATAGCAGTTATACTAGTTAACAGGAACACTACAAGATGTGGCAGAATCATTATCAGAAGTGCATCGTGATTGGTCAATTTTTGTGTCAATTCTGTGATTGGATTTGTATTTCGAAGAACTGACTGCTCGAAAATTACATTCAGGCACGATTTTAATTTCAAAACCTCCAACAGGGTGACTAACTTCCTCTAAAATAAAATGAGCATGCATAATTTATCTTGCATTAATAAATCATCACAAGATACTTCTAAAGCAGTGTAATTTCAGTGAGAATTGTGGAACAATTCCTGAATTTGGGCAGTTTAAATATTCACTCATAGTCTTTGCCCTCAGTGAAATATTGCCTCCCAAATAAATGTAATTCTCACAAAGAATTAGCTACTTGAAAGAATATAACCTATTTCTGGGACAAAGTGTTTTTCTTTCATAATTTATTAATCTGTCACTATTAAACCAAGTGAAAGATATCAACGGTGACTCTAACTTGCATCTGGCAAAAGGTATTTAAAATTAGTCATTACATACTTAAACAGTTATTACTGTGCACATACAATCCGCTGCTGTGATGACAACTCAGCCGCCTGGAGGTATTAATTCAGCTGGAGATCGATAAACATGATTCTGTAGTTGAATAAGGAATCGGACAGTAGAAAATTGCAGAGTTTCACTGTGGCAGATTTATAGCTAGCGTTGTCGCACATCACTTCAGCAATATACACCACACGCAGAACTAAGCAGCTAGTGTCTGAGGGCATCCTTCAACAGTTCACTGTTGTAACATAATGCAGAAAGACCGGCATTTCTTTGGCAATCATGAGATCAGCATAGGCTTTATGCCAGAATATTAGTTTATGCGTTAATAAGAAGTTTGAACAGCAGGACGGCACGGTGGCACAGTGGCCAGGGATTCGGGTTCGATTCCGGCCTTTGGTGATTGTTCTGCGTGGAGTTTGCACGTTGTCCCCGTGTCTGCGTGGGTTTCCTTCGGGTGCTCCGGTTTCCTCCCACAGTCCAAAGATGTGCATTGGCCATGCTAAATTGCCCCTTAGCGTCCCAAGATGTGTGGGTTAGGGGGATTAGCATAAAAAATACGTTGGGTCACGGGAATGGGGCCTGGATGGGATGCTCTGAGGGAGAGTCGATGCAGACTTGATTAGCCAAATGGCCTCTTTCTGCACTGTAGGGATTCTATGATTTAAAATAAAACTGGGGCTGAAAACCCATTGACCACCCATCCCATAAGTGATGGGAAGCTCCTGCTGAACAAATTCTGAAATTTATCCCTATAGGATTTTTAGGATTAGAAGATCAGTTTAAATATTAACAATGAATGCCATGCCACAGGGGTTACATTTCAAGCACCCATCACAACTTGAGGTCATAAATTGCATCTATCGAGTGCATTCTTCAAGGGTTATAAGGTTTATTAACCTTTACTGGGCGGCATGGTGGGACAGTGGTTTGCACTGCTGCCTCACTATGTCAGGGACTCGGGTTCAACTCCGGCCTCGGGTGACTGTGACTGGAGTTTGCACGTTCTCCCCGTGTCTGCGTGGGTTCAGCTGCGGGTGCTTCGATTTCCTCCCCCAGTCCAAAGATGTGCGGGTTAGGTGGATTGGCCATACTCAATTGTCCATTATTATCAGGGAGATTGGCAGGGTAAATATGTGGCATGTGGGAATAGAGCCTGGGTGGGATTGTGGTCGGTGCAGACTCGATGGGCCAAATGGCCTCCTTCTGCACTGTTGGGATTCTACGACACCCTTGTCCCAGAGACATTACAGAAGATTATCCATCAGCTGGAAAGAGATTAATGCTCTCAGAATTGTCAGGAGCCCACCTTATATCACAGGTTTGGATTGCCCAGGGGGACTTACTTCCACTATTCAAAGCAGCTTCTGTGCATTGAGCATATTGCCACTCCAGCCTGTGCTGACCAAGAGTCTGGCTATGTGGGAAATAGCTCACCTCATGATTCCAGACTCAAAGAGGAAAATCCTACCCCTGGTGTTTAGGTTCCCTTCCCCTCCTGATGCAACCCACTGGACTATTATCGCTAGACTATTAATTCAGAAATTCAGCTAATGTTCTGGGGACCCGGGTTCGAATCCTGCACAGCAGATGGTGTAATTTGAATTCAATAAATAAAATCTGGAATTAAGAATCTACTGATGACCATGAAACCATTGTCGATTGTCAGAAAAATGCATCTGGTTCACTGATATCCTTAAGGAAATCTGCCGTCCTTACCCGGTCTGGCTTACGTGTGACTCCAGAGACACAGCAATGTGGTTGGCTCTCAACTGCCCTCCAAGGGCAACAAGGGATGGGCAATAAATGCTGATGTGGAAATGCCGGCGTTGGACTGGGGTAAACAGAGTAAGAGTTTTAACAACACCAGGTTAAAGTCCAACAAGTTTATTTGGTAGCAAATGCCATTAGCTTTCGGAGCGCTTCTCCTTCGTCAGATGGAGTGGATATCTGCTCTCAAACAGGGCATACTGAGACACAAAATCAAGTTACAGAATACTGATTAGAATGCGAATCTCTACAGCCAACCAGGTCTTAAAGATACAGACAATGTGAGTGGAGGGAGCATTAAGCACAGGTTAAAGAGATGTGTATTGTCTCCAGACAGGACAACCAGTGAGATTCTGCAAGTCCAGGAGGCAAGCTGTGGGGGTTACTGATAGTGTGACATAAACCCAAGATCCCGGTTTAGACCGTCCTCATGTGTGCGCTCCAAAAGCTAATAGCATTTGCTACCAAATAAACCTGTTGGACTTTAACCTGGTGTTGTTAAAACTCTTACAATAAATGCTGGCCAGCCAGTGATGCCCATATCCCACGAATGAATTAAAAAACCCCAGTTTCTTCAGAGCCCACAGTTTGTTTAGCTAATGGATGTGATCTTGTTTGAATGCAATCATTGTTCATACGGCTGATGGTCAAATATAAGTGAGATTTTTCAGACCGGATCCATACATTCCAGGCCCGAGGTCAACGGACCTGTCTTCTGGTCGGAGACAGGTCCGATTCATTAAATCAGTTCAAAATTGAAAGACATGGGGCATGTTATCTTAAAACAGTCGAAATTGAATCTACAGGTAGTTGCATAATATTAAAAGAAGAGTATCTTGTCAGTTTGAAAAATGCAATTCAGTCCTATTATTCTGTTTTCTATCCACTTCCAACGGTTTGTGTTTGACATATTTAAAAAATTACTAATCTATTTACTTAATTACATCCAAGCATGTGGATCAGGCTTCAGGTGTTTTGAACATTTCAACTTGGTAGGAGGCACAGTGGTTAGCACTGCTGCCTCACAGTGCCAGTGACCCAGTTCAATTCCAGCCTTGGGTCACTGTCCGTATGGAGCTTGCACATTCTCCCCGTGTCTGCGTGGGTTTCCTCCGGGTGCTCCGGTTTCCTCCCACAGTCCAAAGATGTGCGAGTTAGGTTGATTGGCCATACTAAATTACCCTAGTGTCAGGGAGATGAGCAGGGTATATGTGTGGGGTTACGGGAATAGGGCCTGGGTGGCATTGTGGTCAGTATAGTCTCGATGGGCCGAATGGCCTTCTTCTGTACTGTAGGGATTCCAACTTCTATAATTCTCCCAGTCTGACAATAAAGCAGCACATTATATTTACTATCAGGACTTCATTCTTGAAGGCTTTAAGGAGATGTGTAGCTGGAAAAGTGCTTGATGGATTAAATGGACCTAATGTGCGTGATCTACTGTGCCATGACTTAGATGCACACAGCCCTTAGTAATCAATAGTAATGCATGTTCTGTCTGACTCACAGATAAACAAATGAGTAATGGAAGGAATTGGAAAATAAGTTCAGCGTGCGCAGAGCCCAAATCTATTTTATAGCTTGTGAACGTGTTGCCATTTTTATACTTATAGACAGACTGCTGCTCTACCAGTATCTGCATGGTTACAGTACCGAGACGCCCCATTTTGAGCACTCTGAGGTGAGAATGTGCAGAGTTCTGCCCCCACCCTCTCTCCACCAGCAGCTATTGTTTTTCCAGCAGGCTTACTTTTCTCGCCGCATCGAGATAGTTCGATGGGCTGGATTTTTCAGGCTGTGTTGAAATCACAGTGCTCGTCACTGATTGCGAAGGAAATTGCTGATAAAGAATTAGCTCTCTCCGTGATGGAGATTCCCCCCCCCTTTTTTTTGGATGCCTTTTTGCATCTGGTGCCAAGTCTTGGGGATCTCCAGGTGCCTAGCAATAGTGATGTCATCCAGCGGGGTAAGAAGACTAACAACGCCAGGTTAAAGTCCAACAAGTTTATTTGGTAGCAAAAGCCAAATCCAGCAGGGTAAGCAGCCATTGGCATTGAAATACTCTCAAGGACAACAAACTGGAAGTGAAAATCATTGAATCATTTTACCCTTAGTTTTAAATTTTACAGATTTTGAAATAAATGATTGAGCCGTACACATGTGCAAGGGATTAAGGTAGAAATTAAAATATCATTTTTTAAGTTTGTTTATTAGGTTAAGAACGTGAAAAATTTCTTACCACCATCACAGAGTTTACTTTACTTCTAGTGATGCAAAAATTATAAACAAAATATACTGAGATTCTCTCTGCCACTGCTGTTACGAGTAATTCCATCCTGGAGGGCAACTCCCACACACATTCAAGACTGACTTCTTACCAAATTTGGCATTCGACAAATATGAAATTATTCCTTCAGGGCCAGTGACATTGTTTAGCAATAATTATGAAGTTAGTAAATTGTTAAACAGTGCTGAATTATTAAATTGTAACTTTTTCAATGGTTATTACAGTGAAACTGAGGGACTTTTTTGAGTCCATCAGACACATAATTGGCAAGCATTGGGATCCCGGACTCCAGGGGGTGGAGATCCCATTGGCTGAACGCTGCCAACCAATCAGAGGCCCTTAGCTCTCCATTGCCTATCATCACAATTGGGAGTGATGGCTGCCATTGGTAGGGCACCCAGGGAGAGGCCTACAAATGTTGGGGGACCGAGGCACAAGTGAGTGAGGGTGGGCTCGGGATCATGGGGAGAGGAATGGTCAGAAAAAAGAGCGGTGGCGGATTTCAGCTGGCTCCCCTTCACTTCCCGACGTTGGGTGCCTTGATCAGGCATAAGGTTTTTCTTATCAGCCTCTCTGCATGGCAAGTTCCCTGCCCACCACTGGTCAAATACCAATGGCATCAGGCCCCTTTGTGGGTATTAATTGCACGCTTAAGGGCCTCAATGGCATCCAGGAAGGTTGCTGCTCATTCCAGACTTAATCAGGTGGAGGTAAGCATGCAGTAGGGCACTCATCCCGCACCCTCTTGCCCGATCAAACGCCCCTCTGCTGCCTCCAATCTCATCTCGGGAGGAGGGGATGGAAGCATCACTTTTCACTCTAAGGATGTACGTTTGGAGTTCTCAGCAGTTCACTGATTGCTAATTGATTGCAGTGAAAGGAGACCTCAGCGGTGCACCCTCTGATAAAGGTTCCGGAATTGCACATTTAACCGTGAAGGCTGATCATTTTGCTGTCATTGCATCCACAAACCCAGGCTAATATTCAATTGTTAAATTCCCATAAAGTCCAAAAGAGTGCCTGAGTAATTTCAAAATATGCTCTCCTCCCCAGATGCTGTAATGCCAGCCCTGGTTCAGAGCCAAATTTTGTGAGGTTGCTGCCAAGTGTTTATGTGGATCTCACATCTCTCGGCTTCACCACATTTGAGAGATAGATTGAGACTTGCTTCCCGAGTTTCATTGCCTCTTTACGACTGATAACCAGCCGAAAAGCTCGTAAGGATGGAAAAGCACACAAAGAAATCCAGGGTTTCTGAGGGCTACATTTTAAATTGTGCCTGTTAGGGAAGAGTGGACTTGAAACAAGTTCCTTTGATGAAACTGGGAATAGGCATGAGTCTTGATTACTTTATTAAACTTCGGTATTATAGGTGTCTTGCTTCTTCCCAGAGCTATGCCTGCACTTTCTAAAATTCCAAACAATGCAAAGCACTAAAAAAAATGTAATGACTTTAATCAGGCAATTGAGGTTGGCGTGTAAGAATAAGAGCTCCCAAATTAAGGGCCAAATTGATAGGCCAATCAGGAAGCCTCTTGCTTTGTACTTAAACAGGCGTGTCAGTTCCTCTGGGACACCTAGCGTAGACTGCTAACTGAAAGCACTCTGTATGCTGTTGTCAGACTTGTAAATAAAGGGATTTTGGTGAAGGGACCTCATCCTCCGAGGACTTACTACAGAAAATAATATTAAATTTCATATATTCAGTATCATTTTATTGGTGGAGGACTGGATAGATTAAAACATTTCCTTCCAATTCCTGGTGTTCAAATTCAAATCAGACGGTTGAGACGAGAATCTCCTCCCTAACTGAAACAATTTTGAATATTCTCAACCAGTTCAAAGTATGAATCCACGGAATTATTCTTTGCACAGTTATATTAAACACTAAGCAGACAATCACATTCACGATTCCTGCCAACAGCTCTCTTAGCTGTCTGATCATCCTCACATTCCACCGGGGGCAGCATGGTGACACAATGGTTAGCACAGCTGCCTCACAGCTCCAGGGACCCGGGTTCGTTTCCAGGCTTGGGGCACTGTCTGTGCAGAGTCTGCACGTTCTCCTCGTGCCTGCATGGGTTTCCTCCAGGTGCTCCGGTTTCCTCCCACAAACCGAAAGACATGCTGATAAGGTGCATTGGCCATGCTAAATTCTCCCTCAGTGTACCCGAACAGGTGCCGGAATGTGGTGACTAGGGGATTTTTACAGTAACTTCATTGAAGTGTTAATGTAAGCCTACTTGTGACACTAATAAATAAACTTTATCTCATATCCATATCCTATATATAATAATATGATTTTTTGTTTCAACGTTATTTCCATTGCAATTGTTGACCTCTGATCACCCTGGTACTGAGTGAACCTTGTGGATTTTTACTGCAGTGTTAATGTAAGCCTACCTGTGACACTAATAAATAAACTTTAAACTTATTTTAATCCTTTGATGAGTTGTTTCCCCAGTTTAGCTTTAGCCTTTCCAAATGGCACCCATTTTATAAAATCATAGAATGATTACTGCAATGAAGAAAGCCATTTGGCCCCTCACATCCATGTTGGCTCCTGCATGAGCAACTCAGCTGTTACCACCTACCCGCCATTCTCCTGTAGCCCTGAAAAATGGAATCAAAGAATGGCCACAGCACAGAAAGTCCTCAAACAGCTGACACCAGTTTGATGGGCTGAATAGCATTTGTCTTTGACTCAGTGGGTGGGGACTAATGTGCCTCGATATACTTGCAGTTTTTGTTGAATTTTTAGATTAAGGCCATTAACAGCTTGTCCAATCATTTCATATGTGTTGTGAGAGGAAGATGATAAACCAAACCCTTTTAATCAGTGATGAACGATGAGTTCTCTCCAACGGCAGGCCCCATTCAGGGTAAGACACCAGAGTGTTAGAGAATAACAATGCACTGTGCTTTGGTTGAGTTTGCTGTGCCCAAGAAGTTTATTACTTTAAAACTTACCAAGTTCGTTCCAAAAGAAGAGAAGTTGCATTCTGGGGATTGCCGCAAAAAGTAAAGAAGAAATGCAGGGAGAAGAATCCTTTTTAAAAAAGTAGAAAAAAGTATTTAAAGCTTGGGGTACACAAACATCTTTCTAACAGAGACTGTAAGTAAGTGTTCTATTTCTGTGAAATTATTGTTATAAGTCTCACAACACCAGGTTAAAGTCCAACAGGTTTATTTGGTAGCACGAGCTTTCGGAGTGCTGCTCCTTCATCAGATGAGTGGACTCACCAGATGAAGGAGCAGCGCTCCGAAAGCTCGTGCTACCAAATAAACCTGTTGGACTTTAACCTCGGGTTGTGAGACTTCTTACTGTGCCCACCCCAGTCCAAAGCTGGCATCTCCACGTTGTGAAATCATCGGTATTTGTTGTTGAGGTATTCAGCTCAGAACTATCTTGTTAGAGTGGTTTTTTTTTTGGATGATTTACTAACCAGATTCAAAACAAATTCTAAATCCTTATTAAGTGGTATTGTGGAGTGTAAGTGGACTTAAACCTCTATGGTTCTTTAAATTGCAGCTCTTCTTTATGCAACTATTTTTGGAAACGTCACCACAATCTTCCAGCAAATGTACGCCAACACCAACCGCTACCATGAAATGGTAAACAACGTGAGGGATTTTCTCAAACTTTACCAAGTTCCCAAAGGACTCAGCGAACGAGTAATGGATTATATTGTGTCAACGTGGTCGATGTCTAAAGGGATCGACACGGAGAAGGTACGAGCATATGAGGTAAAATGATCTAAGACCTCCAGGAGCAGTGTTCACTTAATGACTTACAGTTGCATGCACACATCTGGGTAGAACCATTTTAAATCTAATTATCAAGTAGGCAGTGCACTAATTTGTGAAATTCATAGCGGAAAATAATTAATCTTTAGGGCGTTTTGAGCCACAGTGGGAATTGTAATCTATTTTTAGTTTGAATTCACAATATTTCTCTCCCCTTAATCTTGTAATTAATGCTTGCATTGTAGCAGGTTTTAAAACAGGTAATCTTTGCAAATTAATTCGCCGCGAATGTCTAGTTCTATATTTGTTGGAATCAATTCAGTAAAAGGGTACAAGGGTGGCACAGTGGTTGGCACTGCTGCTTCACAGCTCCAGGGACCCGGGTTCGATTCCAGCCTTGGGTCACTGTCTGTGTGGAGTTTGCACATTCTCTCTGTGCCTGTGTGTGTTTCCTCCGGATGTTCCGGTTTCCTTCCACACTCCAAAGGTGTGCAGGTTGAATGGATTAGCCATGTTAAATTGCTACTTAGTGTCAGGGGAATTAGTAGGTTGAATACATAGGGTTACAGGGATAGGGCCTGGGTGGGATTGTTGTCGGTGCAGACTCAATGGGCCGAATGGCTTCCTCCTGCACTGTAAGGATTCTACGATTCTATGAAAATGTACAAAACTATTGACATTCTTATATTAGTGCAGGATCTTAATGCATCGATACATTAAGTAGCATTTGAGATTATGTATAAAATGTTTTCCATTTTACAGAATATAGATTTTTTTTTTCCAGAGGGGACAGATGAAAATTGAAGAAAGTGTAATAATTTACAGGCTTCCAACCAGATTTTTTTGCCACCTCGGAGAATTAATGCAATAAAATGAGGAAACTGTGATGTTGCTCAAAAACAAACGTGAATTGTTCAAAATGACCAGATCACAGTTCTCTGGAGCAATTGGTACTGCTTTAAACTACAGAATTACAATGGGCAAGATTCTCCGGCCTCGTGTTTCCTGTCAGCGGGACGTGGCGTGTTGTTTGCTAGTGGCGAAATTCTCTGGTCCTGCTGCTGTCAATGGGAATTTCTATTGATGTCACCCCGTGCTGGTGGGAGATGGGCGGGCGGGGGTGCGCTGTCGGCGGGACTGGAGAATCCCACCGGAGTGAACAGCCGGAGAACTCCAGCTCATTTGTGTAAGGAGAAATGCAATCTTTATCATTTAACAATTTAATCATATAAAAGCATTACAGATACATGAAGGCCATGCATGAGGAAGCGCAATTACTGTCAGGAATTCTACTTTCATAGTTCACTGCAGCCAAGTCTTGACTTAAGAAATACAATAAACAGATTGATTTTCTGCTTTGTAACTAATTCTGTAGCAATTTTGTTAAGATATCAAAAAATATACATCTGCAGACATCTATTTACTTCTTTGGATGGGTTTTTTCAAGCGGGGTGAAGTAACGTCATTAGTACTCAAAACAGGAGCTGCGTCACATGCGGAACAGTGGTACAGTGGTTAGCACTGCTGCCTCACAATGTCAGGGATCCAGGTTCAATTCCGGCCTCGGGGGACTGTCTGTGTGGAGTCTGCACGCTCTCCCCCGTGTCTCCGTGGGTTTTCTTCGGGTGCTCCGGTTTCCCCCCCCCACAGTCCAAAGATTTGCAGGTTAGGTGGATTAGCCATGATAAATTGCCCCTTAGTGTCGAGGGATTAGCAGGGTAAATACTTGGGGTTATGGGAGTAGGGCCTTGTTGTGGTGCAGGCTTGATGTTACCAAATGGCCTCCTTCTGCACTGTAGGGTTTCTATCATTCTATGATCATGCTGGCAGGCGGCAGGGCCTTGAGATGGCATTTTAGGAGCAACACCCAGTTAAGGGGTACTTGGTAAAATGCTGTGACGGCAGGTAGATTCCGCCTCCCCTCTCGACTCCTTCCTCCCCCCATTTTACCAATCCTTCCACCTCCCAGCCTGTCCCCACACCCTTGTTGCAAACAATCCAGGACTCAGGTGATTTCTGAGAGCAAGAGAAGCCACATTTTTAAAAAAATTATACAAATTGGGCAAAGGCTGAAGTGAGTAAGCAGAGGAAGATTCTATAATCCTCATAAGATGACTGCTTGTACTTTTACCGATTTTCTTTGAAATATCAAACGCTTAGTTGTGATTAATTGCCATCGATTTTAATCTTACCTCAACATTACAGTGAAAAGCCAGAGCAGATATGGAAGGTTTAATTTTCTGGGTATTAGGGATCATAACTCAAACCCAAATTCCCATGCTCATTGAACACTCAATGTAATTGTTCGTTCGGTGTGGGTCTATGTGCTTGGTATGAATTTTCATATAGTTTTGAACTATCGCTGCATCAAGGAGAAATAATCTTGATCGTTTCGCACTCACTCAACAATTTAATCACTTAAAAGCATCACAGATGAGCTAAGGTGATGCATGAGGAGGCACAATTACTTTCAGGCATCCTGCTTTCACAGTCAATTGCAGCCGTGTCTTGACTTAATAAATACAATAAACAGTTTGTCGATAAAGAATAATGTTAAATCAGATTAATGTATCAGGGTTGATTAGTGCAAGAGCTCTTTAATCTCATCACTCAGACAGCACTTTGATGGTATCCTGGTTTGTTATTTATGTAAACATTCTCTGCAGTTCAAAAGATAGAAATGCCAAGGGGGGGGGAAAGTTTCCACTTGGTTGTGTGAGTTTCCTTGTCGCAGTTCACCTGATTGGTCTGAAGATTGCAAATGTAATAAATCAAGGACAGCTCGATGTGGCTCAGAGTAATGAGGGATTTATTGCCAATGATAAGTATTTGCAACAAGAGGTCAAACACAAACAACTGTGCAACTGAACATCTCTCCCCCCAGTCTCCTACTGCGCAACCTCCTCCACTCGGGATATGAACCCTTGCTCCCAATTGGTTAAGCTTCCCACCTTGACAATCCATAGGGTCCGGCCCGATTGTACGGTCCTCAGGTAGCGCCTACAAAGAAACCCACCAACGCCTTGACTTTCTCAGGAGGCTGAGGAAGCTCGGCATGTTTGCTACAACTCCTATCAATTTTTATAGATGCACCATAGAAACCATCCTTTCTGGATGTATCACAGCTTGGTATGGCTCCTGCTCTGACCAAGCCTGCATTACAAAGGGTTGTGAGCGTAGCCCAGTCCATCACTACAGTTGATGGGGACCCATCATAGGGGTGTCCCTCCCCCAGCTGTCTGAACTGCAAGCCACTCCTGGAAGACATTCCACCAGACATACAGACATACGGTTCGTGAACAGGAGGGGGTTCCACTCCCTGCATGTGTAGATCGTGTGTGACCACAAGATGAACGTCATGCACATGTGTGCATACCACCCAGGTAGCATGCGCAACAGCTTCATCCTGCGAAGCTCGGACATCCCTAGGGGGACAAGGGCTACACTCTAAGGGTTTGGCTGATGAACCAAGGTGTGGAGGCCTGAGGCCAATGTGGAGACGCGTTATAATGAGGCCCATACTGACTCCCAGTCCATCGTGGAGCAGTGCATCAGGCTCCTGAAATGCAGTTCCGCTGTCTGGACCACTCTGGTGGGGCCCTCTGGTACAACTCCCCGAGGGCCTCCCGCATCATCATGATCTGCTGTGTGTTCCACAACTTGGCACAACAGTAGAGATGCTTCCTGGAGGAGGAGGAGGAGGGCAACCAGGCATACGCTCTTGAGGAGGAGGGGGCCTATGAGGATGTGGAGGAGGAGACCAAGTTCTTGAGACCCGCAGCAAGTGCCCTCTGTGACTGGGCCAAGCTCTGGAACCCAGAGCGATAACCCACTGTGACTGGGTCATGTTCTCGAAGCCCACAGCCATGGCCTGCTGTGAGTCGGCCACGCCTTGGACTCTGCCACCCATGGTGACCATTTCCTGAGCCAGACTTTCCACCGTGGACGCCATCCTCGCAGTGATGGCCTGGGTACCATGCAATGCCAGCAATACTTGCTGCACCTGCAGTCTGTGGGACTCCTCCCAACAACTGGTTGCCTGTGCCAGAAGATGATGAATGACCTCGTTTGGGCAGCAAGGCTGAGTGTCCGTCTCGTCCTGCCATCAGTCCCATCTGTCGTGCCTGCAATGTCGATCCACCCCCCGCAGCCTTCCGGCACCCGATTTCTGCAGGGAAAGATGGCCCATGTTGCTGCAGTGTTGCTGAAGCCCCTCCTGCATTCCCCGGCTCTGCTGCTGCATCTCCAGCAGCTTAGGGAGAACTAATCACAGCGGCCTGGCACCTGACTTGGGGGCAGCTGATTCCTTGCCTCCAGGAGATCCCCCGGGTGCCTGAGGCCTCAGACTTTCCCGCCTCCAACTGATGTACATCAATGGAGGTGTCGCTCACACCAGACAGTGACCCAGAAGCCTCACCACTGACTTGTCCCACTGTGGTGAAGCTATCTGCGCTGATGGATTTTGGATGGAAGCCTGTGTTGATTGACCGGTGTTGACCTCAGAGGATTCCTCAGGGCCTTCCTCCGAGGTATCCTGGAGATGTCGTGGGGCAGGTCAGCGGGAGCAGCAGGGGGAGCAGTGACACCAGACAGTCTGGGGGCATCGTGGTCGTCTCCTGCAATAAAGAACACAAGGTTGAGTGTAAGGGAGAGGCAAGTGTATGGGCAGCGTGCCACTTACTGGAGATATGCCAATAGAATGAGGGTTTTGCGGATGCTGACCTCCTGATCTTACGCCGATCTGGCTGTCGTTGACAACCCTGTCCTCATCCTTCCCAGTAAGAAGTCTCACAACACCAGGTTAAAGTCCAACAGGTTTATACCTACAGGTCCTCATCCTTCCCTGCCAGATCAAGGGTTTTCTCCTAAAAGGGAGTTAGGACACGCAGCTCGGGGACCCCACCTCCCACTCCCGGTAGTCACGGGCCATCTTCCCCTGCAGAAATCGGGTGCCGGAAGGCTGCGGGGCGTCAGGGGGGGTGGATCGACATTGCACGCACGACAGACGGGACTAATGGCAGGACGAGACAGACACTCAGCCTTGCTGCCCAAACGAGGTCATTCATCTTCTTCAGGCACAGGCAACCTCGCCTCTGTGCCCAGTGCGTGAGCACCGACTGCCACTGCCACCTCCTCCCAGGCCTCGTTGCCGACCTGACCTCTGGCTAATCACCCATCCGAGGGGAAGAAAACGCCCCTCCTCTCCTCAGCTGCATCCAACAGAAGGCCAGGCTCCTCCTCAGTAAATCTTGGGTGCCATCTTTCTGGCCTGACTGTCTACATGCAGCTCTTTATTGTTAACGTCATACAGATGCAGCCACTTTGGGCGAGTCACATGCCCGGACGGTCCATTCCGCCAAGGATTGCATCAAGACTCTTTTATTGCACTAAGTGGCGTAAGAATCTGACTCGCAGTTTGCTGAAAAAAAACGGTGCCATTAACTCCCGTTTTCTCACTCGTTGGGCACTGAGACTTTGTTTCACAAAACTGCGCCCACAATGTTCATCCCTATACAGAAATCCAGGTGTTGCACTTTGGGATAGCTTGCTCCCTAGCAGGGTCCAAATCTTTGCTGATATGCTTGACAATCAAATGATGGGACTTGCTTTACTTTTCATTAGTTCCATAGTAAAAACAGTTGGAAAAATTAGTGCTGGTGCATTCAGGAATAAATCAGATTTTGACAGCGTTATGAATAATAATTGTTGCTGAACAATGTCTCTGACCCTGAAAAATTAATTTACAGCTGTGGAAACTCATTGCCTCTGAGAAAATTAGTGTTAAAGATATAACTTTATTTTACTTTTCATGCTTGTTCTTTTCCTCCCTCTCCCTTAATCCCATCTATATTTCTCAATCTTAATTTACTTTCTCTATGTCCTTAAAATCTAATTTATATTTTCCACTTTCGGGTAAGGACTCTGTGGGTGGATTCTGCCTGCCACGGGAATCGTAGCAGGTGGGACATGGACTATGCAAAGATCTGCTGAACTTGGGCAGGATTTTCCAGTCTTGGGGCAAGCATGGCTGGAAAATCTTGCCCATGTGGGTGGAATTTGATGCTCTCTAAGAAGCAGGCTGGGAGACTGGGCAGCCGTATAAAAGGGTGGGAATATGCAGCTTAGAATCCTTGGGCAGAATTTTCCCACCTGGGACAAAGTCCCATGATGTGGAGATGCCGGCGTTGGACTGGGGTAAGCACAGTAAGAAGTCTCACAACACCAGGTTAAAGTCCAACAGGTTTATTTGGCAGCACAAGCTTTCGGAGTCTCGCACCTTCATCAGGTGAGTGAGGACTTGTGTTCACAAACAAAGTCCCATGAATGTAGCGTGTTTCCTGCTGCAGAGGCTGGAGGGAAACTACACCTTATCGGGTGTGTATGGTTGGGCCTTCATCTGCATCCCATTAGTGGGACACAAATCAGTTTCATGCCAGCCTCCAGCGGATTTCCTGATCCGCCATGGTGGGCACCAGAGGAAGATCCCGCCAAATTCTTAAACCACCCCCCAGGTCAATGGCTCAGTCTTCCCCATATTAGTTGGAGGAAGTTTTTGCCCGTCCAATGTTGGAAGTGGGACAAGCAGCTTGACAAATTAGAGAGGTGCTGATAAGGTGGAGTGTCGGCGGGAACTCTCCAGCCATTCACGGCAGCAGGATTCTCTGGTCCCATTGACAGTGCGCCCCTGCCTGTGGGTTTCCCGGCAGCGTGGGGTGACATCAAGGGGAAATCCCATTGACAGTGACGGAACTAGAGAATCCCACCCATCATCTGTGTACATGTGATCCCTGAGGCCCTTTCTGAAGCTATCACTGAATCATAGATCATAGAAACCCTACAGTGCAGAAAGAGGCCATTGGGTCCATCGAGTCTGCACCGACCACAATCCCACCCAGCCCCTATCCCCATATCCCTCCATATTTATTTATTTTTCTGTGATTTTTTTGTGTTTAAAATCGGAGGTTTTTTCCAAAACTGGAAGTAGGCCCAGGAGAGGCCTGGGAAGGTTTTTTGGTGGGTTTAAAAGCAGGCCGCACTTTTGAGCGGGCAGCGTTGTAGCAGGCAGTGGAGTGAGCAGGGAGCAGAGTGAGAGCTATAAGGGCTTTGACTCACAGGGCTTCGGCGAAAAACAGGCGGAGGCAAGGAAGGTTGTTGTTATTTTTCCAAAACTATAAAGGAAATGGCAGGTATGAGTGAGAGGCCAGTTCGCTGCGTTCGGTGTGGGATGTGGGAGTTCCTGGAGATGACTTGCCTCCCGGAGGTTCATGTCTGTGCCAGATGCATGGAACTGCAACTCCTGAGGGACCGTGTAAGGGAGCTGGAGCTGCGGCTCGATGACCTCAGTTTAATCAGGGAAAATGAGAAAATAATAGATATAAGTTATAAGCAGGTAGTCACACCGGGGCCTCAGAAGGAAGACAAGTGGGTCACAGTTAGGAAGGGTAAAAGTCATAAGGGTGTTGTACCAGAAAGTACCCCAGTGGCAGTCTCCCATAATAGCAAGGGCTGGGCAACAGATGGGAGAGGGGAAGGGAGTGAGCAGTCAGTGGAGGGATCCCCTGTGGTTGCCCTCCAAAATAGGTATATTGTTTTGGATTCTGTGGAGGGGGATGACCCTCCAGGGGTAAGCCACGAGGACTAGTTCGCCTGCACAGAGATAGGCTCAGAGGCCCAGAAGGGGATTAGGAGAGAAATAGTGGTGGGGGATGCAATGGTTAGAGGCACGGACAGGCGGTTCTGCGGGCGCGAATGAGACTCCAGGATAGTAGTCTGCCTCCCTGGTGCCGGGGTACTGGATGTCTCCGAGAGGGTAGGAAGCATATTAAAAAGGGAAGGTAATCAAACAGATGTAATTGTACACATTGGTGAAAATGACGTAGGTAGAAAGAGCAGGGGGTCATACGAGAGCAATTCAGGGAGATGGGTGCTAGGCTAAAAAATAAGGCCTCTAGGGTAGCAATCTCTGGACTGCTCCCAGTGCCTAGTGCTGGTGAGGCCAGGAACAGGGAGATTCTACAATTGAACACATGGCTAAAGGACTGGTGCAACAGGGAGGGTTTCAAATTCATAGATCATTGGGAAGTCTTCAAGAGAGGATGGCACTTGTATGGAAAGGATGGGTTACACCTTAACTGGAAGGGCACAAATATCCTGGCTGAGAGTTTTGCTAGAGTGTTTCGGCAGGGTTTAAACTAGTGTGGCGGGGGGGGGGTTCAAAACAGTAGGTCAGTAAGTACTGAGGCTGGGGTCGAGCTGGGGGCCAGGGCAAGGCTAGCTAAGAAGAAGAGCATTCTGGAGCAGGATGACCTGAATGGGCCTGGAGGTCTGGAGTGCACCTGCTTCAATGCGAGGAGCATAACGGGTCAGACAGCCGAACTTAGGGCCTTAATGCTTATGCAGAATTTGGATGTGGTTGCGGTGACGGAGACATGGTTAAAAGAAGGACAGGACTGGCAGCTGAATATTTCGGGGTATAAGTGTTTTAGGCGAGACAGAGGAGGGGCTAAAAAAAGTGGGGGAGTAGCTAATTAGTTAAGGAGCATATTACCGCGGTGCAGAGGGTGGGCAATTTAGAGGGGTCATGTAATGAGTCACTGTGGGTGGAGCCCAGAAACAGGAAAGGTGCAATCACTATGCTGGGGGTATACTACAGGCCACCCAACAGCCCACGGGAAGTGGAGGAACGGATATGTCAGGAGATTCTGGATATGTGCAGAAAAAATAGGGTTGTTGTAGTGGGAGACTTCAATTTCCCTGGTATAGACTGGAAAGTGCTTAGGGCTGGGAGTCTGGATGGGGAGGAATTTGTAAAATGCATACTGGAAGGTTCTTTGGAACAGTATGTAGATAGACCAACTAGAGAGGGGGCTATACTGGATCTAGTTCTGGGAAATGAGCCTGGTCAGGTCGTCAAAGTTTCGGTAGGGGAATATGTGGCAAATGGTGACCACAACTCTGTTAACTTTAGGATAGTAATGGACAAGGATGAGTGTTGTCCTAAGGGTAAGGTGCCAAATTGGGGGAAGGCTAACTATAGCCGGATTAGGCAGGAATTGGTGGCCGTTGATTGGGAGAGGCTGTTCGGGGGTAAGTCCACGTCTGGCATGTGGGAGTCTTTTAAGGAACAGTTGATAAGGCTGCAGGACAGACATGTGCCTATAAAAAGGAAGGATAGGAAAGGTTGGATTCGAGAGCCGTGGATAACCAGGGAAATTGAGGATCTGATCAAAAAGAAAAGAGAGGCGAACGTTAGGTCCAGGCAACTGAAAACAAATGGAGCTCTGGGGGAATACGGAGAGAGTAGGAAAGAACTCAAACGGGGAGTTAGAAGGGCAAAAAGAGGTCACGAAATGTTCTTGGCAGACAGGATTAAGGAGAACCCTAAGGCATTTTATTCATATGTTAGGAACAAAATAGTTGTCAGGGAAAAAGTCGGACCTCTCAGGGACAAAGGATGGGAATTATGCTTAGAACTCAAGGGAATAGGGGAGATCCTAAATGAATACTTTGCATCAGTATTCACAAAGGAGAGGGACTTGTTGACTGGGAGTGTCTCAGAGGGAGGTGTTGACCCGTTAGAGAGAATCTCCATTACAAGGGAGGAAGTGTTAGGTTTTTTAGGTAACGTATAAAACTGACAAATCCCCAGGGCCTGATGGCATCTATCCTAGACTGCTCAGGGAGACAAGAGATGTAATTGCTGGGCCTCTGACGGAAATCTTTGTCTCTTCATTGGACACAGGTGAGGTCCCTGAGGATTGGAGGATAGCGAATGTGGTACCGTTATTTAAGAAGGGTAGCAGGGATAACCTGGGTAATTATAGGCCAGTGAGCTTGACGTCCGTGGTAGGGAAGTTGTTGGAGAGGATTCTTAGAGACAGGATGTATGCGCATTTAGAACGGAACAATCTCATTAGTGACAGACAGTATGTTTTTGTAAGAGGGAGGTCGTGCCTTACAAATTTGGTGGAGTTTTTTGAGGAAGTGATAAAAACGGCTGACGAAGGAAGGGCCGTGGATGTCATCTATATGGATTTCAGTAAGACATTTGACAAAGTTCCTCACGGCAGGTTGGTTAAGAAGGTTAAGGCTCATGGGATACAAGGAGAGGTGGCTAGATGGGTAGAAAACTGGCTTGGCCACAGGAGACAGAGGGTAGCAGTCGAAGGGTCTTTTTCCGGCTGGAGATCTGTGACCAGTGGTGTTCCGCAGGGCTCTGTACTGGGACCTCTGCTATTTGTGATATATATAAATTATTTGGAAGAAGGTGTAACTGGTGTTATCAGCAAGTTTGCAGATGACACAAAGATGGCTGGACTTGCCGATAGCGATGAACATTGTCGGACAATACAGCAGGATATAGATAGACTGGAAAATTGGGCGGAGAAATGGCAGATGGAATTTAATCCGGATAAATGTGAAGTGATGCATTTTGGAAGAACTAATGTAGGGGGGAGTTATACAATAAATGGCAGAGCCATCAATGGTATAGAAACACAGAGGGACCTAGGTGTGCAAGTCCACAAATCCTTGAAGGTGGCAGCACAGGTGGAGAAGGTGGTGGAGAAGGCATATGGTATGCTTGCCTTTATAGGACGGGGTATAGAGTATAAAAGCTGGAGCCTGATGTTGCAGCTTTATAGAATGCTGGTTAGGCTACATTTGGAATACTGCGTCCAGTTCTGGTCGCTGCACTACCAGAAGGACGTGGAAGCTTTAGAGAGAGTGCAGAGAAGGTTTACCAGGATGTTGCCTGGTATGGAGGGTCTTAGCTATGAGGAGAGATTGGGTAAATGGGGCTTGTTCTCCCTGGAAAGACGGAGAATGAGGGGAGACCTAATAGAGGTGTACAAAATTATGAAGGTATAGATAGGGTGAACAGTGGGAAGCTTTTTCCCAGGTCGGAGGTGACAATCACGAGGGGTCACGGGCTCGAGGTGAGAGGAGCGAGGTATAACTCAGACATCAGAGGGACATTTTTTACACAGACAGTGATGGGGGCCTGGAATGCGCTGCCAAGTAGGGTGGTGGAGGCAGACACGCTGGCATAATTTACCTGGATAGTCATGTGAGCAGTCTGGGAATGGAGGGATACAAACGAATGGTCTAGTTGGACCAAGAAGCGGCACAGGCTTGGAGGGCCGAAGGGCCTGTTTCCTGTGCTGTACTGTTCTTTATTTACCCGCTAATCCCTCTAACCTACACATCTCAGGACACTAAGGGGCAATTTTAGCATGGCCAATCAACCTAACCCGCACAGCTTTGGGCTGTGGGAGGAAACCGGAGCACCCAGAGTAAACCCACACAGACACGAGGAGAATGTGCAAACTCCACACAGACAGCGACCCAAACCAGGAATCGAACCCAGGTCCCTGGAGCTGTGAGGCAGCAATGCTACCCACTGTGCTACCGTGCCGCCCATGACTGATAGCGGACAGATGAGAAACAGAAAGAGGGCCAGTGATGGACCCTTAATTCCCGAGGTAATGATATGGGAGTGATATAAAAAGCCATTGCAGGACACTTTGAGGTTTGTTGATTATCAGGTCACAGCACAAAACCGACACTTTTCTAATTCACTAGATTGACATTTACCAAGTTTTGAATATTAAGTCTTGACAAAATATAGAGGATATTCCCTAAGGATGAATAATTTATGAATATTCAGAAGTAAGCTGCTCTCAAAACTAAGAAGAAATGAAGTCATTAGTGTACTAGCTGAAGTGCTATTATCTTTTATCTTGGATGAATCCCTGGATGAATTCTAATTTTATCATGCTTCCAAGTTTTTTGTTTGTCTTTTTTTTATTTCTTCTACATTTGTTTCTTATTGCGGCACTTGGCAGAGCAGCGTCCAATTCACTTAATTCCAATCATGTGGCACTCCTACAAGGTGAGTCAGTTGGGCTTTCATCCGACTGTAGCTTAGGAAGGGGAGGGAGAATCTACTGTAAGGGTAGTAATACCAGCAGGAACCTGAGGAGGATCTGCCGTGACGATTCAGGGACAATGTAGAGATGTGACTACCAAAAACGTGAGGACAATCGGTAGGCACCCAAGGATTTGAGGATAAATTACTGCAGGGTATCCACGGATAATAGAAGTTGCAGGAGGGATCAGAAAATGAAGATAACCCTTTTTGAAAGAATCAAAATGTAAGCAGTTACTTCAGTAAATCTAGATTTAAAAAATGATTGCAGCTACATGGGACTCTTCGTCAGCAAAAAACACAGCTTTGATGCAACGGACAACCTACAAGAGTGGACGTGAATATATTCTGTGTCATCTGAATAAGAAGAATCTTTACTGATTGGTTGCTGCATAGACTTTGGACCCTGACGGCTCTTCGCAACTTCTCCAGAGAGCAGAATTTATATTTGTTATTTTCAGTCATACCGGGTAATTTTCAATAATTTGCTAAATTTACAGTATATATGGTTGAGAATGCTAACCATAGATCTAGTTAATTTGGTCTAGATTTTTGCCAGTGTTTTATGTTAACAATAGGTCTGGACTCTGCATCAAGCAATGATGTAACAATAGCTTTTTTTTGGAGGTGTCCTCAGTTGCATGTGTAATATTGACCCGTTTTGAATATAAGAACAGGACTAAGAGTGAAAACAATTTATGGAATTTGCAGATCCAGCTTCAGGAACAGCAAATAACAGCTGAACCGATAATTCCACCTTCTTCCGTCGGGAAAAAGATACAAAAGTCTGGGGTCACGTACCAACCGACTCAAGAACAGCTTCTTCCCCGCCGCCATCAGACATTTGAATGGACTGACCTTGCATTATGTTGATCTTTCTCTCCACCTCAGCTATGACTGTAACACTACATTCTGCACTCTCATTTCCTTCTCTACGAACGGTATGCTCTGTCTGTATAGATTGCAAGAAACAATACTTTTCACTGTATGTTAATACATGTGACAATAATACATCAAATCAAAATCAAAATCAAAATTCTTGAGCGATTCTTAATCTTTCATGTGATATGGGCGTTGCTGGCTAGGCCAGCATTTGTTGCCCACATGAATTACCCTTGAAAAAGTGGCGGTGAGCTGCCTTTTTGAACTGCCTCAATCCGTGTGTTGTAGATACACCCACGGTTCCGTCAAGAAGAGAATTTAGGTTTTTGATCCAGTGATAGTGAAGGAATGGGAAAGTAGTTCCAAATCAGGATCGTGAGTGACTTGAAGGGGAACTTGCAGGTTGTGGTGTTTCCATGCATCTGCTGCCCTTGTCCATCTAGGGAGTAAAGTCACAAGATTGGAAGCTGCTATTCATGGAGCCTTGGTGAGATTCTGCAGTGCATCTTGTTGATGGTACGCACTGCTGCAGCTGTTCCTCAGTGCAGGAGGGAGTCATCAAAGAACAAAGAACAATACAGCACAGGAACAGGCCCTTCGGCCCTCCAAGCCCGCGCCGCTCCCCGGTCCAGGATTGAATCCTGAATCCAGGATCCCCGCCCAATTTTCCAGCCTATC
The DNA here is from genome assembly GCF_964213995.1 of Mustelus asterias. Lineage (NCBI taxonomy): Eukaryota > Metazoa > Chordata > Chondrichthyes > Carcharhiniformes > Triakidae > Mustelus > Mustelus asterias. The sequence continues at coordinate 67,706,645 of NC_135818.1, read as the reverse complement.
TACATCCTAATATCCTATCCACCGAGCTGTCCCTCACAGCTACGATGCTTTGTTCATCACAACCTATTAACTCACCCCCACCCCCCCATTCCAGACCATGTGATCTCCAGGGAGAGGCGAAAACCCAGAGTGAAAACCCCAGGGCCAATATGGGGAAAAAAAAATCTGGGAAATTCCTCTCCGACCCCCTGAGGCGATCGAAACGAGTCCAGGAGATCACACTGGCCCTGATCAGAAAATGCTTCCCAACCCTATTCATTTCCACTTCTGCTTTACGAACACCATCTGAATTCCCTGCCCCCGAGACAGGTTCCCAACTATCCGCAGTCTCGCTCTGTACTGGCACCAGCAAGATGATCATAGAATGAAGCCTTGAAACGAGAAACAAAGAACAATTAGCCCGCGCCGCTCCCTGGTCCAAACTAGACCACTCTTTTGTATCCCTCCATTCCCACTCCGTTCATATAGCTGTCTAGATAAGTCTTAAACGTTCCCAGTGTGTCCGCCTCCACCACCTTGCCCGGCAACACATTCCAGGCCCCCACGACCCTCTGTGTAAAATATGTCCTTCTGATATCTGTGTTAAACCTCCCCCCCCTTCACCTTGAACCTATGACCCCTCGTGAACGTCACCACCGACCCGGAGAAAAGCTTCCCACCGTTCACCCTATCTATGCCTTTCATAATTTTATACACCTCTATTAAGTCTCCCCTCATCCTCCGTCTTTCCAAGGAGAACAACCCCAGTTTCCCCAATCTCTCCTCATAACCAAGCCCCTCCATACCAGGCAACATCCTGGTAAACCTCCCCTGTACTCTCTCCAAAGCCTCCACGTCCTTCTGGTAGTGTGGCGACCAGAACTGGACGCAGTATTCCAAATGCGGCGGAACCAACGTTCTATACATCTGCAACATCAGACCCCGTTTGGATTGGTGGATGAGGTGCCATTCAAGTGGGCTACTGTTTCCTGGATGGTGTCGAGCTTCTTTAGTGTTGTTGGAGCTGCACCCATCCAGGCAAGTGGAGGGTATTCCATCATTCCATCTCCTGACTTGTGCCTTGCAGATGGTGGACAGACTTTGGGGAACCAGGTGGTGAGTTGTTCACCTTAGATTTCCCAGCCGCAAACCTGCTCTTGTAACCACAACATTTATAAGGCTGGTCCAGTTCAATTTCTGATGAAGGAGCTGAAGATGGATGCTCAGAGCACTACCCTGAGGAACTTCAGCAACATCCTGCGATTGCAATGATCGACCTCCAACAACCACAACCATCTTCCTTTGTGCCAGGTATGTCTCCAACCAGTGGAGACCTTTCCCCTTGATTCCCATTGATTCCAATTTTGCTAGGCTCCTTGATGCCACACTCATCAAATGCTACCTTGATGTCACCTCACATCTGCCTTTTTCGGTATATTTGGACCAAGGCTGCAATGATATCAGGAGCTGAATGGCCCTGGTGAAATCCAAACTGAGCATCAGTCAGCAGGTTATTGCTGCTTGACTGCGCTCCCAGTGACACCTGCCATCACTTTGATCGAGAGTAAACTGATAGGGTGTTAATGGCCAGATAACATTTGTCTGCTTTGTGCAGACTGAACATATCTGGGCAATTTCCCACATTGCTGGGTAGGTGCCAGTGTTGTAGCTGTACAGAAACAGTTCAGTTAGAGATGTGACTAATTCTGGAGCACAAGTCTTCAGTAGTATTGCTGGGATGTTTTCAGTGCCTTCAGCCATTTCTTGATATCACATGCAGTGAATTAAATTGGCATCTGTGACACTGGTGTCCTCAGGAAGTCTCTGAGATGGATCAGGCACTTGGTATTTCTGTCTGAAGATTATTTCAAATGCTTCAGCCTTGTATTTTGCTCAGGTATGTTGGGTTCCCTCCTCATTGAGGGTGAGGATATTGTTGAAGCTTCCTTTTCCTGTTAGCTGTTTAATTGTCCACTACCATTCATGGCTGGATGTGGCAGGACTGCAGAACTTTGATCTGATCCATTGGTTGTGTGATTGCTAAACATTGTCTACAGTATGTTGCTTCTGCTGTTTGGCATCGAAGTTGTCCTGTATTGTAGCTTAATGAGGTTGATGCCTAATTTTTTGGTGTGCTTGGTGTTGCTCTTGACATGCTTTCCTGTTGTCTTCATTTTTTATATTATTTAGTGAATGCAAATCCTAGAAGCCAAGCAACAGCTTCCTCATTTGCTGAGTTTAAGGTGCCAGGTAAACTGAAGAGGATTAAAGTGAATTCCTAAGGGCCATGGCACACTTTGGTTTGAACTGAGGAGAAGTAAATAGCCTGATATGTATAAGGGAATTCTTGAGTGGGATTAACATGGAACAATGAGTGTCCTATTAAGGGTTTTGGGCTTGAAAATGAAGGGTTTTCAAAATATAGTGTTGTTATTCACTTGCGCTTTGCTTAATATGTGTGCCATAGAAATTTTTGACTTAAACATGAAATCTAGTGACGTGATTCTTTCAGTTAAAAATCGGGAGTTCAAATTTCTTTTTAGAAGTTAATGATCTCCTCAAAATCATAACAGCCACCATAACCGATAGTTAACTGAAGTTTCCTCTTAACATGAATGGATGCTGCTGGAAGAAAAAAACTCTTTCGCAGATGTGAGAAGAGAACAGAACTAAGGGCAATCCTGACTATGCTTAACAGATGTCATGAAGCAGGGAAGTCCTTTTCAAAGAATCATAGTCTGAACCTGCTACAATCTTGAGAAGAACACATCAATAAAGTTTCAAAGAGGAGGAGTCACTCGATCACAACTATTCATGCCTTGGCACCCGTATCAACACTGCACACATAGTAAACACTTTGGGCGGGATTTTCTGACCGCTCTCTCCCTAAGACCAGAAAATCCCACCCGAGGTCAATGGACATTGTCAGGGTCCGTTCTCCTTGGTTTTTAGGTGAAGGGAAAATGCTGGAAAATCTCAGCAGGTCTGGCAGCATCTATAAGGAGAGATAAGAGCTGATGTTTCGAATCCAGATGATCCTTTATCGAAGCAAAAAGGCATAGAAAGTGGGAGATATTTATACTGTAGGGTGAGGGAATGAAAGATGAGCAGTAGCCCCAAACCCAGGGGAAAGGCTAAGAGTGCTAATGGCAGTCCATAGAGAGAATAGAAGGAGTGAATGGCCAAACGGCAGAGAAGCTGAAATCAGAGGGTAAGCTGTGACAGATACCCTCTGATTTCTTTTCTCTCCTTGCAGATATTGCCAGAGCTGTTGAGATTTTCCAGCATTTTCTCTTTTGGCTTCAGATTCCAGCATCCACAGTAATTTGCTTTTATTAACTGTATTAATCAGTCTACTGTACTCCAAACATGTGTTGACATCTTCAATTTAACTCTTATATCCTGCAGCCTGGAGCACCACCAGAATTTCATTTAAGGCTGTATTTTGTTCCTGTTTGGAAATTAAATGTTAATTACTTTTATTTTACAGAATTTAACTGGCAATCTCAGGATAGCAAATGCAATCAAATTGGTTTCCAAAGTTTCAGCGCAGTCTGAATCAGGAATGAAAACTGCTCAGCCAAGACCCAAGCTGTTTTAACATGTTTCAACTACCAAAACTGGGGCAAAACCCAGAAAATTGATCAATTTGCAATTTCATTCATTCTGTTTATTTCATTTATAAGGGTGGCACAGTGGCTAGCACTGCTGCTAAACAGCGCCAGGGCCATGGGTTTGATTCCTGGCTTGGGTCACTGTCCACGGGGAGTCTGCACATTCTCCCTGTGTCTGCGTGAGATTCCTCCGGGTGCTCCGGTTTCCTCCCACAGTCCAAAATGTGCATTGGCCATGCTAAATTGCTCCTCAGTGTCCTGGGATGTATAGATTGGAGGGATTAGCAGGGTAAATATGTGGGGTTATGGGGATAAGGCCTGGTTGGGATTGTTGTTGGTGCAGACTCGATGTGTCGAATGGCTTCATCTGCACCGTTGGGTTTCTATTAATTCTATGATAACTTTAAAATACTGTTATCTATAAATTGACCTTCTATTTGAATGAATTTACTTGTATCAAATGTGGTAGACTTGTAGGCTTTAAGTTTAGTTTAGTTTATGCATGAAGAAAATTGGGAAATCACAACTTGAATGAGATGAATTAGGAGGAATGTGGTTGTATCCTGCTCAGGCCACTGCTCAGTTTAACCTTTGACATCTTGCACTTTAATCAAAACTGATTGACATGCCTGACAATGGGTTTATGTATACTCGCTGTCCCTTCCTACGTAAAGATGCAAGAGATTGTGCTTTGCTCATTTACTTCATATCATTAATCTTTATTTTTGTTATTTTTTCACTCGGTAAACTGCACTCACATTTTAACATGAGAAGTGTGTCCTGAATGGGGTCGGAAATTAGACAGGGTAGATTCAGAAAGAGTGTTCCCAATGGTGAGGGAGTCCAGAACTAGGGGTCATAGTTTGAGAATAAGGGGTAAACCTTTTAGGACTGAGGTGGGGAGAAATTTCTTCACCCAGAGAGTGGTGAGTCTGTGGAATTCACTACCACAGAAAGGAGCTGAGAGCAAAACCTTGTGCGATTTCAAGAAGAAATTAGATGTAGGTCTTGGGGCTAAAAGAATCAAGGGATATGAGGGGAAGAGGGGATCAGGATATTGAATTTGATGAGCATCATGAATGGTAGAGCAGGCTCGAAGGGCCGAATGGCCTACTCCTGCTTCTGTTTCTATGTTTCTATGTTTAATAGTGAAAATAACAGAATAAAACTTTGTTACCAATTCCGATTCACCTTTCTCATTGATTTATTCACATCTATTTTTAACTGAACATTAGCCACAGAGGTAAAAATAGCCTCTTAGTAACCTCTTTACACCAATATCTTACTGGCCCAGATTATGCAGTCAGGGTAAATGAAATGGTATGCACGGGAATTTGAACTGCGATTCGCGGTTAATAGAAATCCCAAACAGTGCAGTGTCCTGTACAGAGCGTCCAAGAGCTACGTGAATAATGCAATCAAAAGTATATCTCCTCAATGGATCAGATTGACAAATTAGGGTGGCGCCATGGCACAGTGGTTAGCGCTGCTGCCTCACAGCGCCAGGGACCCGGATTTGATTCCCGGTTTGGGCCAGTGTCTGTCTGGAGTTTGCACATTCTCCCTGTGTCTGTGTCTGTTTCCTCCGGGTGCTCCGGTTTCCTCCCACAGTCTGAAAGACGTGCTGATTAGGTGCATTGACCATGCTAAATTCTCCCTCGATGTACCTTAACAGGTGCTGGAGTGTGACGACGAGGGGATTTTCACAGTAACTTCATGACAGTAATGTAAGCCTACTTGTGCCACTAATAAATAAACTTAACTTTACTGGGTCACAGATAGTCTAAAGCAGGAAATGGTTAAAGTTGCAGTGTATAATATGTTACCAAATCACGTATATAAAGTGAAATAGGGAAAGAAAGATGAAGGTGGAGATAATAGAGATAGAATGAATAATTAAAAAGTTTTTAAAAAATCTTTTAATCTCAAGCAGTAATGGAAATGAATGAGAGTCTGCTCTTTTGCAAGAATACGTTTTTAGATTGTTTAGCAGATAATTAAAAGTGTTGAAAGTGCACTTGCTTTTAAAAGGATTAATCCTAACATTCTCTAATGTGTTTTGTGGATATCGAGTGGGTGAGGACTGTGACTTCACGCCATTGCATGTACTTGAATGGTGAGTCTATTGGTGCAGGACTCAGACAGCAACCTTTTGATTTCCACATTGAACTGTACGTACGCAAACACTGTAAGTTGCTGTTTAATTTACTTCTAAATAACTGTGCACCGATAGCCTCATCATTGTTCTTAGCAGTATATCTTTCTGAATCATGAGGGACAAAGATTTAAGTTTGATTACTTATGGATTTCGAGGGCAATCACTGATAGAGAGACTAATTAAAAATCCAATCCACCTTCATTTAATTTTCCAAACAGTTAACCTCCCAACAAAGGGTATGTATGTGGTTTTGGATCTAGCCTTCCATTTAAATGTAGTATGGGTTTTGGAACTCAGATCAAAGTCCTCACATAATTAGCCTTGGCCAAGTTTCGACTCTGGCTGGAATTTTACCATCCTGCCCGCCACGGGAATCGGAGCAGGCGAGAGGTGGACCATGGAAAGGTCCGTTGAACTCGGACAGGATTTTCCGGTTTTGGGGAGAGGGAGGCCAGAAAATCCTGCTCAATGACTCCACTAACCATTGGATAGTGCACAGAACATACTATCCAGTGCCAGAACCTGAAAACCACTGACTTATTTCTTTCTGTGTTTCAAGTGGACATGTGCGTTTATGCATACTGTGTTAGATTAAGGATTTTTGTTTTGCTATCACTCTAGGTCCTTGCCATATGTCCCAAAGATATGAGAGCTGACATCTGTGTCCATCTGAACCGAAAGGTGTTTAATGAGCATCCAGCTTTTCGCCTGGCTAGTGATGGCTGCCTTCGAGCACTGGCTGTGGAGTTCCAAATGATACACTGCGCCCCGGGTGACCTAATCTATCATGCTGGAGAAAGTGTCGATGCACTCTGCTTTGTGGTGTCTGGATCACTGGAGGTCATTCAGGATGATGAGGTTGTCGCCATTCTAGGTACCTTAAATTCTCTTCCGGCGCACCTTTAGTATAAGGTTTTAAAGTTTATTTATTAGTATCAAAAGTAGGCTTCCATTAACACCGCAATGAAGTTATTGTGAAAATCCCCGAGTCGGCACACTCCACCGCCTGTTCAGGTACACTGAGGGAGAATTTAGCATGGCCAATGCACCTAAGCAGCACGTCTTTCGGACTGTGGGAGGAAACCAGAGCACCCGGAGGAAACCCAAGTAGACACGGGGAGAACGTGCAGACTCCGCACAGACATTGACCCAAGTCGGGAATCGAACCCGGGTCTCTGGCGTTGTGAGGCAGCAGTGGTAACCACTGTGTCACCGTGTCGTGATGGTTCCGATAAGACTGGCAGGGAAAATCCTCTGTTTTGCAAAAGTATTCAAACTTTTTATTTGCTGCCCGTATAATATGGAAGAAAGACAACTCCTCGACCACTTAATTTATTGGGGACATCCTCGGGAAGAAAACAATGCATGTGGATTTTTCTCTCTCGTCCTCTTTAAGCAATGTAGGTCTGTCAGGCACTTCTGCTCAAAACGGCAGGGTAATCAGAATTAATTCTGATTAGTATTGGGTTGACTTCAATGAACCTCAGATCGCAATTCATTATCCACTGCATGTAATGCTTGTAAAAAAACAATGAATGATAATGAATGTGGAAATTCACAGTTGTCTCTTGAACTAAGAGAGACTATTTTTGTTTTGTTTTATGGTTATTTATGATGGCACATGAATCATATGCTCTAAATCCAATGTTCCATTTTAGTTTAGTAACCCATATTTTCAGAGGTCATTCCAGTCACTCCACTGCTCCTCATATTTTGTGCCCATTGCATTGATTTCACACCCTTCACTTACCCATTAGTTTATTTTCATTTCCCCCTCTATACCACACTCTGTTCATCAGCCAAGAGAGTAACCAGGCATATAACCTACTTCAATGCTTCTGACAATTTGGCCACGCTTGAAGGAAAATTATAAATCAAAGCACAGTGACAATCCACAACAGAGCAATTATTACATACAAATAGAAACATAGAACAGTACAGCACAGAACAGGCCCTTCGGCCCACGATGTTGTGCCGAGCTTTATCTGAAACCAAGATCAAGCTATCCCACTCCCTATCACCCTGGTGTGCTCCATGTGCCTATCCAATAACCGCTTAAATGTTCCTAAAGTGTCTGACTCTACTATCCCTGCAGGCAGTCCATTCCACACCTCAACCACTCTCTGCGTAAAGAACCTACCTCTGATATCCTTCCTATATCTCCCACCATGAACCCTATAGTTATGCCCCCTTGTAATAGCTCCATCCACCCGAGGAAATAGTCTTTGAACGTTCACTCTATCTATCCCCTTCATCATTTTATAAACCTCTATTAAGTCTCCCCTCAGCCTCCTCCGCTCCAGAGAGAACAGCCCTAGCTCCCTCAACCTTTCCTCATAAGACATACCCTCCAAACCAGGCAGCATCCTGGTAAATCTCCTCTGCACTCTTTCCAGCGCTTCCACATCCTTCTTATAGTGAGGTGACCAGAACTGCACACAATATTCCAAATGTGATCTCACCAAGGTCCTGTAGAGTTGCAGCATAACCCCACGGCTCTTAAACTCCAACCCCCTGTTAATAAAAGCCAACACACCATAGGCCTTCTTCACAGCTCTATCCACTTGAGTGGCAACCTTTAGAGATCTGTGGATATGGACCCCAAGATCTCTCTGTTCCTCCACAGTCTTCAGAACCCTACCTTTGATCCTGTAATCCACATTTAAATTGGTCCTACCAAAATGAATCACCTCACATTTATCAGGGTTAAACTCCATTTGCCATTTTTCAGCCCAGCTTTGCATCCTATCTATGTCTCTTTGCAGCCTACAACAGCCCTCCACCTCATCCACTACTCCACCAATCTTGGTGTCATCAGCAAATTTACTGATCCACCCTTCAGCCCCCTCCTCCAAGTCATTAATAAAAATCACAAAGAGCAGAGGACCTAGCACTGATCCCTGTGGCACTCCGCTAGCAACCTGCCTCCAGTCCGAAAATTTTCCATCTACCACCACCCTCTATCTTCGATCAGATAGCCAATTACCTATCCAATCTGCCAACTTTCCCTCTATCCCACACCACCTTACTTTCATCATAAGCCGACCATGGGGGACCTTATCAAACGCCTTACTAAAATCCATGTATATGACATCAACTGCCCTACCTTCATCAACACACTTAGTTACCTCCTCAAAAAATTCAATCAAATTTGTGAGGCACGACTTGCCCTTCACGAATCCGTGCTGACTTTCCCGGATTAATCTGCATCTTTCTAAATGGTTGTAAATCCCATCCCTAAGGACCTTTTCCATCAATTTACCAACCACCGAAGTAAGACTAACCGGTCTATAATTACCAGGGTCATTTCTATTCCCTTTCTTAAACAGAGGAACAACATTCGCCACTCTCCAGTCCTCTGGCACCATCCCAGTGGACAGAGAAGACCCAAAGATCAAAGCCAAAGGCTCTGCAATCTCATCCCTTGCCTCCCAAAGAATCCTGGGATATATTTCATCAGGTCCAGGGGACTTATCAACCTTCAGTTTATTCAAAACTGCCAGTACATCCTCCCTCCGAACATCTAGTTCCTCCAGCCTATTAGCCTGTAACACCTTCTCTTCCTCAAAAACATGGCCCCTCTCCTTGGTGAACACTGAAGAAAAGTATTCATTCATTACCTCGCCTATCTCTACTGACTCAATACACAAGTTCCCACTACTGTCCTTGACCGGCCCTAACCTCACCCTGGTCATTCTTTTATTCCTCACATAAGAGTAAAAAGCCTTGGGGTTTTCCTTGATCCGACCCGCCAAGGACTTCTCATGTCCCCTCCTAGCTCTCCTAAGCCCCTTTTTCAGCTCACTCCTTGCTAACTTGTAACCCTCAATCGAGCCATCTGAACCTTGTTTCCTCATCCCTACATAAGCTTCCCTCTTCCTTTTCGCAAGACATTCCACCTCTTTCGTGAACCATGGTTCCCTCACTCGGCCATTTCCTCCCTGCCTGACAGAGACATACCTATCAAGGACACCCAGGATTTGTTCCTTGAAAAAGTTCCACTTTTCATTAGTGCCTTTCCCTGATAGTTTCTGTTCCCATCTTATGCCCCCTAATTCTTGCCTAATCGCATCAAAATTCCACAAGTATTCAACTAAACGTAAGAAAAACAGGTCAGTAAAGTCAAGCAGTTATGCCATTGCAGGTAACAGTTAAGGAATCAACCTAAGATAATGTATAATTCTTTCTAGAGAACCTCTTACATACAATAAGAATCACCAATTCAAAATTCAAAATGTGAAACATTTCAAATAACCATGAAAACCATGACCTCTGTTCATTCTATATTAGCAAGCCAATGTCCTCAATATTTATGTATTGATCAGTCCTGTAAAAAATCTTATTCAGAATCATAGAATTCCAACAATGCAGAAGGAGGCCATTCGGCCAATCGAGTATGCACCGATCACAATTCCACCCAGGCCCTATCCCCACAACCACATGTATTTGTTATTATACAGACTCTGCACAGACAGTGATCCAAGCGGGGATTTGAATGAACCCGGGTCCCTGGCACTGGGAGACAGCAGTGCTAACCACTGTGCCACCATGCCGCATGACTTATTTTCATCATAATTTGAAAAATAGTGAACGTGGCAGGTGGTAATTGCCATGCTAACCAAATTGCAAAGGGAAACTTGGCAAGCTATCACAACAAATCTTTATTTTACAATGAGAAAATATGTGTGTTGAAGTCAGGAGTCACAAATTCCAACAACACTCCTGGAGATTTTAAATAGTAAATTAAAATGTTTATTAATAAAGGAGAAGAAAACTTAAACACACATGATCACACTTACACAGTTAAAATTAGTCTTACGAAACCTTTCCCAAAATGATTCTTTTGGTTAAACTAAAAATAAAACACTTTTCTAAGCAACAATACTTTTTCTAAAAGACAAATGCCAGTAATATTACCACAAGGCACTGTTGCCATAGATAAGGCATCTTATCTTGTAAGGCACCACAGGGCTTCTTTCTCTCTCATTCAACTGGAAATCCAAGGCTTTAGACAAAACTCTTCTTTCTGAAAAAAGGCATTTGTCTAAGGTGGTTGATGGCGATTCACTTCATCTCTTCATAGTTCTGTCTCAGGACAGCACTCTCTTCAGGATCTTCCATAGCCATATTCTTGCATAACTTCCAACTTCTCTTTAAATATATTTTTCCATATTCCATCCTTTCCCAATTGTCTTTATCCTGCTTTGAAATTTACCGTTCCCAGAACATATAAATCTATCATGTTCTCCTTATGGCCACTACTTGGAGGCCAAATCAAATTTAATAACTTTGCCTTATTTATTATGACCCTTGTTAAGCTGTAAACTCCTTCTTACCTCCCTTTGAAATTCAACAGCTAAAAATCTGCATCCTCTCTTATCTCCTAATGCAAATTTCTATTGTCATTGTGTTTATTTGTAAAACATCTACCTTGGCCCTACTCACTTCTAATGCCTAACCTCATATCTAGCCCCTCTGATGGTCTTAATTTCATAGAGACTCAGTTCCCAGCTTAATTAAATTAGTTACATAGATATCCATACAGCATTTCCACAGACCAATACAATACTCTCAAAAATATTAAACGAATATTTCCATCGCAATCATAAAATGAGGACAACATAAATATGTTCTCAAAATGAAGGGATAGGTAGTATTGAGTTGATATCTTCAAGTCAAAATGATTCAGCCAATTATGTTTTACAGAAAAGCATTGTTAATGTAATTAGTAAGAATTGCAGCACAAAGGTGCATTTTTCTCCAATTGGATTTGTTTTTGACATGCAAGGCAATTCCTTTTTTTATTCTTCTTGAATAATATAAGCTATGTCAAAATATCTCAGCATTGAATTGTTTCAAATGTATGAGGCTTTTAATTACATTTAAAATGCTTGTTATTATTTTGAATAAAGAATGAGATCCTAAGCTAGTCTTACAGCAGCTGTGATATTATTTGCAATGAGTCAGAAAACTAGTGGAAAATGTGAGGTTATCCATTTTGGTAAGAGGAACAGATGTGCAGAGTATTTCTTTTAAATTGTATGAAATTGGAACATGTGGATGTACAGAGGAACCTGGGCGTCCTCATCAGTAAGTCACTGAAAGGTAATATACTTTTAGGAAGGCATAATTAGGAATTAGGAAGGCGAATGTTATGTTATCATAAAAGGATTTAAATACAGGAGTAGCAAGATCTTGCTTCAATTGTATAGAACCTTGGTTAGACCGTACCTGGAGTACTGTGTGCAGTTTTAGTCTCCTTACAGTAGGAAGGATGTTATTGCTACTGAGGGAGTGCAATGAAGGTTCACCGGACTTGTTCCCGAGATGGCAGGACTATTGTACAAAGAGAGATTGGGTAAACTGGGCCTGCATCCTCTCAATTTACAAAGAATAAGAGGTCATCTCATTGAAATCGTCAAAATAATTAAAGGGCTAGATAGGGTAGATGCAGGTAAAATCTGTCTAGAACCAGTCAACACAATTTCAAAATGAGGAGGAAGCCATTTAGGACTGAGATGGGGAGATATTTTTTAATTCAGATTGTTGTGAATCTCTGGAATTTTTAATGCAGAGGGCTGTGGAAGGTCAGGCATTGAGTATGTTTATAGCAGAAATGGACAGATTTCTAAATACCAGTTACATAAAGGGATATGGGGATAGTGTGGGAAAAGACATTGAAGTGGATGATCAGCTATGGTCACATTGAATGGTGGAGCAGGCTTGATGGATTGAATGGCCTACTTCTGCTCCCATGTTCCTAGAAATAGCACTATCACACCTTTTGAGCTTTTAGCCTAACACAACAATGAGAAAAGATGGATTATATTGGCCAGAATTTACTGTGGACATAATGAAAGTCTGTGGCATTCACCTTTATTCCTGTGCACTTTGGACAGCAACTTTGGGCGAGTGCAAGGGCATGGGAAAGAGAAACATCTCATCATACATTTCTAAAGAAAGTCAATCATGTTGTATGGTGTTAAGTATGATTCTATTAATAATCATATGGAATAATCTTAATTTCTTACATTTTAGAAAATGTCTAATATTGGGCTGAGTCATTTAGTTAAAATTGGGTTGGATTTTTCAGGGCACTGTGGTCCCTGACTTCCTAGCTAAAAGGTCAGTGGTGAGTCCTTCCATCTTAGTGATAGCTATCTCTCAGCAACTTAATGCTGGGAGTAATATTAATTGCTTTAAGATGAGACTTCCGCCCTAACTCGGGAAGAACTCCTACCTTAGAGATCTGCTGACCAATCAGCTGGCCGGGGGTTTCATAGTCCCAATAGTGCCAGGTAGGCACGGTGGCCACTGCTGGCATTACAGGCCATCCTAGTAAGTCTGGAGTATCACTGAGTCCAGGCTGAAAGGCCCTGGCAAGGGCTGGGAGGGGTTTGAGGTCTGGGCCAGGGGAGGAGGGCAAAGGGAGAAGAATGACCTGAGGGGGGGTGTATGTGTCTCTAATATGCATAGAGGACCCTTAAAGGAGCATTAGTCCATGCAGTTAAGGCTGTATGTAGTGCCACCCCCCCCCCCCCCCTTCCCCCCCTCTGTCACAGGTAAAATCATGTCAGGTTAAGGACCTCGATGGGCATAAGTGAGCAGGCCACCCCCCCACCCACCATCAGGTCAGGGGTCAGCCTGACCATGTCCCCCTCTCCCCGTCTCCCCGTCTTCAAACCTTCTGGTAGGGGAGTGTAAAATCCAACTTATCATACACAATGTGAATTTAATTACAAATTAAGCACGGGCACAAGGAAAAGCACAATGGACAATGAAAGATGCTATTTATATGAATGTCCTGTGATTAAATGAGATTGTCAAACACAAGCGCTTTCCTTTGCAATACTTTACAACAATGATAATGGAACATTTAATTACAGTTCAGAATCGCGAACTGATCCTGATGTGCCTCATTAGAAATTTGCCTTCAGCATTGAACTGGGGATATATATACTTTAGTCTCCTCTTAAAAATTTATATTTACATTAATTAGAAGCTACAGATACCAAAGGGAAGCAGTTGTTAGGAAGCTGTGTTTAATCTGACAACCTGTTTATTCCATATTTGTTCTTATAGCTCTATAGTCTCGTCAGAGTTGTGGAAAGGAAGCATACATCTCCAACTGAACTGACAGCCTTATTTCTGTACCCTGTTATATAAAGAATTAAATATCCAGGTTTAATTACATATGAACACGGCTAGTGCGCATATGCCCAGATTCGTTTTCATGTTTGGGTGTGGATACATAAATTGCGTATTCACAAGGTGGCCTGAAATTTACTGCCACGCTCGGGGTTCTGCCACCAGGACCAAACGTGGGTCATGGGTCCATGCACATGAACACCAGGTTTGCGCCACTTATAAGGCCCTCATCGGGACTACATTCCAATTAAGGAGGATGGCCTGCCTTTCCACGCTGCTGGCCCAGTTGGAAAGCTGGCAGCGCCATTGTATTGAAGGACTGGGAAAATTTAATTTGATTTATTATTGTCACATGTATTGGTAGACAGTGAAAAGTATTGTTTCTTGCGCGCTATACAGTCAAAGCATATCCTGTTCATAGAGAAGGAAAGGAGAGAGTGCAGAATGTAATGTTGCAGTCATAGCTAGGGTGTCGAGAAAGATCAAGTTAGTGTGAGGTAGGTCCACTCAAAGGTCTGATGGCAGCAGGGAAGAAGCTGCTCTTGAAACATTTGGTACGTTGCCTCAGACTTTTGTATCTTTTTCCCGACTAAAGAAGGTGGAAGAGAGAATGTCCGGGGTGTGTGGGGTCCTTAATTATGCTGCTTTTCTGAGGCAGTCGGAAATATAGAAGGAGTCAATGATGGAAGGCTGGTTCGCGTAATGGACTGGGCTTCATTCATGACCCTTTGTAGTTTCTTGCAGTCTTGGACAGAGCAGGAGCCAGACCAAGCTGTGATACAACCAGAAAGAATGCTTTCTAATGTGCATCTGTAAAAGTTGGTGAGAGTTGCGAAGTGTTCTTAGTAGAGATGAATCCTCCAATGGTGGCGTCAAGCTGTTGGGGCACCCAAAATGCACTGGGGCCCTGCAGGGCCTTCAGGCATTTAGGAAGCAAGACCAAACCCCCATCCTGGACAGCTGCTGGGAGGCCTCCTCAGTGCACGGGGTAGGTGTTAATAGGCCAAGCGCTGGTTAACTAGCTGTGCACCTCTGGTCATTAGGTGGCTGAGTTGCTACCATTCCCAAAATATCCCATTGTGGCAGAAAGACATTGGACTTCTCTCCCCATGTCATCTGCTACAATTTTACCAGCCTTCCCACCTCAAAGCCCATCTCCTTAATATTTATTGCTAAAAAGCAGCCGTGCTTCCAATAACCCGGGCTTCATTTTTTGCCCAGCGATGTGACCATATTAGGTAAATATGGATCTTGTCAGCTCAGCATGTGCAGTGCGCTTAATTGTCCAGGATCCATTAGTAGCAGTTAGTCCAGCTTGATTGCTGATTGCTTTTGTTCAGCTTGCAGGCAATCCTGTGTGTTTCTATTTCAAAATCAGTTGAAGGAATGCTGGAGGAAAAAAGTTCAAGAGCTTTGTTCAGCACTTTTGTTTTAATGGTGCTTTTTCAAACATAGAAATATGAGTGAGAGAACAGAAGGGACTGATTACAGCACTGTTGGCACTTTTGATTTGATTTGATTTATTATCGTCACATGTATTAGGACACAGTGAAAAGTACTGTCTCTTACGCACTTTACAGACAAAGCATACCGTTCATAGAGAAGGAAAGGAGAGAGTGCAGAATGTAGTGGTACAGTCATAGCTAGGGTATAGGGAAAGATCAACTTAATGCGAGGTAGGTCCATTCAGAAGTCTGATGGCAGCAGGGAAGAAGCTGTTCTTGAGTCGGTTGGTACGTGACATCAGACTTTTGTAGCTTATTCCCGATGGTTTGCTTTCTATAAACTTCACAATGCATATTATGATGGGAGAGAATCCTTCCCCCACTTAATTTGAATTCTTTTATCAAAGATTTATTTTGAATGTGGATATTTTGATAGGTGACTCTGATTATTAAGGAATGTGAAAGATGGAAAATAAGACTTACAGAAATGCAGCCTCATAAAGGAAGGTTAGCCCAAAATTGCTGGGCAGGTTGCGGAGGGGGGGGAGGGTGGTTGGGGTAGGGGTGGCAGGAGACTGCATCAGGAGTGCTCCAAAGATGGCAGACCTAGGTCCACTGTTGGCAAGTTTCTGAAACATTGCGGAACTCAGAAGTGGTAGGATGGCCTCGAGATAGGATGTAGAAAACATCTTGCTGCATTTTCCAGCTTGATAAATGGTAAGGGATTAGAAATATAATCCAAGAGGTAAAGAAATCTATATAAAATAAAGGACACCTCTTCAGGTTTTTCATAAAATCATAGACAGTGGCACAAATTGGTCCTCACAAACGCTGTGGAATCATCTCAAAATAAAAACATGATTTGACTCAGTTACTGCACATTAATAGTTCTAATGTTATCCACTGCGTAACCTGAACACCCCTGTCATGATGGAATCCTCCAAATCACATCGCAGAACATTGTGGCAGATTTTCTCGGATAGAAAATCCTATTTCAATGCCCTCCAAACTGATGGCTGATAGCTGACACCATTCAGTCAGTATCATATCTGGGGGGGAGGGTCTTTGTTTTTGCAGCTTTAATCTCCTTCCTTTCGTTTTCGCCTCCGTCATGCACCATTTCCCAGCTGAGAGAGAGGGAACAGTAATTTACCCTGCGCTCCAGGCCACTGGCTCTTCTGATCAGGGGATTTACTGTTGGATTTCTTTCCTCATTCTCTATGTGGGCCTGCTTGACCTCAGTTTGATATTCCCCTCGTCAAACCACTCGCCAAAGATACGGGGCAGAATTCTCACAAACAAAATTCTGAGTGTCGAATTCGTGTGAAAACTGGAGTAATTCACGCTGGTTTTTTCAGTTGGATTTCAGAGAAGAATCTCCCACTCTCTGTGCATTGCAGAGGTCACTAGCATGAATATCATTACATTTCAGGGGCTGGGGCCTATTCCCACTGGAGAGGCTGAAATCAGCGCACTGAGTGAGCCACTGCACGTGCGCCGATCTGCCAGTGCCGAGATTGGAGCATGCACGGTGACCCCACACTGATGGCCTCCCGATTGCTGGCCAGCTTGATCGCAGGCCAGCCCGGCGACCCCCGCAACGCCAGCTCCCCACATCCCCCATGGCCTGAACGCCGGCCTCCCGACCATTCCTGGGCTCAGCCCCGACCTCCCCCGCCACCCCGGCTTGCCCCAGTCTCCAGCCCACCTCCACCAATTCCACCCCTGACAGTTACACCACCCCAGCAGTCCCCCCCACCACCAAAGCAGGCTGACCAAACCCCTCCCCCTGATAACACCTCCCCCACCCAGTCCACCCTGATCGCTGGCCCCCCTCCTTCCCCCACTGATCCCTATGCAGAGTGATAGCAGAATCTCCCCACCCCCTTAGGCCCCACCCATCAAGCCCTGCCCCACCCCCATATGTCTTGCCTCCTTGGCACTGCCCCATGCCCCTGGGGCAATGGTACTTTGCCCTGTGGGTAATGCCAGGGGGCACTGCTCCCCCAAGCCCCTCGACCCTCTGAGGGGCCCTGATTACCCCCCTTCACTCCAGCGGGCCGCTAGTTCCCCAAAAGTGGGGAGCTACTGTGATCCTCGCTGGAGTGAAAGACTCTGGCGGGAGGGAGATGCTAGTGGGCCTGGAGATTTCAGTCCCAGGCCCGCTAACCACATTCAAATGAGATTAAAATGACCATGTTAATGGACTTTGTGCCTCCCTGACGATTTCCGGCGGGGAACAGACGCCGCTGGAAATCCGGCGCTGGGAGACACTAGCAGGGCGCAAACACGTGCGCAATCCCTGTGAACGGGTCAACGCAACAATCTCCCGGCACGCAGCGTGTCGGAGAATCGCGGCCACGGAATCCATCACGCGAGTCACGATGATGAAGTCTCTCACCACAAATCACCTGTTTGAAAATAATGAAACGATGATTAATTTCTCTAACTCTTTACCTTCTGAATATTTTTCAGGGAAAGGGGACGTATTTGGGGATATTTTCTGGAAGGAAACCACCCTTGCCCATGCCTGTGCCAACGTGAGGGCGTTGACTTATTGCGACCTGCACATAATCCGGCGTGAGGCCTTGCTGAAAGTTCTAGAATTCTATACGCTATTTGCAAGTTCTTTTTCACGAAACCTCATATTGACCTGCAACCTGAGGAAGCGAGTAAGTTGTCTTTTCAAAGTTATACGTTCTTTGGTTTACATTCTAGTTTTGACCGTCTAACATGTTGATTTTTTGCTCAACGTTATATTCAATCTTCTAAACAGCTTTTGCTTCTTATTGCTTCACTGTCGAGCAAGACTCGATGTTTAAACAGTGTTAGATATTTAATGGTGCTTGTTGCTGAATGGAAATTTCAGACTGCAGAGAATTTGTTCTCCTTGAACTCACCTGAAGAAGGGGCTTGCAGCTCCGAAAGCTTGTGTGGCTTTTGCTACCAAATAAACCTGTTGGACTTTAACCTGGTGTTGTTAAACTTCTTACTGAGAATTTGTTTGGCAGACAAAATTGTCCAATTTCTTGTAAATTCCAGGAGATACCATCCTGGTTGGCTAAACAGGACTGCGCCTGCTAGTGCCACCCGCCATCATTTTCAGAGTCACTTAGGAACATAGGAGCAGGAGGAGGCCATTCAGCCCTTCGAGCCCCCTCCACCATTCAACCAGATCATGTCTGATCATCTGCCTCACTGATACTTTCCCCCACTATCCCCATATCCCTTGCTGTCATTAGCATCAAGGAATGGGCAGCACGGTGGCAGAGTGGTTAGCACTGCTGCTGCACAGTGCCAAGGACCCGGGTTCGATTCCCAGCTTCGGTCACTGCCTGTGCAGAGTCTGCACATTCTCGTTGTGTCGGCGTTCATTTCCTCCGGTTTTCTCCCACACTCCAATGATGTGCGGGTTAGATTGATTGGCCATGCTAAATTGCCCCTTAGTGTTCTGGGATGTGTAGGTCAGAGGGATTAGTGGGGTAAATATGCGGGGTGATGGGGAAAGGATCTAGGTAGGATTGTTGTCGGTGTAGACTCGATGGGCCGAATGGCCTCCTTCTGCACTGTAGGGTTTCTATGATTTCCTCCCACCGTACAAAAGACGTGCTGGTTAGGTGCATTGGCCATGCTAAATTCTCCCTCAGTGTACCCGAACAGGCGCTGGAGTGTGGGGACTAGGGGATTTTCACAGTAACTTCATTGCAGTGTTAATGTAAGCCTACTTGTAACACTAATCAATAAATATCTATCGATCTCTCTCTTGGGAACTCTCAATGAATGAGCTTCCACAGCTACCCGGGGTAGAGAATTCCAAAGATTCACGCCCCCCCCCCGACTCCTCATCTCAGGCCTAAATGACTTACATTTGCTTGGCACAGACAGTGAAAGGCAGTGCTTCTTCAGCACTAACCTGCCCAAACGGCCAGAGAACCTGTATTTGCTTGCCATTTGGGAAAGATTTCCAGACTTTCCCATCCCCCATGCAAGAGTCTGATCAAGATGCTTACTTTTATCAATGTAAGCATTCTTCGCAGGTCCAATACACTTGCCCAGCCTGGATCCCCATGGCAGCGTCATTATGGGACCATTATTAGTTGATGCAACATGGAAAACTCTCCGAGCTCCCCACTCACTGAAGGAAACCATCAATCAGTGCAGAGAAATAGTTAACCATCCTGATGCGACATATTTGTTTGTGACATAATCCTTGGAGAATAAAGTCCAACCGAAAAATTGTTCGAATTATGAAATTCATGATGGTGTGAAAGTATTTGCTTTCTATGTTTTATTTCTGTTTTATTCATTCATGGTATGTATCGCTGGCAAGGCCAACACACGGTGTCCATCCCTAATTGTTCTCAAGAAGATGTTGGTGACCGGCCTTCTTGAACTGTTGCAGTCCCATGTAGTGTAGTCAATGTGGATGAAATGGGCCCAGTGATTAGCACTGTTGTCTCACAGCGCCAGGGACCCGGGTTCGATTCCCAGCTTGGGGTCACTGTCTGTGTGGAGTTTGCACGTTCTCCCCATGTCTGCATGGATTTCCTCCGGGTGCTCCGGTTTCCTTCCACGGTCCAAAGATGGGCGGGTTAGGTTGATTGGCCATGCTAAATTGACCATAGTTTTAGAGGGATTGGTAGGGTAAATGTGTGGGGTTATGGGAATAGGGTGGAATTGTTGTCGGTGCAGGCTCGATGGGCCAAATGGCCTTTTTCTCTACTGTAGGGATTCTATGAAATTAATTGGAGCCTAGATATTACCTACAAATTTAAAGAATGGCTTGATTAGGTTTCTTTTCCGAATGTATCATCTGGTCGAATGATATGGATGGTAACCAAAAGTTAACTCCATTTCCCACTGTTTGGACACACTAATTGTGAACTGTTCGTATTTATCCTGTTATACAGCCAATTATACTGCTGCAGCACGGTTCTGCATCTACCTGTTAATGGTCCATGTAATGTCTTACCTGAAGCATTTACTACTGGTCTCAAATGAAAAATAAAAGGGAAATTGGAACAGCTGTTAATTTGAAGAATAGCTGAGATCTCAGCAACGGCACAGATCTTGTCAAATTTCTGCTTTTCTTCCCGTTTTCTTGCATGGAATGTTTTCTATGTTGAAAAATGAAGAGGATTAGTGAAATTGTTCTATCTGCATCCACAGTTTGTGTACAATCATGCAGATCTTTCTCATCTGGTTTCACCGGTTTAATTGTGTGCAATTGTTTTCTCATTTCCAGTGTCATGTTTAGAATTATGATCCCTCAGAACCTTTTTGACCCCATCTCTGACCGGTCTTGGTCGAGCTCTGTAACTTGACCTTGTTAACGAAAATGCATGCTACACAAGTTTCGCTGGCATCCTGCCTGTTACGTAGGGTTTCTGGAAAGAGTTTCAGCGGCAACACTATATTAAAAAATGTAAAGGAGTTTGGCACGTCAGCTATGACTCTCACCAACTTTTACATATGCACCACATAGAAAGCATTCTTTCCAGTTGTATCACAGCTTGGTATGGCTCCTGCTCTGCCCAAGACCGCAATAAACTACAAAAGGTCGTGAATGTAACCCAATCGATCACGCAAACCAGCCTCCCATCCATTGACTCTGCCTCGGCAAAGCAGCCAGCATAATTAAGGACCCCACGCATCCTGGACATTCTCGTTTCCACCTTCTTCTGTCGGGAAAAAGATACAAAAGTCTGAGATCACGTACCAACCGACTCAAGAACAGTTCCTTCCCTGCTGCCATCAGACTTTTGAATGAACCTACCTTGCATGAAGTTGATCTTTCTCTACACCCTAGCTATGACTCTGTGGTGAACCATCGTTGGTTCCCACCAGGTAGTACTGAGCCAGGGTCTGGCCAGTACTATGAGTCTGTATATATGTTACTGTTGGGGTTAGGGTTGGGCTATTCTACATGTTACTGTTGGGGTTAGGGTTGGGCTGTTCTACCTGTAATATAGTTCTTATGGTACATCCCAGTCGGGCTCCGCCTCCTGGGAGAGGTATAAAGGTCACTGCTCTGTCTGGGACCCTTTAGTCTGGGATCGTGTATTATATATGGTAGCTCTATTGTAGTAGTCAATAAAAGCCTTTATTTCCTCGAGCATCTCTAGCCTCGTGAGTTATATCGCGCATCAGACTCTATAAAACTACATTCTTCATTCTCTTGTTTCCTTCTCTATGAACGATAAGCTTTGTTGTATAGTGTGCAAGAAACAATACTTTTCACTGTATACTATTACATGTGACAAAAAAAAATCAAATCAAATCAAATCAAAGATCTACAAGAAACTAAACTAAGTCAAACACTTGGCCAAAGTTCTCTCAATTGTGAATCTGGAATTACTCAGTCCCAATCTTCTGCCTTCTCCCCATTACCCTGCACAATCTTTCTTTTGCAGAGTCATTGAATTCCCATTCACCACATTTCTGAATTTTAAAAAGTTGTTAAAGGCGTTTTATTTTGCTTGTTAAAATATATTGCTATTCACTCCACCTGAAAATGGAACAACATGCAAGTCCAGTGTTTGATTGACTAGTGAGACCTCTGGTGCAGTTTTGTGTTAAGAGCCATCATATTCTGTTGTTCATAGAATTCTTACAGTACAGAAGGAGGCCATTCAGCCCATCGAGTCTGCATCGACTCTCCAAAAGAGCACTTTGCCCAGGCCGTATCCTCGTAACTTCACATATTTACCCCGCTTATCCCCCTAACCTACGCATCATTGGATACTAAGGGGCAATTGACCATGGCCAATCCACCTAACCTGCACATCTTTGGCCTGTGGGAGGAACCAGAGCACCCAGAGGAAGCCCACGCAAACATGGGGAGAATGTGCAGACTCCACATAGATAGTGACCCAAAGCTGGAATTTAACAAGGGTCCCTAGTGCTGTGAGGCAGCAGTGCTATCCACTGTGCCACCATGTATAAATAATCATGTTCAAAGTGGATTAGATGGAAGACAGGATTTTTCTGAATACTTCAGAAAGCTTTGTGTCACACCTTTCATTATTTTTTTGCCCAACATAGAACAGAAGTCCTCTGTGGCATTTGACACATTTCAGTGATGCAGGGTGAAACATAGCAAAGGTGACAGTGGAGCGCTGCATAATAGCACTCTCCAACATGCTGATGCGAGACAAAGAGCCTCTTGTAGACTGAAAGACAAAGACACGACTATAACAACAGCAACCTTGCACATTCACAATGAATACCCCCTGGCAGGAAGTGCTGGCTCACGCCAGTCAGCTGCTGCAGAGAGAATAGACAAATTAATGTCTCAAATGTGGGGTCACTCATCAGATCGCGGAACTGCTGTGGCGCAGAGGGAGGCCATTTGGCCCATCGTGTCGGCACCAGCTCTCCCGACTGAGCAACTCACCTAGTGCTGAAGGGTCAGACAATTTTAAATGTTAACTTCAAACTTAACATTAATATTGTCTGTTCTATGCGTAGATGCTGAGGTACTGGGCATTTTCAAGCATTTTCTGTGTTTTGTTTGTTTGCAGCTTGCAAAGTTATCCTTTGGACTTAAGAGAATCTGACAGTGGGGGCTGTAGAACTATCGTTCATTGCTACCCAGTTGCATGCAATGAACACTTCCGCACTTGTCCTCATGACGCAAATAGCAAAGGTAGTTTGGCAGCTCCTGTGGTTGTGCTGACAGCATCCTTCTTTTAAAATCACCCCCAGGAAGCTCAATTTTGAAAGGTTTAGCAGCTAAGAATGACAAGCGTTGGTCCTGCTGGGGAATGGGTCCTGCTGCTTGCTCAGGTTTCATGTGTCACTCAATGAAAGCGTGCTTTCGCTTTCTAAAACCCTTTGTGGTCGTCAGACCCGTGTTGGTGCTTGTATCCCAAGGAGTGCGCACTTTGCCTTGTCAACTTCTTGGGTGGCACCAGCACCTGGCACTGCTTCCTGTGGCTGCACCTGTAGAAAGTGAAAAAGAACATATGTTAGATTGCTGGCTGCATGATCCCAATTAAAATATTAATTACAGGAGAATAACCTGTCATTTTCCATTTGTGAAAGAATGCGGTGAAGGGGAGTAAGTGTATGAATGAGTAAGATAATGAGGAAGAACATGAAACAGGTGATACTTTCCCTGACTTACAAGGGGAGCCCTTGACTTTACCCTCTCAAAACCCCCTAAGTGGCTTCAGGCCAATGGTGTGTGAAGTGGCACCTTGAAATAAATTCAAGGCCTTAATGTTGCAAGGCCCTCCTCCAGATTGCATTTGCTGTCTTCAGCTATGCGGTATCTTGACCTACAAGTAGAGTCGAGAGATCAGAAGTGTCTGGCACACATTGGGGGTGATGATTTAAAGCAGCTAATATCAAATTGGCCACATATCATACACCCTGCCCAGTAACAAAAGCGAATGAATGCAGCCTGGAAGTGGGCCATATTCCTTTGAGCCCTTTAGTGGGTTTCAGCATGTCACTTTATGCATGGTTAACTCAGAGAATATCGAGGAATTAAATATGTGGTTCTTTCATTCTGCCCTTTACACTGCTACTGTTGCTGCGTGTGTTTAAATTCCTTCCCGCAGCACTGCTGGACATGCCTCTCCCTCCCAAAAAATGAATTTCCAATAACAAGAGTTATTCACTGATATGAGGGAGTGGAACTCATTCCTTTATCTTGTATTACTACACAATGACAGATTGTACCGATTTACTTAAGTGAGTCCCCGGTTTATCATGTGAGAAATAACATGGATTCATGATTCACATCTAGCCTCATTCTACCAACTGCTTTCTCAACTTGGAATCATAGATTCCTACAGTACAGAATGCGGCCATTCGGCCCATCGAGTCTGCACACAATCCCACCCAGGCCCTATCCCCATAACCCCATGCATTTACACTAGCTAGTCCCCTGACATTAAGGGGCAATTTAGCATGGCCAATCCACCTAACCCGCACATCTTTGGACTGTGGGACCTGAAGAAGGGGCTAAGAGCTCCGAAAGCTTGTGTGGCTTTTGCTACCAAATAAACCTGTTGGACTTTAACCTGGTGTTGTTAAACTTCTTACTGTGGGAGGAAACCAGAGCATCCGGAGGAAACCCACGCAGACACAGGGAGAATGTGCAAACTCCACACAGACAGTGACCCAAGCCGGGAATCGAACCCGGGTCCCCGGCGCTGTGAGGCAGCAGTGCTAACCACTGTGCCACCGTGCCGCCCCTTGTCATTGAAAAGGCCAAAATGCAAGTGGAGGTATGTTGAAAAGACTCAAATCTACAATTCAGATTACCAGGGTTTTGTTTTATTGTTCCACACTATTGAATGCTTAGTGTAGCAAGGGCATAACAGACTCTTTACAGGTATAACCACTGCTGCCTTATCTGAGTGGATATGCAACACAGCACCTAAGACTTGCGATAGTGCCACCTGAACAAGCCACTGAGACCTTGGTTTACCATTTCGCCAGAACGATGGCCCCTGCAACAATGCAGCATTCCCTCAGTACTGAGCTCAGGAGTCCCAAGTCGGACTCAGTTGTTTTAAAAGTTCAAGTTGTGAACTGCTCTTCTACCTCCACTAGTAATGCTGTTTTGGAAGGCACTTTACTGATGGCCTAGCCTACACATTGCTCAAATTCTAGAATTAATCTGAGTTGTCAGGATGGAAGATTTTCAGCAGATTAAGAGAACCTTTTAAAATCAAAGCCCATCTTCTCCACCCAGATCCAGAGATGGAAAATGTGAAAGATATTTAAATAGATAATAAATTTTGTGTGCAGTTTGGCATTAGGTTCTTCCAATTGAATACATTACTTGCAACAAATATACATTCCTTTCAGACACAAAAGCCCCACAGAAAAAGTGGCCCAACCATGTCCAACAGGAAGAGTTAAAGATATTGGTATTGGATCAAAGGACGAGGCTTATAATGTTGCTAAAAATAGTAGCAAGGATTAGGAAGATTTTAGAATTCCACAAAGAAGGACCAAGAAAGTGATTAAATGAAAGAGAGAAGTGAACATGAGGTAGACTTGCAACATACATAAAGACAAATTGTAAGGTCCACATTTTTACTCCCACGGCGGGGAGTGCGAGTTGGGAAATTTCCTGGGTCACTGGGCTGCCCTTGGAAGTAACTTCCTGAATATTGCGATTTTTGTTCGGGGGCAGGGAACGGGTGCAGGAGAGATTCGTGCCCATCGCCCCCAGATACAGAGTGGAGGCTGCCAACTGCAGCCTTTCTCACTTCTCTGGAAATTTGCCCCAGTTGTGTTGTTAAATTTTAGTCTCTCGAGCCCTCACACCACATCAACCCCACCCTCCCACTCCCCTGTTGTCACCTCCATATCCCCATCATAACCTATTGCAAACTTCTGCCTCCACACAACCCCATGGCCCCTTATAGCCCCCATGCAAGCTTAATGCCAATCCATGCCAATACATGGCAACCCATGGGTCTTATACCCTCCATGCCATGTTAGCCGATATCCACCATGGGCAGACCTCAGGACCCATGCTGAGTTGAAATAAAATAAGTCTAAATATTTAGTATAGTACTCATTATATTTTTTAAAAATCCAATTCCTGAAAGCCCCATACAAAACTTTTAAATCTCCTCAAGTGCTTATTCCCCTATAAAAACAAACAAACTTCTGTTCATTACCCTACATCAAAGACAAATAATCTTTTAGTCAGCACTTTAAGTTATCAATCAAACTGTGAATTTAGGACTCCCACACTAAGATGATTGTAACTTGTGGAAGGCAGCCAAACATTCATAATGACATAATGATAGCCCTTGGTGAAATGTCAACAAATAGCTATTATAACGGCCAGAACAGAAATTTTTTTTCAAATCTCACTTACACAGCCAGCCTGTTTTTTTTTATTTTTAAAGGGCTGGGTATTTAAATAACTTCACATCCTGACCACAGACCTAATCTGCCATTCAAGAGCTCCAAAACAAATGTGGCTCCCACACAGCAAGTTAAGGATCTTGCTACAGTGAAAGTATAGTTTGTTTCAACTTAACACTGACTTCAAATGTCCCTGCTGAGTTTAGATTTCTGTCAGGTGTGATTCATGCCTGCCCCCTTTCCCCTACCAATGAAATGGGATCTGTTGGAAGTGGGTGCGGGACCTTCACACCTGAACCAACCTGCAATTCTTAAAGGTTACACAAAATCTGGACCTAAATGGTAATGGAGAAATTAATGTCACAACTGGCTAAAAATGCCCTCGACCTAATGGACTGCATAGCAATTTTTTTTAAAAGAGATAACTGCAGAGATAATGGATGCATCAGTTTTGATCTTCAAGATTCCTTACACCTAGATTCCTTATATCCAGATTCCTTAGATCTAGAACAGTTCCCAAGGGTTGGAAAATAGCAAACATAACACCACCATTTAATAAAGGAGGGAGAGAGATAGGTTAGGCAGAATGTTTGAATCTATTATTAGGGGTCTGTGGCGGGATCTTCTGGCTTCACCCACCTGCGGGAGTTACCAGTTCCGCTGAAGTCAATGGACTTTGGCTGGCTGGCTGCATCTGCTGCAGAGGGACCGGAAATCAAATCAGTGGTAACAGGGCACTTAGAGAATCATTATATAATTAAGCAGAGTTAACACTTGTTCGTGAAAGGGAAATCACGTTTTGACAAACCCACAAGAGATTTCTGAGGATGTAACCAGTAGGGCAGATGAGAAATAATCAGCAGATGTATTTTAGTTGGATATTCGAAAAGTGTTTGATGAGGCTCCAAACAAGAGGTTATCGCACAAGATTAGGACTCATTGGAATGTGGGTAATATATTAATATGTGCTCAGGATTGGTTGATGGACCAAGAACAGAGAGTTGGAATAAACGGGACATTTTTGGATTGGCAGGTGTTACCGGTGGGGTGCCTCAAGGATCAGTACCTGGGCCTTAGTATTTACAATCTATATTAGTGACTTAGATACTCAATTTAATATATCTAGGTTTGCTGAGGATACAAAGTTATGTGGGAAAGTAAATGGTGAGGAAGATATAAAGAGGATGCAGAGTAATAGACAGTTTAGGTGAATGGGCAAGAACCTGGCACATGCAATACAATGTGTGAAGTTATCCACTTTGGTAGGAAAACAAAACATTTGAATGATGAGAGACTCCAGTTCCTAGTTTTTTTTATTTTCAATAATGCTACTGAAAAATTATTGCAAGGAAATTTTCCAATCTCTCATTCCTGGCGAGGAACGTTTTTTTATTAATTCATGGGACATGGGTGTCACTGGCTGGCCAGCATTTATTGCCCATCCCTAGTTGCCAGAGGGCAGTTGAGAGTCAACCAAATTGCTGTGACTCTGGAGACCAGGTAAGGATGACAGATTTCCTTCCCTAACGGACACTAGTGAACCTGGTGGGTTTTTCAAAAAATCAACAATGGTTCACAGTCACCAGTAGATTCTTAATTCCAGATATTTTTATTGAATTCAAATTTAGCATCTGCCATGGTGGGATTTGAACCCAGGTCCCCAGAACATTAGCTGAGTTTCTGGATTAATAGTTTAGCCATAATACCACTAGGGCATTGCCTCCCCTATATTTGATTTAATTTGATTTGATTTATTATTATCACGTGTATTAACATACAGTGAAAAGTATTGTTTCTTGCGTGCTATACAGACAAAACATACCATTCATAGAGAAGGAAACGAGAGAGTGCAGAATGTAGTGTTACAGTCATAGCTAAGGTATAGAGAAAGATCAACTTAATGCAAGTTTAGTCCATTCAAAAGTCTAACGGCAGCAGGGAAGAAGCTGTTCTTGAGTAGGTTGGCACATGACCTCAGACTCTTGTATCTTTTTCCCGAAGGAAGAAGGTGGAAGAGAGAATGTCCGGGGTGCGTGGGGTCCTTAATTATGCTGGCTGCTTTGCCAAGGCAGTGGAAAGAGTAGACAGAGTCAATGGATGGGAGGCTGGTTTGCATGATGGGCAACATTGGGCTACATTCATGACCTTTTGTAGTTCCTTGCGGTCTTGGGCAGAGCAGGAACCATACCAAGCTGTGATGCAACCAGAAAGAATGCTTTCTATGGTACATCTGTAAAAGTTGGTGAGAATCATAGCTGACATGCCCAATTTCCTTAGTCTTCTGAGAAAGGAGAGGCGTTGGTGAGCTTTCTTAACTATAGTGTCGGCATGGGGGGACCAGGACAGGTTGTTGGTGATCTGGACACCTAAAAACTTGAAGCTCTCGACCCTTTCTACTTCGTCCCCATTGATGTAGACAGGAGCATGTTCTCCTTTACGCTTTCTGAAGTCAATGACAATCCCCTTCGTTTTGTTGACATTGAGGGAGAGATCATTTTTGCTGCACCAGTTCACCAGATTCTCTATAGACCTGTTGTACCAGCAGTTTAAACAATGAGGCATAAGCTGAACACTGATCTTTTTGATCTTTCAGTGCTGGGCAGCTGGAGCCAATTGGGAGGCATGCCTCTGGGAAAATATCTCCAACACTCTGTCTCCTGGCAAATCCAAGCTCAGGGTTTCCATTTGGTCCCAACATTGGAGTCCCAAAGCCCACGGAAATATCCTGCCCGTGCAGTTAGAAATTTGCCCCACGCATCCAAATATAAAAAGTAAAATTACAGCAAATGTTTAAAGTACACTGAAGGGCAGATTCCCATCTGTGAAGAGAAAAGATTAGGTAATATCTCAGCTGTAACCCATCCCCGATGAATGCTGAAAGATAAGCAAAGACACAACAGGTACTCAAATCGCAAACGAAGTGATGAATGCATTGACAAACCTGCTAGAAAAACATAAAAGAAACTGCTGGGTGATATAAAAGATCAATCTATGTGAGACAGTGGGAAGACTTTAAAAGAGAATGCAAATTGTTAAGGTGGTGAAACGGAATGTGACGCCTACACAAGCAAATGGTTTGAATTGCATTTTGCAAAGGTTAATAATGAGATTAGTGTATTCTCCTCTCTCGTGGGTACATGATCTTGCTTGCTTTATCGACGCTCCATCGACACATCCTACAAAACAGTAGAAACATATTCTGGAACTCCAGTAGTATACTCTGCAATTTTTGAAGTAATTCCACCTTCCAGATAAATCCATGCATGAAGCAGGTCCTGATGCAAATTACTTCTGCTTGTTATACGTTGCATTTTCAATTGGTTTCGCTTCCTGTACTTTACCACTACTTTTAAACTCTCCTGACTTCCGAGAACGGTGACATCTTATTATGATTTATTGCTGCAGTGTATTATTTGAGTCATTGTTCATTTATGAGCCTAAATAATAAGTGTGTGCAGGTTAGTCAAGTGTGGGGAACATGACAACCCAATCTAATGTTCTCATTTAATGTCCTTGCACACTGTTATTTTGTAACTTTTTATGGGACCATGGTTAGGAACCAGATCAGGTAGGAGCAGAATCAGTATTGGTTTGGTTTGACTGGAAGCTATGACAATGGAAATTCAGTTCAGGTAGAGTCCACTGCACCAGTTTATATTGTAAGAAGTCTCACAACACCAGGTTAAAGTCCAACAGGTTTATTTGGTAGCAAATACCATAAGCTTTCGGAGCGCTGCTCCTTCGTCAGATGGAGTGGAAATGTGCTCTCAAACAGTGCACAGAGACACAAAATCAAGTTACAGAATACTGGTTAGAATGTGAATCCCTAAAGCCAGCCAGGTCTTAAAGGTACAGACAATGTGGGTGGAGGGAGCATTGGTGGAGCATGTATTTATGTAGTGCCTTAAGACTCGCCCTGGTTAGTTCAAAGTAATTCGCTGGGAATTCATTACTTTTTCAAGTGCAGTCACTGTCAATAATCATGCTAGCCAATTCAACAAAGCAAGGCTTTCATAGACAGCAAATGGGCTGAATGGCCTGCTTATTTATTTCGGGTGGTGGTTAAGGGAAGAATGTTGGTTAAGACATTGGGAGCTTTCTACTTATTTTAAAATAGTGCTAAAGAATCACTTTCATTCGCTTGAACAAGCATAAGGGGTCTTGGTTTTGTGGCTTAATGAGAAAGAGCGCATTTCCAACAAGACAACAATGCTTCAGTGCTGCACATATGTGTCAATAGATCGTGTGTTTAATTCCAGTGGTGGTGCTTTAGTCTCAAGGAGGCAAGGTGTGTTATCACTGAGCCATGCTGACATCTCGACTTCAGACAAATGGCAACAAAATTTTAACATTGAGAACTACTGCACTTTAAGTAATTAAATTTCCATAGGGGGATTTAAAAATGTGCATGGGGATAATTGTAAACTCATTATTTTAAACAATGTGATAACACAATTCAAACCAGTAATGAAATGGTAGGAATTATACAAAGAATAGGAAAATGTTAAGACATTAATGCAATAACCCATGTTATAAAGTTCAGAAGCCAAGACCGGAATGTTACAACCGTTCATGCCGGCGGGATTTTCCCATCTCGCTGCAGTGAATGGAGATTTGGTGGGGTGCCAGATTCTCCGACTTTGCTGCAACGGAATGTGGCGTGAATGGCTGATAAGATTGCATCCCTTAATCTGCGTCTAGTGTGCTTTAACAAGCTAGTATTGAAAGCATGTGCGCAAACTTTCCCTCTACCAACTTTGGAGATTGTTTTTCATAATAGCACTTCATATACATATTGTCCATTTATACTGGGCACAAAAGTGGAGGCCCCAATTTATGAAAACAATTAAAATCCCCCCCCCCCACACCACCACCCCCAGCGCAATCAACAATCATACCCTGACACCACCACTGCTACATCCTCCTGGTACTGTACTTGTGTGTATAACTAGAGGATGACACCAACAATGGCAACTCTGTGCAAGACAAGAACTGTTTAAAGTTTAAGTATTGGTGTCACAATAGGCTTGCATTCACACTGCAATAAAGTCACTGTGAAAGTCCCCTAGTCACCACACTCCGGCACCTGTTTGGGTATATGAGGGAGAATTTAGCATGGCCAACGCACCTAACCGGCACATCTTTCAGAATGTGGGAGGAAATCAAAGCATCTGGAGGAAACCCACACAGACACGGGGAGAACGTGCAGACTCTGCACAGACAGTCACCCAAGCCAGGAATTGAACCCGGGCCCCTGGCGCTGTGAGGCAGCAGTGCTAACCACTGTGCCACCATGCCATCCTGTAATAACTGTATCATTAGACCTAACAGCTCTTCAAAAGTTATGCCAGGGTTCGTAGTCCACAGGTCAGACTGGGACACGTGCCCAAATTTGGTCACCAAACTGCAAAAAGAAATACCACCTGCACTGGAGGGCTGCTCCCACACCTGTGGGAAATAAATTTCAAGGAAAGCTCTAACAAGCCTAAGCTGGTTAGTGTAGAGACAAGATGGAGTATCTATATGAAATCTGTGACAAGTGGCGTTCCTCAGGGATCAGTGCTGGGACCTTTGCTGTTTGTAATATATATAAATGATTTGGAGGAAAATGTAACTGGTTTGATTAGTAAGTTTGCGGACGACACAAAGGTTGGTGGATTTGCAGATAGTGATGAGGCCTATCAGAGGATACAGCAGGATATAGATCGGTTGGAGACTTGGGCGGAGAGATGGCAGATGGAGTTTAATCTGGACAAATATGAGGTAATGCATTTTGGAAGATCTAATACAGATAGAAAATATACAGTAAATGGCAGAA
Organism: Mustelus asterias; assembly: GCF_964213995.1. Classification (NCBI taxonomy): domain Eukaryota; kingdom Metazoa; phylum Chordata; class Chondrichthyes; order Carcharhiniformes; family Triakidae; genus Mustelus; species Mustelus asterias. Next base: position 67,674,641 of record NC_135818.1, on the reverse strand, counting down.
CCCTTGCGAGTATTGATAGTCAGAAGGATCTGGGTGTACAGGTACTCAGGTCACTAAAATTGGCAACACAAGTGGAGAAGGTAGTCAAGAAGGCATGCGGCATGCTTGCCTTCATCGGCCAGGACATTGAGTTTAAAAATTGGCAAGTCATGTTGCAGCTTTATAGAACTTTAGTTAGGCTGCACTTGGAATATAGTGTTCAATTCTGGTCGCCACACTACCAGAAGGATGTGGAGGCTTTGGCGAGGGTACAGAAAAGATTTACCAGGATGTTGTCTAGTATGGAGGGCATTAGCTATGAGGAGAGGTTGGAGAAACTTGGTTTGTTCTCACTGGAACGACAGAGGTTGAGGGGAGACCTGATAGAAGTCTGCAAGATTATGAGAGGCATGGACAGAGTGGATAGTCAGAAGCTTTTTCCCAGGGTGGAAGAGTCAATTACTAGGGGGCATAGGTTTAAGGTGCGAGGGGCAAGGTTTAAAGGAGATGTACGAGGCAGGTTGTTTACACAGAGAGTGGGGGTGCCTGGAACTCGCTGCCGGGGGAGGTAGTGGAAGCAGATATGATAGTGACTTTTAAGGGGTATCTGGACAAATACATGAATAGGATGGGAATGAAGGGATATGGTCCCCAGAAGGGTAGGAGGTTTTAGTTAAGTCGGGCAGCATGGTCGGTGCAGGCTTGGAGGGCCGAAGAGCCTGTTCCTATCTGTGTGCCAGGAATCTGTAGCCAGAGGACATTAGATTTAAGTTAGGTTTGGAAGAATCTGTCAAGTAAAACAAACAGTATAACATTGAAAACCTGCTCATTTGCACAAAGTTAAAATCGGCCCACAAAGACATAAAGGTTCACGATATCCACGATGAGGGTAGTTTTCATAAATGGAAGAACTAGGGTCACGGGGGAATAAGCATTGATGACTGGCTCATTCACTTTGACTTTTCCTACATGTTTGTTTACAACTAAATAGTAGGAAGTAAAAGTTTTAAAAAATGCTAAAAGTAGAACATAAGAAAATGTACATCCAATAAGCAAGAACATGATAGGTAAATTAAATGTTTATGATTATTCATTTCCATAGACACTAACAAATTGAATTGGTATAGCCTGCATGTAAAATCTTCCATGTTATATATTCTACTCTGTCTCTGTGTGAAACCAAGGCCTTTGTCAAGAAATTGCCTGAATATTGGAACAATGGCAAATATTTTACAAACTGTGGCTTTTTAACAAAATCCTGTCCATGAGCTTGGCACAGCTGGACATTGCTGCTCGGAACAAGAAGGTCTCAGAACAAGGCAGGAGTTGGTGAGCAAAGGCAGAGAGAGCAATTGTCGGTAGACCTAATGCCAGCTCTCTCCGTGTTAAGGTTGCATGGTTGGGGTAGTTTCTGAGATTCCTGGGAAATTTCACCCTGATGGGCCCAATGCAGTGGGTGTTGGGAGCAGGCATGGGTGCTGCTATGAGCCTTTGTAACAACTTCAAAATCCCATAAAGCTTTACAGCTGAGTGCTGTAGTTCTCAATGTTAAAATTTTGTTGCCATTTGTCTGAAGTCGAGATGTCAGCATGACTCAGTGATAACACTCCTTACCCCCTTGAGACTAAAGCACCACCGCTGGAATTAAACACATGATCTACTGACACATATGTGCAGCACTGAGGCATTGCTGCCTTTCTCATTAAGCCACAAAACCAATACCCTTTCTGCTTGTTCAAGCAAATGAAAGTGACCCTTTAGCATTACTTAAAGATGAGTAGACAGCTCCCAATGTCTTAACCAACATTCTTCCCTTAACCACCACCCTAGCCTGAAATAAATAAGCAGGCCATTCAACCCATTTGCTGTTTATGAAGGCCTTGCTTTGTTGAATTAGCTGGCATGATTATTGACAGTGACTGCACTTGAAAAAGTAATGAATTCCCAGCGAATCAGTATGCCTCTGCAGCCGTCATAACCCCATCTCCTCGGTTTGGGACAATATTGACACGGTGGCACAGTGGTTAGCACTTGCTGCCTCACAGTGCCAGGGACCCGCGTTCAATTCCGGCCTCGGGTCACTGCCTGTGTGGAGTTTGCATATTCTCCCCATGTCTGTGTGGGTTTCCTACTGGTGCTCTGGTTTCCTCCCATCGTCCAAAGATGTGTGGGTTAGGTTGATTGACCATGATAAATTGACCCTAATGTCAGGGGATTAGCAGGGTAAATATGTGGGATTATGGGAATAGGGCCTGGGGGGGATTGTAGTTGGTGCAGACCTCGATGGGCTGAATGGCCTCCTTCTGCACTGTAGGGATTCTATTTTATGATTTAATTTCGATCAGTCTGGATTCTACCCATACAACTATGGAGCTGGCACATCATAACCCCACCATCCTTGGAGTGAATTCCACATTTTTGATAAATCCCTTATAAGTATAGTCTTTCGGACTTCCCCCACTACATCTTATGCACATTTCCAAACAATGGTAATTAAATTAATATATAATTTCAAATCGCACCGCAGATGTTTGAAGGCAAGTGAATATTTATTTGCGTTGCTGCTCCTCTATATCTCAATGGAATAAACTTTATTTCACACATCAAAGAACATTGCTGCAAAGTCAATCAAGAAAAGATTGCCATTTGATACTGTTTGATCATTAAGCCATTCAAAACAGCAATTCAAACTTTATGGTGTATTTGCTGGTTAGAGATCAGAACTGACAGCACTAAACAATTTCCCACTTGCTAAACCAAGAATTAGGCTTATGCCTAGCGACTGTGTCCATGGCAGAGATTAAACGTGGGAGCACAACAGTTTATATGGGCCAGCTGCATCCCTAATTAGCTGAGTAAAATGAGAGCATCAACATGTTTGTCATCAAGATGTTTTGTTTTTACCCTAAATGACAAAGCTTCCAACATGTAAGATATTTTAGTTGATCACCTGAGAGATCAATGGGTGAGATTCTCCGGCCTCCCAGCCATGTGTTTCCCGCTGGCAGGAGGTGGCGCGTTGTTTGCGAGCGGGGGATTCTCTGTTCCTGCTGCTGTCAATGGGAATTCCCATTGATGTCACCCCCTGCAGGTGGGAAACCCGCGGGCAGGGGTGCACTGTCAGTGGGACCGTAGAATCCTGCCAGCGCGAATGGCTGGAGAATTCCAGTCAATATAAAGTAAAGTTTGTTTATTAGTCACAAGCAGGCTTACATTCACACTGCAATGAAGTTACTATGAAAATCCCCTAGTCGCCACACTCCAGCATCTGTTCGGGTACGCTGAGGGAGAATTTAACTTGGCCAATGAACCTAACTTGCACATCTTTGGACTGTGGGAGGAAACCGGAGCACCCGAAGGAAACCCACGCAGACATGGGGAGAACGTGCAAACTCCACACAGACAGTGACCAAGGCCAGGAATCGAACCCGGGTCCCTGGCGCTGTGAGGCAGCAGTGCTAACCAGTGCTGCCCCCAATTGAAACTTTGATTGGCCATTCACTTCAGGGGTCAACTTCAAGAACTAAGCAACACTGGGTCTTCGAGTGCAGCATTTTTCTTCTTTATTCTTTTGTGGGATGTGGCATCATTGGCAAGGCCAGCATTTGTTGCCTATCCCTAATTGCCCTTGACCAGTGTGGCTTGCGAGGCCACTTCAGAGGTTGGTTAAGAGTCAACCACATTGCTGTGGGTTTGAAATCACAGGTAAGGATGGCAGATTTCCTTCCCTATTGGACATTAGGGAACCAGATGGATGTTTGCCACAATCCAGTCGTTTCATGATCAATGTTACTGAGACTAGCTTTTGATTCCAGGGTTATTTACTAATTGAATTTATATTCCACCAGCTGCCATGGTCGCATTTGAACACTAGACCGGCTTCGAGATTACTCGCGCTGTAACATTACCACTGTGCTACCCGTGTTTGACCCTTCTCCTAAACTTGTGGATAATGTAAGAAGTCTCACGACACCAGGTTAAAGTCCAACAGGTTTATTTGGAATCATGAGCTTTCAGAGCGCTGCTCCTTCATCAGGTGAGTGGAAAGGTAGGTTTCACAAACAAGACATATATAGACAAAGGCATGATTGCAAGATAATGGTTGAAATGTGAGTCTTTTCAGCAATCTTGTCACACTACATGTAACCTCCACCATTTGGCCTGGGCTTGCAAAATCCTACTAACTGTCCTGGCTTGAGACAGTTCACACCTCTTTAACCTGTGATTATCCCTCTCTTCATTCTACACCTGTAAAGACTTGATTACTTTGAAAGACTCGCATTCCAACCATTATCTTGCAATTGTGTCTTTGTCTATATATGCCATGTTTGTGAAACCTACCTCTCCACTCACCTGATGAAGGAGCAGCGCTCCGAAAGTTCGTGATTCCCAATAAACCCGTTGGACTTTAACCTGGTGTTGTAAGACTCCTCACTGTGCCCATCCCAGTCCAACGCCGGCATCTCCACATTGTGGACAATGGCACCATTATGGCTGTACCCATGGCTGCCTGCTATGAAATGGTTATCAGTGGACAGAGAAATAGCAAACAGTGTAAATTTTGAGGTATTGAGAGGTGAGGAGATGATTTTTAGTCTTCACTGCCTCATTTTCCATTCGCTTCTCCCGCTTCCTCATCTGCTTCAGGTGAGATAATGAATAAAACTTCAATCCTCTGCTTTATTTCATTCTATTGATTTTTATGCAAGGTTGAAATGTTTGTTTTGTTCTTGCACTGCCAGTCTGGAGGAGAAGAAAAGTTAATGATAGAAATGAAATACAATAACATTTCATTTCTGATGGAGGTAACTTTCCATTACCCATATGTGTGTGCATTGAACTGTGCAAATGCCATTTTTAATCAACTTTTTCAAGTCATGGAACTAACGGGTTGAAACAGCTCCAACAGCCCTTTAACTGAAATGGCACAAAGGCAAACCACACAATTAACTCAACACCAGCTTGTGTTCATATAGAACCTTTATATATTAGAATGAATCAAGACACTTCTCAGGAGCATTATAAAATAAACTCTGACATTAAGCCAGATGAGATATTAACGCAGATATTAGAGCAAGTAACATTTCATACAATCCTTACAGTGCAGAAGGAGGCCATTCAGCCCATCAAGCCTGCAACCATAGCAATCCCACCCAGGCCCTATCCTCATAACCCCATCATTAATCCCCCTAACACTAAGGGGCAATTTAGCACGACCAATCAACCTAACCTGCACACCTTTGAACTGTGGGAGGAAACCGGAGCACCCAGAGGGAACCCACGCAGACAGAGGGAGAATGTGCAAACTCCACAAAGACAAACACCCAAGGCCGGAATTGAACCCGGGTCCTGGGTGATGCGAGGCAGCAGTGCTAGCCACTGTGCCACCCTGCCAAGTGACAGGCAATGACCATCTCTAACAACAGAGAATCTAACCATCACCCTTTAACAGTCAATGGCATTCTCACCACTGACTCCCCCACCATCAACATCCTGGGGGTTAGCATTGACCAGAAACTGAACTGGACCAGCCAAATAAATACTGTAGCTAAAAGAGCAGGTCAGCAGCTGGGAAAATCTGCAGTGCGTAACACACCTGACTACTGAGAGTCAGGTCACCATCCATAAGGTGCAGGTCAAGAGTGTGATGGAATGTTCACCATTTGCCTGACTGAGTACAGCTCCAATACACTCAAGAAGCTTAACACCATACATAGCAAAGCAGCATGCTTAATTGCACCCCATTCAATTCCTTAAACATTCTCTCCTTCCACCCCTGGTGCATGGTGGCAGCAGTGTGTACCATCTAAAAGATGCACTGCAAAAACTTACCAAGCCTCCTTTGATAGGACCTTCCAATCGCATGACCTCTACCAGCTAGGACAGGGGCAATAACTGCATGGGAAAACCACCACAGCAAGTTCCTCTCCAAGCCACACACCATCCTGACTCAGAACTGTATCGCCATTCCTTCATTGCCACTGGGTCAAAATCCTGGAACTGTCTCTCTAACAGCACTGTGGGTATAAAACCTGCACCAGATGGACTGCAGTGGTTCAAAAGATCATTAATGTCTTGAACAGATGCAGAAAATGGTCTAAAGCGGTAATAGAATGCTGACATATATATCCAGAGGAATATAGTACAAGGGGGTAGATGTCATACTTCAGCAATACAAAACCCTTGTTAGATCACACCTGGTGTACTGTGATCAGTCCTGGACACCACACCATCTAGACTTTTGGGACAGCAAAATAAATTAAATGAAGCCACGAAATGGGTGGTCAAAGAACTAAATCTTGGTAAAAAAGTAGATGTGAATTTGTTTGAGACCATTAGTCATATTCTAGGTGGATCACATGATGTAATCTGCATGGCAACCGTTAGCGACTGGGCATCATGGTGGAATCGTCGCTGAGAGTTGGCATGCAGGTACAGCAGGCGGTGAGGAAAGCTAATGGCATGCTGGCCTTCATAGCAAGAGGATTTGAGTATAGGAGTGAAGATGTTTTGCTGCAGTTATACAGGGTCTTGGTGAGGCCACACCTTGAGTATTGTGCGCAGTTTTGGTCTCCTAGTCTGAGGAAGGACATTCTTGCTATTGAGGGAGTACAATGTAGGTTCACCAGACTGATTCCTGGAATGGCAGGACTGACTTATGAAGAGAGACTGGATCAACTGGGCTTGTACTCACTGGAATTTAGAAGAATGAAAGGGGATCTCATAGAAACATATAAAATCCTGATGGGACTGGACTGGTTAGATGCGGGAAGAATGTTCCCAATGTTGGGGAAGTCCAGAACTAGAAGTCAGAGTTTAATAATAAGGGATAAGCCACTCAGGAATGAGGTAAGGAAGAACTTCTTCACTCAGAGAGTTGTGAACCTGTGAAATTCTATACCACAGAAAGCTGTTGGGGCCACTTTGTTAAATATGTTCAAGAGGGAGCTGGACGTGGCCCTTGTGGCTAAAGGAATCAAGGGGTATGGAGAGAAAGTAGGAATGGGATACTGAAAGTGCATGATCAGCCATGATCATATTGAATGGTGGTGCAGGCTCGAAGGGCCAAATGGCCTACTCCTGCATTAACTTTCTATGTTTCTATGTATACTAATGGGAGTAAGAAGTTTAACAACACCAGGTTAAAGTCCAACAGGTTTATTTGGTAGCAAAAGCCACACAAGCTTTCGGAGCTGCAAGCCCCTTCTTCAGGTGAGTGGGAATTCTGTTCACAAACAGAGCATATAAAGACACAAACTCAATTTACATGAATAATGGTTGGAATGCGAATACTTACAGCTAATCAAGTCTTTAAGAAACAAAACAACATGAGTGGAGAGAGCATCAAGACAGGCTAAAAAGATGTGTATTGTCTCCAGACAAGACAGCCAGTGGGAGAGCAGAACCTGAATCTTCTTGCCTCTGGATGGTTGCACCCTGGGAGATGTACTTGGGGAACCCTCAGAAGTCCCAGTGCAAAGACTCTGCAGGAATTGCCCAGAAGGTTTCAATTTCTGATGGGCAGTTCCCCTGTGGACATAACACTCCGAAAAAGTCTCCAACTCTGAGTTAGAGTCAGAGGCCTCAGAAGGTTCTGACTTACTGACCTGAATAGTTACTCTGGAAATGGTAGACAGGAGGAAACCATTATCAAACACCTGGGTAACTGTACAACTGATACTCCCAGGCCCCTGACGCCCCTGCATCCCCTCTCCCCCTCCCAGCCCACCCCACCGACTCCCTCCCAGCCCCCTCCAAACCTCTGACTACCCCTCGACTCTCCAACTCCCTAACTCTTCAATTCCCCCTCTGAACCTCCAACTCTGCTCCTGAGCCTCTGATTGCCTGTAACCCTCCAACTTCCACCCAAACCTCTGACTCTCCCAACCCTTTGATTCACCTCTGACTCCATCCAACCCAATGTCACCCCTCTACTAACCCTGGCACCCTGCCCAGCTGGCAGCCTACTCACCATTCAGCTACCTACCTACCTGACTCATACTCATTCTCTAACGCAGTGAAAAGGTATTTAAAAGTCTTGAAGATTTTGACTGTGTTGGCGAATGAAGATTGATCAAAATATGGCATCCTGTGCCATAAAATGGGGCTGTGGCTTGGCTTCCCCCAGTGATGCTGCCCTACAAAGAAGGACTCCCAGAACAGGCGCACTCTCGTGTTTCAGAAGAGGCCAATTTGGAAGTCTGGGCCAGAAATGCAGAGCTCCGGTGCTGTGCTAAATAAGTAGGGAAGGAGTGGTAATTTGGCAGCGATTGCCAAAGTCCTTGGAAGATTCAGTTCCTGGTCTTCCTTGAAAAAGGAAATGAATAGGATGGGAATAGAGGGATATGGTCCCCGGAAGGGCAGCGGGTTTTAGTTCAGTTGGGCAGCATGGTCGGTGCAGGCTTGGAGGGCTGAAGGGCCTGTTCCTGTGCTGTAATTTTCTTTGTTCTTTGTCCTTTGAGCTGTGCAATTGTCTTATGCCAGCTTTCAAAACTCCATCCCAAAGTCTGTATTTTGATGGAAATGTTGATTGTGGAACGGCCCATCCTCTACTTCAGATCTCTGACAGCACAATTGCAGAAATGACCAGCATTCAGCTGGAGTTTCAAAAGCTTTTTAAAAATTCAAACAACGGGATGTGACCAGCATTTATTGCCATCCCTCATTGCTCTGGAGAAGGTGGTGGTGAGCTGCTTTCTTGAACTACTGCAATCCCTGAAGTGTAGATACACCCACAGTGCTGTTGGGAGGAAATTCCAGGATTTTGACCCAGTGGCAGTGAAAGAATGGCAATATATTTCCAAGTCAGGATGGTGAGTGACTTGGAGGAGAACTTTTAGGTGGTGTTCCCAGGTACCTGCTGCCCTTGTTGTTCTAGGCGGTAGTTGTGCTGGGTTTGGAAGGTGCTGTCTACAGATCCTTGGTGAGATCCTGCATCCTGTCGATGGTACACACTGCTGCCACTTTGTTTCGATGGTGGAGGGATTGAATGTTTGGGGAAGGTGCAGCAATCAATCGGGTTGCTTTGCCCTGGATGATGTTATGCTTCTTGAGTGTTTTTGGAGCTGCGCTCATCCAGGCAAGTGGGGACTATTCCATCACACTCCTAAACTTGTGCAGTGTAGATGGTGAACAGGAGGTGAGTTACTCGCCGCACGATTCCTAGCCTTTGACCTGCTTTTGTAGTCATGGTATTTATATGGCTTGTCCAATTCAGTTTCTGGTCAATGGTAACCCCAGGATATTGAGAGTAGGGGATTCAGCAATGGTAATGCCATTGAATGTCAAAGGGTGATGGCCTGATGCTCTGTTGTTGAAGATGGTCATTGCCTGGCATTTGTGTGGCGTGAATGTTACTCGCCACTTGTCAGCCAAGCCTAGATATTGTCCAGGTCTTGTTGCATTTGGACATGGACTGTTCCAGTATCTGAGGAGTTGCAAATGATGCTGAATATTAGCTCCCTGACTAAAGAAGAGAAGTACCAGATAGCAGTAAAGAAAATACTGAAGCATAATGACAAACTTGGAATTAAAATGGATGAATCGTTCCAATCGTTCCTCCAATGGAGGAAGTTGAGTGTACATTTACGAGAATGATATGCAGACTCTAAGCTACAAGGAGGGATTAAAAAGCTAGGGTTGTATTCCCTGGAATTTAGAAGGGTAAAGCATAGTTTGATTGCAGTTTTTAAGACATTAAAAGGAACAGATGGAGTAGTTTAGATGATTTGTTTGCTGGTGGCTGGGAGTCTAAGACTAGGGAACATGATTTAAAAAAATTAAAGCCAGTCCTTTCAGGAGCAAAATTAGGAAATATTTCTTCATGCAAAGGCTGGTAGACTTTTGGAACTCTCTTCTGCAAAGAACAAAGAACAGTACAGCATAGGGACAGGCCCTTCGGCCCTCCAAGCCTGCGCCAATCATGTTGTCCCTGTATTTCGCGTTTGTTCATATGCCTATTAAGATAAGTCTTAAATGTGGCTAAGTGTGGTCCTTTTAAATTGGAGATTGCCAGACTTAGAGGCTAAGTGGCCCAATCCCATTCTGATGTTCCAGCAGGCAGAGAAGTTTAGGGAGGGAATTCTTGAGTTTCGAACCTTGGCAGCTGAAGATATGGCCACTGGTGGAATGGGGATGATCAGGACGGCAGAATAACAGAAGCACGGAGAGGGTGCCAGGGGGTGAGAGAGCTGGAGATGTGAATCATTGTGGCATTACTTAAGTGGGAGCCAGTGTAAGTCAGCAAGCACAGAGGTGATGGGCAAATTGGATTTGGTGTCAGTTAGGAGAGGAGCAGCAGGAATATTTAGAGAACTCCTAAGATATAACCACCATACATGTTGCAATACTGACAGTGGAATTGGTTCCAGTAGAAAGCAGCTGACCTAAACAGAAGGTAAATGAATGTTATATCTCTCCATGGTGATAATCAGATCCACATAAGATCAGAGCTGACAGATAAATAATATGGAGCATCTGCACAATTACTTGGGCTTTATTCATTCCCTTTCCAGCACTACCCAACTGGCTTTAAAAGCAGGTTTTCATTAAAAATAGTAAAGATTTCCACATAAATTGAACCAGTCAATATAAAATGCTTAGAAGAATAATGACAAGCCAAATATTTGGGTGTTAACTCTTCATTAGAAATCATAGAATCCCTACAGTGCAGAAGGAGGCTATTTAGCCCATCGAGTCTGCACCGACCACAATCCCACCCAGGCCCTATTCCCACAACCCCATGCATTTACCCTAGCTAGTCCCTCTGACACTAAGGGGCAACTTACCATGGCCAATCCACCAAACCAGCACATCTTTTAGACTGTGGGAGGAATCCGGAGCACCCTTAGTAAACCCACGCAGACATGGGGCGAATGTGCAAACCCTACACCAACAGTGACCCAAGCCGGGAATCGAACCCGGGTCCCTGGCGCTGTGAGGTGGCAGTGCTAACCACTGTGCCACCGTGCCGGAATATGGGAGCCGGAAGATATGGAGACCTCTTTGAAAGGGATTAATCAAGGAAGGAGGTTAAAGTTTTAAAAAAGGTAAAAACACCCCAGATGCTGGCGATCTGAAATAAAAACAGAAGTTGGAGAAAGCACTCTGCAGTCCATGGATGAGACGGTATCAATGGAGGCAGAGGAGGAAGGTTAATGTTTCACCTGTGAAGTGGGGGCAAAGTTGAGAGTGAGGAATGCAAATTACCATCAGAAAGAGAATGAGCATCATAGGCTTCAAACGGATTTGTTATAGAAAGCCGTAAGGGGGTACGACCAGCCGGCTGATGTACATCAACATAAATAAATACAAATTTAAAAATAAAACTTCAGAAACAAAGCAGTCAAATTCAGAAGCATTCATGTCGGTCAGTCAGTGGAAAACAGATGAGTTAACATTTCAGGTGTGGAAGCTTTGTCAGAATTGTTGGATATTACAGACCGACAGTACTTAAAAAGTAACAGAATTAAAATGAAGGGAAGAAAAACACCCACACAGACACGGAAGATAGAACTATCTGTAAACTGCTTGAGTGGAAAAGAGATAATTAAATGGTTCAATGCTTTTATAATTCCCTGCTGCCACAGCTATTTGCACACTCTATGTTTCCCACAAAGGTCTTTATTTTCTAATATGATGCCCCCTGTTTTTCTCTTAACATTACTTTAGTCACTAAACCATCGTCTGTTTTCCGCTTAAGCACTTCAAAAACCATTTAATCCCTTCTCTTTTCCATTTGCTCTGCTCCTTTTTAAATATTGTTTTTCCGTAACCAGTTCCTCTGACGGATGTACTACTGAAACACTGGCTTTGTGTTTAACTAACGTTCCCCACCCTTCCACCACACCTGTGGGAACAGCGAGCGATTGAATTTAAAATTTGCTAAATCCACATGGTGACTATAGTATTCACTTGTTCAATTGTTTGTTTTATGTTCAGCAATTAGTGTCACAAGTAGGCTTACATTAACACTGCAATTAAGTTACTGTGAAAATGTCCCAACCACCTGTTTCGGGTTCACTGAAATGGGGAATTTTGGCATGGCCAATGCATCAACCAGCACGTCTTTTGGACTGTGGGAGGAAACCGGAGGAAATCCACGCAGACACACAGGGAAAATGTGCAGACTCCGCACAGACAGTGACCCAAGCCAGGAATCGAACCCAGGTCCGTGGCACTGTGAGTCAGCAATGCTAGCCACTGTGCCACCGTACATGGTGTTTCTGTTGACTCTGTTCTGTGCTGTGTTAATCAAGCCTAGGTGTTGTGACTGAGAATGATAAATTCATAGTAAACAGTAAGCCACTGACTGCCGTAGACATTTTAAGGCATTGAATGAAACCGGTGTTCTGCCATAGAGGGTGGGATTATCCAATCTTGTTTGTTCCCGCCCCACTGCCAGCGCAAACAGAGCATCTGGCGCTCAGCCAAAACTCCAGTCACTGCAGGTCAGAGGTTTCTGGTGAGAAACTTATTTCACCTTTGCCTATCTCTGAGGAACACAACAACTGGTGTTGTGATGGAGAATAGTTTACATTTACCAGCTTCAGCACTTTTGCCTTCTTCAGTGGGTGATCCACCCAAACCTTGGGATTTCACGGTTGAAGACCTACTTGCTTGGATGGGTGGTCTGGATGTAGCAGCAAGCTTCAAAAAGGTGATACTTGCACATTGTTTTTTATTCATTCATGGGACATGGGCGTCGCTGGCTGGGCCAACATTTATTGCCCATCCCTAGGTGCCCTTGAGAAGGTGGTGGTGAGCTGCCTTCTTCAATCGCTGCAGTCCATTGTCTTGGAACAGATGGCCACAGCACACAGAAGACACGTCTACATTGATATGGCGGAAAGTGTTCTCGAACCAAAGAACAGTGTGATGATGTATGTTCTGCCGGAGATGCCGGGGAACTGGTGGACCTATAAAACAACATGTAGCGGCATTGCGGCAATTGGCTTCCATGTATAAGTGGAAGCCAATTCATGACCAGTTAATTGAAAAGGCTTCAGTTGGATACTTGGTAGCACAGAGCTTGAATATTGCACTCATCAGGACAAATGCAAGAATGCCAAATTTCAAATGATCACAACAATTTACACTATGGGAGAAAAGTGTGCTGATAAACAGCTGCACCAACAACCAGTTTAAAATAATTAGTTGAACTTGTAACATGGCTCAATTACACTTGCTAAAGGTGTCATACATTCATATACAGAGGCCTGTTTACTGCAAACAAAAGGAATGCATGCCAAGCTTAACAGGCAACTGAGCTATCTCCAGATACCACTAACAGAGCAAAGCCGATATCTTTCGTTACTCACAGAGGTGGGTTTCAGTACTGCAGTTTGCCCTATGCACTGGGATCAGCATCTCACACATTCTAAAGATCATGGGTCTGATTCTCCCATCACGCCACGCAAGTTTTTTGGTGCGCGTGTCGGCCATTTCACGGGATTCGCGCGTGCGTTCCTGATGCATGCACGTCTCCCACCGTCGGAGAGCAGCTGCAGTCGAGACCACATTGGAAAGCGGCAGGAAGACCAGGTCATTTATTTTAATCTGCTTTTAATGTAATTTAAATGTCATTATTGGGCCCGGGACTGAATTCTCCGGGCCCGATAGCATCTACCACCCTGCCCGGATTATTTCACTCCGGTGGGGTTTAAAGTAGCTCCCCATGTTCGGGGAATTAGTGCAAGACCCTGCTGGAGTGAAGGGGTGGTCAATTGTGGCCCCCCCCCCGGGGTCAGACAGCAGGGGGGGTGTGCCCCTGGGCATGGGCATCCTGGCAGTGCCAACCTGTGCCCCCTCGTACTGCCCAAGGAGCAAAGTGCCCATGCCCAGGGGGCACGCTGGCACTGCCCACCGGGCATTGGGGCAGTGCCAAGGGCATGGGGCCTCTGTGGGCAGGGCCTAGGGGTGATCAGTGGGGCTGGGGATCCCGCTGCCAGTCTGCATTGGGATTTGGTCGGGGATGGAGGGAGGCCAGGGATTAAGGTGGGCTTGGGGTGTGGGGGTGGGGTGTGGCCTCCCACGGGAGGTCTTCCTGGGTGGGGAGGGGGTCTGCCAGGGAGGGGGGAATCATCACTGCTGGGACAGGTGGGGGGGTTGTTGGAGATCAGGGTGCTCCGGGACAGGGGGGAGGTCGGGGCTGGCCTGGGAATGGTCATGGGGGTTGTAATCGGGCCTTGGGAGGGTTGGGGGGGCAGCATTGTGGGGGTCCCGGGCTGGCTAGCGATCAAGCTGGCAGTGATCGGGAGGCTGACAGATCAGGGCCACTGCGGCGTGAATAGGCCCTGCCCCCTGAGGTTTTAATGATATTCACTATTGTGACCTCTGCATTGCACAGACTGTGGGAGATTCGAGTCAGAACTCCCACTGAAAAAACAACCGTGAATTACACAATTTTACCCGCCAATTCAGCACTCAGAATCTTTTTGGGAGAATCGGGCCCCATATCTTCAATCCTGTCAGATGGCAAGGGAATTCACAACCTACTCAACAACATAATTGTCCACGGAAAGGACAAAGCAGAACTCAGTCGCAATTACCAGTGGTGCTCATTTGACTCACACAATGCAGCTTGATGCTCAACAAGGACAAATGCACATTTGTGGCATCCAAAATTGACTCTTTAGGGTACAGACTGACATCAGCTGGAGGAAAGCCTACACAACACAATGCCAAAGCCATTCATGCGCTAAGTTAGATCGCAAATTAATCCCTAAGCATGCAGTGATGGCAAAACGTCTGAAGCTACAGCATGAGGATGCAGGATGGTAATTGCATAGCAAATAGCATCTTAAAGGTGAAGACAGCACCACTTTCAGTGTGCTCACGTATTCCAAAGCACATGCTGAAAAGCATATGTCACAACAGATGTGTCAGGAAATATGATTGGAGATGTGCTCTGTAAGGACATTGAAAGACAATGGCTTACACCTCACACCCATCGTCAGAAGCTGAACACAAGTACTTTACTGGAGAGCGGGAGCACTCACCTGTATCTACGATTGTGGGAAGAAGTCTCACAACACCAGGTTAACGTCCAACAGGTTTATTTGGTAGCAAATACCATAAGCTTTCGGAGCGCTGCTCCTTCGTCAGATGGAGTGGAAATGTGCTCTCAAACAGCGCACAGCGCTCCGAAAGCTTATGGTATTTGCTACCAAATAAACCTGTTGGACTTTAACCTGGTGTTGTGAGACTTCTTCCTGTGTTCACCCCAGTCCAACGCCGGCATCTCCACATCATGTCTACGACTGTGAACATTGGCACGTGTATATCTATGGTAGGAAGTTCGCTCTCCACATCAATCACCAAGCACTGACTGCATTGTTAGCTATATCAAGGTCTAGTCATCAACCTCCATGCATCTACAGATGGTCAGATCGTCTTTATCAGTACAATTTTGTCGTAGAGTGTCTCGCAGTTTCATGCAACCGAGTAGCTATGTGCTTAGCTGTACTACTATCGGAGACAGTGCTAGTGACAGAGAAGGGATTTGCAACATTGCAGAGTCCGTGATGGCAGTGAGTCCACATGCTGCCACGAATCCTGTCGGCAACATGCAGTGTACTTCAGAAATTAAACAGTATCTAAAAACCGAGTGTCCTCACAGAACAGAGGAAGAACTGATCGCTTTCTGAAAACTCTGTGGAAACAAGGCCCATCGTTCCAGCATTTAATTATAATGCTTCCAAATGTCGGGCTCAAAATATTTCAAGGAATTCTGGGTGGGATTTTCGGCCCTTTCTGTTGGTGAGATTTTATGGTCCCAACACCCCAGCAATGGGACGGGCAAGCCAATGGCGGTAGACAATGGCTGGACCAGAAAATCTTGCCAATGGCCAATGGTGAGACACCTCAGTTGCTGGAAAACATGCCGCACGGGGCCTGGAAGATACCCTCTGTATGTTGACCCTATGTAAGCTGTCATTCATTCTTTGTAATTGAAGTTAATGAATAGTTACTATCACCATCAGTTTCTCAGCATTATTGGGACATCATCATGATCTTCTGCATCTTAGTGTCAATTTTGTCAAAAGGCACTCACTGCATTCTAAGCTGATCTTTTTCCTCTTCCCTAAAGTTAAAGTTTATTTATCAGTCACAAGTAAGGCTTACATTAATACTACAATGAAGTTACTGTGATATTCCCCTAGTCTTGGGCACCTGTTTGGGTCAATACACCTAACCAGCACGTCTTTCAGACTGTGGGAGGAAACCGGAGCACCCGGAGGAAACCCATGCAGACACGGGGAGAACGTGCAGACTCCGCACAGACAGCGCCCCAAGCCGGGAATCGAACCCCGGTCTCTGGTGCTGTGAGGCAGCAGTGCTAACCACTGGGCCATCATGCCACCTCAATTCAAGTCGACAACAACCTTCCGGAAAAGTTTGCATTTCCCAGGAAGTGTCCTCTGGTTTTTAAAAATTCATTCATGGGACATTGGCGTTGCTGGATGCCCAGCATTTATTGTCCATCCCTAGTTGCCCGACAGCAGCTGAGAATCAACCACGTTGCTGTGGCTCTGGAGTTACGTGTCGGCCGGACCAGGTAAGGACGGCAAATTTCCTTCCCTAAAGGACATTAGTGAACCAGATGGGTTTTTCTGACAATCGACAATGGTTTCACGGTCACCAGTAGATTCATAATTCCAGATATTTTTTGTATTTTATTGAATTCAAATTCCACCATCTGCCGTGGCGGGATTTGAACCCAGGTCCCCAGAATATCAGCTGAGTTTCTGTATTAATAGTCTAGCAATAATGCCACTCGGTCATTGCCTCCCCCTCGAGGAGTGGTTCTCGAACAGGGGTCCACAGACATCCAAGGTCAGTCGAGACTTGCCGGGGGGAACCACAAAATAATCTGAAGAGTATTGGCTAACCACAGGAAGTGGTCCAGATAGTGAATATGCGGTGGGCTTGATGAGAGGCGGGAGCAGATTGCAGCTGCCACACGAGGCAGGAATGCAGACAGTTAATGCAATGAAAAGACATTCTGACAGTCTCTGTACCTCTCATAACAACTCTCTCTGAATGATACTCTGCATGCATCAATAATCCTCCGACTCCAGCTTGCTTCCAGAATAGTCTTAGACATCGCTAGCTGCTCAGCAAACCCTGTAAGGGAGTAATGCTGTATTCTCTCGTAATTGCACTGCACCGTATCCCTGTGAACTCCAATCTGATACTAGTTTGTTTCATACCTTCAATGGACTTAGCATTGAGCAATGAGAGAGGCATACATATATATGAAACAAGAGCCTCAGACTTGAATAAAGCCAATAACATAGGTATGAGGACTAAATTGACTAATGTTGATTGAGAAAACAGATTAAAACCATAGATTAAAAGTATCGAGGTAAATAGGAATGGCAAACCTTTGAAGAAATAATTCAACATTCGAAAGGAAGATACATTCCTTTGAGAAACAAAAACTCCATGGCAAATGCGATCAAGATGTGGAGATGCCGGCGTTGGACTGGGGTAAACACAGTAAGAAGTTTAACAACACCAGGTTAAAGTCCAACAGGTTTATTTGGTAGCAAAAGCCACACAAGCTTTCGGAGCTGCAAGCCCCTTCTTCAGGTGAGTGGGAATTCTGTTCACAAACAGAGCATATAAAGACACAAACTCAATTTACATGAATAATGGTTGGAATGCGAATACTACTTTAAATGCGATCAAGCCATGCCTTACTAAACATTTTAAGGATTGTATTAAGTATTAAGTAAGTTAAGTTTATTTATTAGTCACAAGTAGGCTTACATTAACTCTTCAGTAAAGTTACTGTGAAAATCTCCTCGTTGCCACACTCTGGTGCCTGTTCGGGTACACTGAGGGCAAATTTAGCTTGGCCAATCCACTTAAGCTGCACATCTTTGGACTGTGGGAGAAAACCGGAGCACCCGGAGGAAACCCTTGTAAACACGGGGAGAACGTGTAGACTTCACACAGACAGTGACCCAAGCTGGAAATCGAACCCAGGTCCCTGGCGC
Source organism: Mustelus asterias (assembly GCF_964213995.1). Taxonomy (NCBI): domain Eukaryota; kingdom Metazoa; phylum Chordata; class Chondrichthyes; order Carcharhiniformes; family Triakidae; genus Mustelus; species Mustelus asterias. The sequence continues at coordinate 67,656,657 of NC_135818.1, read as the reverse complement.
TGTGAGGCAGCAGTGCTAACCGCTGTGCCACCGTGCCGCCCTAGAGGAGGCTTATAAATGTTACAAAGAATAATGGTGTGCCTGAGGATTGGAAGGGCGTGCTCTTACCGCTCTCTCAAGCCACGCTCTCGCTGCAGCGAAGTCGGAGAATTTGGCGACAAACCAAATCTCCGTTCACTGCAACGGGATGGGAAAATCCCGCTGGTGTGAACGGTAGGAAAATTCTGACCAAAGTGTTTTAGAAACCAGCAAAAGGCGACCAAAATATCGATAAAAATGGAAAAATGTAATTCGAGTTTTAAAAAAATGTATTTACAGGATATGGACATCGCTGGCTAGGCCAGCATTTATTGCCTATCCCTAATTGCCCTTGAGAATCATACAATCATAGAATCCCTACAGTGCAGAAGGAGGCCATTCGGCCCATTGAGCCTGCACTGACAATGATCCCACCCAGGCCCTATCCCCATAAACCCAAGCATTTACCCTAGCTCGTTCCCCGTGACACTAAGGGGCAATTATAGCATGGCCAATCCACCTAACCTGCACATCTTTGGAGTGTGGGAGGAAACCGGAGCACCTGAACGAAACCCACGCAGGCACGGGGAGAATGTGCAAACTCCAAGCTGGGAAGTGAACCCGGGTCCCTGGCGCTGTGAGGCAGCAGTGCTAACCACTGGTGGTGTTGAGCTGCCTTTTTGAACTGCTGCAGTCGCTCTGGTGTAGGTACTCCCATCGTGCTGTTAATGGGGGCATTCTAGGATTTTGACCCACAACAGCACAGGAAAAATGATAAATTTCCAAGTCAGGATGGTGAGTGGCTTGGAGGGGAACTCCCAGGTGATGATGTAAAAGAGCAAGAACTTTCTAAACAGAGTGTAAGAGCTTTTACAAGTATATAAAAAGGAAGAGAGCAGCCAAAGTAAGTGCGGGTCCTTCGAGGCCAAACAATTATGATGGAGAATAAGGAAATAGCAGAGACATTAAGTCAATATTTGTAATTTCTTTACAATTGAAGACACAAAAAGCATGCCAAAAATCAAAGTCTTGCTACAATGGTCTCAGGCTTTGGTGAGATCCCAGCTAGAACACTATTGTACAGCTTGATCCACTTATCTAGGGAAGAATATATGTACCGCCGAGGCTGTGCAGCATAGGTTCACTAGATTGATTCCTGATCTGAGACAGTTGTTCTATGATGAGAAGATGAGTGGAATGAACCTATAGTCTTTGGATTTCAGGAGAAAGAAAGATGATCTCATTGAAGCATAAAACTCTGAAGGGCCTTGTCAGGGTAAAGGTTGAGCAATTGTTTCCCCTGGTTGGAGAAAATAAAACTATGGGATTGGTCTCAGATTAGAAAGGATTTGCTGTTTAGTGTTAGAATGTAACCAATGGTAACATTGGATCTGTTGCAGTGTGACCAATGGTAACAAGTTGCAAGGGTCAGCTAACCCAGTAAACTATGTAACCAATGACAAAATGATGTGATGATCAGCTGACCACCTGACTCAGTATGAATAAGAACCTGTTGGGCATTGTGGGGGAAGCTTGGAATGGCCTCGGATGGGGTCTCAAGTGTTGGAGTAATGAAGTTTCTGTATTAAACATTTTTCTTTGATTTATCTGTTGGAGAAAGTTTTGTTTCATTTTATTGCCTATAATTGAAGAGTACCTTCTGCTGGGTGAACATTTAGGACTGAGATGGAGAGACTTTCTTCACTCAGAAGGCTGGGGGATATTTGAATTTGGAATTGCAGATGCTCGGCCATTGAGTATAAGGCTGAGACAGATACATCTTCAGACTCCAGGGAATCAGGGGATATGCGGATCAGGCAACAAAGTGGAATTAACTTCATAGATCAACCATGATCTTATGGAATGGAGGAGCAGACTCGAGGAGCCATATGGCCCTCTCCTGCTGCTATTTCTTTTGCCCTAATGTTCCCTCGTTAACCTTGTCTCCCTTCTCACTGTTTTCACCATTTCTTTTTCATATGTCCTAATGCCCGATGTTTCCATTCAAACTCTTTATTCACCACCTTTGTCTCACAGGAGTTCAGTGTGCAGACTGCAGAGGCAGAAATGAACCTCTTAATTCCAAAAATGCGATTGTGCTCACGATCAACAATAGAAGCAACGGCTTCCTTGTCTTCCCAAATCATAAAAAGTAAAAAGGCATAATTGTCACAGTCCTAGGTAACCATAGGCACTGACTGGCAGCAATTTAACCTGAGGATCATCAGACCTCAGGCAAGGGGCATGGTTGGCCTTCATGAATAACCTCAGCCGGTACAGGAATTGAACCCTCGCTGTCCAGTCTGTCCAGTCAACTGAGCAAAACCCACCCCCATTGCAAAACATACATCAAAAATAAATCACCACGGAAATACTGGATTTGTCTACTAGTTTAAGAATATAACTTTTCAACTTGTGATGACATTTATTTACATTTGACTCTCAACTATTTGATAACCTGAACAAAATATGTTTAGGGTGCAGGCTGTGATAAAGATTAACAGAACAATCTTGAACCAGATTCGTCAGCTAAAACTAGTCCTCTAACATTTGGAATCAATTCCATTTTTTTCATCTGGAATCCCTATAGTAACATGGAGGCCATTTGGCCCATCAAGCCTGCACCAACAACAATCCCACCCTATCCTCATAACCCCACATATTTACCCTACTAATCCCCCCCGAAACTAGGGGCAATTTAGCATGGTCAATCAACCTAACCCGCACATCTTTAGACTGTGGGAGGAAACCGGAGCACATGGAGGCAACCCACGCAGAGACAGGGAGAATGTGCAAACTCCACACAGACAGTGACCCCCAAGCTGGGAATTGAACCCGGGTCCCTGGCAACAGTGCTAACCACTGTGCCACCATGCCGCCAAACACCTTCCATTAAACATTTAATTATTACACTGTAAATTTTAATCAATTGTATAGATGTGAATTTGAATGTACTGAGGTTCTACTTCATTATTAACCATATAATATTGATGACTGCAAATTCGATAAGTATTGTATAACTGCTAAAAATATACCCTATATGCATTACACTTTTTTCAAGTCCCTGATTTCAAAGTGTCCCAATTTTAAGGCAAGTGTTATCAGTATAATTTGTTTCCTCTGAAATGTCCCATCCACTCATTCCCTCACAAAACATAATGGGCCGATTGGCCTCCATCAAACTATGCAGTATCATTTCCTGATCCAATGACAGGCTGATCTTCTGAATATTATGAGAAAATGTGAGAGTTCGTGAAGGCAGCAAACCGTGAGCTGCAAAAAAATGAGTTATGTTACTTCTTTATAACAAGATATTAACGGAATGTGTCTGAAATGTGAGGTTGACCTAGTTCTGACAGTTTCTGCAGGTACTGTCAACAGCTGTAGAAACAAGATTCAGTGGAAGCACATCCATCATAGTGGCTGAAAATTATATTCTAATATACACTACTGTCAGCCCCCTATAAACTTCAGGTGCTTCAGAATGTGCTTATAATTCCCATGCCCTCTGACCAGTAACTGTGCCATCTCCCTTGATGCAAGCCATCATGTTCTGTAATCATAGCCTGACAGCAGCTCTTTCCCTATGTTAGCAGAGAAGCTACTGCACTGCTGCAGATATTATGGGATAAACTGCAAGTATAAATGGCCAGGTACGTTCTCCTTCCTGCAACGCCACGCTGGTGGGTATATTTCTCGATCCAGAGCAGATCCCTCGCTTTGAAAATTCTACAGCCCCATTTATCAGTTTTGTTTTCCAAGGAAAGAAATCATCCAGTGGAATTTAGTTTACCCCAGTAACGTGCTTGTGAGCAGTCTGGGTTTTCTCAGAATAAAGGATGAATGGTAATTTCATTTACTGAGATGGGTACAGAAAATAATGTGGCATGAAGGAGCCAAGGGGGAGGGGAATGTCTGGGCTGCCGGGGTGTGGGTTGGGGAGGGTATCGACAGATCGGGACTGCAGAGGTGGGGTGGGGGATGCTCGGGGAGATCAAGGCGGGCCGGTGGGGGCGGGGGGGGGGTGGTGGGGTTGGGGTTCGGGGCTGGCAGTTTATACTTCAATTTATGCTATAATTTCTGCAGCTGTTCAATAGATCCCGGCTGGTGCATCCTATCCTGGGAATGCCAGCAAGGAGCAGTAGTGACTTCATCAGGATGTATAAGAATTTTCACACCAACACATAAACAGGAAATACTGGGGGTGATTTCAAGCCCGCAGTTTGTGGGAATGGCGACGTGTGTTCAAACTCTGGAGAGCGTGATTCACGCCAGTGAGTGTCCAAGTTCCAATTTTACCAACCCCTCATCGGTGGATTTGCATGAAACGTGCCACAGGACTGCGGAAAACTCATTTTAATCCATTAGCATGTCATTAGTGAGCACTCTCTCTCTGGGACTTCCCCCCTCACCGGATATTCAGCGGATATTTACAACAGGTTCACCTGGACATGAACCTATCCTGGGAGGTCCCCCGGGGGCATGTAAAGGTGAGCATAACCCCTAGAGAGGATCATGGCCGGGAAGTGGCCTGGCAATGCCCCCTGGCACAGGTTGGCATTGTCAAGTTGGAAGTTGGCACCATGTCCATGCCAAAGTGGCAGTGCCAACCTGGAATCAGGACTGGGGGCTGGCCCCAGTGGGAACCTCATGGGAGTTGGTGGGGGGGGGGGGGGGGGGGGGGGTGGTTCATTCAGATTTGGTTGTGGGCCACGAATGGACAAAGGAGCAGGGGATGCTGGTGATGGGCATTGTGGAGGTGCCGGCTCCGACTGTGGGGGGTTGGCGGGGGAGAGGCTCAATGAGCGAGGTGGGGGGAAAAGAGGCTGATGATCAGTTGGGGTGGGGGGGGGAAAGGGCCTGCTGATCGGGAGGGTGGTAGAGAAGTGGCGACTCCATTCGGGATGGGGAGAGGGACCCTGAGACTTCTGTGGTGGGCTGGGGAGGGGATGTTTACTCAGGTGTGTCATGGGAGCATCATGGGGGGAGAGGGAGGAATTCATTTAGATGTGGTGCTGACCATGAGAGTGGATGGAGGAGCAGGGGATGGCATTGGCCATTGGGGTGGTGGGGGTTCCTCCTTCACTGGATATTTAGTGTGGTCACACCGGCGTCATTAACAGCAACTTCACCCAGACATGAACCTGTCATGGGGGTCTCCCTGGGGTCGTAAAGGTATGCATATCCCTGGGAGAGGGGGACATGGCCAGGCACTCACTGATGAAGAGCCATCCAGACTCGAAGCATTGGCTCTATTCCCTCTCCACAAACGCTGTCAGACCTGCTGAGATTTTCCAGCATTTTCTGTTTTTGCTTCACGATTATTTTTCAGGACCAATTCTTCTTTTTATTTATTCATTCGTGGGACTTGGGCGTCGCTGGCTGGCCAGCATTTATTGCCCATCCCTAGTTGCACTTGTTCAGAGGTCAGTTGAGAGTCAACCACATTACTGTGGCTCTGGAGTCGCATATGGGCCAGACCGGGTAAGACGGCAGATTTCCTTCCCTCAAGGACATTAGTGAACCAGATGGGTTGTTCATAACACAACGTCGTTCAAAACCCAGTTACACCTGATTGAACAAGGTTTAACTTTTTGAAGGGCTTTCCGACGGCAGTGCAGGAGTGGGAAAGTTGAAATTTTCACTGATTTTGGTGATTGATGCAGGGGGCGGGGCTCGTGGTTGGCGGGAAGAGGGCGTCACAGCACAGCCTGTATCGGAACAGAGGGACAGATCGTAACTTGCGAAGTTCCATATTAAGCGCATGCCTGACATGCTGAAGTTGCGATCAGTTTCTGAGAGACAATGACAGCGAACAACGACACTTCATCCTGTCAACAACCCATCCCCGCCCCGTCAATACCCAGCCATTTGTTTTTTAGGTGCGATCCAGTGCTCCAAATAGTATATTGTTTCCTTGTCCCAGGTGCCAGAGGTTGGAACTTCACAGAACAGCCAGAGGTCATGGCAGAATAAATGACAGAGAGGAGTAGGTTTGAAAATATATCATTTTTATTTGTAGTCATTGTGTGTATCATTAAATTAATTCACCAAAGATACTTAGACAGCACCTTCTAAACCCACAACCACTTCCAACTAGAAGGACAAGGGCAGCAGATTCATGGGAACACCATCACCTGCATGCACCCCTCCAAGCCACTCACCATCCTGACTTATCATGGAATCATAGAATCCTGCAGTGCAGGAGGAGGCCATTTGGCCCATCAAGTCTGCACCATTATATCGCCATTCCTCCCGCAATCCCTGGGTCAAAACCCTAGAATTCCAGGAACGGCATTGTGGGTCAACCCACAGCACGTGGACTGCAGTGTTTCAAGAAGGCAGCTCACCACCACCTTCTCAAGGGCAACTAGGGCTGGGCAATAAATGCTGGCCTAGCCAGCGATGCCCATGTCCCATGAATGAATAAAAGAAAACGTTCCCAAGTGTAAAATACTCAATTACTAATCCACCATTTCGCAATGATTCTTTGTATAATGAGAGAAAATTTCAGCAAGCAAGTATTTTGATCATTTCATTTGTCTGCTGCGAATTGTTATTTTTGGTTGCAACATAAAATGTAATAATCGACAAAATTCATTTTCCATAGAATGTTTAAAACTGCCTAAGCTTGTGACCTGCTTCCTCAAACTGTTGTCCCATCTGTGAATGGGCTAGCAAATAAGCACGCATTTCGCAACATCAGTCTCAGAACATTGATGTCAGCTCATTGCTGGTGAAACAATTCTCTTAAGTATATGAGTATTCCCCCGTCAGACTCGTACCGAACAGAGGTAAGAACGCCTCACTGCCAACAATAAATCTTTTATTTACAATTATTTAGTCCCATAGAGTTAAGACGCTTCTTTCCGAAATACACGTAATTAGTTCTAAACCTTTACAATTTTTCCCCCTGCTGGGAGATAGCAGACATGTGTGGCGTGCTTCTCTCGAGCCACTTCTGTCTGATTCACTGTGTATGTGTGCTCATTATAAAGTGACAGTGATAAGATAAGATGCACTTTTGCTTCACATCTACTGTCAGCATCGAGCATTCTTGGATTTGCTGTAACACAAGATGCAATTTAGGGCAGGTTGGCACACACTAATTCAGTTGGGAGCACTGTCCTCTTACGCTGGTGTGAAAATACTCTGCCCATCAGAGTGGTGGATTATTTGTACAAACCACTGCCCCCGAGGAATATTGATATCCCTTCCATCCCATGCCAGCACCAGTGCGGAGGAAATGTTAGGGTCATGGTTCACGCTCTTTGGGAGTCCAATGTTAAGTGACCAGTGGGAGCACATTTTCACAGGCAGGCCATGAGGGAAGTCCCCTCAACAAACTAGCATCTGAGCCTCTAGGTTTACATAAGCTGATTAGTACTCATGCTGTCCCCGACACAAGTGCAATGCAGACTGGCATATATTAGAGAGAATAATAACAGAAAATGCTGGAAATACTCAGCAGGTCTGGCAAGTCAATGACCCATCATGATGACAGGTCATCCACCTGAAATTTAACTCTGCATCTCTCCCCACTGCTATGCCCCGATGTGCTAAATACTTCCACAATTTTCTATATAAACCCGTACATTGTGCGGAAGAGCAGAATGGGCAACAATATTATATTGGTTTTATAGGACAGAATACTGACAGCTCCTTTCTCAGCTTGTTGGAGTTCAGATGGTAGCCTGGGAGGCAGAACTTTGGAGAAATTGGGTAGGATTTTTCAGATGGCGGGGTTTTCCACCCCACTTGCCAAAGAGTCAATTGGGAACACATCCCCACCCATCTCAGCAGCCTCACACCCATAGTATTCTTCCCTCACTCATGTGGAGGTCCCAGAGGGCTGTCGAGCCATCAGATTGGCCAGCAGCTCTGTAGTCCCAGCAGTGCCAGGGGCATCAGTGGCCAGGATTGGAATTACAGGCAGTCCCCAGACCCACAGTCGAAGGACCAGGCAAGTAACAGGGGGATGGGGGCCCTGATAGAGAGACCAAGAGAGAACAGAGCACATGTTGTGGGGGGGATGGGGAGGGGTGGGGGGCTGGTGGTGGAGAGAGTTTCAAGGTTACCTGAAGTGGAAAGGGGCCCATGTGAGAAGCAATTAAGGATGACCTGCTGAGACGTTTCCCTGAACTCCTCTCGCCAGCCTCAAAATTGGCCACTTAAGGGCCTCAATTGGGGCAAGGGTGGGTTGCCGCCCGCCCCTTGGAAAAGTGCAGATAGGGTGGGTTGCTTGCCCCGTGGAAAAGTGCAGATAGGTCAGGGGCAGGTAGGATGTTGATGGGAAGGCTAACCGGAGAATTGTACACATTGGGAATTGTACACATCACGCTTACCTTCAAAACTGTTGGCAGAGTCCATTGAATTCTGTTCATTGAGTCTAAAGTTGTGCGTGGGCTTTGTCAGCAATGGGGCTGAAGAAGCAAGAATAAGCAGCCCTAGTGACTGAGTCCGACACCCTGACTCTGAGTTGACCAGGATTCCAAGGTTTTGCACAGGCCGAGTGTAATTAGTAACTGTAGACCACAGTTTAAGGTAATGGTCAAAAATTATGCCTTCATTCTTCTTGATGTTCAATTAAGAGGTTTTTACTCAGTCATGATATCATGCCAGTCAGGCAGAATGCCAGCACATTGGTCATTGGATGGTGAAAAGTGATTAATTGGAGCTGGGTGTCATCTGTGTACAAAAACAGCCAGTACATCTCCAGCAACTTCCCACCCCTGAACAATAACCTCCATCATTACCCAATAATTTAGCCTTGGATGCCACTGCTTCTTCATCTATAAACTGCCCTTCACTGCCTGTGCATGACATGCCGATGGGGAGAATTGAGCTGGAGAACAGGTGGGAACTAAAGGCTGGGGCACTTGGGGAGCCATAGAGGTGAATATGAAGGAGCAAGACGAGACATCGTTGCCAGAGATGGAACTAGCTGCATTCAGGTTGTTTGGAGCAGAATCGTGCAGGTACCAGATAACAGAGGGGAGATTGATGGTGTAGTCAATGGTTTTAAATGGCAAAAACAGGTTGAATCGGATGAGGAGCAATAACACTCTCTGCTCATAGTCACAAAGGATCTTACATTACGAACCAGAGTAGCCTCAATGTTGATTTGATTTGATTTATTATTGTCGCATGTATTCATAGTGAAAAGTTTTGTTTCTTGCGCGCTGTACAGACAAAACATACCGTTCATAGAGAAGGAAACGGAGAGAGTGCAGAATGTAGTGTTACAGTCATAGCTAGGGTGTAGAGAAAGATCGACTTAATGCAAGGTAGGTCCATTCAAAAGTCTGACAGCAGCAGGGAAGAAGCTGTTCTTGAGTCGGTTGGTACGTGACCTCAGACTTTTGTATCTTTTTCCCCGAAGGAAGAAGGTGGAAGAGAGAATGTGCGTGGGGTCCTTAATTATACTGGCTGCTTGGCCTAGGCAGCGGGAAGTGTAGACAGAGTCAATGGATGGGAGGATGTCAATGTTGTGTGCACGGGTGAAAGCCTAGTTGAAGGGATTCTGTGAGTGGACGGTTTGGGAGAGGTATGTTGCGATGAACTGCCCCGTTAACAAATGCTTGCTTATTAAAAAATTGCAGTTGCTGGGAAACAGGCCTCCAGGAGCATTTCACTGTATGTGGCGGCTTTCAAAACGTAGCCTCACTGAAAGGCACTAGTCTATTAGATTATGCCTGGCGGCGTTCACACTGTGAAGAGAATAAAATAGCACGGTCGAGATAAAGTATTTAAAATCTGTCACCTTTGTTTGCCAGATCAGAGACTCAAGCTAGGCTGGTTTATTAGTGCCAATAATCAAAGGATTTCTTTTAGTCCGTTTGTGCCTAAATTTAATTCTGAAAGAAATCTTTACAGAACCGCAATGTCTTTTTTTTTCAATTTTCTGCTGAATCCCATTCTGATGTCTCGGAATGAATCCATTAGACTAAGGGCTGTTGTTCCCAAAATATCAGCTCATCAAATCCTGTGCAAAGTCTATTTCAATTCCATGGCTGTCTTTTGAGTCAGGCACTGAGAAAAACTGTTTTAAAAGGCTGGATTATATATTTGACTGCGTGTTCTGTAAGCGTTTGGATAATTATTTTAGCAGAACAGTGGGGTGTTGCGATATTTACATTGAAATGATATTCAGATTTAGCCATTTTTATGCGTACTTTTATCTAAAGGTTATTTTGTCCCACCTTTACGGCAAAAATTTTCACTTGCAGCAGGAAAAGTTTTATTCGTAAGTATCAAATGTAAATCATGCCCTAAAGCTTGGAAATAAGGCTAAGCCACCTGATTGAAAATGTTGCCTTGCCTGACTTGAAGTTTTTAAAACGTTAGTTTTTCCCCACCTGTATCTTGCTTACGCCAGTAAATACCATCAATTCAAATCGGTTTCTTAAGTGGCTAGTTATAAATGCCTTTTAAAAGAACATTAGCTGTGAAATAATGGAAAATAGGGTTTAAAAGTAACTTCCAGTCCTGCAGGAGGAGACTAACAACATTCAAAGGCATTAGTGCCTCAAACAATTGAATGTAAATGACATCTGGATGACTCAGAGTAAGTATCCTCTCCTCTTCAGTTATCTGTTCCAACAATTTTAACTCTTCAAGGTCCACAATAGCGCTTCTCCACCAAAATCCAAGATTCAGAATTTATTCAAAAATGAGCTGGAAAATATTTCCTGTACAACGCTTTTACTTTTTACTTTAAACTCTCCACCCTTTGTGGAGCCATATCAAATATTCTTCATGCCACTGACCAGCTAGTGATCAAGATAGCCTACCTGATTATCTGTTGGTGCTACACTATTAGCTGTTTACTGTCGAGCGATTGAGGGCAGTTTACATTGACATGCTCCGATTATGCCTGTCTTATCAGTGTTATGTATGCCCCTATGGCCCAAGGGGCATAAAGAATCACAAGGTAGGCTTGAATACTTAAGTGCTGGGAGTTTTTTTATTAAGGTGTGCACTCATTCACAGTCAGGTGTAAGACTGCCTGACAGAATCCCACACTGGGCGGAGCTAATTGATGCGGAGATACCGGCGTTGGACTGGGGTAAGCACAGTAAGAAGTGTGTTGTGAGACTTCTTATGGAGCTAATTGCCCAGGGGTCACCTGATGCAGCCTCTTAAAGGGGCAGTCCACAACCCCAAAACCCAATATACTCGATATATATATATACATACATCACAATTAGGAAGCATTTTTGCAACTGGTTTATTGAGGGATGTCACTCAGCATATGGAATCTCAGTTGCGAGCCCAGATCAGACCATGTCTTTGTTGAATATATTGGTGCACCTGCCCATCTCGACATTCCTGTGATTCTGCTTGTAATAAGAGTGCAGAGATTTACAGAGACTCCGTTTGCAGGTATGTAAGCATTTCAGGTAACAAAGATACCCACCCCAAGCCACCAGGCAATGATCTGTATATTCAGAGAAGTTCTCCACTAGTTTCAAATGCCGGCTGCCTCCACTGCCTGCTCAGAAGAGTAGGTTAAAATTTCAACCCAATGGTATCCAGATGGGACTTTAGAATCATAGAATCCTACTGTGCAGAAGGATGCCATTCGGCCCATCAAGTCTGCACCGACCACAATCCCACTCGGCCCTATCCCCATAACCCCATGCATTTACTCTAGCTAGTCCACCTGACACTAAGGGGCAATTTAGCATGGCCAATCCACCTAACCTGCTCATCTTTGGACTGCGGGAGGAAACTGGAGCACCACGCAGACACGGGGAGAACGTGCAAACTCCACACGGTGACCCAAGCCGGGGATCGAACCTGGGTCCCTGGCGCTGTGAGGCTGCAGTGCTAACCACTGTGCCACCCCTTTGCACGTAACTCACTGAAATGGCTTCAACTATGTAACCATTTGGTTTCTGCTGGGTGCAAGGGGATTAAAATCAGCCCTTCAATTTTAGTCTCCAGGTTTCTTGAACAGCCATCCTGTCAAGAATTCCTAACTTGTTACTGGAGCAGATCAGCAACCATCTCCTGTGCTGACTCCCACAAGACCACTGTGGGTTCAGGGAGCCAGTACATTCTGCAGCAACATTGATATTTTTATATTACGCTTCTTTATATTTTATACTTTTATACCTGCAGTACTTGAGTAACTTTCTGGATTTCTGGAATATTCCTGGGCCTGCAATCGCGAGGGAAGCAGCTCACAGTGGATTTGTGTGCAGCTCCTGGGCGAGTGGGTGGTGGTAGTTGGCTATACCACAACACTGCAGTTTACCTGCCGCAGTCATGGTAGTCATCATCTAAGGAAGGTCAGTTCCATGCGGGAGGGTCAATAGGATTAAATGCCCTTAAGCGGCAGTAGAGCTGATGGGAGTTCGCCCATCAGAAGTCCAGGGTTATTAAGGGACTCTAGTGAGTGATGACAGGATGGTTATTGCAAGGTTGAGGCCACAAGTGAGTGGGACGGGCATGTCTGAGGCAAGAGCTGAAGAGTAGCTTTCAGTTGCCTCTCCTCGCTCCAAGGCTGGGTCCCTCAATCAGGCACAGAGTGCCTAGTAACAAGGAGCCTCAAACCCCCATCCCAGTGGGCCACTAGCAAAACCGATAGTGTTTGTGGGGAGACTTGAGGAAGTGGGGGAAAGCCATGAGACTCCAACATAATCCTTGAGCCCTCATTGGATTGCAATGGGCTCAGAGATAATGGGTATCAATTGTCTCATCAATTAACCTAATTGACATCCCATCACGGGTGACCGGGAATCCCATGACAGACCCTTCTGCCTTTCAATTTAATCGGGGAAAGTTTTGCCACTGCCAGAAGACTGACATGGGGGCTTTTCCTACCATTAAAGTGGGCCCAGTTACCATGCTTCCCACTGTGATGAGTTGCATTAAATCCAGCCAATCATCTCTACATTCACCCCATAAAACGCTGTCATAATTTTAAAGGCACTTTTCATGTCATCCCTCAGTCGCCTCTTTTTTTTTTAGCTTATTCAATCTTTCCTTATAGGTATCACTTTTCATATTATTCCAGTAAATGTTTTTGCAACTTCTCTATATCTTTTTTATAACATGGAGTGCAAAATTGTTCACAGTACTCCAAGTGTGATCAAATCAAAGTTCTATAGAAGTTTAACATAACTTCTTTACTTTCAATTCCAGCCCTCTAGAAATCAGCCCTTGTGCTTTGCTATTTTATGACTTTATTAGCCTGCATCACTACTTTGTGGTTTATGCATCAATAATCCCAGATCCTTTTATTCCTCAGCTCCATTAAGACACTTATTTTCTAAGGAGTACGTGACCTTCTTATTTTTCCTACCAAAATGTATCACACACATTTAGCTAAATAGAAGTTAATTTGCCAAATGCAGTAAAGTTATTAAGATAGCAAAATACCACAGACGCGGAACCCAAAAGAAAAACAGAGGAAGCTGGAAAAACTCAGCAGGTCTGGCAGCCTCCATCGGGAAAGAAAGCAGATTGAATGTTAACTGGATGTTCCAGTGAGCAGTGGTGCAGTGAAACCCAATGCAAACTGGAGGAGCAGCACATCAGAGTCCTCAGGACTAACACTGAGTTCAACACCTTTGGACTGTGAACTTGCTGATCCATCTTTACCTTGTTTTATATCCCCAAAAATACCCTCTCTTCCCCTCCCCCACTGAGCCGTCTGTTACTTGTTCTTAACTTCTGCTCCGACTTTGCTGCAATCTCTCCGAGCTCCCACTAATCACTGTTCCAGCTGTCCCACCCCTTATATATAAAATCACATTTCTTTCCCTCTCTCTAGTTCTGAAGAAAGACTCGAAATGTTAAGACAGTAAATGTATCAATGTCTTCCTATATTTGGATACAGTCCTTTTCTGGATTAACTATACACCCCCCCCCCCCCATCTCCCCCCCCCCCCCCCCCCCCCCCCATCTCCTCTATTTGGTGCTGTCTGCAAATTTTGAAATTATATTCAGAGTCCCAAGTCCACATCGTTTATCACTTCCATGACAGCTTATCCTGGAACCTATTCAGCCTGATAAAAGTGTGATATCTCACAGCCCGTCACTAATCAAATAACTTCACAAAGCTAAGACCTTATTAGGATATGAAGGCCATCGCACATTAATATGCAATTCACTAAAAAAAACTTCATGAACATGCTTCACATTGAGTAGGTTGAGACCTTCCCAATAGTTTAATTTCCCTCTTCGATCTTAATCACTGTGCTACCCGAGTACAGTCAGTTCACTTTAGTCATCGTATTTTTAAAATAAACTTTGTTGGTACTGAACTCATCTGCTAATAAGATAGAGGAGCAGAATTAGGCCATTCGGCCCATCGAGTCCGCTCCGCCATTCGATCATGGCTAATATTCCATTAATTGTTACCGTTCCGTTAACCGTGGCAGTATAATAACGGGATAAGAATTTCAAAAGATAATTTACAACCAAAACAAAGAAAAGCTATTGTAAAAATGAATTGACAATTTGGGATACACATTATTGGGCTGAAACTTGTTCAAAAATCCTATAAAACTCTGCGACACTTCTGGTTACGAGATTCCCATGTGCAAATATCAAGGTTTTATAGATCAAAGCTCCTGGCTTGATGAAAAAGTTAAATGTATGTGATCGCTGCTGCAGTATAAACATTGAAGTTAATCCCAAAATCCAGCTTCCTAGCATTTATGTACAAAGCTTCTATTTATGAGGTTATTTCCCCGTTGCTGCTCATTAATGAGATCTCCTATGATTCCAGCAAGTATCGTCAGAGTTTTAATTACCCTTTTATGTGTGTTCTTCTTATTGCCAGCCATCTTAAGTCATTTGAATGTGAATACATCTCTCTCAGACTGAATTATGATCTGCATAGCACCGTGTTGGTAACACATGGGAGCACATGCTGGCAAACAGATAGGTTCAAAGAGTCCATTGTACTTCTCTGAATCAATTACACTTTGAACTTTGTAAAGACCATAAATCTTTGTAAAATAAAGATTTGTCTGCACGCTGAAATTTCCACTGTGCTCCTAATAGCTAAAATTGCAAGCTGAAAATAAATCTGAATTTCGGCAGGTTTATTGCTGCCTTCAATGGTTTGCCTTCCAACGGAGGACTACTTATCTTTTAAATTTTTCTGTAGAAAATGCAAATGCTGGAGTTAAGAGTATAATTAAAATGTCTCGATGTTATAATTTTAATGCCCCAGTTGAAATAGTCTTATAAAAAATAATCTTGATTCATAAAATAGTCTTAATCAAATTATGCAAAAAGTGTTTGATGTTTACAAAAAGCAAATTCTGCCAAATATAAGGAGTAGTTACAAAATAACAGCTTGACACCAACATTTCTTTGGAGCTTTGTCACCCGCTGGAAGCCTTTAATTTGCAATGTACAGTAAACTTTTTTCTTTCTTGCAGCAACTTTCATACATTTACTGAACAGAAATGTGTTAAGTGTCATTATCACACACAACAGCTTTGCTGGAGACCATAAAGTTGGGTTGTGTTTAGTTTTCCTGTAATCTTGAGTTCTAGTCCCCCAGACCATCGAGTTTTTTGCATGATGGCAGAAGAGAGCTTCTCCCCAGCCACAGATCAGCATCAGAAAGCACTGAAACTGCCGCCCATGTGTCTAACATAAACTGCATCCTGTTTCCCTCTACTAGGAGTTCAGCACTCAAGTGGCTTCTGCTTGGTTCCTGGATCTTTCCAAGGAAAGACCCCTCAATATCATGGATATCATCTATTCCATGGATCTTGCCACCTTTCGAAGGCCTCTCTTTGTGTGTATTCTGTACAGGTTTGTTGCTATGGTGCAGAGCCTGGAGGTGGCCCATCTTTCTGCATAAATGATGTTTGACCTCTTTGGCAGGGCAGTTTTCATGCTGTGTTTTTCCTGCAACACCAATTAGTTAGCGGGGTGTTGGACACTCTGCCTATCTCCTCTGCTTTTCATAAACAACAGCTTCTCTGCTTTTAAATTTGACAGACTCTACCGCGTCAGCTGCTTTCGAGATAGGGTTTACCAGGCTAATTCCTGGAGTGGTGGGACTTACGTATGCGGAGAGACTGTGTCGGTTAGGATTATATTCGTTGGAGTTTAGAAGAGTGAGAGGGGATTTCTGCAAGTGTATACAGGTCATTTATAAACACATCAATATTTTTCCCTTATTGTTGAGTATATTTGTTAAATTTAGCCTGCTCAATCTTTATCAAGTTGAAGTATGTATCAAGTGCTTTGATTACTCCATCATACATGGCTTTTCCCTCATCGATATCCTGCTGGATGAGGCATCTGCACAGTCACCTATTGCATGTAATAGTGTTGTGAACCGCTCACTGCTCACCTTCACAATCAGGCCTGACGTGGTTCGATATCGAGCAGATCATCACCGATACCAATTCAGCCACGCGTGGTGCTTAATTGGGGGCCTGTTACTTTCTTAAAGATTACCAGTGGAGTGGTATTTTCCTCAGCTGTTCTTCAACACACTGCCACCATATAACATTCTTGGTATTGTTAGACTAATGCAGAATATTACTGAGCCTGCAGAGGTCTCTAAAACAGGAGCTTTATTCACTTACATCCTACTGCACTGGCTGCAGTAAGATAGCAAACCACATGATGTTGCATCAATTCATGTGATGAAGTACAGTGTATCTGATTAGCATATTGGACTTAACCCCTTATAGTAGAATTATAGAATCCCTACAGTGCAGAAGGAGGCTATTGGCCCATAGAGTCTGCACTGACCACAATCCCACACAGGCCCTATTCCCGTAACCCCTCATATTTACCCTGCTAATCCCCCTGACACTAAGGTTAATTTAGCATGGCCAATCCACCTAACCAGCACATCTTTGGACTGTGGAAGGAAACCGGAGCACCTGCAGGAAACCCACACAGGCACGGGGGAGAATGTGCAAACTCCACACAGACACTGAACCCAGGCTGGAATTAAATCTGGGTCCTTGGCGCTGTGCGGCAGCAGTTCTAACCACTGTACCACCGTGCCGCCCTAACCACAGTTGGAACTCTGGAGCAATAGCAAAGTTACATTGATGAACGGCAGAGCCAGTTGTGGAAATCCAGACCCGCTCTATATGATGCACGGGCCCAGGTAGGAAAAAATATTTGAGTTTCTAAAAAAGGGAACATCTTCACCATGAAAAATAAACAGAAGAACAGTATGAGACAGAAATGGGATTGTAAACTATTTTATTGAGGGGGACAGCGCAGACTAGGATATAGATTTTGTTGTCTATGAACACCGTGAAAGTGTAATGGTCTGCATGCTGTGAACCTCTGGCTGAAGAAAATCAAATAAAAGCGGAAAGCACAGTAAAACCACCATAAGAAACAATATTTATTTAAAAAATAGATTTTCACAAAGTCAGTCAAAAGATCCAGTGAGTATCTGGGGAATAAAGGCAACAATCGAAATGGTGCAGAGGCAGGCTTAACTGGTTTTGATATATAAAAATACTCTCTCAGAGCGAGAGGAACTCTGCAGAGGTGTGAGGGGAGAGGTAGCAAAGATTAAAATGCTGTCTGATCAAACTGAGAAAAATACTGAAAGTAAATATCCACTTATGAAGTAATGAATCATCAGTGGCTGAGAAAATAACCAAAATACTGTCCACTGTATCATCTGAGGGAGATTATAAACAATGTTAATTTGTGTAGATGCAGAAGATCATAAAAAGTGGCCTAATGAGGACAATGAGGAGAGTTGATTTGATAAAACAGAGTTAAAGAAGTCAAAAGTCAAAAGAAAGCAATCAGTGAGAATTGTCAGTTGTAAGGGTCCTATCTAAATTGAGTTTGACCCCTGCAGGCAGGTTTCTAAAGGTATGTTACATGTTGTTTGCGTGGTGAATGGATGTTCCTCATTCTAAGGATTCCCTATGCTTTCAAGAATGTTTGAACCAAGATAAAGGCGGGGGGGGGGGGGGGGGGGGGGGGGGGGGTGACGGGGGTTCCTCCGGTGATAACTGCCCCCATTCTTCTTTAAAATTGTCTCATGGAATCTTTTATACCTACTTAGCAAGGCAGATGGGACCCTTGGTTTAAGTTTTCACCCAAAAGACAGCACCTCCGACAGTGCATCACTTCCTCAGCATTGGAGAGTCAGCTTTGATTTTTGTGCTCAGGCCCTGGAGTGGGACTTGGATCCAAGAACCTCGTGACCCAGAGGCAAGAGTGCTAACAACTGGGCCACAGCTAACACTGAAATTCAGGGCACCACAGAAGCTTTTTAATGGCATCAACCACCTATTTTCTCCTCATGCATTTTCAGTTCCATTTTCAGTTCCATCCAGAGGACTCTGAAAATTAAGGTTATACTGAAATTGGTTCCTGGTGCGATTGACTGTGGTCCTGTACACTCATTATTGCCTTCTGTCTGTATTACCTAAATGATTGCTGAAAGGATAGAATACCAAAACTTACAGATTTTTCTTTTTGTTTTTAATTCCCTCTGGTGAGCTGTCTGACAAAAGGATTCAGCTACTCTTTGAAGATAGACAATCGGACAATTTTTGATACTGATAAGAAAACAGATAGTTTAATCAACAGAATTGTTTCTTATTGATAAAAGAAATGATTCGATCATTGCATCAATTGTCATTTTTACTCCCAAAATGGGGAGGAACAAAGCTCATGATGAAGGACACCACAGTTTAAAAGACTAACGTCAAAAACCTCTGTCCTTGTTCGCGGCTGGGATTCTCCGGAGCCACGGAGAGTGAATGGAGTTTTGGCTGGAATGCCAAATTCTCATTTCTCTTTTGTGGCGAGTGGGTCAGCCGTGGATGAAATCAGAGAATCGCGCCCTAATCCTATATTTTCCTCAGTTTGTTAATATTGACTAAAAAAAGGAGAAATCAGAAAACTTATCCGGGAAAGAATAGGAAAACAGTCACAATATCAGGCACCAAGATTGATGTTATTCTGAAAAGACAGAGATTCATACTGAAAGAGTAGTTTGATAGTATGCCAAGTGCATAAAGCAGAAATCTGATCTGGATGGAATTAATACTTTATTCAAGTCTTCGAGGATCAACATTTCAAGATCATGGCCTAGTTTTGGTTGCCTAAAGGAGGTTGGAGAGGAATTTCACACATTGGACCAAGGAGCGGCACAGGCTTGGAGGGCCGAAGGGCCTGTTTTCTGTGCTGTACTGTTCTTTGTTCTTTGTTCTATTCTTTTCTTCTTAATTGGCTTGTGTTTCTAATCTTTTTATGCATCTCCCAGGGGATCACATACTGTTTGGGTGAGTGTATAGATTATAATACACAAGGCATATTGCTGTTACACTGTAGGCTGGATGAACCAAAAGGGTCTTTTTCTTTCCACATTTGATGGTAAGATTATTGTTTTTCAGTTGAAGGATTCGAGGTTTGTGTTCCTTTTAAGAGGTACAGTAGTTGCATGTGGTGGGGGCCGGTTAGCTCAGTTGGCTGGACAGCTGATTCATGATGCAGAGCGAAGCCAACAGCATGGGATCAATTCTGAGGTTATTCATGAAGGCTCCATCTTCTCAACCTTGCCCCTTGCCTGAGGCGTGACGATCCTCATCTTAAATCACCACTAGTCAGCTCTCCCTCTCAGAAAGGGGAGATCAGCCTATGGTCGTCTGGGACTATGGCGCCTTTACCTTTGCTAGTTGTATGTGGGGCTGCCAACTGTAATTAAGTGTATTTTTGGAGGTTTTATCACATGACTTGCCCAAACACTCCAGCCATTAATCCCTGATACATCCATCCTTGTGACGCACTGTCTTCCTAAGTCGGGTGGAAAGTTAAGAGACTCATTTTCCAATTGGTCGATGCTTGATGATCAGCCAAGCAGCCTTTCTTTCTCCTACCTTCAATATGGTAAAGAGAAATGTCCAAGGAAAGTGACAAAAAAAAATCGTTTTTAATGTCTCAATGATTTTTCATGATGTGGAGATGCCGGCGTTGGACTGGGGTAAATACAGTAAGAGTTTTAACAACACCAGGTTAAAGTCCAACAGGTTTATTTGGTAGCAAATGCCATTAGCTTTCGGAGCGCTGCTCCTTCGTCAGATGGAGTGGAAATCTGCTCTCGACTCCATCTGACGAAAGAGCAGCACTCCGAAAGCTAATGGCATTTGCTACCAAATAAACCTGTTGGACATTAACCTGGTCTTGTTAAAACTCTTTCAATGATTTTTCACCAGGGTTGCACAGTGCTGCAGCCTGGAGATTGATCTGCAATTCCTGGATTGGCAACGCCAGTTGTATATATTGCACCATTAAGTATGAGAAAGAACATTATGTGTCATTAAAGTGACCAGTGATTGAAGAATTAAATCTTTCAAACAAAAATTAAATGGCGGTGGACATTCGTTGGCGGAGATAATGGGAATGTTTTCTGACTAAAATAAAGAATTGCAGAAGAACTAATTTGACACCGAAAGTTACATTATTTTGTTTTTTTTTTAAAACGCTGTTGATAGATCTGCTAAATGAATTTGAATAAGAACATAAGAACTAGGAGCAGGAGTAGGCCATCTGGCCCCTCGAGCCTGCTCTGCCATTCAATAAGATCATGGCTGATCGTTTCGTGGACTCAGCTCCACTTACCCGCCCGCTCACCATAGCCCTTAATTCCTCTACTGTTCAAAAATTTATCTATCTTTGCCTTAAAAACATTCAATGAGGTAGCCTCAACTGCTTCACTGGGCAGGGAATTCCATAGATTCACAACCCTTTGGGTGAAGACGTTCCTCCTCAACTCAGTCCTAAATCTGCTCCCCCTTATTTGGAGGCCATGCCCCCTAGTTTTAGTTTCACCTGCCAGTGGAGACAACTTCCCTGCTTTTGTCTTATCTATTCCCTTCATAATCTTGTATGTTTCTGTAAGAATGAAAAGTTGCAAGCCTTTTTCTGGGAGGATAGGGGGTTGAAGACATCCTTTTTTAAACCCTCTAAGGTGTGCTTGCTAGTGATGTTAGATATTGAAGTAATTGGGGATGGTGCATTAAATTACCCCGCTGTGCAAGGAGGAGTGTGTGCTTTTTTTGTTTTGTGATGATAAGGTGCTTGAAATAAATTAACTTAAATTAGTGGCATGGGACTCGTGGTTGGTTTAAACTCTGGTTTCATATTGATTTATTTTTATAATTAACTGCATTCCCCGTGGTCTTGACATACTTACTTTTCTTCCATGCATTGGCAGGAACTAAAATCAGAGGCCTGAATAGAAATCTGGTGCCAACGTACCTGAAAACATTGACCAGGAAACTGGACTTGTACCCAAAAATGGGCATAACATCATCGAAGCAATGGCTTCATGTACCAAATGAAGACAGCACCATAGCGGATCAAAATGAGTCAATGGGCCCCATTAGAAGCACATGTCTTAATTTGGTGTCTTGATACCGCTCAGGGTTTGATGGTCAGGCAGCTCCACCTATCCATTGAACATCAATTGTTTTTCCACTTAGCTTCAAGATTTGTATTGGGACACTTCAAATTTGTCACCTCAACCCCAACTAAGATGTGTCAGTACAGCCAGTCCCCCACTTTACAATGTTCATGTTATGACAGATGGCACTTGCAACATTTAGAAATTGACATCCCATTTCGAGTTTACACCTTTGGTTTCAACTTTGCGGTGCCACGCCAGCACACTCATATTTGGGCATTGATGTTCTGTGCTGTCCATTTGGACAGGTCAAACCATCTTCATTAGGTTGAAAATGAGTGTTTTTGTAATGTCCTAACTATGTTAGGGATTGTGAGTTTTAACAAAAAGAAAATAACATGGTTTGCACACGTAGATTCAAGCTAACAAACAGCAGGTTTTTCTTGAACGAAGTGTTCTCTGCACTGCACAGAGGACAAACTGAAAGTAAAACAGTAACCTCTGCAAACACCCTGATGACATCACTATGAAATCATCACATTAAATCATGTGATCAGCTCTTAAAGCAACCTGCAACCCTTTTAAATATATATAACAGTTTTATTCAGTTAATTTTTAATGCAACCATCGCAACTTTAATGCATTTATACGCTTATGTTATACTTAATATGCATTTAGACTTGCAGAAGCGGCACAGTGGTTTAGCACTGCTGCCTCGCAATGCCAGGGACCCGAATTCGATTCTCAGCTTGGGTCACTGTCTGTGTGGAGTTTGCACGTTCTACCTGTGTTTGCGTGGGTTTCCTCCAGCTTCCTCCCACAGTCTAAAAGACGTGCTGGTTAGGTACATTGGCCATGCTCAATTCTCCCTCAGTGTACATGAACAGGCGCCGGAGTGTGGCGACTTGGGGATTTTCACAGTGACTTCATTGCAGTACTAATGTAAACCTACTTGTGACACTAATAAATAAACTTAAAAACTTTAAGAAGTTCAAAGTTAAACAGGCAACTGACAGTGATCGAATGGCTTTGTTATATCCCCCACACTAAACATTAACTTGTGCTAAAGGCAAGAGTTCTGATCATTTTCCACTACTGGGTGCCCTTATGAATGCTTTCCGGCCTTGGTTCAGGAACCAATTCCCAATTTATACCGTTATTCCAATAGGAAAATAATTTCCGACTTACCATATTTTGACTTACAGCGTGGTTTTCAGGAACCAGTTACGTTGTAAGTCTGAGGACTGCCAATATCTAAAATAGAATCATCTAACCCTATTGTCCTGATTTGCAAATTTAGCAGATCATGCTTTATTTCAAAGGGTGAGCTTTGCATGGTCTATGTCCCGCCCGCTACGATTCCCATGGCAGGTAGGACGGGAAAATTCTGCCCAAACTCTCAAAGCAGAAATTAGCATTTTAATTAGCAGTGTCAAAAAATTGTGAAACTTGAATTTGTTTACTTTTAATGCATGAAAAACGTTCACCAGCAGCATTCAATAGGATGTTGGCTTCTTACTTCAAAAGGAATCAAACATCACATTCTGAATCAGTCTAATTAGTTAACTCCTTTCAAAGGAAAACCTAGTTTATTCAGTCACGACTAACAAACCTGTGCACGTCGGGTTTTGTTTCCATTAAGTTAATCAATTCATGTTGGGACACAAATAGCTTCTCAGCTGGTCAACAAAGCAGGGTAGAACGTGTTAATTTCATTGGAATTATAGATCAGGCAGTTTCTATAATGTGTAACTGATCTGTGGCACCAGCTTTACATCTGGATGAAAGGCAAAAATCTACCCCAGTGTATGTGAAAGTGTGAAAATAACTAAGATTCCTCACTGGGTGCTTACCTCCTCATTAACATGTCATAGCCATGAAATTGGAATTGAATATATTGCCTGCTCTGACTGCAAAGGATTTAATGATGTTAAACATAAGAATACTTTGAAGTCCATTAGTTAGGATACAAGGGACTGATATAGGGAACTGGAGCAGTTGAAGGGAGAGCTCTCCTGCCTCTGAGCCGAAAGGCCATGAGTTCAAATCCCACACAGCCACTGGTGCAGACCAGTCAGTGTGTATTGGGGCGGTTTCCAGTGGGAGGACATATATGTTATTTTAACACCTCCATCTGAAGACAAGCACCCCAAGATACTTTCTATTACCTAGAGAAAGTTAATCTATTTCATTATCAGAAAAATAACACATTACAACTTAATAAAGGTATCAATGAATCACAGCAAACACTCCACTTCTATCTGTGAAAACAGACCCCTGCTAGACTAACCATTTAGGGAGTTTTGGAGATTAGCCACAAATTCATAATGAGGCTGAAAACATATTTTGAAGACTGTTAAGTTCAGAGAGCTGTTGCGAACAATGGTTTCAAAGATGAAAGAGAAAACCCACACTTAAGGGAAGATTGAGAACTGTTTTGAGGGAAGTGCAGTAAGAAGTTTAACAACACCAGGTTAAAGTCCAACAGGTTTATTTGGTAGCAAAAGCCACAAGTGGAGAGGATCTCCAAGAAGATCGCGCATATCAACACAGACATCAAGTTTCTACACTTTTGCTACCAAATAAACCTGTTGGACTTTAACCTGGTGTTGTTAAACTTCTTACTGTGTTTACCCCAGTCCAACGCCGGCATCTCCACATCTTGAGGGAAGTGGCCATTGCAAGACCCTAGAGTATGCTCCATGTTGGGTCACAGCTGGGAAAATAAGCAAAGTGAAACAATCTTCAGCCACCCGGAAGAGTGAGGGTTGTTTTCAAAAACAGCGTTTTGTTCTAATTGTTTTGAAATTCTCCACGGTGGAGTGAGAGATAGAGAGAGAAGCCCAGTGATATACTTTCCCTAAAGTAACAGTGGGTGCCTTGCTGTAGTAACAGTAGATGTCTTGTGATAATATTACTGAAATTTGTATAGATTGAAAATTGGGACTGTTGCCTAAAGAGTGCTTATATGTGCATCTAGTCCAGTAGAAATCTTCTGGGGGGAAATATTCTGCAAAATGAATTTTAGTTTTGCAAATGCAATCTTGTGTGTTTAAGTTTTCTTTTGTTAATAAATGTTTTAATTTATTATTTTAAATCTCCAGAAGTGTAATTGGAATTTGTGACTCCTGACTTCAGAACACGTATCTCTTCATGGTAAAATACAAATTGAAATTCATTGTGATAGCTTGCCAAGTTGCCCTTTTGGATTTGGTTACCATGACAATTAACGCTTGGCGGATCAAACATCTGTTTCTCCAGATGGCCTTATTATGAATGCTTGGCTGAGGTCCAAAATGCACTACTGAATTAGCACAACAGAGACTCTATTATCACACGCTGAAGTGGAGTATTTGCTTTGATTGATTTATACCTTTTTTTTTCAATCTGAATATGTACGCGGACAAGATTTAGGGAGGTAAAGCTTATGTTATTGATACGATAATGGCTTTCTCTGACTGATACTTTTATAGGATTGTAAGAGCAGCAGTTTTTTTTTCAAAGCAGATTCTTGAATTAATTTTTAATTCGTTGTTTTCTATGTTATTTTATGGTTCATTGGTTCTATCATACATTCCGGATGTGTGGGCATGAAGGATGTAGGAAGACATGGAAGGGGAATGAAGGACCTGGAAGGAGATGGTCATGAAGGGGGCAAGGGGCATAGAAGTGGCATGGGTGTAGATGGGAGTTGAGGGGTTGTGAGGGGTGAGGGCTAGAGAGCCTACCTTCCTGTAATATAAGCCCCAGAATAAAGTCCCAGAGAACCAAGATGGGCCTTCGAACCAGCCCACCTCAGCACTTGCCCACCTACGTTAACCTGCTTTTGGAATCAGCAGGCCCAGCACAATCTTGTCCTCGCCCCCGCCTCCCCAGAATGAAAATAATGCGTTCAGGGCCATTTATATGGAGACAGGAAATTTTCAGACTGAACCTTCCCACCTCAATAGTGGAAATCCAGCCCTAAGTGCCTTCCGTTTTAGTTGTAGTTCTTTTAATGATTCTGGAGTTATTGCCAGCAATCAACCTGATAAAAGTGCTGAATCAAGTCTCCATTTTATAGGGTTACCTATAAACCACCATTAGTTTTATTGAAGCCAATGCTCTTCAGTACTCTTTCCATTTGAAATCCAGAATATATAGTCTCTTTCGCAGAAGGTGTAGGAAAGCTTTGGTGTATTAAAAGTCCTTGCCATAAATCTGGAACATGCAGTTTCAACAACTTTCATCTTTCCTACTTTAATACCAAGCCCGTCTTTGTCTCTCAAGTTTTGTTTTCTCCAGGTTGCTCTCAATTTTCTGTCCCGGTGCAAGCAAATGAAAGGAAAGGATCAATCTTATAAAGAAACACTGGAAGCTGGAGTTGCTTTTATGAAGAGCTCAGTGTGTTGCCAGGGGCTGCTAGCTCCTGACACACTGGTCATGCAGAGCCAGCCAGTGGTTGTCTGGTTTGATTTACTAAGGCTGGCGGATGGAAAAAGCCATCCAAATTCCTAGGCCCTTATGGGGCTGGACGTGGAGGTAGCTGGACCTGGAATTTCAGGCCACTGACTGGTGTTCTGGTTCTCAAGTTCCATCTATGTTCCTGGAGGCTAGAGTGGGAAGGCATTAGGGTTATCTGCCAGCAATGTTGGATGATTCTACCGAGGCCTATTATAAAACTGGAATCATCCTGTCAGCCTCCAAGTCCCTGGAGGTGGTAGTAAAGTGGGCAGCTGTCTGGAGGTTGTCTCCTGGCAGCAGAGAAAGGTTTCCATCACTAAGGAGGCTTCAGGGCCACCCCTGGTTGCCTGGCTCCAGCTGCAGCTGCAGGCTACCCCTTTTGAGGGGTCCCCCACCTTCCACCCACAGGCCGCAGATTCGAGTTTTTTATATTAACTGTATGAAAGTTAGAGAGAGAGTGCCTTCACTGTCTGGACCCTCTCCCTCATTTAGAACAGTTAGAGTATCCAGCTGCAGGTTCTGAGAAGGGTCTCGTAATTGGGTCGCCAGCTTCAAGGGCCCACCTGCCATCCCCAACTTCAAGCCCACCCTCTAGGCAATTTGGGGAAAATTAAGACGAATGACTGTGTGGAAAGTCTTGCCCTAAATACTGCCTTAGCGACAGTGCCAAACTTACCTTTGGGGTTGTTAGTGACTTTCGGAAGACCCACAGGTCGGCCCTAGCACTCCACTAACTTGAATAGAAAAGCAACTTTTAAGACGCGAGCAAAAACTGAAAAAGCTGTGATAAACAACAAAAGCAGAGCATCGAATGTTTTAGTGGATTTAAATCTCAATGTGTTTGATAGTTAAATGATTATTTTGGCATAAGCCTTTCCACTAGACAACACCACAGCAGGGCAAGTAACTCCTCCCAATATAGTGTTAATGACAGGAGGGGTTTAATTTAAACAGCCCTGATTTCTCCTCCCACCATTTGCCCATAAAGAGGAAAGCGTTTTGATTTGCTTCCCCCTTTATAAGCAGTGACAAGTTTCCCAAACCCTCTATTTTGGTGTGATCCAATTTGCGATTAATAAACACACAGCAGACTTGAGATAGGATGAACTCAGAGGGTTAGTTTATTTCCACACACTTAAGGGGGGTGAGCGGGGGAGGGGGGGGGGTTGGTGGTGGTCACCACATAGCCAACTGTGCACCCATGCCATAAAAGAGGAATAGAGAAAGAAGGATTTACAGGGCATAGGCCACAGAGAAAATAATTGCTGTTTCACTTATGTCCAGAGTTCCAGAATCAAAGTCTAATGGTGTATTCTATTCCCTCAAAGAGGTCAGAAGGTTGAACTTTTTCAGTAAAGCATGGCGGCACACTGGTTAGCACTGCTGCCTCACAGTGCCAGGGACCTGGGCTCGATTCCCGGCTTGGGTCACTGTCTGTGCTGAGGCTTCATGCTTTCACCGTGTTTGTGTGGGTTTCTTCTGGGTGCTCTGGTTTCCTCCCACAGTCCAAATGACGTGCTGGTTAGGTGCATTGGCCATGCTAAATTCTCCCTCAGTGCACCCGAACAGGCGCTGGAGTGTGGCGACTAGGGGATTTTCATAGTAACTTCATTGTAGTGTTAACGCAAGCGTATTTGTGATGAATAAATAAACTTAACTTAATTTACTTCCATGACTGGATAGACATGCAGGGAATCAGTCTTCTATGTGATCATACAGAAGTTCCAGTTGAAGCAGTGTAGATGTGGCCTGGCATTCAAATCCATACGGAGTCCCTTTTCTGTGCTTTTGCTTATAGATGGTATAAATGGTAGACTGAGCTTTGCAGCTCCAGATGGTTCCACCAGTGAAAGGTTCATGCCACATGACTCCCATCTCGCCACACCACCTTTGACAAAGAACACATGTACTTCATCTGAGGTCCCAACCTAGCTAAATGTCCCAGCCATTAAGAATTGAAAGCAAGGATGCAGGACTCTTTGTCCTAGCAGACTCGTAGACTGTGGTTGACCAGCCTGGATTCTGAAATGCAGATGACCTTTGCATAGTTCTCCTTGAATTTGGTCTCTGCCACCCAGAGAGTCTCTGCAGAGATAACGAGGTTTAAGCTTCTCTGAAATTGCCAAGTAGCTCTTTTTATTCAGGGTCACAGACAGACCATCAGGCGGCTCGCCTGATGAAGGAGCAGCGCTCCGAAAGCTCGTGATTCCAAACAAACCTGTTGGACTTTAACCTGGTGTTGTGAGACTTCTTACTGTGCCATATTTGAGGCATTATTAATTATGTGACAGATATACTATTTTCATCCATAGACTGGGACGTAAAATCCAGAGCCAATAAATATTTTATTTTACATTAATTGGCTGTACAGTAGTTGCTTCTACTATCTGAACTCAGACATGTCTTCCCCATCCAGGAAAGATATTTATAGAACTGAGGCCGGAAGCAAACTAGTTGTAGTACTTGATGCATGATTTTAACAAAGCTTTTGGTAGTTGATAATAAAGAACCTTAAATTCCCCTAAAGTTTATGTCCCATCAGAATGAATTTAATTAATTAGCCTGCAGATTCAGATCTCTCCATTATTAGTGATATATTAATATTGTCTTGTGCAGAAGTGTTGGTGCACGCAATATTATACATCACACAGTCTTCTAAAATGATTTGTGCATCAAATTAAATTCTTGGCAGCATCATTGGTTTGCTACATTATTTCATTACACATCTGAATAAGTTTAGCAGCCTGTCCCAGTGGACTTGTAGCTGTTCCTTTACTTACCATTTCATTCAAAATATTCAGGCAAGAGTGTCTTCTTAGTGTGTGAGCCATTTAATATCATGGGCCTTCTTCATCAACCAAGTATCAACATTACATTCCTAAGAGGACTGTATATTGACTCTCAGACTGAATAGCAAATGGCAGTAAACATAGCTACATTTTCTTCTTTTACCAACTCCAATGTGACTTGCCTTTTACCAGTAAAATTTATACACTGCATAATAAATAATAGAACACAGCTAAAATCAGGGTCCACATGCATTATATATATTTTTTTAAATTGAGAAAGTACATTTTATACAGAGCTACGAGATGTATTTTGATATTGGTTGGTGCAGCAGTAATTTCTAATGATGTGGGATCTATACTTCCAGTTTATATTTTCAACTAATTAGGATAGTAACATTTCATTAAAGTTATATTACATTTTGGGCATATGGAAAGATTTACTCATTTTCATTTTGTAGGACCTGACGTTAATGCAAAATAGACTAAAGGGATAACAGTGTGAAATTACCTATAGGGTACCTACTGCACAGAAGGTGGCCATTTGGCCCGAAGTCTGTGCTGGTTCTCCATAGAGTAACCTAGTCGGTCTCTTTCCCATGCTTTATTCCAGTAGCCCTGTAAGTTTATTTCTTTCAAAGTGTGTTAAGGACGAGATCAGAAACTCCAACATATTTTATGAAGTTAACCTAGACCTTAACTTTTCCATTTGATTTTGGCATTAGGGTGAGCATAGGGTTTTCACTCCAAGTATTATTCAAGTGACCCACCAAGAAGCTTTTATTAAATTAAACATTATTGAAAAACACAGTTAGAATATAACAAAAATAATTAGTTTAACGTTTACCAATTAAAATACTTAAACATGTCAAAATATAATTCTTAACAGCTGGATATCTCTATTGTTTCAATTTAGCAGTATCTCCACATAGACATGAATCCCTTCTTTAGAATCAGTTAGCACAGAAAATCAAATATGCTTACATGACTACTAGATTTCCAGCCTTTTGACACTTCTGGAGAGTGATCCAGACAGACACCTGTCTTCTAATTTTCATGCAGCAACAGAGAAAGCTCCACCCCCAAAACAGTAGAATCTCAGAGAAAAAGACTTATTTCTTGGTAGATTCCAGTCTCCACTTCAGGCAGAGAAAGTGACCTCTCTCTAAAGATCCCAAAAAGCAGACTGCCTTGAGTTCTCTGTGAAAACCTAGCCCTACTCAGTCATATGACCCTACCTCTCAATCAACCTAATCAAGCCCTATTCTGCAATATCCCAGGGGAAAATACAAAATTACAGAATCTTTCATTAGTTCAGATTAAAGCAAACACTGTAGCAATTGCGATCAATTCTGCAGCTGCTATAACAACACAAGGCTGCTGGGGGTCCAGACAAAATGGCTCCGTGTACATAGAACAGATCCTGCACAAGAAACATGACTAAAATACATTTCTTAAAGGCACAGTATCGTCACAGTTTAATAATATCCTGATTGGCAGAAGTGTGTTCACTATTGAAACTGATTTATATGCATGTAATTCATTTGAACTTTCTGTTCCCCCTCAAATTCAGATTAAAATAAACAGGGTAGCAATTAAGATCAATTATGCTGTTGCAATAACAATGCAGTGTTGCTGGATCCAGATAAAACATCTCCGATAATAAAAACAAACTGCTACAACAGATCCTGCATAAAAATATGACAAATACATTTCTTAAAGGCACAGTATTGTCACAAGTGTCTATCCGATTTTCTTTTGAAATCTTTCATTGTCTTTGATTCCACCACCCTCGTAGGCAGTGAGTTACTGGTTGTTATTACTCCTGGAGTCAAAAGGTTCCTCCTCACATTTCCCCTGCATCTCTTGCCCAGAAAGTTAAATCTGTGCCCCCGAGTCCTTGTACCAATAGCTGATAGGAACAGCTCTTTTCTTTGTCTATCTTACCTGATGCTGTCATATCCTTGTGCACCTCTCTATCAAATTTTCTCTCAATCTTCTTTTCTCCAAGGAGAACAATCCAAGTTTTTGCAACCTAACTTTGTATCTAAATTCCTTCATCCCTGTAACCTGGTTCTGGTAAATCTTCTGGGCACCCTCAGAAGGAACTGCAGATCCTTCTTAAAGTGTGGTGCTCAGAACTGGACTCAGTATTCTTGTTATGGTAGTATTAGGGTGTATGGGACTGTAAGGGTTAATATGGTACGGCCCACATTATGATGTAGGGAGTCACATGGGAGTCGTAGAGTGTAGGAGTGAGTCTGATAGAAGTCGGCATGGAGGTACCACCTATTCCATGTCCATGTTCTACACATATAATATATGTATATAATTATGTGTTATTAACAAACAAGCCTCTAGACTTCTTCAGGATTCAATATACAACTTTACAACATGGTGGCAGCTGGTGAAGTACCCCAAAATCCCAAAGAATGAGGGAATAAGGAAACGGCATTCTGCCCTGAGAGAAGTGTGCCTAACTTGAAGATCTCAAATACACAATTGGAGGTCACCTAAGATGCTCTATTATAAGCATGGAGGCTGAGGGCAGCAGAAAGATCCACAGAGCATGTGGAGGCTTGATGTTAGACCCAATCGAAAGCAGAATCAGAGGACACAGCTAGATTGCAAAAGGATGGGCACTCTCTGGAAGAAAGGCTGAAATAAGCTTTTGAATCCAGCACCATAATCAGGCAGTGCTGAGAGACCAATTGTTTCCAAGAGCACAGCTTGAAGCACACTGCAATCCAGATAGCACCATAGCCAGCACCAGAGTCATAACACGTGGCGACCAGAAGTGAATGAGGAAAAAAATTAAAGTTGCATTCCCCTGTGCTAAAAACAGGCACAGATGGTAAAACAACACTGCCAGATCAATTCAGGTGCAAAATTGGGCATTATAGAGAACAAGATTTTTAAGCTTTATGATATCATCAGGCCTGGATAAGAAAGCGGGGTTGAACAAGTGAATACACTACTATATTCAATAGGTCCAATAACTGGTTACATAATCACCAGATAAGGAATACATGAATCTTCCAATACTTTGAAGGGGTTATGAAGTCCTTTGACACCTATTTTAACCCAGGCAGCAATAAAGGTTTAGAACAAGTAACTTATTTGCTTCTCTCGGGTTTAGTGGTTAATAAATTTGCTCTTTAATTGACTCGGGAAAACCTTGTTTGATTGGCTTCTTATTGCTCACAGCTTTACTAATTATAATACATTCTGATTTGTAAACGGCATATCTTTGTGGAAAGGAAACTTAACTTTTTTTAAATCAACATGAGGAGGCTGAATAGCGAGGAACCAATTCATCCTTCTCATGTGGACATAACCTGCAGACATATTTTTCATTTCCTATCATTCACAAATAAATTGTTTATAAGGCATTGAACAAAAGGATCTCTTGGTAGTTAAAAGCAAACTCAATAATTTGCCCGTAGATTATATAATTATCCTCACTGTGTATTGAACTTTTAATTATATTAACCTTACTAAAAAATGTAACACTAACATTTGAATTTAAATCCTTTGATTTTCCGGGAAGCTTTGGAGAATATACCAGATAAATTTAAAGGATACTCCCAGAATTGAAAAGTTGCAACTCATCAGGTGACCTTGAGCAGGCTGGAACTGTTTCCCTGGAAAACAGAAAACTAAGAGGCTTGTTAACTTGGAGCTTCAAAATAATGAAGAGATTTGATAAAGTGATGCATTTTGGAAGAAATAATGTAGGGAGGAGTTATACAATAAATGGCAGAGTCATCAGGAGTATAGAAACACAGAGGGACCTAGGTGTGCAAGTCCACAAATCCTTGAAGGTGGCAACACAGGTGGAGAAGGTGGTGAAGAAGGCATATGGTATGCTTGCCTTTATAGGACGGGGTATAGAGTATAAAAGCTGGAGTCTGATGATGCAGCTGTATAGAACACTGGTTAGGCCACATTTGGAGTACTGCGTCCAGTTCTGGTCTCCGCACTACCAGAAGGACGTGGAGGCATTGGAGAGAGTGCAGAGAAGGTTTATCAGGATGTTGCCTGGTATGGAGGGTCTTAGCTATGAGGAGAGATTGGGTAGACTGGGGTTGTTCTCCTTGGAAAGACGGAGAATGAGGGGAGATCTAATAGAGGTATACAAGATTATGAAGGGTATAGATAGGGTGAACAGTGGGAAGCTTTTTCCCAGGTCGGAGGTGACGATCACGAGGGGTCACGGGCTCAAGCTGAGAGGGGCGAAGTATAACTCAGACATCAGAGGGACGTTTTTTACACAGAGGGTGGTGGGGGCCTGGAATGTGCTGCCAAGTAGGGTGGTGGAGGCAGGCACGCTGACATCGTTTAAGACTTACCTGGATAGTCACATGAGCAGCCTGGGAATGGAGGGATACAAACGATTGGTCTAGTTGGACCAAGGAGCGGCACAGGCTTGGAGGGCCAAAGGGCCTGTTTCCTGTGCTGTACTGTTCTTTGTTCTTTGTTCTCTTTGTTCTTTGATAGGGTGAATGTGGACTTCCCTTTTCTGGTTGTTCTAGAATAAGTGGGAGAAATGTAAAGTGGCAACTAACAGATCAGAAACAAAGGGCCCGATTATGCCATTGTGTTGCGCCCATTTTTTGGGCACGAAAACTTGGTAAAATTGGATGTGAGGTGAGTAGCACGATCCGCGCCCACCTCCGCACCAGTTCCCTCCTTGCCCAGGCCTGAAAATGGCCACGATCAGGACCGCACCTGAAACGGGCACGACCGCCATTTAAATGCAGTTGCACGCGTTTAAATTGACTTAATGGGCCCAACCTTACTGGCATTTCCCCCTTTACCACCGCGTTCATCCATCCAGAATCGGCACGAAACAGACATGCTCCATGGAAGTCCGATTCGGGCGCTCCAGTTAGTGAGAAAGTAGGTGCCTAGTGTCCGACAGCTCTCTGCTTGAGATTGGTGGTGGGGGTCGGTTTGGGGGGAGAGATGGATCCACTACCACTCTGCTTGAGATCAGTGGGGTGAGGAAGGTGGGTCTGCTCACACTCTGCTTGAGATCAGTGGTGGGGAAGGGAGTCCGCTGCCACTCTACCTGAGATCAGTGAAGGGGAAGGGGGGGAGGGGCCCATGATCGCTCTGGGTGGCGGAGGGGGTGGGGGATTCGGAATCGCTGATATTTTTGCAGGCAGAGTGCATATGGGGGCGCCTCAGGTCGGGTCTAAAAGTCAGATCTGAAACACTCCCAGTTTCAAGTCCGCCCAGCACTTAGAATCGAAATGGTAAAATAGGGCTCAAAATTTCAGAGGAATTTCTTTGCACAGGATGTGGGAGAATGTAATTGCTCTACATTAAATGATCGAAGCAGCTACCAATAACACATTTAAGGGGAGGCTTGATGCATGCATGAAAAGGAAGGAACAGAAAGGGTATCAAATGTAAGAAACTATGGAAGTGGTGGGCCAAATGGCATGTTTCCTTAATTTGCCCAGATAGATTAACAGGGCTCTCTCTTTCTCTGTATTATTCTAACAATGTAACTACCATTAGAAATTAACTCTGAATTAGACTGGTAACACAGAATAGAGTTTATTTATATCCTTAAAAGCTTCCAGATGTTTTTAACCTGGAAATCTACCAAACAGTTTGAAGGATACAACTGAATGAACATCTCAGTGAAGCACGCTCTTATTTATTTAAACTTTCACTGCAAGAAACCTTCAAGCTTTAGGGAAGAACTTAAACAGAGTGTTCGAAACAAAATGTTTCACACCTCAGCTAAGGTCAAGCGAAACATCTTTGAAAAGCTTCCAACTTAAATATATACCAAGGCTCAAAACCGTAGGCTGGCTGGGCAAGGATATAAATGGATAACAAAGATTAAGGCGATATATGAATGAATGCAACCGAACCTGACACTAGCAACCTTCAGAAAGATGTTCAGAATGGAATCTGGATATATATACAACTACTAAGGCTAACGACAACAAATAACTTCTCCCAATCCTTTATTAGCTCGAGGGTAGTCAGGGAAGAGGTGAGAAGGTTAAGGGGTTCCTAGCAGTGGGTAAAAAATAAGAATGAACGGAGAATATTTCAAATGTTTAATGGCATGAGCATGATGGGCCAAATGGCCTCCTCTTGTGTTGTAAATGTCTATGAATCTCTGAGTCTTTTCAGGATGCATTCCTTCTCCATTCCCGAGCCTTCAGGTTTGGGTTTCCCCATTTACACTGACACCTCCAACATCTCATCCCAGCTCACAGGGATTAGACCATAAGACATAGGAGCAGAATTAGGTCACTTGGCCCATCCAGTCTGCTCCGCCATTCAATCATGGCTGATCTTTTTCTCATCCCCATCCTCCTGCCTTTTCCCCATAACCCCTGATCCCCTTATCAATCAAGAATCTATCTATCTCTGTCTTAAAGACACTCAATGACCTGGCCTCCACAGCCTTCCGGGGCAAAGAGTTCCACAGATTCATCACTCTCTGGCTGAAGAAATTCCTCCTCATCTCTGTTTTAAAGGATTGTCCCCTTAGCCTGAGGTTGTGCCCTCAGGTTCTAGATTTTCCTACCAGTGGAAACATCCTCTCCTCGTCCACTCTATCCAGGCCTCGCAATATCCTGTAAGTTTCAATAAGATCCCCCCTCATCTTTCTAAACTCCAACGAGTACAGACTCAGAGTGCCTCAACCAATCCGTTGGTATGACATCTGCAAGAATCCTGGGAAATCCCTGCACTAGATTTTCTTGGTAATTAGCAAGAACGAACGTAAATGCTAACTTTGGCTGATTTGGATATGATTTTGCTTCTATTGAACTATATTTTTAACTCTTGTTTGTGATATGCCCTGGTTAGAGGTGGCTGACATGGCGGGAAATTTGGCCTGGACTTTTCCTGATCAAATATTTCCCCACGAGGGTTTCAAAAGGAAACAAATGGTCAAATGGTAAACTTCAGCACGAATTAAAACAAGTGGCTTGCTGAGTGAGAACCATAAAAATAACAGCTTGGGAGAATTCCAGTGATCCAGATAGAGGGCACTGTGAACTATAGTGCCTCAAATTCAAAATAAGATTGCTGGGTGCCCAGGAAACTATGTTCTCTCTGCTTTAGTTAGTTACTAGCACGGAAATGTTAACGTGCTGAAAAGGGTCTGAGAGTAGAAAAAATACAGATGATGCCAGGGATCGAACTGCAAGGGATGTCATGTACCCATCTGGCCTAGGTGGGCCATCTCTTGCAATTCGATGGTTTAAATTATAGCAAGGCAGTGACTGGGTTGACAAAAACAGAAAATGCTGGAAAATCTCAGCCGTTCTGACAACATCTGTGGAAAGGGAATAGAGCTATACTTCGAGTCTGGATGACCCTTTATCAGAGCTAAAGACAAAGAAAATAGGATGATATTTATACTACATAGGTGGGGGGAATTGACCAAGATGTCATAGGCAAAAGGACAAGGCGTTTGTCAATGGTGGTTATAAAGGCTGAGAATGGTATTAAGTATGTCCATTAAGAGATTAAGTTTATCTTAGTGATCAGGTTAAATTGGTCTCAATCGGCTTAGCTGTGGGGCAAGAATATAAGAAAGGATATTCTGAGCACTTAAGGCATAGAGGAGGTTTGGGACCATCTTGCAGATGGACACTTGTGGAAGAATGGGCTGGCGTTGGGATTGCATGTACATGTCACACTGGCTGGTGCGACAGTGCCTGGGGCACAGCCATTTGGCGCTGTCATGTGGCTTTTGCCATGAGCATCATGATAATCTGTTACATTTTAATACTACTGCTCAGATATTAGCAAGCGTCAAATCTTACTTTTCCTGAATAAAATATCACCATTGTCACCAGTAAGAGTTATCACTTCAAATCATTTCAGAACTTGAAAATGAAGGGGTTAAAGAGTTAACTGATGTGCCCCAATTCTAATACGTCGCACTGTATGTGCATTTCTTTCCTTTCTTGCTCCAAAATTACTTTTATTTTATCGTCAAGAGGGAGGACTAATTGGGGATTCTCCTTTGGCAAGTTACTATTTTCTCTCTTTTTAGCTCTGTTGAAATTCAGCTCTTTGGATTTGAACTACAGCTGCTTGGATTTGCTTTGTTCGTTGAATTTGGTTTTGAAATCAGCAGGAGCTGCAAAAAGAAATTTAATCAAGCTGTGGCCATTCTGGTCACACACCAAGATTGACGTTATTGCAGCTGGACATCCCAGGCAGTGATGTATAAATGCACCCTCGCAAATGGATTCCTAGCATCAGAGCGGACGGCACGACGGTACAGTGGTTAGCACGGCTGCCTCACAGCGCCAGGGACACAGGTTTGCTTCCTGGCTTGGGTCACTGTCTGTGCGGAGTCTCCACGTTCTCCCCGTGTCTGCGTGGATTTCTTCCGGGTGCTCCGATTTCCTCCCACAGTCCGAAAGACGTGCTGGTTAGGTGCATTGGCCATGCTAAATTCTCCCTCAGTGGATCCGAACAGGCGGTGGAGTGTAGCGACTAGAGGATTTTCACAGTAACTTCATTGCAGTGTTAATGTAAGCCTACTTGTGACACTAATAAATAAATAGAGCTAAACTATAATGGAAAATGAGCGAAATTAGGTGATTTGAGTTTTGACAGAAAGCAACAGAGAAGGAGACTGATACACTGGTGCAGAAAACAATCTGAAGCTTTTTATGTCATAGACAGTAGTGTAGACTCAATCTGAAAAACAAATTTAGGACTGGTGCTGGGGAAAAGGTCTTCAAGGAATCAACTTTGAGATTAGCGATTTGAATGGAAGAGTTATTCAAGAGCCAGCTGGAGGACCAATAGTGGTGAGTCATTCTAGTGACAGAAGGAAGAGAACAATAGGCTTTTTTCTTCCTTGTGAAAAATGTTTAAATGAGCTAAATGGCTTTCCCTCTCTTCGATATTAAATTTGTGTGGATTTAACTTTTCTTTAAACCGCCTGTCTACTGTAATGAAGCAGAGGGATGTCTGTGCACTTGTTGGGTCACAAACTTTCCATTGTTACTACTTCATGGTTTCAGGTCTCTAATCAAAGGAAGCCGAGGAATATTTCTACCAAAGTAAAATGCTGTGGATACTGGAAATCTGAAATAAGAATTGAAAATGCTGGAAATACTGAGCAGGTCCGCAAGCATCTTTGAGGAAAGATACATTTGATGTTCCAGGTCTGTGACCTTTCACCCGGTCATAGACCTGAAATGCTAATAGAAGCAAAATACCGTGGATGCTGAAAATCTGGAATAGAAACAGAAAACGCTGGATAACTCAGCAGGTCTGGAAGCTTCTGTGGAGAGAAACAGAGTTAACGGGGGCGATTCTCCCAGCCCGCTGCGGGAAGGGTGGCCCGGGAGACTCAAGCAGAAGCCTCGTAGCGGCCTTCCCGCTGGGCGCCACGGCCTCCATGGGTCTCCCCGCCAGATTTCCAGCACTGTCAGCTCCGCGCCAGAAATTTATTTAAATTTAAATTACCATATCATGAGTGGATCTTAAGTCTCTGGGCCCGCTAGAGTTTCCCCACTGCCCGCCAGGAGTGTTTTACTCCAGTGGGGGTTTACAATAGCTCCCCACTTGCAGGCAGCTGGCGGCCCAACCCCACTGGAGTTAATGGGGGGGGGGGGGGGGCCATGGAGGCCCCCAGGAGGTCAGGGGTGAGGGGGTGCCCCCTGGGCATTGCCAACTTGGCAGTGCGAGTCAGGCCCCCTGACACTGCCCAAGGGGCATAGTGGCAATGCTCAGGCAATGCATCTTAGCACTGCCCACTGGGTATGGGGCAGTGCCAAGGTGATGGGGCCTAATGGGGCGGGGCCTATAGGGATGGGGCCACTGGGGGGGAGATTGGTGGGGGTGTGGGGGGCCCGCTGCCATTCTGTACTCAGCGGTGATAGTGGGAGGGAGACCAGCGATCGACTGGCGATCGGAGCAGGGGGTTGTCAGTTGGAGGGGTGAGAGATCGGGACTGTGGGGGGGTGGGGTGAGATTGGGACTGCCGGGGGTGGCTGGTGGAGATCGAGGCAGGCCTGTGGGTGGGGTTGAGGCTGGCACGGACACGTCCGGGTGGTCTGTGTGCCAGCAATGTGGAGTCGCTGTGCTGGCCAGCAATCGAGCTGGCCAGCGATCAGGAAACTGGCAGCATGGGGCTACTATGCATGCGCCAATCCCAGTGCTGACAGATCGGCACATGCTCAGTGGCCCGCTCAGTGCTATGCTGCCGGCCTCTCCAGCCGGAGTAGGCCCCACCAAACAGCTTTTTAATGATATTCACGCGGGTGCACTCTGCAGTGCACAGAGTGTGGGAGATTCATTTTGAAAATCCTGCTGAATATAAAAGCAGGATTTACTCCAATTTTTCACGCGAAATTGACACTTAAGAATTTTTTTGGGAGAATCCCACCCAATGGGCCTGATTTTATCTTCAAGTTGCGCCCTTTTTTGGGCGTGAAAACTTGGTAAAGTCAGATGTGAGGCGAGTGGCGCGATCTGCGCCCACCTCCACGCCGGGTCCCCCTTTACCAAGGCCTGAAAATAGCCGCAATCGGGACCGCACCCAAAACGGGCGCGATGGCCATCTAAATGCATTTGCATGGATTTAAATTG
This sequence comes from Mustelus asterias, assembly GCF_964213995.1. Taxonomy (NCBI): domain Eukaryota; kingdom Metazoa; phylum Chordata; class Chondrichthyes; order Carcharhiniformes; family Triakidae; genus Mustelus; species Mustelus asterias. The sequence continues at coordinate 67,617,429 of NC_135818.1, read as the reverse complement.
ACTTAATGGGCTGCATACCCAACCTTACCGGCACTTCCCCCTTTACCACCGTGTTCCAGAATTGGTGCAAAAAAGACATGCTCCACAAAAGTCCGATTCGGGTGCTCCAGTTAGTGAGGAGGTAAGTGCCGAGCGTCCGACGGCTCTCTGCTTGAGATCGGTGGGGGGGGGAGGGGTACTGCCACTCTGCCTGAGATCTGTGAGGGGGAAGGGGGGAGGCGCCACCGATCGCTCTGGGAGGCAGAGAGTGTGGGGCAATGTCTGTGGGGGCCAAAGGGAGGCATTATCCGGCCTGGAAGCGAGGTGGCAGGGGAGTCGCATTCTATCATTTGTTTTCTGCGCATGTGCAGTTGGAGGTGCCGATCAGAGTTCCAAGATTTCGGGCACATTAAGCCCCACCCACAGGCTTCTACAGCGCGATTTGGAATCGCTGATATTTTTTCAGGCTGATTGTGTATGGGGGCTGAAACACTCCCAGTTTCAAGTCCGCCCAGCGCTTAGAATCAAAATGGTAAAATAGGGCCCAATGTTTCTGAGTAAATGATCCTTCTCCAGAACCTCAACAGCAGTTCTGTAGAAGGGTCATTTAGATCCAGAATGTTAACTCTGGGCAGGATTCTCTGGCCGTTCTCATCAGTGGGACTCTCCTGTCCTGCTGCAGGGAATGGAGATTTGGCTGAGCGCCAAATTCTCAGTCCTCTCTGACAGCAGCGGCCGGATGCGAACGGCCAGAGAATTCTGACCTCTGTTTCCTCTCTCCGCAGACGCTGCCAGACCCGCTGAGTTTACCCAGCATTTTCTGTTTTTATTTCAGAACTGAAATGTTCGCTCTGTTTCTCTCTCCACAGTTGTTAGCAGACCTGCTGAGTGATTCCAGCGTTTTCTGTTTTTATACCTGATGTGACATGGGATTCTGCTGAAGAGCCATTACTTATGCATGAATGTTGTTTACAGATCAGCTTCTCCACTCTGTGACACGCTCGTGAATCTTACATTCAAATTTTATGTTATTTTCCCCACACAACCCAAAAAACCCTCTCGGTAAAATCCTGGTTGGAGAAGCGCAGCTTCCTGCTCTGGTAAAGTGTATGATTACAGTTAGTTAACATCCTGTAGGAACACACTTTGGAACTCTGTCATTCCAAGCCCAGCCCATGTGCAACTAAACTCCCTGTATTTGCATAAGTGGGATGTGGTGGCGTGATTAACGAGTATGTACACAGGAGCATAACTATTAAATACTTGCTGCCTCAGGGACACCATTTATCATCGGCTTTCTGCCTCCATCTGAAGTTGTAAACATTTGTATTGCTCGTTCCGCCCGCATGCCTTTGGATATTGTAGTTTTATTGGCCACTTATGCATAACACTGCCATACGTCTGAAAAGCAGCTTCAACATTTTTAGCACTATCGCAATTACTATTTAGGGGTGAGATTCTCTGGGCTCCCCATAGCATTTTTCTTGGTGGCGGGATATGGTGCACCATTGTGTTGTGGCAAAAACCCAGCATAGACACCAAGGCTGCCTCACAGGAGGCGGGGGAATGTTTCCCATCTGATAAAAGTGGATATTTTGTACGTTTCAGCAAATCCAGCAATTCTAATCAAAGTCGCAGATCAGCAAGTATTTCTGAAACACCTTCCTTCCAAGGAATGGAAAGTCCTGCGGGAATTAGATCATCTTAATCCAGACCACTAGTCAGCGACAGGCGAAGTTCAAGATTCAGATACTTCTTTTAAAATAGTTACTGGAGTGGCTGTTAATATATTAGCAGATTACCTCGAATGACTTCAGCTAATGACCCTTTAATCATCAGGTGTCAAGTTACAGAGTTCAGGCAGCTTAGACCTTCCAACCAAAGACAAGATTATTGCTCCTCTTAGTTATAAGCTGCAGTAGAGATCCTCCCCATGTTCTTCACAATCCTTCTCGAGCAGTGATGTTGGCAAACTTCTCGGAATCCTAGAAAAGCCACTTGATGCTCATCAATTGAATGACTCATTGTCCTTCAATCTTCCAGCTTTTCTTTAGAAGCAGTGGAAATTCCGCCTTCAGACACTAAGGTAAGTTCCTTTCTTTCACAGAGACACTGTAATGACCTCAACGAGGGCCATGCGGTGGGCCTCTTGGAGTATGTGCTCCCTGGGTAATGATTTCCTGCCCAATCAGAGAGTCTATATTATATGTATATACAAAGTCAGAATCCAGAGCCTCAGTACCCCATGATGTAGAGGAGTGTCAGGGCTACTGACACTCTGGATTCTGACTTTGTACCTGAAGCATTGTTAGGGGGGGAATTGAGTTTGTAAATAAAGGGAATCTGGTGAAGGGACACTGGCCTCTGAGGAGTTAATTCAGATGCCATCCACTACAGCCAAGGCAGACAAGCAGGTTCTGGATCTTTCAGCTCTTCATAGCCAGAGGCTGAGGATACAGAAGACACTGCAGCAGACAGTGACCATCCCCATGAAGACCTGCTGGACCTGAATTGACTCTTCCTGGAGAGTAATGAGGAAAAATCCCTTGTAGCACTGAGTGATCTCTTGGTGAGGTGGGAGAGAAAGGGCCTGATTTTACCATTTTCATTCTAAGTGCTGAATCTGGGTGCAATTCAAATTCGACTTGGAAATCTGTTTTCAGGCGCCCCCATACACACTCAGCCTGAAAAAAAAAATCGCGGGTCTGATTCGCGTTGTGGACGGGGCTTATCACGCCCGAAACGATTGGAGCTCTGAACTGCGCATGCGCAGTTAGGAAAAAATTTGAAAAAGCGCGCCCGTGTCAGATCGCTCCTGAGCCGCAGAAAGCGGAGAAACCGGCCCGGGAGCGAACACCGGCAACGATTGCCCCCACAGACATCACTGTCCCCCTTATCCACCTACCCCCCCCGCTACCCAGACTGATCACGACCCCCTTCCCCCCCACCGATCACCCGCAGAGTGGCAGCGGACCCCCCTGCCCCCCTCCTCCCCCCTACCAGAGATACATCTTACCCACCTCCCTCCCCCCCACCCCCCCAGAGAATGATCTGGCCTCACTCCCCCCCCTCCCCCCAGAGAATGGTGTGGCCTCACTCCCCCCCTAAGAGAATGATCTGGCCTCACTCCCCCCCCCCCCAGAGAATGATCTGGCCTCACAACTCACACACCCGCCAAGAGAATGACCTGGCCTCACTACTCCCCCCCCCCCCCCCCCACCTCCAGAGGAACATCTGACCCGCCTCTTCCTCCCTTCCCACTCCCTCACCAGAGAATGATCTGGCCCGCCTCCCTCCCCCCACCCCAACCAGACAACGATCGGCCCTCCCCCCCCCAACCAGACAACAATCGGCCCTCCCCCCCCCCCCCACCAGACAACGAACGGCCCTCCCCCCCCCCAACCAGACAGCGATCGGCCCTCCCGCAACCCCCCCCAACCAGACAACGATCGGCCCGCCCCCCACCCTCTCAACCAGACAAAGATCGGGCCTCATTCCCCTCCCCCCTCCCAACCAGAGAATGCTCTGACCCGCCTCCCTCCAGCCCCCCCACCCCCACCACCGATCTGAGTCAGAGAGCTGTTGGAAGCTCTGAACTCGCCTCTTCAGCGGCTGGAGCGCCCGATTCAGACTTTTATTCAGCATGTCCATTTCGGCGCGATTCCGGATCAGCGAACGTGGTGATAAAGGGGGAAATGCTGATAAAGTTGGGCGGGCAGTTCATTAATTCAATTTAAATGCATGCAAATGCATTTAAATCGCCGTTGCGCCCATTTCGGGCGCGAAGCGGATCGCAGCCATTCCCGGGTTTCGGTAAAGTGGCAATCTGCACAGACGCGGACGCGGATCGCGTTAATGGCCTCACACCCGACTTTACCATGTTTTCGCACCCGTGATGCAATTGTAAAATAGGGCCCAAAGAGTCATCTTTCCCATTGCTAGATGCATCTTATAAAGTCTCTGTTTTTAGCAGAAGCAGCTTTGCTTTAAGCCAATTCAGATCTGAGTTTCACTGAACCTTCTGACGTATTAGAACACAGAACATAGAAAGGCTACAGCACAAACAGGCCCTTCGGCCCACAAGTTGCGCTGAACATGTCCCTACCTACTAGGCTTACCTATAACCCTCTATCGTACTAACTTCCATGAACTTATCCAAAAGTCTCTTAAAAGACCCTATCGAATCCGCCTTCACCACCACTACCGGCAGCCAATTCCACGCACCCACCACCCTCTGAGTGAAAAACCTACCCCTAACATCTCCTCTGTACCTACTCCCCAGCACCCTAAACCTGTGACCTCTTGTGGCAACCATTTCAGCCCTGGGTAAAAGCCTCTGAGAATCCACTCTATCAATACCTCTCAACATCTTATACACCTCTATCAGGTCACCTCTCATCCTTCGCTTCTCCAAGGAGAAAAGATCTAGCTCTCTCAACCTATCCTCATAAGGCATGCCACCTAATCCAGGCAACATCCTTGTAAATCTCCTCTATACCCTTTCTATGGCTTCGGCATCCTTTCTGTAATGAGGCGACCAGAACTGGGCACAGTACACCAGGTGGGGTCTGACCAGGGTCCTATACAGCTGCAGCATTATCTCCCGATTTCTAAACTCAATTCCTCTATTGATGAAGGCCAGCATTCCATACGCCTTCTCAACCACAGCCTCTACCTGCGGCGCTGCTTTGAGCGTCCTATGAACCCGGACTCCAAGATCCTTCTGACCTTCCACACTGCCAAGCGTCTTACCCTTAATATTATATTCTTTCATCCTATTTGACCTGCCAAAATGAACCACCGCACACTTATCTGGGTTGAAGTCCATCTGCCACTTCTCCGCCCAGTCTTGCATCTTATCTATGTCTCATTGCAACTGCTGACATCCCTCTACACTATCCACAACACCACCAACATTTGTGTCATCAGCAAACTTGCCAACCCATCCTTTGCCTACTTTATCCCCTGTTGTTCAGGCAGGGTCTTCCAGAGAGAGTGCTTTACCAGAGTCCAAGTTAGAGTTAATAGAGGATCACCGTGTTAGAGAGCTGCTATCTTCCCAGGATGAAAGTCAATTGGTACCCATACTTCAGTCCCAGCCGAATGTCGACTTCTCTTCAGTGCTGGGGGTCAGCACAGACGCTGCCACAGAACCTTTGCCACTTCTGACGCTGTAGAATCTTGTGCAGCAATCCTGTTCCCGAGTTAATGGTTTGCAGGAAATTCTTCTCATTTCAGAAGATGTGGCTGTCTTGTCTCCAGATTCTCATTGTTCTTCCCATTGCCCATAGTGGAGAGAAGTGTGACTCTCTTACTATGGCCTACATACGACCCTCTGGAAATGTCATTGGGAAATTGGATGGCACAGTGGCACAGTAGTTAGCACTGGTTAGCCTCACAGCGCCAGGGACCCAGGTTCAATTCCGGACTTGGGTGACTGTCTGTGTGGAGTTTGCATATTCTCCCTGTGTCTGCGTGGGTTTCCTCCGGGTATTCCGGTTTCCTCCGGGTGTTCCGGTTCCCTCCCACACTCCAAAGATGTGCAGATAGGGTGATAGGCCCTAGTAAAATTGCCCCTTAGTATCAGGGGGATTAGCAGGACAAATAATTAGCAGGGCAAAAGAAGGTTACGGGGATAGGGCCAAGGTGGGATTGTTGTTGGTGCAGACTCAATGGGCTGAATGGCCTCCTTATGTACTGCAGGGATTCCATGATTCTATAAATCATCTCTTTGCCGGATAGTCTTTCAGGGAGTTGATTATTTATTCCCTCCGTCATCTAACTTCATTGAAATCTCAAATCTTCAAAGTCTTTTCAGTCTTTGTTACAGCAGTGAATGGTACAACTGTGACAGTTTTCCCTGGAGTTGAAGATTATTCCTCTTCTGAAGCTTTTTCCCAGAGTCCTTCAGAGGAGCAGCAAGTTCCTCAGAGTGTCCTGAATCCTTCTCTTCTACTCCCAGGATATCCGATGATTGATTCTCTTCAGTCTTCGCTTTTGGATTAGTCTTCCATTGAATGTGTTTGTTGCCTTTGCAGTCATTCTGAAACCTGATAAAGCGTTGTCCTATTCTGCAGATGATGATGTCCTCCTGGTAGTTGTAAAATGGGAGCTACTGAAATGCAATGTCAATAGTTAAAGACATAGGCCGTGATTTTCCGGTCCCCTCAAAGTCTACGGACATTGGCATGGCTCACCTGTCCTGCCGCTGGGGAACCAGCTGCACGGATTTGACTTTGGCGGGACCACAAGATTCCACCGATGGGTAGGACTGGAAAATCTCACCTAAAGTTCTGTGTTGTTGTTAAAAAGTAGGATAGCATAGTAGGGAAGATGTAATATAAAGAGTTAACAGACAGGATATCTTAATATATGATGTAGGTGTTGATATATGATTGACATCAGCGAGACTTGAGAGTGAGAGAGGTTGGAATCATGCCTGGGAGCTGCATGCCTACTCTGTAACTTGCTTACGAACATACAAATTAGAAACAGAAGTAGGCTATTCCTTCCCTCAACCCTGCTCCACCAGTAAGATCATAGCTAATTTGTTTGTGTTTCAAATTGCAATTGTTCTCCCTTAGACTTCCTTGCCCAACGAGAATCTATCTTCCTCCACCCTGAAAATATTCAGTGACCCCCGCCTCCACTGCCTTCTGAGGCAGAGAATTCCTAACCCTCTTGCACAACACTCTGAAAGAAAAAAAATCACCTCATCTCAGTCCTAAAAGGGTTGCCCCTAATTTTAAAACAGTGCCCCTAAATCTGAACTTGCCTACGAGAGGAAACATACTTTCCAGGTCCACCTTGACTAAGACACAATCCTACTTCCATCGTGTTGGTGGCTAACACCAGTACCTCCACTAGAAATTGCTGAGTTCCTTGTAGAATGAGGCGGTGGGTGGGTGGAAGTGGGGGGGGGGGGGGGGGGGGGGTGCGGTGGGGGCAGTAGGGGAATCCCCATAGTGATACTGGCACTCTTCCAGGCACATCTACTTCCTATTCCAGATTCTGGCGCAATCCTCTGGAGATACTACAGCAGCATGCTGCCCCTCAGGCCTATGACAAGTGACTCAGTGAGCTTCCTCAACTTTCATTGTTACTTCCATCTTTGGCTTTATGAATTAACCTGTTCTATCTATTGGAAATGCTGCCACATGGCACCTGTTGTTGACTGTCAGTCGGAATCGGCTGCCAATTAAACTTTCAGTTCCAGGGCAATTATCTTTGCAGTACTGTGATATAACCACAATTAACCCCACAAAGACTTTGGCCTAAGGCAGCAGGAGTTTTTAATTTCCACTGGTAAAGAATGCACAAAGGCATTGGAGAGACTGTACTTTTTCTACTTATCAATATACATCAGCTCAGGGATCAGTACAGCCATTAGCGGACTATTAAACACAACAAACTGCCACCCCATAGACAAATAAATTCACTGAGTAATGATCAGCAAACCAATACTGAACTGAAAACATTAGGAGCATTGGGCCCGATTCTCCCATCATAGTGCACTAATGTTTTGGCGCTTCGGGTTGGGAGATGAGTGTCGGCCATTTTGTGGGATTCGCGCATGCGTTCCTGACACAAGTGCGTCTCCCACAGCCAGAGAGCAGGCGCGGTCGAGACCATGCTGGAAACCGGTGGGAAGACCAGGTAAGTGATTTTAATCTATTTTTAATGTAATTTAAAGGTCCTTATCGGGCCCGGGTCTGAATTCTCCGGGCCCGATAGCATCTCCTACCCCACCAGGAGTATTTTACTCTGACGGGGTTTAGAGTAGTTCCCTACATTCGGGGATTTAGCAGGAGACCCAGCTGGAGTGAAGGGAGGGAAATCAGGGCCTCCCAGGGGGTCGGGCGGTGGGGGCTGGTGGTGCCCCCTGGGCATGGGCATCCTGGCAGTGCCAGCCTGTGCCCCCTGGCACTGTCCAAGGGGCAAAGTGCCCATGCCCAGGGGGCATCTTGACACTCCCCACTGGCCATCGGAAAGTGCCAAGGGGGCAGGGCCTATTGTGGGTGGGGATTAGGGGTGATCGGTGGGGGGTCCCCACTGCCACTCTGCATGGGGATCAGTCGGAGCTGGAGGGAAGCCAGTGATTGGGGTAGGCTGTGGGGGGGGGGGGGGGGGAGTCTGCCTCCCGGAGGATCTCCCTGCTGGGTGGTGGGGGGGAGGGGGATCTGCCTGCCGGAGGGGGATCTGTCTGCAGGGGGGGGGGGGTCTGCCAAGTGGGGTGTGGGTCGTCACTGCTGGTGGGGGGGGCTGCTGCTGGAGATCGGGTCACTCTGGGATTGGGGGGGGGGGGGGGGGTCGGGGCTGGCCGGGAATGGTTGTGGGGGCCGCGATTGGGCCATGGGGGGGGGGCGGGGGGGAGTGTAGGTGCAGCACTGCTGGGGTCCCGGGCTGGCCAGCGATCGAGCTGGCCAACAAACGTGAGGCTGTCAGTTTGGGGCCACTGCACGTGCGCAGAGGCCCGGAACTGTCAGTCTCCGGCATGAGTAGGCCCTGCCCACCCGAGCTCTTAATGATATTCACGATTGTGACCTCTGCATTGCACAGAGTGCAGGAGATTCAAATCTGAATTCCCACTGAAAAAATAATCGTGATTCACACCAGTTTTCCTGCCAATTCAGCACTTAGAATTTTTGGGGGAGAATTGGGCCCTTTGTGTTTCAGATTACAAGCACCACAGAGCAAATCTGTCAATTTGAAAGAGTGCAGGATGATAGCAGTGGCTGTGTTAAGAACACGGTTGATGGTAAAAACCTGGTTATTCCAAATCCCAGGAGATAAACTTGAAACAACTGCCCTCAATTGTATTTTGCAATCTGACATAATATGAGGAAACATTTGAAATCCAGACAATAATGTCTCAGATGTTTTGTGATGATTTTAAATAAAATAAATGTTTATTAAGCAAAAAAGCACAATAATATAAACAAGAAGTACTCTTAAGTAAGATAATGGCTATACAGAGTATCACTAATGTTTCCCAGTTCCAAACAACCTTTATTTCATTACCTTCAGCCCAAACATTCCACAACATCTTACAGATTTTAAAAACTACAAACACATCCAGTAACTGTTACCACACCAGGCAGGTATACCGCTAAGGGTTTTGCTTCTGAGGTAAAACAAACAGCTGCCTTTGCAAAAACAGGTTAGTTACTCCTGATGTGGCCAAGGTCTGAAACAGCTGCCTTGCATAGCTTAAGTCATATCCTGACAGCTAATTTTCCCTTTTGATCTTCTCTTATCTGAGCTAACTTCTTCAGAAGTCAAACTTAATTGCCTTCACTTCTTGAGTCCAGCTTTTAGAGTTGAGATGCAAAGTACATTCACTTTATGACTCTTTCTTCACTCCTTGGCCGGAACTTTACTGCCACGTCTGCCCCGGAACCGGGGTGAGCACGGCTCGCAGGACGGAATTCTACTTTGACCTCAGATGGGATTTTACAAGCCTCGCCCAAGCGAGGTCGTAAAATATTGGCACTTGTCTCCTCTCAGGAACATTTAATACCTTATTCAAAAACCCTTCTGTTCTGATTCCCATTCTTACCAACTTGCCTTACATCTCTGTTTGCAGAGTTGCTAAGCTCATCAACTTATCAGAACCACTACTGCCATTAGTATAACCAAACTGTCCCTGCTTTAAGCAGTTTAAATTTTCCCATAATTTTAAAAATATATAGCCAGTACAGAGTATTCCAATTTATTGGATTTCCCATATATTTCCATCTCATCACAATTTTTTCCTGACACCTTCCCACATTTTTAGAAAATGAAGCATCATAGGGATAATGACTCACTTTTTTGATTCAAATATCTCTGCTCAGGGACCCGCAATTTCCTCCCTAGCCTCACACAACATCCTGGGATAAACTTCAGGTCCCGGGGATTTATCTACCTTGATGCGCTTTAAGACTTCCAGCACCTTTTTCCCTGTAGTAAGTACAGTCCTCAAGACATCACTATTTATTTCCCCAAGTTCCCTAACTTCCATGCATTTCGCAACAGTAAATACTGATGAGAAATATTCATTTAGGATCTCACCCATCTGTTGTATGTGGTGTGGGGAATGAGTCTCTCTTAGTGATGGAGTTCACTTTCTGGTAGTCTACACACAGTGTTTGGGTTCCATCTGGCTTTGTTACAATCACAATAAGCAAAGTCTAATCACTAGAACTCAATTCAATAATGTCGTTTTTGAGTGTAAATTGAATTTCTTTTGCACATGTGATAACCTTACTGGATTCAACTTTAAGGATGTTGTTTCATTCGAACAGAATTTCCCACATCTACATCATGCATGGCTACATTCAATTTTCCCAATCTATTCCCACAGATAGATAGATATGACTGTAATAGCTCTCTCATCTCACTTCACTTATTATCTGGAAGGTAACTTAGAAGTTTGTTAAAATTTTTAAGTATTTCCTCATTACCTAATTGGATTTGAGGAAAGTCACTTTCAGAATCTTTAAACTTTTCTTCCTTTTCCTGATTCATCACTACCATTAGTTCTTGTGTTTGATCTATTTAACCTTTCCCTGAACTTTGATAGTCCCAGAGTGTGCGCTAGAATTCTACCGCCCCGTTCGCCACGGAAATCAGAGTGGGCGAGGGGCGGACAATGGGAAGGTCCGTTGACCTCGGGCAGGATTTCCCGGTCTCGAGTCGAATTCTGAAGTCTGAATCCTTAACTCACTTTTCCTGAATTAATTTGAGTATTTGAGTTTGGGTGGCACGGTAGCACAGTTATTAGCACTGCTACCTCGCAGTGCCAGGAACCCGGGTTCAATTCCAGACTTGGGTGACTGTGTGGAGTTTGCATGTTCTCCCTGTGCCTGCATGGGTTTCCTCTGGGTGCTCTGGTTTCCTCCCACCCTCCAAAGATGTGTGGGATCAAATTCCCGTTGCAATCCTAGATCACCTTCTTCATGTTCACTATAGCACCAGTCTTAGTGTCATCTGCAAACTTACTAACCATGCCCCCTAAATCCTCATCCAAATCATTAATATAAATGACAAATAACAATGGACCTAGCACCGAACCTTGAGGCATACTGTTGGTCACAGGCCTTCAGTTTGAAAGACAAACCTCTACAATCACCCTTTGTCTTCTGTCGTCAAGTCAATTTTGTATCCAATTGGCTACCTCACCCAGGTTCCCATGAGACTTAATCCTATACAACAACCTACCATGCAGCCGGTACCTTGTCAAAGGCCTTGCTAAAGTCCATGTAAACAACGTCGACTGCTCTGTTTTCATCTACCTTCTTGATTACCCCTTCAAAAAACTCAAATTCGTGAGACATGATTTTCTACTCACAAAGCCATGCTGACTATTCCTAATCAGTCCTTGCCTCTCTAAATGCCTGTAGATCCTGTCTCTCAGAATACCTTCTAACACCTTACCCACTATAGACGTTAGGCTCACCGGCCTGTTGTTCCCAGGCTTTTCCCTGCAGCCCTTCATAAACAAAGGTACAACATTTGCTACCCCTCAATCTTCAGGCATCTCACCTGTGACTATCGATGATTCAAATATCTCTACTAGGGGGACCTACAATTTCCTTCCTAGCCTCACACAACATACTGGGATAAACTTCAGGTCCCGGGGATTTATCTACCTTGATGTGCTTTAAGACTTCCAGCACCTCTTTCTCTGCAATATGTACAGTCCTCAAGGCATCACTATTTATTTCCCCAAGTTCCCTAACTTCCATGCATTTCTCAACAGCAAATACTGATGAGAAATATTTATTTAGGATCTCACCCATCTGTTGTAGATGACCTTGTTGATCCTTAAGAGACCCTACTCTCTCCACAGTTACTCTTTTGCCCTTTATGTATTTGTAGAAGCTCTTTGGATTCTCCTTGCTTTATCTGCCAAAGCAATCTCATGTCCCCTTTTTTGCCCTCCTGATTTCTCTCTTAACTTTACTCCGACACCCTTTATACTCTTCAAGGGATCCACTTGATCCCAGCTGCCTATGTATGTCATGTGCTTCCTTCTTCTTCTTAACCAGGACCTCAATATCCCGAGTCATCCAGGGTTCCCTACTTCTACCAGCCTTGCCCTTCACTCTAAGAGGAATGTACTTACCCTGAACCTTGGTTAACACACTTTGAAAGCCTCCCACTTACTAGCCATCCATTTGCCTGCCAACAGACTCCCCTAGTCAACTTTTGAAAGTTCCTGTCTAATATCTTTAAAATTGGCCTCACCCTAATTTAGAATTTTAACTTTTGGGCCAGACCTATCATTCTCCATAGCTAAGTTAAAATTAATAGAATTATGGTCACTGGTCCCAAAGTGATCCCTCATTAACACTCCTGTCACTTGCCCTTCTTTATTTCCCAAGAGGAGGTCAAGTTTTGCCCCCACTCTAGTCAGGTCATCTACATACTGGGCCATCCACATCCTGAATGAGAAATTCCTCCTAAATACACTCAACAAACTTCTCTCCATCCAAGCCCCTAATGCTATCGCTATCCCAGTCAATGTTAGGAAAGTTACAGTCCCCTACTATTACCACCCTATTTTTCTTGCAGCAATCTCTCTACATATTTGCTCCTCAATTTCCAAATTACAATTGGGGGGGCCTAGTACAATCCTATCAAAGTAACCTCCCCCTTCTTATTTCTTATTTTTCAGTTCTACCCGTATAGACTCAGTGGTCGAACCCTCGGATATATCCTCACCCAGTACTGCCGTGATGTTTTCCCCAATCAAAAACCAAATCAACTCCACCTCCTCGCTTATCTCCTGTTCTATCTTTCCTATAACATCTGTACCCTGGAACATTGAGCTGCCAGTCCTGCCCCTCCCTTAGCCATGTTTCAGTAATAGCTATAATATCCCAGTCTCATGTACCCATCTATGCTCTGTGTTCGTCTGCCTTGCCCGTCAAGCCTCTTGCATTGGAATAAATGCAGTTTAATCTGGACTTCCCTTGCTCTCTGCCCTGCTTTTGCCTGATCTGTCTAATACTAGGATTACTGGCACTGCCTTTACTATTTAACCTGCTCTCTTTAACTTCCATGCTGTCCTTAACCTTCTTTTCTGTCTCCCTACTGTTTTGGGTCCCACCCCCCTGCCAAACTAGTTTAACATGATCAAATCTTCAGAAATATCTCCAACCAAAGTTGGCAACTCTACATCTTATGCTGCTCTTGGGCCTTCCAGGACATTGGACTGGAAGCTGAAGCATTGGGGACTGAGAGAACCATATCATGTGATTTTCTTTCCCCTCAGTTAATGATGAGTAAGTGTGATTGTTGCCAAAAGAAATCTGTGTTTGTTGGAGCGAAAAGTAAATTTAATGACATACATTGATAGTTTGATTCACCAGGCATGACAAAGCTGTAACATAGGCATGATAAAATCACAATAAATGGTACAAGTTTGACAATCTGAAGTGCACATAATCCAGAAAAACTTTTACCACATATAAATGTTTTACAGATTTCTTTTTACAAGAAAGGTTCAAGATTAAATTGTGCTCGCGGCCATCCACAGAACAACTTCTCATTCTTCACTAGGCCTTTGAAGGATACTATTGACCAGAAGCCAAGCAGTTCCCCATAGGGAGAGTGTCCACAATCAGAATGGATGCATTATTCTGGAGGCTGCTTGTGTTTCTTTTAGGCTCCTTCTATGGTACATTTTTCTATAGTACTTTAAATGAAGCTTTGTGCTGCCTCTTTTGTGCCAAGTTATTTTCCAGCTTTTACACAGGCATTTTAGCAGAGATATTTTTAGTTATATCACCTTTAGTTTATAACACAGGGATTCCGATGGGAATGGAGAAGGAAGGGACACAAAGCGGATGAAATTAGAGCTGAGGGGACACGTCCTTGGCTACTATTTTCTGTAACTTTGCGTCTACAGGTAAAATCGCAGCTACCTTAAAAACATAGAAACTAGAAGCAGGAGTAGGCTATTCAGCCCTTTGAGCTTGCTCGGCCATTCATAATGATCATGGCTGATCATCAAATTCAATATCCTGATCCCCCCCTTCTCCCCATATCCCTTGATCCCTTTAGCCCCAAGAACTATATCTATAGTGATGTACCTTAATATATCTGAGGAAAATTGCCTTACTTATGATAGACTTTTGTTGCACCCTGGAATCTGTCTTTCATCCAGCTTCTACCACTGGGACGATTCTGTCAATTAATACCAATATTGCCGTAGCCCTAAAATTTATATTTCTGTTCATTCCATGTTGTTACAGGAACATCAGCAATATCAATTAGTCTACAGCTCATAGATATGTCAAGTAAGCTAAGCTAAATGCCATTGAGATCTTATGGCACAGTGGGTTGTGTCCATGCCACTGGGCCAGAAGCTCTGGGTTTGAGTTCCACTCTTGGACTTGATGGCCATGCAAGGTCCATTCATAACAAGGCCAAGCAGGTTAATTATCAACGTATCAACCTTCCACCCACTTATGGCAGATGTAAGAGCGGTGGAGTCCCCTGGTCAAGCCAAGCTTGATGGTGGTGCTCCATAAGCTCTAGCCACTGGCAACAGTTTTGTGACCTGCTCCAAGAAACGTTGGCTACAGAAACAGATGTAAGTATGTACTTCAGGTGCCACTAGCTATGGGGAGAGAAAAAAAGATAGATGCTAAATGGAATTGATTCAGAACAGATTTAGCAGCTCAAAACTGGATGCGTGTGAGGAGCTGTGGGCCATCCTCAGCAGAAGATTTGTATTCAATCCCAATCTATAACTTCATGGCCCGACACATTCCCCCACTCTACCATTACTATCAAACCAGAGGACCAACCCTGGTTCAAATAGAAGTACATGGGAACATGCCAGGGGCAGCAGCAGGCATGCTTAAAAATGAGGTGGCAACCCCGGGAAATGCAACATAGGACTCACTACATGTATTCAAAACAGTGGAAACAGAATGCAATGGACAGAGCTAAGTAATTCCATAACCAGTGGATCAGATCAAAGATCTGCAGTCCTGCCACATCCAGTCAGAAATGGTGTTGGACAATCAAACAACCAACAGGAGGAGGAGGCCCCACAGACATGCCCATTCTCAATGATGGGGGTGCACAGCACATCATCAGTGCAAAAGGCAAGTTTGAAGCATTTGCAACCGGAAGTGCCAAGTGGAGGATACATCTCAGCCTCCTGAGCTCAGCAGCTTTACAGATGCCAGTCTTCAGTCAATATAATTCACTCCATGTGATATCAAGAAATGGCCTAAAGCACTGGATGCAAAGGCTCTGTGCCTTGACAACACTCCAGCAATAGTACTGAAGATTTGTGCTCCAGAACCAGCTGTGCCACTAGGCAAGTTGCTGCAGTACAGCTACAACACTGGCACCTGCCTAGCAATCTCAGGAATTGCCCCGGTATGTCCTGTTCACAAAAAGCAGGACAAATCCAATCTGGCCAGCTACGGTCCCCATCAGCCACCTCTCAATCATCAGCAAAGTGATGGGCGGAATCGTCAACAGTGCTAACAAATGGCACCGATTCGGCAATAACCTACTCAGTGATACTCTGGATTCTGCCAGGACCAGTTGCCTCTTCACCTCATTATAGGCTTGGCCCAAACATGGACAAACAAGTTGAGTTTAAAGAGGACGAGGTGAGATTGACTGCCCTTGACAGTGCAGAAGGAGGCCATTTGGCCCATCGAGTCTGCACAGACCACAGTCCCACCCAGACCCGATCCCCACAATCCCATGCATTTACCGTAGCTAATCCCCCTGACACTAGGGTCAATTTAGCATGGCCAATCCACCCAACACGCACATCTTTGGACTGTGGGAGCAAACCAGAGCACCCGGAGGAAACCCACACAGACATAGGGAGAATGTGCAAATTCCACACAGACTGTGATCCAAGCCGGGAATTGAACCTGGGTCCGTGGTGCTGTGAGGCAGCAGTGCTAACCACTGTGCCATCGTGCCACTCCAATCAAGGAGCCTGAACTGTTACAGACCAGAGGGGGGTTTATTTAACCATCCCTGATTTCTCCTCTCATTACCCATCCGGAAACAGAAAGGTGTTTGTAATTTTTGATTTCCCCCTTTATAAGAGGTGACATATTTTCCCCAACTCTTAAAATTGGAGTTCAAATCCTCTGTGAATAACTCACACAGCAAACTTCAAATAAGGCTAGCTTCATAACATCCGTTGGAGTTTCTGAGCTGGTCCCTAAACAGCTAAGGTCTTGTAACCTGCCTGCCTCAGCATTTGCCTGCCTCCATTATTGCCTTGAGCCTGCTTTTCAAGGTGGTGGCTTCTACACGAGCCGGTCCCCACTTCTCCAACATGCAAATAGCATTGGCAGGCACTGCTGTGCAAGAGGTGCAACCACAACATCAGGAAATGGTCCAAGTCACAATTCCCACCTTAACAATGAAAATCTGGCCTTAGGTGAATGGTTGATGGCAGGGTGATGGGGGGGAATGTGGTGGGCATTTGATGGGTTGAAGCGGAATAGGGGGTTAAGAGGATTTACACTGATTTGAATAATTAGTTTGATATCTGTGGGGATGGATGTGGGCCCAACTCCAGTCCATCCCAACTTCCAAGATATGAAAATTCCCCCCTGCCTGTATTGTCAGGACAGCAGTGGCACTGCTATGTTAGGAAAATTCCTGAGTCGCAATTCCTGCCTCCAAGATGAAAATCTGGTGCCAGGTTTCTTCACCGGCCTCCAACAAAGCTCAAGTTATCAATTTAAAAGAACAATGATACCCCTTCCTATGGAGTCAGAAGGAGTTCATGAATGTAACAGACTCCACAGGTGTTGTGATTCAAACCCCTATCCTGACCCTCACAGTAGCCTGCTCCAAGTCCACCACCGCACGATTTCCCTGAAGGTGGTGGTTGGTGAGGCATGTGATCATTGGTTGTTTTTACCCATTCAGCAAGTTGTAATGGAAGCACGTGCAGTGTCAGCAACTCACACAATGAATCCCGAGGACCAATTTCTATCGATCCTGAGGCCTTGTGATTCAGGCCCACGCAGTGTCAAGTCCAGGCCTGACAACAGGGTCCACCATGTTTTTTTTTCATTCGTGAGGCATGGGTGTCACTATGTGAACACAGTAAGAAGTCTCACAACACCAGGTTAAAGTCCAACAGGTTTATTTGGTAGCAAAAGCCATCAGCTTTCGGAGCGCTGCTCCTTCGTCAGGTGAGTGGGAGTTCTGTTCACAAACAGGGCATATAAAAACACAAATTCAATTTACAAAATAATGGTTGGAATGCGAGTCTTTACAGGAATTCAAGTCTTAAAGGTACAGACAATGTGAGTGGAGAGAGCGTTAAGCACAGGTTAAAGAGATGTGTAAAGAGACAAGACAGTTAGTGAGATTTTGCAAGCCCAGGCAAGTCGTGGGGGTTACAGATAGTGTGACATGAACCCAAGATCCCGGTTGAGGCCGTCCTCATGTGTGCGGAACTTGGCTATCAATCTCTGCTCAGCGATCCTGCGTTGTCGTATGTCGTGAAGGCCGCCTTGGAGAACGCTTACCCGAAGGTCAGAGGCCGAATGCCCGTGACTATCCGACAGGAAGCAGAGAGTCGGAATAAATGGGTGCTTTTCTGGTTGGTAGTTGGTAACTAGTGGCATGCCGCAGGGATCGGTACTGGGGCCTCAACTATTTACCATTTATACAGACGATCTGGAGGAGGGGACTGAGTGTAGGGTAACAAAGTTTGCAGACGACACAAAGATAAGTGGAAAAGTGAATCGTGTGGAGGGCATAGAAGGTCTGCAGAGAGATTTGGACAGGCTGAGTGAGTGGGCGAGGATCTGGCAGATGGAGTATAACGTTAACAAATGCGAGGTTATTCACTTTGGAAGAAATAATAGCAAATTGGATTATTATCTAAATGGAAATAAATTACAACATGCTGCTGTGCAGAGGGACCTGGGGGTCCTTGTGAATGAGACGCAAAAACCCAGTCTGCAGGTGCAACAGGTGATCAAGAAGGCAAATGGGATGTTGGCCTATATCGCAAGGGGGATAGAATATAAAAGCAGAGATGTCTTGCTGCATCTGTACAGGGCATTGGTGAGGCCGCAGCTGGAATACTGTGTGCAGTATTGGTCCCCTTATTTGCGGAAGGATATATTGGCCTTGGAGAGAGTGCAGAGAAGGTTCACCAGGTTGATACCAGAGATGAGAGGTGTTGATTATGAGGAGAGACTGAGCAGATTGGGTTTGTACTCGTTGGAATTTAGAAGGCTGAGGGTGGATCTTATAGAGACCTATAAGATAATGAAGGGGCTGGATAGGGTAGAGGTGGAGAGATTCTTTCCACTTAGAAAGGAAGCCAGAACTAGAGGGCACAGCCTCAAAATAAAGGGGGGTCAGTTTAGGACAGAGTTGAGGAGGAACTTCTTCTCTCAGAGGGTGGTGAATCTCTGGAATTCTCTGCCCACTGAAGTGGTGGAGGCTCCCTCGTTGAATATGTTTAAATCACGGATAGATGGATTCCTGATCGGTAAGGGAATTAGGGGTTATGGGGATCAGGCGGGTATGTGGAACTGATCCACTTCAGATCAGCCATGATCTTATTGAATGGCGGGGCAGCCTCGAGGGGCAAGATGGCCTACTCCTGCTCCTATTTCTTAAGTTCTTATGTGACCGCTGAAGTGTTCCCCAACAGGAAGAGAACACTCTTGCCTGATGAGTGTCGAGTGGTATTCATTCACCTGTTGTTGTAACGTCTGCATGGTCTCTCCAACGTACCATGCCTCGGGACATCCTTTCCTGCGGCGTATCAGGTAGACAGCGTTGGCCGAGTTGCAAGAGTATGTACCGTGTACCTGGTGGATGGTGTTCTCACGTGAGATGATGGCATCCGTGTCGATGATCCAGCACGTCTTGCAGAGGTTGCTGTGGCAGGGTTGTGTGGTGTCATGGTCACTGTTCTCCTGAAGGCTGGGTAGTTTGCTGCGGACAATGGTCTGTTTGAGGTTGTGCGGTTGTTTGAAGGCAAGAAGTGGGGATGTGGGGATAGCCTTGGCGAGATGTTCGTCTTCATCAATGACATGTTGAAGGCTCCAGAGAAGATGTTGTAGCTTCTCCGCTCCGGGGAAGTACTGGACAACGAAGGGTACTCTGTCCACCGTGTCCCGTGTTTGTCTTCTGAGGAGGCCGGTGCGGTTTTTCGCTGTGGCGCGTCGGAACTGTCGATTGATGAGTCGAGCACCATATTCTGTTCTTATGAGGGCATCTTTCAGCGTCTGGAGGTATCTGTTGCGATCCTCCTCATCTGAGCAGATCCTGTGTATACGGAGGGCTCATTCATAGGGGATGACTTCTTTAATATGTTTAGGGTGGAAGCTGGAGAAGTGGAGCATTGTGAGGTTAGCCGTGGGCTTGCGGTACAGTGAAGTGCTGAGGTGACCGTCCTTGGTGGAGATGTGTGTGTCCAAGAATGCAACCGATTCCGGAGAGTAGTCCATGGTGAGTCTGATGGTGGGATGGAACTTGTTGATGTCACCATATAGTTGTTTCAGTGATTGTTCGCCATGAGTCCAAAGGAAGAAAATGTCATCGATGTATCTAGTGTATAGCATCGGTTGAAGGTCCTGTGCGGTGAAGAGATCTTGTTCGAACCTGTGCATGAAGATGTTGGCATATTGAGGTGCGAATTTGGTCCCCATGGCTGTTCCGTGTGTCTGGATGAAGAACTGGTTGTTGAAGGTGAAGACATTGTAGTCCAGGATGAAGCGGATGAGTTGTAAAATTGCATCTGGAGACTGGCAGTTGTCGGCGTTGAGTACTGAGGCAGTTGCAGCAATGCCGTGGGGGATGCTGGTGTAGAGTGCCAAGACATCCATTGTGACGAGGAGCGCTCCTGGTTCAACTGCTCCATGTGTGCCGAGTTTCTGTAGGAAGTCCATAGTGTCGCGACAAAAGCTGGGGGTTCTTTGTACAATGGGTTTCAGGATGCCCTCGACATAGCCGGAGAGGTTCTCGCACAGGGTCCCATTGCCCGATACGATGGGACGGCCGGGTGTGTTTGCCTTGTGTATCTTCGGGAGGCAGTAGAGATCTCCAACGTGAGGAGTACGTGGGATGAGAGCACGGAGGATGCTCTGAAGGTCCAGATCAAAGGTCTTGATCAGTCTGTTGAGTTGACGGGTGTGTTCTTTGGTCGGATCTGTGGGTAACTGTCTGCAGTGTTCCTCGTTGTTCAGCTGTCGGTACACTTCTTTGCAGTAATCCGTTCTGTTCAGTATGACGATGGCCCCTCCTTTGTCTGCTGGTTTGATGACAATGTTGCGGTTGGTCTTGAGAGCGCGGATGGCGTTGCATTGTGCTTGGGTGATGTTCGGGGCTGTCTTGTGAGTGCGGCTGATGAATCTGGTGTTGACCCACCTCCTGACGGCTTGGGCATACATGTCAAGTCGAGGGCTGCGGCCTTCCGGAGGAGTCCAATTTGACTCTTTCCTCTTCAGTTGCTGCACTGCGGATCTCTCTGTCAGCTGTTCCGGTTCATTGGCTGTCTCATTGTGTTCGCTGTTGGCCTCTTGGGGTTTATGGAAGAACTCCCACAGCCTCATTCGCCTGATGAATTCCTCTGTGTCTGCTGCGAGACTGATGGGGTCTATTTTGGTGGTGGGGCAGAAATTGAGCCCTCGGCTGAGAACTTCGATTTCATCTGGTTGAAGTGTGTAGTCCGACAAATTGACAATGGACTTCCCTGCAGTGGTACTGTTTTCTACTGTGGTAACGGGGGAGGCTTGGTTGCTGCTGGTGGTGATGCCGAGTTTCTCAAGTTTCCTGTTCTTGGTGTGCATGTAGATGGTGTAGTTCCTTTGTCTCGTCTGCTTGGCAGAGTTTTGCAGCTGGTCTGTGTCCTGAGCGCAAGTTGAGAATATGGACTCTATCTTGGTTTCCAGGCTGCGGCGTTTGCTGTCGAGCTGGTGTATGAGGTGGTTGAGGAATGTGAGAGAGGTGCGACGGCAAAGTCTCTCAGCGTAGTCTGTGTTATAGGTTGACCTGAGTGGGTTCGTGATCTGTAGTCCTTTCGGTATCTTGTCTGCTTTCTTGCATCATGGTAGAAACTTGATGTCTGTGTCGATATGCACGGTCTTCTTGGAGATCCTCTCCACTTGGAGCTGGCAGTTTGTGGTGTCGATGGTAGTCATGATGTGGAGGTGCATCTCCACATCATGTCACTGTGTGGCCAGCATTTATTGCCCATCCCTAGTTGCTCTTGAACTGAGTGACTTGCTCGGCCATTTCAGAGGGCAGTTGAGAGACAACCACATTGCTGCGGCTCTGGAGTCACATGTAGGCCAGACCAGGTAAGGATGGCAGATTTCCTTCCCTAAAGGACATTAGTGAACCAAATTGCACACCTTTACACTTCAAACAGAGATCATAAAGCTACCACGTGCCTTAAACTTCTTCAGAGCTGGCAGCAAACCTAGAAATCATGGTTCTCCAGATTTTGGGCTGTGATTCTCACTGACTTAACTCCTCATTTGGAAGAATGAAAACCACTGAAGCAATGCGTCTCGCTGGACTCCAGCCTACCATTGAAGAAAAACACATCTAATATCCTCAATCATATCAAGCTTCTCCTTGAACCATTATTTAGAAACAAAGGCTGCTACCCCTGGTTGGTACGCTGATGGAGTCTCCCCCCATCTAGTCAGTCCTTTGTTTAAATTCCCATCTCTGTGGTAATGAAGAACTAGAGCAAATTAATTTCAAATAGACTGGCACTCGGTAAAAAAGTCACTTAAACCCCTCTCACGTTAACAGGGGGAGGCTTCTTCATTACTAACTGATGTATCCACTTCTGACTTTTGATTTTATGCAGTAGGATAGCAATGTGCACAGTAACCCAGCATATCTGAATGACATAGAACATCAGAGCAGGCAGTGAACCCACTGCGAAACAACTAATCAAATTCCTAGCAATATTAGACTTTTCAATAGCCTTAACGTCCACCTATTATCCATACCTTTACCGAATGATATTTCAGCCATTCAGATTCAAGGTGGTTGGGAATATGAATCATTACAATAGAAGCATTTTGACTAATATACTGATAGAAATGAATATGCAATGCCACAGGATTCGGCACGCATCACCCATCGGAGTGTGCAGCTCAATCTGGTGAGAAGTAAAGGGGAATATTTTCTTAATTCCTTATTTTTTTAAAAATAAAACCAATCTATCCATTAAGCAGCCGTTAATAATTCACGTCAGCTCCTTTGGAGGATATGTGGAGACATGCAGAAAACTGCTGTAATGTATCACTGGATGGTTAGTCAAAACCTGCTTACTGTTAATTAAAAACAACAATTAGCATCTCCAATTGAAAAATAATTACATTGTCATCACTCAGAGGCACATGCCATGGGTTAAGTTGTATTTAGCAAGGCATATAATGGAATTAATGGTGAGGCGAGTGCTACTCATCAGATGACAAGGGTAGATTAAAAGGAGTGCTTGGTATACGGTGAATGCTGTAACAAGCAACGCCAGTGTTTCCATTAAACACGCTTCTCGAGTGAACTCCGCACCAGGTTTCTCCCACCCAGGAATACTTGAATATTTTATTCTGGAGAACCAATGACTTTGTTCATTCTGTGTCTTTCTGTGACACACATATCATTCCTCCCCTGCTGCTTCCTACAGCGCCTACTCCATTAATGGCATCTCTCTGTCAAAGGAAGAGTACATTAATCTTTTCAAAATTAAATAAGCTCCCAATTTGAAGCCATCTGAGCTCTATTTGGATATAATTTCAAGATAGCCGTCATGAACAGAAACTCGATTTAACTCATAGATATCAGAAAAAAGCAGCTCTTCAGAAATAACCACAATTTCTCCTGATTGTGCAGCAGTCCATAAAGAAAAGCATTTTTACCATTAATTGGATTATATTCAATAACTGGCTTAGCATCTAATTGAATATGGCTCAAAAACTAAACTGCATATTGAGATTGAGTGAGGAAAACCCTGTCTGGAAAGACTCTAGAAAATCATATTAAATGCCATGATTCAGTACGGAGAATGACTAACTGTGCATAAAGGATAAGCACAAACAATCTTGAGGTTGCAGATTTGGCTCTGTTCCAACTGTCGGAACGACTGCATTTTACCAGACTGAGCTGAACAGATTTACTAAAGTGAATCTTCTTTTAGCTTGTGGACCATTCAGAAAGTGTGGGGCGGCACGGTAGCATAGTGGTTAGCACTGCTGCTTCACAGCTCCAGGGTCCCGGGTTCGATTCCCGGCTCGGGTCACTGTCTGTGTGGAGTTTGCACATTCTCCTCGTGTCTGCGTGGGTTTCCTCCGGGTGCTCCGGTTTCCTCCCACAGTCCAAAGATGTGCGGGTTAGGTTGATTGGCCAGGTTAAAAAAAAAAAATTGCCCCTTAGAGTTCTGAGATGCGTGGATTAGCGGGTAAATATGTGGGGGTAGGGCCTGGGTGGGATTGTGGTCGGTGCAGACTCGATGGGCCGAATGGCCTCCTTCTGCACTGTAGGGTTTCTATGAGTTCTCCCTGTACTGTGTGGCTATCATACACCGGGCGGGATTCTCTGGAGTCACCGCAGCATGTTTCTCGCGGCAGGAGGTTTGGCGGCGGCGGGATCTTCTGGGATTTCCCGTTAACTGCATTCCATGCCATCGGGAAACCCACAGTGGGGGTGCGCCAGAAGATCCCACTGACCTCAGCAGCTGGAAAATTCCGGCCAAATCTCTGATTTTTACCTTCTGACTTCCAAACTTCATCCTTTCTCTCTCCAGGTCTCGTTTGTTCTTGTCATAGAAACCCTGCAGTGCAGAGGGAAGCCATTCAGCCCATCCAGGCTGATCCAAATCTCCGACATAGCATCTTACCCAGACCCTATTCCTGTAACCCTACGTATTTACCCTGCTACTCCTGCAACTTACACATCAGCAATGCTAACCGCTGTGCCACTGTGGCGGCACAGTGGTTAGCACTGCTGCCTCACAGTCCTCGGGACCCGGGTTCGATTCCCGGCTTGGGTCACTGTCTGTGTGGAGTCTGCACGTTCTCCCCGTGTCTGCATAGGTTTCCTCCGGGTGCTCCAGTTTCCTCCCACACTCCAAAAGGTGTGCTGGTTAGGCGCATTGGCCGTGCTAAATTCTCCCTCAGTGTACCCGAACAGAGGCTGGAGTGTGGCGACTAGGGGAATTTCACAGTAACTTCATTGCAGTGTTAATGTAAGCCTACTTGTGACTAATAAATAAACTTTAAAAAAAATAATAATCTTCGGATACTAAGGGGCAAGTTAGCATGTTACCTAACTGGCACATCTTTGGATTATAATCAACAGGCATTTAAATTCCAAGCTCAGTGTCAACGAATTAATAATTCCTTTATTTATCAAATCTTCTCAATTACATGTTTCTTCCCTCCCCCAACCATGATGGTGTACTTCTCAATTAAAGAAAGGATGATAGCAATTAAAGATCATAGTCAGATGCTCTTTCCTAGGGTAGAAAAGTCAAGTACTCGGGGACATAGGTTTAAGGTGCGTGGGGAAAAGTTTAGAGGAGATGTGCAAGGCAAGTTTTTTACACAGATTTAATTTAATAATTGAGTTAGGGTTAATATTAGAGGCACCCACAGATTCCGATTATTTTCAATTGGAAAATGAAAAAGGCGAACAAGATCAGCTCCATTTTAAAAAAATTTGCACTTTGTTGGTGAATGTCCAGAACACGCTGCCTGGGGAGGTGGCGCGAGCAGGTATGATAGCGACATTTAAGGGGCAACTAGATGAATACATGAATAGGATGGGAATGGAAGGATATGGACTCTGTAAGTGCATATGGTTTTAATTTCAGCAGGCATCATGATCGGCGTAGGCTTGGAGGGCCGAAGGGCCTGTTCCTGTGCTGTACATTTCTTTGCTCTTCGTTCTTTGTTGTTTGGTCCATTTTTAATGTCCAGCATATTGCATCAATGCTCAGGATAGGTACAGACCATTCTGTTTTCTCTTTGGATTAATATCAATCCCCCAATTCTCTGTAGTCAAGGAACTACACAATTCAAGTTTTGAGTTTCACAAGTGACACTATTCACTGTGCTCTGTGACAGTCACTAAACATGAAGTACTTGTTCTTTTAAAGACACACCAACAGTACTTGCAGTTTCCAACTGTTCAACCGTTTGGCGTTTGATTGCGAGTGTCAACTATTCTCTGTGTGCGTTAGTCAAGCCTGGATGTGGTTACTAGGAAAGAGGAACTAAATTTGAGGCATTTGAGCATGAGAGCAGAAATTTTAAGAAACACTTGCAAATCAAGTTCCGATGTGGACATAGGGCAGGATTTTCCAGGCCTTCCTGTTGGTGGGGTCTTCCGTCTCCACCAAAGTCAATGTGGATTTGAATGAACCACTGCATCCACCATGAGGAAAACTCATTGCAGCGGGGCTGGAAAATCACGGCAATACAAATTGGTGTAATCTCTGCAGATTGCTAAGGTATAGAATGCAAAGTACGTTGTTGGGGCGGGGGGGGGGGGGGGGGGGTGCGGGGGGGCGGGGGCGGGTAGTCTTGCTGGAATGAGTTGGAATAGTGGTGATTTACATTTTTATCCTCTTTGCTTTTTTATTCAAACAAATAGTGAGTGCTCTTGACAGAGGGAATTGGAGACATCAGTGCAATGGGAGCATAATTAAATTGACAGGACCCTTGAAATATTCCAGACTAGCTGCCATCTCCAGTCTATGCCAACCTTTGTATCTTCTCCATTCTGCTGGATGATTCCATTAACTCTCAAGGGAAGTGCCACAATTTCTCATGACCGGGGTCAATATTGTCCTGGAAAGAAACATTTTGCAGGGATAAACACTTGTCCTTAACTATTGTGAAACAGTTTTTCAGAAGCAGAGAGAGAGAGACTGTAGGAGCTTTCTCTTCTGTACGGTGGAGAAAGAAAATTAATGTTAAAGATATCTAAATGTCTCAAGAGGTCAGCCAGTGTGGCTGTTTTATTAGACTGGAGGGAGGTTGACAATGATGTTCCACAAGGTTTCAAATTCAAACCACCCCTGATTTTGATAGGCAATACTGAATCTGACTTGGGGGTAGAGAGAACAAATTTCAAAGTTGTCAGATGACAATGGACAATGGACATGTAGCAAAGAATGAGGAAAGGACGGCACGGTGGCACAATGGTTAGCACTGCTGCCTCACAGCGCCGGGGACTCGGGTTCGATTCCCGGCTTTGGGTGACTGTGTGGAGTTTGCACGTTCTCCCCGTGCCTGCGTGGATTTCCTCCGGGTGCTCCGGTTTCCTCCCACACTCCAAAGATGTGCAGGTTAAGTTGATTGGTCATGCTAAATTGCCCCTTAGTGTCAGAGGGATTAGCAGGGTAAATATGTGGGGTTACAGGGATAGGGTGCAAATCAATGGGTCGAATGGCCTCTTTTTGCACTGTGGGGATTCTATGGCCAGAATTTTACCATT
The DNA here is from genome assembly GCF_964213995.1 of Mustelus asterias. Taxonomy (NCBI): domain Eukaryota; kingdom Metazoa; phylum Chordata; class Chondrichthyes; order Carcharhiniformes; family Triakidae; genus Mustelus; species Mustelus asterias. The sequence goes on along the minus strand of NC_135818.1, from coordinate 67,590,975 downwards.
TCCCCTGCCATGGGAATCGGAACGGGCGAGGGGCGGAGCATAGGAAGGTCCGTAGACATCTGGCGGGATTTTATTGTTTTGGGACAAGCAAGGCTGTAAAATCCTGCCCTATGAGTTCTATGAGTAGCAATATGCTTTGGGAAGACATGGGTCGCTGGTGGAACAGGAGGGCATGTGGCAGATGAAATTCAATGCAGAGAAGTTTGAGGTGGTACATTTTAGTGGAAAGGAAGACACACTAAATGATACAATTTTAAAGAGAGTAGGGTGGTACCTGAGAGTGCATAAGTCTTTGAAGGCGGCAAGACAAGTCAACTAAGTGGTTAATGAAGTGTATGGTATCAGCTCTTTACACAGTGAAGCATGGAATACAAAAAACGGGATGTTATGCCAAACCTATGTGAAACAGTCCCTCAGTCCCAGATGGACAATTGCAACTAATGCTTGGGAAGGACATGAATGTTTTGGAGAGGGAACAGAACAGATTTTACTAGAATGGTTCCAGGGATGTGTGGAGAGACTGGAGAAGCTGGGGTGCTCTCCTTAGGGAACAGAAGGCCAAGAGGAGATTCGATAGAGGTCTTCATGATCATTAGATCATAGAATCCCAACAGAGCAGAAGGAGGCCATTCGGCCCATCGAGTCTGCACCGACCACAATCCCACCCAGGCCTTATCTCTGTAACCCCATGAATTTACCCTGCTAATCCCCCTGACACTAAGGGGCAATTTAGCATGCCCAGTTAACCTAGCCCGCATATCTTTGGACTGTGGGAGGAAATCGGAGCACCCGGAGGAAACCCACGCAGGCATGGAGAGACCATGCAAAGTCCACACAGACAGTGACCCGAGCCGGGAATCGAATCCGGATCCCTGGTGCTGTGAGGCAGCAGTGCTAACCACTGTGCCACCCATAAAAAATCCCAGGCTCGTCCAGGATTTCAACCTGGGACCTCTTGCATGCTAATGCCGCCCTAAGCGAGAATCATACCCCTAGACCAATGAGCCAACTGCCAACCAATAATTAGGAACTGTTTCCAGTGGCTGGATGGTTGATAAACAGAGGGCAGTGATTTAAAGTGGTTGGCAAAAGAATAAGAGGTGATATGGTGGAAGATGTCTTTCCGCAGTGACTGGTTAGCCTTTGGAATACCCTGTCTGTTGGGAGGCGAATACAGATTCAATTGTAGCCATCAAAAACGAATTGCATAAATGAGGAAATAACAGTTGTAAGGAGATGGGGACAGAGTGGGGGGAGGGAGACTAACTGGACTGCTCTTTGAAACAGTAGGCACAGACTCAATGGGCCAAATGACCTCCTTCTCTGCTCTACAATTCCATAAACCCTTGTCCCTTATGATCTATGAATCCTCAATATCAAAATCACTTTATTGGGTCATACTCAATCAAGGTATGAGACAAAACTATCTGGGGGTATATGAAACAGGACAAAATTACTTCAGATATTCCACTCACGTCATTCCTTGCTGTCAAGTAAGATGTACCTTAGCATTTTGAAAGACAATTCTCTTCATTTTAATGATGTTTGTACTGAAAGTAATAATCTGCTTTGCTTCTGCAGCCCGCTGGGAATAATTTAAAACCATCCATTTCAGAAATGTAATTCCATTTCTTTTCTCTGGAACTCATTACAGATCATTTTCCGGAAGATCCTCGATGTGAAGAAAGAGGAGGAAGAGCGGCTCCGGCTGAAGAACGAGGTGACGCTTAGCATCCCGGTGGACCATCCCGTCCGGAAACTCTTCCAGAAGTTCAAGCAGCAGAAGCAATTGAGGAATCAGGCGGCAGGTCACGGTGACTCAGTGGGAAGCCACCTCAAAGTGGAAAACCACTCGCTTCACAACGGTGTCTCCACCACAGGCACCAGCGTGGTGACCGTGTCTCAAATCACGCCAATCCCATCTTCACTTTCATTCGTCAGGAGTAATGAGCAAAATCCACAAGTGCAGCACGAGACGGTGGAGCTGAGACCCAACGGGCTGAGTGACCAGATGTGCTTGAAGGGCAATAGTTCCATACAGACAAAGACTGGAAATGGAAAGGGATGGCTAAGACTTAAAAGTTCCGTCGCCTTCACCGATCCCTTCCCTGGATCGAGAGAGGAGAAGAAGGAGAACTGGAACAATGTCGTCAAAGCGGAATCCATGGAGATTCTTTCGGACGAAACGAAAAGCACTGAATCGGAGAATAATGTCATAAAGAATCCTCTGAGGAAAACGGACTCGTGTGACAGCGGCATTACGAAAAGCGACCTGCGATTAGACAAGGCAGGGGAGATCCGCAGTCCACTGGAGCACAGCCCCGTTCAGGCTGACGTCAGGCACCCCTTTTACCCAATCCCCGAGCAGGCTTTGCAGACCACCTTGCAAGAGGCCAAAATGGAACTGAAGGAAGACATTCAGTTGCTATGCAACAGGATGACTGGCCTCGAGAAGCAAGTGACTGAAATCCTTCAAATACTGTCGGAAAAGAACCTGGCGGAGATGCCTTCTGAGAAGACTCAACACCCCAGCCAGGAAATATTTCACGTTTCTAGGCCTGTAACTCCTTCGTTGGAAGAAGAGGATGCTCAGTTTTAGCTTAGAAATGCTGTAAAGATTTAACTTTCACACGAGAGTCTAACCAAATGCACAAGATGGCTGCTTTGGCAGTCAAAAAGACTTCTGCATGTCCAGCTGGATTCTGGCCTGCCAAAGAAAATTGTTAACAGAAATATTGCTTGTAATTATATACATAACTGCATGCACATATAAAACCTCGTTTACAATCCTTCATCACATATCTTGGGTCATTCTGTGCAGTGTAGTTACTGTTTCTTTAGGTATCAGAGCATAAACTGCCAATGTTTCTCCCAGCCATGTCTCTGAATGGTCGCCGGTTTGAACATTGAAACATTTTGCCCCTATTGTGCAGGGGAACCAATGTTTCCTGCCTCTTGGGGGGCTGTTTATTGCATGTTTTATTTCTTCAGGGTCATTAAATACCAAATGCTGCTGATGGCCATGCATCACTGCAAGTTTTAGTTTGCAGTTCGAGAAATCTCTATCAAACTAAAAAAAACATTAAGTGCGTTTCATCACTTTAAAACCTTTCGGGAGGGGGGGGGGGAATATAATTTTGACATCAAAATCCCATTTTGATGGATGACAGACAGTTAAAACCTATTATTTGCACAGGAATATATTCACATATATTCATAGACACATTAGAAATGATGCACTCTCCAATAATAACAAAACAATGTTCATGGCATAACTAGGGAAATATTAAATCACAGCAGACAAATCATTTTTCTACTTGCAACAAATCATTTTGAGTTTCCTATAAGTAGGAAAATTTATATGTTTCTTTTTGTTTCGACTCTGTTCAGACGTTCAGAATGCTGAGAGAGGTCACCAATAATAACTCAGTCCTGTTGTAATGCAAGATTTAACATGTTCTGGCAAAATAATCTGTAAAATTGTATTTAAGGGTTTTTTTTCCCTAGAGTTTACTGATAATGAAATAAATCTGCATATTATGAGCTTAGAAGTAGTAAGTATACGGGTTGGACATTAATTAGCTCATCAAATCACCAATATTTGACACTGGTAGCTGTTGCCACAGTGCGAGAGCAAAACTGAGCAGATACAAAGGTAGAAACGCACCTTATATTATATGTTACCTAAGGGAGATTGTTTTCACATTGGCTAAAATTTCCCTTGTATCTTCAGTTTACTTTTTTAAGGCAGGCTCAGGTGATTGGACCAAAGGGTCGCATAACTTTAAGATAGGATGCTCTTCATTGGCTCACATGAGCTGTTTGCTATGGAAACCCCTCTTTATTTCCTATTTGACTTGCCGTGTTATTCTAAACCAGCTTCAGAATTTTAAAATTAAATCGAATGACAAACATGTTTAAAGGTATGTTGCTACAAAGAAAATCCCTTTACTACTGAGTTCAAAAGATACATTTCTAATTTGGAGCCATTTCTCCTATTTTACGATCAACTTTGCTTCCCAGGATAATTTTCTACTCTTTTTACAGCTGACTGATTTGGAATAAACCCCACCACAATTATTGACATTCAAGAAGAAGAACTTGAGGAAGAGAAGGCAAGATGTTTGCAAGAAAGTCAGATTTTCTTTTCTCTTTTGTAACTACGCACTGTATGGACTAACCTAAGAAATAGGAGCAGGAATAGGCCACTTGGCCCATCAATCTTGCTCCATCATTTGAAAACATCATGGCTTAACTCCTACATCAACTCCACTTACTCACCCTGTCTCCATATTCCTTGATTCCCTGAATGCTCAAATAAATCTATTAATCCTAGTCTTGAACTGACTGAGCTCATGAACTGTGTATCCACAGCTCTTTGTGATAGCGAATTACAAAGATTCACAGTCCTCTAAGGTTCTCCTGTCCTGTCCAAAATGGCCAACACCTTCTCCTAAGGCTGAAAGCAATAGATCTGGATTTTCATAAAATCATAGAATCCCTACAGTGCAGAAAGAGGCCATTTGGCCCATCGGGTCTGCACTGATCACAATCCCTCTCAGGCCTTATGCCCATAATCCCACTTATTTGCCCTGCTAACTCCCTGACACTAAGGGGCAATTTAGCATAGCCAATCAACCTAACCCGCATATCTTTTCAGCCAGACATCTCAACATCTATCCTCCCGAACTCTCCAAAACAAAGGTATATATTTCAGTGAGATCACCTCTGATTTTTCTAAAGTCAGAGAATATAGACCCATTCTCCTCAAAGCCTCCTTGTGGGAAAACACTCAGGAGAAAAATGAATGGTTGCCTTTTTAATATCGTGCCAGCTATCCAAGATTAACTTTACATAAGACGTGTTTTCTCTATGAATCAACTATTAATTTGGCAGCGTTTTGAAAAACAAAATATTGATTTTGGAAAATAAAATGATTACTGGTGAGCATTGATGAAAGTCAATGGCACCCTTTATTCTGCCTTAAATCATATTCTGAGATTAATATTTTCATAAGTCACTTCTACATGAAAATATGTGATCAGGTTAGAGAACATATCATTTCACCATCTGATAAAATATTTTATTTTTTATTAAATAGGCATTCAGCTTCATGAGTGAAAAAAGCATGGATTAATTACTTGATCTAAAGATAAAACCAAATCCCAAAACAATAGAATTGATTATTAACTTTCTAATCTAAACTTGAGTTCCATTTATTGTTGTACAATAGCACGCAATACATTGCAAAGTTAATTACAGTCAGCTAGTCAATTAGTAATGTCTTAACTTAAAAATTGCGGCAATCTAAACAGTTGAATGGAAGTAGAAAAACATCTCTGTTTTTAATTATACCACAATATTTACTTTCTGCTCCATCTATCTGCAATACCTTCCAATACCTTGGGGGGAATTTTCCATCCCGCAGAAATTGTAGCACCATGCAAACGTCCATTGACCTTAGGCAGGATTTTCCAGTTTTGGCAGGGTAAATCTTGCCCCTTGTGCTGTGTTCAAATCCTACTCCAGGAATTGAGCACAAAAATCAGGGTCAGCGCAGCACTGAGGGAGTGCTGCACTGCGGGAGGTGCCGTCTTTTAGATGAGATGTTGAACCAAGACCCCAGCACCTGTGGAGAGAGAATAGAGCCAATGTTTCAACTCTGGATGTCCGAAAGACTCGAAACTCTATTCTCTTTCCACAGATCTCTGCCTGAGATTTTCCAGCATTTTCGACTCTTATTTCAGATTCCAGCCTCCGCAGTAATTTACTTTTATTAAGGTGGCGGTACAGCCACGATTCGGGACAAAGTATTTTCCTTTCATAACTGGATGTTTCACATGGTTTAGAACCAAACTCGGCGAAGAAGCCCAGGGATGAAAATGGAAATTTGACTGTCTTGTGCAAGTTCTGCTCAATAGGCAGCAGCTTATTAAAATCTTTGTTTTGAACTAGCAAGGAAAAGGTGAAGGTTTAGTTCCTGGATGGAAACAAATCCATTCCATTGAAGCAATAAATCCACAATGGCAAATCTGGGGAAAATTGGGCAACATGCATTTTATTTTCTCCAGACAAAACAATCATTTGTACCCTTATAAGCACCAGTACCTGTAACCTTCAACGAGAAAGCATGTTTCAACCAACAATTTCATAAACTTTTTAAATGACACCTATGAAACAAAACTAAAGTTGTTTTTTATTCGTGTCACAAGTAGGCTAACATTAACACTGCATTGAAGTTACAGTGAAAATCCCCTAGTCACCACACTCTGGCACCTGTTTGGGTACACTGAGGGAGAATTTAGCATGGCCAATGCATCTAACCAGCACGTCTTTCAGACTGTGGGAGGAAACCGGAGCACCCGGTGGAAGCCCACACAGACACGAGGCAAACGTGCAGACTCCACACAGGCAGTCACCCAAACTGGGAATCGAGCCCGGATCCCCAGCACTGTGAGGCAGCAGTGCTAACCACTGTGCCACCAGGCCACCCTCACAGATGAAACAGTAATTAATTTCAGCTTCTGTATGGCAATGTATTACATTGTAAAAACTGCCAGTTTTATTTACATTTTATAGATCCGTGCACTGTACAGCCTGTTAAAAGTAATGGTAGCCAAGCTATCAGAAGTATTTGATATGTTTAACTGGGTTTTTGCCTTTATTTTTGTTAGTTGTTATAGCTGTTGAAATGCTACTGTACCTTAAAATGAACAAGATATAAAGCAGCGCAATGATGGGCAGTTAACGAAGGAATACGTTTTGGAAAAGAAATACAGAATGTCTGGTAATTATTGATGCCACTGATGTACAAGAAATATGATTAAACACAGTCTACTTAAAAGGAGGTTTTTGTCTTAACATGGAATGTTTTGTACACCCAGTCATGAGGAGTACACTCCAGAAATTCACCTTGAGCCTGCGAGCTTTGGTAAACAAAAATATCGAACTGTAAGCAGTTCTCAATTTTAGTTCAATCTTTTTACCCATTCCCATAAGCCATTGTCTGGTTTAGTTGTCCATCTTCATCTTTTTCCCTCAATTGTTTTCTTTGAAATGGATTGATATGAGCCTGTTTGTTTTTCTAAGAAAGCACAGATGTATGTATTCTGGTACTGTAAAATATCAGTCTTTGATATATGCAATGTATATGTTTTATGAATAGAAAATGGAAAGTTATTGCACGTATGTACAGCTGTTGTGCTTTCACTGCAGAACCACTATTTATGTACAAACTAAAGCACTACCACAGGGAGTTAAATGCCCCTTTCCTATAATTTCTTAATAAAAAAGCATGGAATACCGAAATCGCATGATAGCCTTTTCTGTAATACCTTTACGCTCTTTTCTCTTCAGCTTTGCCCACTAATTTTCATACATTAGCAGACTGCACAAGACATTGCTCATAGTCATTCAGAAGTAATGTTGTACTCTCATAGTAGGGGACATAGGTTTGAGTTAAAAGGGGGAGTGTTTAAAGGAGATATGAGAGGCAAGTGTTTTTACACAGAGGATGGTAAGTGCCTGGAATGCGCTGCCAGAGGAGGTGGCAGAAGCAGATACAATAGTCTAAGAGGCATCTTGACAGATACATGAATAGGCAGGGAATAGAGGGGCATGGACTGCATGGAGAGATCTTTAGACAGGCGCAGTGTCAGTGCAGACTTGATGGGCTGAAGGGCCTGTTTCTGTGCTGTACTGCTCTTTGTTCTTTGGCAGTTTATGTTTTGAAAGTCCTGTGTAACTGGCAGAAAGTGATTGGTCTGAGAAAAGATGCCTGCCCAACATTGGAGCTATGTTTAATGAGCCAGTCCCCTTTATAGGGCAGGTAACGAATCAGATCTATCCCTACTCAGTTATCACATACAGAATGGAGGGAATGGGCAACCCCCCCGGGATCAGGCCAAGGCTAATTGCAGTTCCTGGGGAAGGATTATCCATTTCACAAAGTGAAGAAGCAATGTTACTCCTCCTGCTGAGACTCAGCAAAAGGGAACAATTTGTTGGCCACTAACTGGTTTGGATAGTCTGGAAATTGTCCACTACACAGGCTATCGGAAGCCAGCAGCTACCATCAGCCAATGACTGGTTTTCATTTTATTTTAATCTTCTATTTTTTTAAGAATGTTCAATTGTGATTTGTTGTTTTCTGATTAATCTTCAAAGTCCAAATGTGATTTATATGTTGCATTTGTGATCCTCCATGGTGTAACAGATGCTCTAGATGCATATCTATTTTTTAAAAATAGATATATTAATAGATGAATATAAAATACAGATCAACTCCACTGCCTTGCCACTGATTTCATTCCCTTCCCCAGCTATTCACTTGGGCTGAATCATAGTGAAATCCTTGTGTGCTGCTTGCCCCTAAGATCAATGTTATCCATCATCAAAGCTGTTTACTTACTCCCTACATCATTGCCTGCTTCTATCCCTATCTCAGACCCTCTACTGTTGAAACCTTGATCCATACTTCCGTCACCTTCAGATTTCTCCACTGCCCACATGTTGGTTTCCCAGTAACCATGGCTTATCCAAAGTCCAGCCATCCATGTAAGATATCTCACACCAAGCCACAGTCAACCATCTCCTCCCTGATCTGATTATCACCAGCTCCCCCACCCTCACTACCCCTGGCATTAAATTCCTCAATGAACCCAGCTCACACTATCTCTGTAACCACCTCCAGTTTCGTAATCCTTCCAATCCTCTTGGACAAGTTTAGGAATAACGTCGGGAAGACACAGTTTTTGCCAACACATGGAATATGTGTCTAGGTGGGCAAGTGGAGGGAGAAATCTTCAGAACCATGGATAATATGATCAAGGGGCATAATCTTAAATGAGATTAATGGACTTCCTTTATTTATAACTATTATGCAATAAATTTGTTAATTGGTGAAGCATTATTTTCTTCAATAGTAACATGTGCACATTAAATAATCAACTTGCATTTAACCATTCTTGGGGGTGGCCACAAGTCAGGATCGGATAGGGGAGCATGGGATCGAGATTGGATTGTGGAATGGCATTCCAATGCTGGAGATGGTTCGATTGGGAAGGGAGTTGCTCTTTGGACAGGGAAAGAGGATCGATAGTGGGTCAGAGAAGAAGGTGAGCTGCAGACGGTGGAGTGGCAGAGGGTAGGGACGAGGGCAAGAGTTCTACTGGGGTTGTTGCTTCCATGCTGGTGTTACAGGATACTGGGGGGCATTTTAACATGGGGGTGTGGGTGGGGTTGAGTGCAGGGTGCGTTTTTCACATATTCATTGCGGGGTGTGGGCACCACTGGCTAAGCCAGCATTTATTGGCCATCCGTGATTGCCCTTGAGAAGGTGCTGGTGAGCTGCTTTCTTCAACCCCTGCAGTCATATGATGTAGATGCACCCACTGTGCTGTTAGATTTTCACTGTGTTCCAAGATTTTGACCGAGTGACAGTGAAGGAACTATTTCCAAGTCAGGATGGTGAGTGACTTGGAAGGGAACTTCCAGGTGCTGATGTTCTCATGTGTCTACTGACCTTGTCCTTCTAAATGGTAGCAGTTATGGGTTTGGAAGGTACTGCTTAAGGAGCCTTGCTGAATTCCTGCAGTGCATCTTGAAGATGGGACCAATGGCTGCAATTGTGCATCGGTGGTGGTGGGAGTGAATGTTAGTGGAAGGGATAGCAATTGAGCACCCTGCTTTGATCTGGATGATGTCGAGCTTCCTGAGAGTTGTTGGAGCTGCACTCATCCAGGCAAGCGGAGAGTATTCCATCACACTCCTGACAAGGGAGGGGTTAAACAGCCAGAAATGCCAAATGCTTCGTGAAACTGATTCTAACACAACTTCTAGTTTTCAGTGAGGAGGGACAGGGCGAGGGATGCAAAGCCAGCAAAGCCAGAATAATTCATTGTTGGACACTCCGGTCACTTGCAGCGAAGAAGTTTCCATCATAATATCAGTCGGGGACTCAGGAAGATTCTTTGGCTTGGGTCCCTGGTCATTTTCTTCTCCACTTAATCAATAACTCCACATGTTCCTATACCTTTTTATCCATACCATCGCAAAGTATCACTCAGTATCCTGCCGGAACGATCTCTTCCTTGATGATGTTGTGTAGTTGCTTTGGTGTAGCAGTCACCAACCTACTGATTACCTGACGCATTCATTCAAACTACAGCTTCCTTCTCCTTATCCAGACGCTTAATGCTCAAATCCAAAGTTTCCGCCAGACAGCTTTCAACTCAACCCACTCATACCTTTGTTTTTCAAAACACCAGCTGGATAATAAGCTCCGGCCTTGCCGAATGTTGGATGCTTCTGGCAAATACTTTTCAACTCAGCAGGCATCAATTGAGTTAGATCGCAGCTCCTGAGGGGCCCATCTCCATCATGTTGCTCTCTGGGAAATCTGAAGCTTAAAATTCGAATATTCTGGGTTGGAGAAATGTGGAGAAGTCAATTAGTGAATCTTATTCATTAATACATGACTTAAAAATCAATCTTAAAAACCCTGCAATTATAAAGAGTGTAGATTAGTCCCAATCTAAGATAAAAGCAAAATACTACGGATGCTGGAATCTGAAACAAAAACAGAAAATGCTGGAAAATCTCAGCAGGTCTGACAGCATCTATGGGGAGAGAATAAAGCCAACGTTTTGAGTCTAGATAACCCTTCGTCAGAGTGGAAGAAGGGTCATCTAGACTCTAAACATTGGCTTTATTCTCTCCCCACAGATGCTGTCAGACCTGCTGAGATTTTCCAGCATTTTCTGTTTTTGTTTCAGATTCCAACCCAAATGATTCATCAAACCTTCAGGTGATAGAAAGGTGAAGTGATCTTCCCCTCCCCCCAAGTGTTGGAGTTTGAGCTTTGGATATCAAGATGCTTCTTCCCCAAAAAACCCTTTGGATCAGGAGTGTGTGCATTTCTTTTCGGAGATTCGAATTTAATTAACTCTCACTTCCACCTCTGACAGCTGAAATTGGATTTTAAGATACACCAGCTCAACTACTTTTAGTGAACTAACACTTGTCCTTTCTTTATAAAGGTTCTTTTTTTAAATTGAGTTCTGTAAAGTTCACAGTTTGTTAGCTTATGCCATGTTAGCAGTTGCATTACTTGCAGTCACACAGAGAGTCTTACAGCTTACCATCTTGCCTGCCATGGAATCAGTGCAAGCGAGGGTCCAACAACTGAAATCTCCACTGACTTTGGGCGGGAATTTCCAGTCTCGCCACAGTGAGGCCATAAAATCCCGCTGCTACAGTGTTTAATGTCTGGGGGAGGGGAATTAAACCTATTGAGGTGGCAATGCCTTCATGACTTGCGGTTGGAGTGGGGGGAGAGGGAAGGGGAGGGGGAGGGGAGGAGGAGAGGGAGGGGAGGGGGTTGTACAGTTACAAGGTCCTATCACAAAACTCCCCTAGCTCCACCCTTTTCATTTTGAATGACACTGCTGGACAATGTCAATAACATCTTCACATTGCCGGTGGGATCACACATTGTACATACTGATTGGATGAGAGCTTCCAACCCAAACAGCAATTTTTACACTAAATGTCCCACCAGCTGAAGGTTACCCGGAAGAGAATTGGGACAAAGAAAAAGCCCTCCAGATACTTTCTTCTTAAACTTTCCTTTGTGTGGTCCGGGAGGAGAATATTCTTCTGGGCCTCACAGGAAAGTTTAGGCCCCCCCTGATTGTAAATCTGGAATTACACAATGTCTCCCCGCAACAAACTTCCAACTTAGTCAGTGGATACATTTTTCTTCTGGAATGTTCTAACCAAACCAATATGAACCTCTTTGTTCATCCATAAACTCAGCAGCAAAACTTGGTGTTAATGTTTTTGTTCGTTTTTAAAATTTCGACACAAGCTGGACTCATACAGTCTTTCACACAGGGGCCAAAATTTTACCGCCCCGCCTGCCACGGGAATCGGAGCGGGCGAGAGGCAGACCATGGAAAGGCCAGGACCTCGGGCGGGATTTTATGGTTTCAGGATGAGCGAGGCCATAAAATCCCATCCAGAGAGTCCCAATCAAGTCGGCTGTTCAGGGGAAAAGCTGTTTGAAAGTGAGGAAATAATTGGACCTGGGCAAAAGGTAAAAGGTGGGAGGTAAACAGCATGCATTAGGCGGAGCTAAGCACCCACACAACCAGCAGATCAAACCTCTGTAGTCCTCAGTAAATACTGTTTACATCCAGTCAGGAACAGTATTGGGCAATTCCGTTAACAAGAGGAGGAGGCTCTGCAAATATTCCCATCCTCACTGATGGCAGAGCCCAGACTGAAGCATTTGCAACTACCATCTGCCAAAAGTGTTGAGTGGACGTTCCACCTCATCCTCCTCCTCATCACAGATGCTAATTGTCAGTCAATTTGACACACTCTATCTGATTTCAAGAAACGGTTGAAGGCACAGGATACTGCAAAGTTTATGGGCCTTGATGACATTCCAGCAATAGTACTGAAGACTTGGGCTCCAGAACTAGCCGTGCCCCTAGCCAAGCTGTTCCAGTACAACTATAACACTGGCACTTGTCGGGCAATGTGGAAAATTGCCCAGGTATGTCCTGCCCACGAAAATCCAACCCAGCCAATTACCCCCCCGCCCCCCCAATCAGGCTCCTCTTGATCATTAGTAAAGCGATGGAAGGTGTCATTTACAGTTTTATCAAGTTTTACTCAGCAATAACATGCTCACTGGTGCTCAGTTTAGGTTTTGCCAGGGTCACTTGGCTCTTGACCACATTACAACCATGAACCAAGCATGGACAGTAAAGCTGAGCTCAAAAGGTGAGGTGAGTGACTGTCCTTGACATCAAGGTAGCATTCGTCTGAGTGTAACATCAAGGAGCCCAGGTATCAACTAAGTCAATGGGATTCAATGGGAAAGCTCTCCACCACTTGGTGTCATACATAGCCCAAAGGAAGATGGTTGTGGCTGTTGAGGGCCAATCATCTCAATCCCAGGACATTGCTGCAGGAGGTTTTACCCAGAGGGTGGTGTTAGTCTGGAATGCGTTGCCTAGGAAACTGGTAGAGGTAACTTGCTTCATGTCCTTTAAAAAGTACCTGGATGAGTGCTTGGCACATCATAACAGTCAAGGTTATGGGCCAAATGCTGGTAAATGGGATTAGGTGGGAGGCCAGATGTTTCTCATATGTTGGTGCAAACTCGATGGGCCGAAGGGTTTCTTCTGCTCAGTAAGATTCGATGATGAGTTGTTCAGGTTATTGTCCTAGGCCCAACCATTTTCACCATCCCAGGGGACAATGTAACCCACTTGAACTGGACCCATCCACCACCTTAAACATTCACTCCCTCCACCACCGACACCAAGTGCAATCTTCCAAACCCTGGCCTCTATCAACTAGAATGGCAAAGGCAGCAGATACATGGGAACACCACCACCCACCCGCAAGTTCCCCTCAAAGCCACACATCATCCTGACTTGGAATGACAACGCTGTTCCTTCACCGCCATTGGATCAAAATCCTGGAACTGCCTTCCTGTGGGTGTACCTGCACCAGATGGACTGAAGCAGTTCGTTCAAGAAGGTGGCTCAGCGTCACTTTCTCAAAAGCACTTAGAGATGGGCAACAAATGCCAGTGATGCCTACATCCCAAGGAAGAATAGGTGAAGTGTGGCGACCAGGGGATTTTCACAGTAACTTCATTGCAGTGTTAATGTAAGCCTAATTGTGACAATAATAAAAAAAAGTTAAACAACCTAAGCCAGAACACTGGGCCTCCAGTGGAAAGGTAACTAAGGTCAGGCCACCGACCAAGATGGAGTTCCTGCAGCATCTGAGTGTTAACACAATGATGACCTGTGATCAGAAAATGAGTAATCTTGGGCATGAGTTTACGTTTGGGTTACAGAATATCCTGGAATGCTGATCCTAGAGTGAAAACTGAGGCACGGATGGCAAGAACATCTTTTGATTTAAAATTCAAGAAGTTGTCAAAACTTAAATTACCTCAGATGTTTAAAAGAAAATCAAAGTGACATCTGGGAAAAAAAATGTTAGCATTTTGCCTCTTCAGGGCCACCCAGTGGTCAGTGCATGTAGCTGCAATGTCACAGCCAGTCACATTAGACTAGAACTCCTCGAAGTGCAGTGCGGGGGGTTTGTTAGACACATTCCTACACCCTTCAGCTCACAATTTTTTTGCACCCACATTGTGCCAGAAATGTGAGCTGTTAACACCATAGTGAGGGTAATGGGGAATCAGGAACCTTAATGAATGGTAAAATATACAGTGCATAAACTACAAGAAAACTAGAAATAACAACAAAGAAAGGACATGGATTAGCATCAAATCAGAGAAGAAAAGTAAAGGGAAGGAAAGAAAGATTGGACTGGAAGATGGAGAGAGAGAAATAAAAGACAGAAAGGTGAGTAGGAAAAAAGTTACAAAATTAAAATGGAACATTTTTCAAATCCCTAACAACAATTGGCTACCTGAAGAAATTTTTTTAATTCTTTCATGGGATCACTGGTCTGTTATTGTAATCTTTGGTCTGGTATGGATATTCTTGATCCTGGACTTATAAATAAGGCTGGAATCAATGCTATAAGCAAACTCTGTTTTATTTAACATTCTGCTAACTATTTACAAGGTGGTCGCTACATGATGCTTTATATGGAACATTCTTCCTCTGTTATCATCGATCTTACGTCACTGATGCTATAGGTCATATATATATTTACAGATTCAACATTAGCCATTTATGCTACATCTCGCCAAGTCCTTGACTCAATAAATACTGTTTATATTATTGTACTTTTCCCCCCAAATTCTCTCTCCATCTGGTTTACACAGATAAGCACTGTGGTTATTTCCGACTTTGATTGAAACTCTTTCTGAAGTTGCATAGGGTTCAGGTTCTCCATGTTCTCTCCTGAACTCTATTGAGTAGTTTGTGAATGTTCAGAGACTATTCTCTGTTCAGGTTGTCTTCCTGATTGTATGAATAATTAGTCCATTCAGCCGTTGGTCTTCTCCTAGCTGATATGAATGTGCTTCTAGAATCATAGAATCCTTACAGAGTAGAAGGAGACCATTCGGCCCATCGAGCCTGCATTGGCAACAATCCCTCCAGGCCCCTATCTCCGTAACCCCACATGTTGACCCCACTAATTCCTCTAACCTATGCAGCCTGGGACATTAAGGGGCAATTTAGCATGGCCAATGCACCTAACCCACACATCTTTGGACTGTGGGAGGAAACAGGAACCCCCGGAGGAAATCCACACAGACACGAGGAGAATGTGCAAACTCCACACAGTGACCCAAGCCAGGAATCAAACCCAGGTCCCTGGAGCTGTGAGGCTGCAGTGCTAACCAGTCTGCAACTATGTCACTTCTGCTCCTTCTCACTGTCCCAATCTTTGTTTCAACCAGATAAGATTTTGGACTTTGCGTCTTTTCCAATGGTTGGCCTTCTGTATTCTGGTCCCTCATCCAGACTGGCTCATCTGGTTGGAGTACTGGTGACTCATATGCTCTATGGCATTGATTCTTATTCTTTGTCCAATTTACATGATGCTCAACCTCTTTATGCTGTACACTCTCAATGTCAGAGGTTTTTAGACATGATATGAGCATTTGTGGAAAAACAGGAAGTTGCATGCGTAATCTTCATCCCAATAGTAGCTCTGAAGGATCTAACCCAAAGATGTACGGGTTAGGTTGATTGGCCATGCTCTTAGTGTCCTGAGATGCGTAGGTTAGAGGGATTAGTGGGTAAAATATGTAGGGATATGGGGATAGGGTCTGGGTGGGATTGTGGTCGGTGCAGACTCGATGGGCCGAATGTCCTCTTTCCGTACTGTAGGGTTTCTATGATTTCTATGATTTCTATGAACCCATTCTGAAGTGGTGTGGAATGGTAACTCAACTGTGATATTAATCCTTTATACTACATCTTCCCCCAAGCCTCTGACTTAATCAATACTGTTTACATTGTCCGATAGCTGGCAAGGCCTGCAGTTATGCTCATCCCTAATTTCCCTTGAACTGTGTGTCTTGCTAGTTCATTGCAGAGGGTGGCTAAGAGTCAACCACATTGCTGTGGATCTGGAATCACACAAAGACCAGACCAGGTAAGGAGGGCAGGTTTCCTTCCCTGAAGGGAGGGATTTTTACAACAATCGATGATAGTTTCACGGTCACCATTACTGAGACTAGCTTTATTAATTTATTGCGTTTGAATTGAACCCTTGTGCACAGAGCGTTAGTCTGAGCCTGTGGATTACTAGTCCAGTGACATTAGCGCAATGCGACCACCTCCCCAAGGATTGAACAGTTTATATTGTTCACTCTCTGGGCCATGGAATTGAGTGGCATTGCGTAACAATAATCATATCATTAAAATAAACCGCAATTATCAGCCCAAACTTGCAGCAGTTAGTTTAATGGGAAATTCATGTGTAAACCCAGCAAGCTTTTAAAAATACCAGGGAGGCTATGGGTGAGATTTAATTTGTGAGAAGCAAGTGGCAAGCAGCCATAAATAGACTAGAAAATTCGAGTGATATGCAATTCACGGCAAATCTGTTAAGTCCAAGTTTGCTGGCAGATTAGCTCACTACAAAGGAAGCATCATTAGCTTGCCGGTCCTTTTCCAGCAAGACTTGGCTCAGTGTTGAGAAGAATCCCATTGCAATGTCATATTCGCAATCAAGTTTGTACTTGATGTCTGTGTCGATATGCGCGATCTTCTTGGAGATCCTCTCCACTTGGAGCCGGCAGTTTGCGGTGTCGATGGTAGTCATATTCGCAATCACCAGACACGGATACAATCAACATTGAAAACCTGATCGGTTCTTTTGACATCAAACTTTTGACCGGAAAAGTGACACAACATACTGATTTGAGCCACAGTGCGGCAGTGGTGGGGGGTAGTTGGGGGGTGTGGGGGGGGGAGCGGGGGCACGTGTGGGGGTAGCAGTGGGTACCCCACTGATTGAAATCCGGTGGAATGGATTGATAGCTCATTATAGAGTCATAGAATCATAGATGTTTCAGCATGGAAACCGCCCCAACTTGTCCATGCCGCCGCCCCTTTTTTTTAACCACTAAGCTAGTCCCAATTGCCTGCATTTGGCCCATATCCCTTTATACCCATCTTGCCCATGTAACTGTCTAAATGCTTTTTAAAAGACAAAATTGTACCCGTCTCTGGAACAATCTCTGGCAGCTTGTTCCAGACACTCACTACCCTCTGTGTGCAAAAATTGCCCCCTCTGGACCCTTTTGTATCTCTCCCCTCTCACCTTAAACCTATGCCCTCTCGTTTTAGACTCCTCTACCTTTGGGAAAAGATATTGACTATCTAGCTGATCTATGCCCCTCGTTATTTTATAGACTTCTATAAGATCTCTCCTAAGCCTCCTATGCTCCAGAGAAAAAAGTCCCAGTCTATCCAGCCTCTCCTTATAACTCCTTATGAATCATTATACACGCCTTCTGAGTTATTGGGAAGGCAAATCAGACAGCACCAGTTTCTCCAACCCTAAAATTGAAAGTTTCCCCAATAGATGCTTTCTAATGTCACAGCTGCACTTTTAAACCTGCATGTAGCTTTTAATAATGAATGTTTTAAGTAATCTTTTTCCTTTGACTTTATATTGCACACAAAAAGACTAAGCCAGAAAATTATTGATTTTTTTTTGCTTTAAGAAAAAGAACCGATGTGCCCTTGTCAAAAAGGCCCTTTGTTTCATCCACAATTCTGATCATTCTTGAAAGTGAGTATTTCTAATCTTTTTCTTTTAGTCTTAGACAAGTTACCCAATACGCAATTTTGATAGAACCTGCACCCCGGACCAGAGGGCATATTCTCAGTGTAAGAAGTCACCCATGATTTCAGAGTAAGGAGTCACCCAATATCCCAGAGTAAGGGATCACCCATTATCTCAGGTCACCCATTATCTCAGATTAAGAAGTCACCCATTATCTCAGATCACCCATTATCTCAGAGTAAGAGGTTGCCCATAATCTCAGAGTAAAGGGTTGCCCATAATCTTGGGGATAGTCAATTTAAAACAGATATGAGGAGGAATTTCTTTTCTCAAAGGGTAGTGAATCTGTGGAATTCTTTACCACAGAGGGCTGTAGAGGCCGGTTTATTAAGTATGTTCAAGGCTGAGATAAACAGATTTTTAATCAGTAAGGGAATCAAGTGTTCATAGAATCCCAATAGCGCAGAACGAGGCCATTCGGCCCATTGAGCCTGCACCGACAACAATCCCATCCAGGCCCTTTCCCCATAACCCTGTTAGTCCCCCTCACATTGAGGGGCAACTTACCATGGCCAATCCACCTTACCATGGCCAATCCATCTAACCATGGCCAATCCACCTAACCTGCACATCTTTGGAGTGCGGGAGGAAACCGGAGCACCCGGAGAAAACACACGCAGGCATGGGGAGAACGTGTAGACTCCGCACAGACAGTGACCCAAGCCAGGAATTGACCCTGTGTCCCTGGCGCTGTGAGGCAGCAGCGCTAACCACTGTGCCACCGTGGCCGGATAAGGCAGGAAAGTGGAGTTGAGGATTATCATTTCAGATCAGTCATGATCTCATTGAATGGCGAAGGAGGCTCGATGGGCTGAATGGCCTACTTCTGCTCCTACGTCTTATGGTTAGTGCTGAATCTTAAAAGATTGGAAGTGAGTTAAGCAGTGGCTACATTAAAGCTACTTTTGTTGAGCTACGTGCTCGGGCTTTACATGGGCATATCCAAGAGCAAAATGAAACAGCCAGATCTGCGATTACCTAACTACAGCTGTGTGTTTCCTGTCAGCATTAACAACCCTCCTGTGGCCTCTTGCGATCAATAGCTGTTGCTTCTGATTTGCTTCATTGTAGCTTCCACCTACACTGATGAGTACATAATCCAGTTTTTACTTAGCACATCAAGGCTCAGACAGATCCGCCTGAAAATGAAGTGACTCCTTATTCAGCAGATGTTTAGGTGCGCGATAGGCACGTCAAAATCAAATTATGTCAAGTAGTTTTTACCAAAGTATGACAAGTGGTACTCAGCATTAATTTTAGCCCACTAGAACCCAACTTGACATTAATAACAGCAGAGAATGAATGGTACTTCAATAAACTGGGATCATCGCTGAATATTGGCATAAAAGGTTTCTCAGTGCACAACAATCGTTTTTATGGCTTGAAATCGCAACCAATACATTAGCATTTTATGATATTATTTTATCATTTCCATTTGCACCTCGTCACGTTATTTTAACTGTGTTTTGTTTTTAGTTTTACTAGTTAAAGCTCATTTTAATTTTCAGACTGAGCTTTTCTGTACAAGGAAACAAGGAATGTTTATACGTTTATTATGGATAATTCTGTTTCTATCCAAATAGCTTTCTGGATTCTGCATAGCTGAAATATCACTTGGCTGAAAATATGATTATTCTCTTTATGGAGCAGCAGCAGTTGCTGCTACTTTATGGCTGTTGAATTAGTGCTGTTACTATTTTAATGGCAATAGCCTGACAATTAAAAACATTTTGCTTTAGAAAAACTGAACAAAGAAGTCCAGCTACTGCATCAGGGCCACTGTTTTTCATGTGTTGGGCTGATATGCAGCCAAATTCTATTTACCAAGATGGCTAGCATAGAGGGGCAGCACGGTGGCACAGTGGTTAGCACTGCTGCCTCACGGCGCCAGGGACCCGAGTTCGATTCCCGGCTTGGGTCACCATCTGTGTGGAGTCTGCACGTTCTCCCCGTGTCTGTGTGGATTTCCTCCAGGTGCTCCAGTTTCCTCCCACAGTCCGAATGATGTGCTGGTTAGGTGCATCGGCCGTGTTAAATTCTCCCTCAGTGTACCCGAACAGGCAGCGGAGACAGGAGGTTTTCACAATAACTTCAATGGAATGTTAATGTCAACCGACTTGCCACAATAATAAATAAGCTTTACTTTTAGCTTCCAGATTGGGTTTATCATTCTAGCTGTCTGAAATGAGGGTGTTTGGAATTTGTAAATAGTTTCTACAGGAAACATTATCCCCTCACATAAATGAAAAGACCTACTATTTCTCCAAGTACAACTGTATTTACAGCACGGTGGCACAATGGTTATCACTGCTGCCTCACAGCAACAGGGACTCAGTTCAATTCCAGCCTTGGGTTACTGCCTGTGTGGAGTTTGCGCGTTCTCCTCATGTCTGCATGTGTTTCCTCCGGGTGCTCCGGTTTCCTCCCAAATGCCAAAGATGTGCAGGTTAGATGGATTAGCCATGCTAAATTGCTCCTTGGTGTCCCAAGATTTGTTGGTTAAGCTTAAGTTTATTTAGTAGTCACAAGTAGGCATACATTAACACTGCATTGAAGTTACTGTGAAAATCCCCTAGTCGCCACACTCTGGCGCCTGTTCGGGTACACTGAAGGAGAATTTAACATGGACAATGCACCTAACCAGCATTCAAACTATGGGAAGAAATCAGAGCACCCGGAGGAAACCCACACAGACATGGGGAGAACATGCAGACTCGGCACCCGACAGTGACCCAGCCAGGAATTGAACCTGGGTCCCTGGCGCTGTGAGGCAGCAGTGCTAACCACTGTGCCACCATGGGGGATTTGCGGGTTAACCATGTGGGGTTATAGGGATAGGGCCTGGCTAAAAAATTTTTAAAGGATCAGTGTACTCATTGGCCAAATGGCTTCCTTCTGCACTGGATTCTATACTTCTGTGATTGTACAATAGTATCTTTAATGTAATAAAACATTCGCACAGCCACCAATAAAATGACAGTGAGTTACACAAGGAAATATTAGATCAAGTGACCAAAAGCTTGGTTGGAAGGTGTTAAGAAGCACCCCTTAAAGGATGAAAGCAAGGGTTTGGGAACAATTTCATTGTTAAAAGAGATTGCCAATTCAGCACAAGATGAATTGTTCGCAATATTAGCACCTATATATTTGTACTGTATGACATTTCTTTCTTCACAAGTTAATGCTGTTGTTCAAGTGTGAGAGAACAAAATGTGTACCAACATGTTGAATTTGTACGTTGTAATATCATGTAATTCAGGGCTGTAATTATTTTCAAAATAATTAGCACCAAGTGTAATACTATACTAATATATCACACTGGAACCCCAAAGCATCGTTCTGTCTAGTTGATACATAGTTTTTAGCCTGGAATTCTCATCACAGTTGCTACACCAGGATTGCACCCAATGATACCCTCAAGCAGTGACCCTGCCAGAGTTTGTAAGTGATTGGGAATGAACCTCATTAGCAGAAGGGCTGGTGATTTTTTCAGTTTATTTATTAGTGTCACAAGTAGGCTTATATTAGCATGGCCAATGCACCTAACCAGCACGCCTTTCAGACAGTGGGAGGAAACAAGAGCACCCGGAGGAAACCCACGCAGACACAGGGAGAACGTGCAGACTCCACACAGACAGTGACCCAAGCCAGGAATTGAACCCAGGTCGCTGGTGCTGTGAGGCAGCAGTGCTAACCACTGTGCCACTGCGTTAAGTTGGTGTAGCTTTGGTTTTTAGTCTATCCCATGAGTTGCAGAAACTCTGGCCTTGCTCCACTATGTGGTATCACTTGGATTTATATATTTTCGGAATTTAAATCGACAGTACTCGCTTGCTGATTTCTGATTGTAATTGTTAACTTTGAGCAAAGGCCATGTAGGATGTGCCAGACTCCAGGCACGCTCGGTTACATTGTCAAATTTACATCTGTAACTTTTGTCTCTAAAATAAAATGTCTTCAGTTCCATTCTGAATCCCTGTGCCAGTGTTGAAAGGAGTCACATCACCACAAGTGCTGTTTTACCCGGTGACTCAGAATAAATTGGAACACTACCGAGTTGGTCGTTCATTACCTGAAGACTCGTAATACCAGTCTTAGAATAATAAAATGCAATGATCAATAGCTGGTTTGAAATCCTCATCCTCTCCACTGTAAAGACTAGCAATCCCCAGCAACAAACCTGTTAAAATAAAACATACAAACAAGAATTATTTTTATTAGCAGCATCATTAATCAAATTCTGCTCGCAAGTCTCCCACATAGTGCCTATGTTCACAGCTTCTGGCCCCAATGCTACAGGAGCACCATTTATTGGGCTGTAATTTTCCTCCACAAGGGTTCTGACACCATGACACCGACTGTGAACTAATGTACTGAAAGCAATGTCCCAGGTTGAAGACTTCATATGAGAGAATGTAAGTGCGAACAATCTCCTCATTGTCTAACAGGGGATGAAACACTGGAGTGCAATTAATGAAACCTCTTGAGTGACAGCTTTCCAACCTCCCCCACACAGCATTACTTCCCCTTCAGTTTATCAAACCGCACTGCCAGGATTCCTACCAGCACGTTAGGCAGGAAAGCGACTCACCCAGGAAGTAACAATATAACACTAAAATGTCGTCACAGCGTGTCGGCAAATAGAAACAAGACAGCAGGATTCAGTGTGCTGATTTTTCTTTTAAAGCATCCTTTTGTTTTATTGTGAAAGAGCTGAGTTCCAGGTTAAAAAATACCCCTCTTTGGCAGCACTGCAACACTCTCTGCCTAGGTACTGAGGCCAATGGCAATGGGGAACTCCTGTACTCAATCCTACTCGATGGCTATGATATGTGTGATCACAAATCACACTGTGTCTGTAATGGGCAGTGAAGGACAGTGTGGGAAATATTGTCATTGCCAGAGACCACAATGTATTAAATATTTTTGATTTGATTTGATTGATTATTGTCACATGTATTAGTATACAGGAAAGGAGAAGATGCAGAATGTAGTGTTACAGTCATAGAGAAAGATCAACTTAGTGCGAGGTAGGTCCATTCAAATGTCTGATGGCAGCAGGGAAGAAGCTGTTCTTGAGTCGGTTGGTACGTGCCCCCAGACTTTGTATCTTTTTCCCTACGGGAGTAGGAGGAGGAGAGAATGTCCGGGGTGCATGGGGTCCTTAATTATGCTGGCTGCTTTTCTGAGGCAGCGGGAAGTGTTGACAGAGTCAATGGATGGGAGGCTGGTTTGCGTGATGGATTGGGCGACATTCACAACCTTTTTCTTTAACCATTGTTTAATTAGTTCCGAGTGTTCTAAAGAAAAAGTACAATCGCTTCCATGATTAGCCTCATTATGCTGGATTTTCAAACACTTTTGTGAACCTCAACCATTACAATGGTCAATTATCTCCACGTACAGGAAGCTAATTGTCTGCCCAACAACAGCACTGGTCCTTGCGACTTCACTTGGCTACATCTTACAGGACCACAATCTTTATCTCAGATCGATGAAGGTAAGGGACTCACCATTACTGATTTACAAAGGCCACGGGTGAGGGAAGATGTGTGATTAAGCTTGGCCATTTGAAATGATTCTGTTGGAGTTACTCTTCTTCACCATTATCGGAATTACATCCTGCTGGCTGCCTCATCATTTAAGTCATGATGTGGAGATGCCGGCGTTGGACTGGGTAAACACAGTAAGAAGTTTAACAACACCAGGTTAAAGTCCAACAGGTTTATTTGGTAGCAAAAGCCACACAAGCTTTCGGAGCTCTAAGCCCCTTCTTCAGGTGATTTTTCTTTTAAAGCATCCTTTTGTTTTATTGTGAAAGAGCTGAGTTCCAGGTTAAAAAATACCCCTCTTTGGTAGCACTGCAACACTCTCTGCCTAGGTACTGAGAACCTGAAGAAGGGGCTTAGAGCTCCGAAAGCTTGTGTGGCTTTTGCTACCAAATAAACCTGTTGGACTTTAACCTGGTGTTGTTAAACTTCTTACTGTCATCATTTAAGTGCATGGATCAGCATGAGTTTCTTATATTTGTGTGGTAGATACAAAATCAACTGGCCATAGAACATTAAATCTTATCCATTTCAGTCCAAATACCCTCTTAATAATATGATAAGCATTAACCACTGCTGGCATTGAAAATCCCATCCATTGACTCTGTCTACACTTCCCGCTACCTCAGCAAAGCAGCCAGCATAGTCAAGGATCCCACACACCCCGGACATTCTCTCTTCCACCTTCTTCCATTCGGAAAAAGATACAAAGTCCGAGGTCACGTACCAACCGACTCAAGAACAGCTTCTTCCCTGCTGTCATCAGACTTTTGAATGGACCTACCTCATATTAAGTTGATCTTTCTCTACGCCCTAGCTATGACTGTAACACTACATACTGCACTCTCTCCTTTCCTTCTCTATGAACGGTATGCTTTGTCTGAATAGCACGCAAGAAACAATACTTTTCACCGTATACCAGTACATGTGACAATAATAAATCAAATCAAATAAAAATCAACAATTACGAGTGTGAATGTTTCATTGTTGGAGGCTGGTTTTAAAATTTAATAAATTTCAGGCAAATTCTCCAGCCCCGCCGTGGTGGGTTTTCCTGCGTCGGAGGCGACTCACCATTGGCTGCTGGTGGGATCTTATGGTCCCAACCTGGTCGATGGGGATTTACATTCCTTTCCCGGGCTGCCGTCAGGGAATCCGTGGCAGGTGTTGCCTTCGGCAGGAATGGGAGAATCTGCCAGCGGGAAGGGCTGGAAAATTCCACTCTCAATCTGCTCCTTTATGTCTCTTTATTAATCTAGTCGTTTCCTCATTATTTCTGTAGTTGATTTGACGTTGAACTTACCTTTTGACTTTGTACTTTCGTCTTAATCTTTGTGGTGCTCATTCCAGAATCCATCAATCCAGTTGGTGAAGGAGATGTACAGTTGCTTTCCCTGTTCATTTAGATCCCAAACGATCTCAAATGCTCTGTCGAGGGCATCACATTATTTCCCTCTAACACTTCCAGCAACTTGCTGGGCAAATATTGTCAGCATTTGATAGGGAAGACAAAGTCATACGATGTGTTTAAAGTTTATTTATTAGTCACAAGTAGGCTTACATTAACACTGCAATGAAGTTACTGTGAAAATCCCCCAGTCACCACACTCCGGTGGCTGTTCGGATACACTGAGGGAGAATTTAGCATGGCCAATGCACCTAACCAGCACGTCTTTCGGACTGTGGGAGGAAATTGGAGCACCCGGAGGAAACCCAGGGAGAACAAGCAGACTCCACACAGAGAGTCACCCAAGCCAGGAACCTGGCGCTATGAGGCAGCAGTGTTAACCACAGTTAGTACTGGGGCAGCACGGTAGCACAGTGGTTAGTTAGCATGGCTGCTTCACAACGCCAGGGACCCGGTTTGATTCCCAGCTTGGGTCACTGTCTGTGTGGAGTTTGCACGTTCTCCCTGTGTTTGTGTGGGTCTCCTCCGGGTGCTCCGGTTTCCTCCCACGTTGTTAAAGATGCGCTGTTTAAGTGCATTGACCGGAACAGGTGCTGGACTGTGGCGACTAGGGCAGCACGGTAGCACAATGGTTAGCACTGCTGCTTCACAGCTCCAGGGACCTGGGTTCGATTCCCGGCTTGGGTCACTGTCTGTGTGGAGTTTGCACATTCTCCTCGTGTCTGCGTGGGTTTCCTCCGGGTGCTCCGCTTTCCTCCCACAGTCCAAAGATGTGCGGGTTAGGTTGATTGGCCATGCTAAAAATTGCCCCTTAGTGTCCTGAGATGCGTAGTTTAGAGGGATTAGTGGGTAAAATATGTAGGGATATGGGGGTAGGGCCTGGGTGGGATTGTGGTCGGTGCAGACTCGATGGGCCGAATGGCCTCTTTCTGTACTGTAGGGTTTCTATGATTACTATGATGACTAGGGGAATTTCACAGTAACTTCATTGAAGTGTTAATGTAAGCCTATTTGTGACTAATAAATAAACTTTAAACTTTTGTGCCACCGTGCCGCCTGGGAGTGCTGTTTGATGGGTCTGCCACAACAGTTAGTGGACCTTTATGTTTGAAAATTGTGCAGAGTGAACATGGTTATTTACAGCCGCAGAAAAATAAATTAATCCCAAAAAGAACCCAAGATGACATAAAGCTGACCGATGGCAGAATTTTAAATTGCTGAAGCAACAATGAAGCAGCAGAGCTTATTAATGTAACACATTTATTTCAAACCTTTATATGGGACAGTTGAATTTGGATAAGGATGCCTAATTTACAGCAAGCTGATCAGCAAAATTACTGCAGACAATTTTTAAACCAGAATAAAATAAATTGTGAAGCCTAATAAATGGCCATAAACTAAATGATGTACTAAGCATCTTTAAACTGAGGCACCAGCATTAGATATGAAGTCAGGTTTATAATGCTCCTGGCCTTATCTCCAACCTGCGAGGGTGCTCAATGATGGAAAACACCACAAATTGTCGGGATAAAAGGTCTTGTACACCATAACTCTCGAACGGAGTCACCATCCTTAATGTAAAGGAGAATTACATTTTTCACCGGGGAGCTGTTTAGTCATAAATCAATAACCCTTCTCAATAGTTCAATTGTAAACTTTAACCAACCATCACATTTTGTAACCATGTGGTAGATTTACAACTTGCTGCCAGAGTGTGAAAGGCAGCATTACAGATCGGCCAGTCATAGAAACTGCCCAATTTTTATTTTCATTGATTTTCCCTGAGTTATTTTCTGGCTTTATGCTACTAACCATAGACTCTTGTTCACTCTAATTGGCAATCAGAAACTGAGAAGAACGTTGTCCAAACATTATAGATGTGCTGTGCTACCCAAATTGCTGGGTCCATACCTGCCCTCTCACTTGAATCACCAGCACTGAAATGGCTTTGAACAAACTCAGAGATGTCTTGGCTTGGTGACTGTGAACCTGGTGCATTATCTTGCCCCATCCTTCCCAACCTCACTGCAGCCTCTGATAATAGTTGATCTCCTGCTCAGTGGAACCCCATGGTTCCATTCTTTCTTATTACTAGCAATGGCTTTTCTTCCGGGCTGCTGCACTGTTACCTCTGAGTCCTCCGAATATCAATCTTCAACCCTCTCTGCTTCCTCTTCTACAAGCTGCAACTCAAGAACAGAATCCGCACTTATCGGTCGCACCTTGTGTATGTGTGCTGATGACTCCCAAGACTTCTTGTCTACATTCTCTCCTCCTCCAAGACCAGTGCTAAACAAAACTCTTTGTCCAAGCATTTTGGAACTGTAACGACTTTAATCAGGCACTGGAGGTGGGCCTGTTAGAATATGAACTCCCTGATTAAGGGCCAAATTGATGGGCCAATCAGGGAGCCTCTTGCTTTGTATTTAACCAGGCGTGTCAGTTCCTCTGGCACTCCTAGTGTAGAGTGCTAACTGAAAGCACTCTGTATGCTGTTGTCAGACTGGTAAATAAAGGGATTTTGGTGAAGGGACTTCTGCTTCTGAGGACTTATTACAGTAACCCCTTTTAAATTCACCTTAGGTATCTATATTTGAAACCTTTGCTTCTGTGAAGCACTTGGAACATTTTACTGCATTAAAAGACATATAGCAATATTTGTTATCAAAACATACCACCTGTGGCAAGGCTGTTTGCTCAAAACACAACATTGGAAACGAACCCTCTCCATCAAGGTCCTATTGTATACTATATATACTATACTCTTCACCCTACCTGTAACTGCAACACTTTATTCTGCATCCCATCCTTTCCTGCTCCCCATGTACTGTATGAATGGTCTGCTTTGTCTGTATAGCACGCAAGAGACAATACATTTCACTGTATCGCAATACATGTGACAATAAGAAATCAAATCAAATCAAAAAGCCTTTATGTAATAGATACTGACTGCATCAGATAGAAATAGGTTTCCAGGACCATTTCTAGACTAGGGCCTCTCCAGGCAACTTTCAATGGTGATATGAGCTTCTTCCAATTTTGGCATGCTATAACTCTGATTGTCCCCAAATAAAAGCATATATTTTGCCTTCTAAACTAGAAGAGTGAGAATGGGGTGGAGATGATTGCTACAAGAGGTTTCAGAATCTCTAGAGCAGATAAAAGGTAGAAAAGATGGAAGGCTGGATTTTATGGAGTTGACTGGGACAAGCAAGATAGCAGACAGGTGCGGAGAATTATGCGGAAAGTTGTGCGTCGGACTCACTGCTCCAAGAAAACTAAACGGTTAAATCATTGGCAGGAAAACTGAATGGGAAACTGACCCATTGATGGCAGGAAGCCAATTAAAATGCTTCGTTGTCTACTTACATGTAATTCAAATGCAATTTGACGTAATTTAATCCTACATCCTCCATTTGGTAAAACATAAATGTCTTCATCAGTTTTTTTTTCATTCATTCAGGGGATGTGGGTGTCACTGGCAAGGCCAGCATTTATTGCCCATCTCTAATTGCCCTTAAACCAAGTAGCTTGCTAGGCCATTTCAGAGGGCATTAAAGAGTCAACCACATTGCTGTGGGACTGGAGTCACATGTAGGCCAGACCGGGTAAGGACAGCAGATTTCCTTCCCTAATGGGCACTAGTAAACAGGGTGGGATTTTATGACAATCGACAGTAATGGCTTTGACAAAGGGTTATCTGGACTCAAAATGTCAGCTCTTTTCTCTCCTTACAGATGCTGCCAGACCTGCTGAGATTTTCCAGCATTTTCTCTTTTGGTTTTTTAGACAGTAATGGCTTCATGGTTACTATTAGTTCTTTTAATTCTAGATGTTTTAAAATTCAAATGTTACCACCTGCCATTCTAACTGGGCTCCCCAGAGTATTACCCAGGGGTCTCTGGATTACTAGGCCAATGACTATACCACTATGCCACTGCCTCCTTATTAAAGCGAACCTTGCTGGAAAGTTTCCATGTGCGAACTAGGCTTGCCCATGATGCCCCAGTGGCCAGACAGCCAGCTATCACTCGCTGTTCTGGCTCACAAAAGTCTTCTCGACCAGATAGCAAAAGGCAACCTTCAGTCCCCTTTCACAGGAGGTCCTGGATGCTGAAATCTACAGCAAGCTGATACCATCATTAACCGCTGCTTAAAAACTTGGCGTATGAGGTTTAGCTTCAAATGTTGTGTCTCGAGCAAGCTGCCTCACACCCAGGCCTTTCCTAAGATGCACTCTGCCTTTTCAAAGTGATTAACACCCTTTCATAAGGACACCTGTCTCTTTCCTCAAGGGCCCCCCACCCCCACCCTTTCCTAAGTGACAAGGAGAAGAAAAATAAAGATTGGGAAAACAGTAAGCACGTTACAGAGAAAGTACATTATGAAGTGCACCAGTCATGTTGCACACTCATTTTCTCTGGTTTTGCATCAACTCACTGAAATCACCTTGCATCAACTCACTGAGGCAGTCGGCTGAGTCAGTTAATGCTTCTTGGAAAGAAAGTAGAGAGGAAATCAATGGTTTTGGAGAATGCTAAACATGTGCATGTTAATAGCGCACTAGGTAATGCGAGTCTGTGTTCAAAAGGCAATTTTATTTGTTAATTTGATTAAAGATTAATATATATTCACAAATTACAGTTGCGTTATTGTTAGATATATTGTAGCCATCGATGCTCAAGCTGTAACTAAGGCACTGACGACACAACCTTAGAAAAGAAAAGCAAAATACTGCAGAAGCTGGAAACCTGAGATAAAACAGGAAATGTTGGATAAACTCAGCAGGTGGAGAGAGAAACTGAGTCTGTATGGCTCTTCTGCAGTGCTTCAGAGCTCTTCATAGCTTCATACAGGCTCAAAACATTAAATCTGCTCATCTCTCCACGGATGCTGCCAGACTCGCTGAGCTTAACCAGCATTCTCTGTTTAAACTTCAAAAAATACTGCCTGCCTCCCACAGTAATGCTCAGCCTTTGCTTTTGTTTTATTCATGGCAACAAGTGGCTCATTATAATACTTCCCTCTTCTTCAAATCTCTGCCGTGCAAATGAGGCTCCCCCCGTGCTAAAAAGGTGACTCACCTTCGCGAGGCATACCAAATCACAGCTGGGGCAGATGTGTCACATTGCCCTTCTTTTCAGAGCAGCGTCCTCCTCTGCGTGAGAACCTATGCAACAAGCTCAGCTTCCTATGTGAGGTGTATGATTCCTGCAGGGTAGGACAAACAGGTACAATCAGCTGTCACAGTTAATTATGCATTGGTAATCAGGTTTGAACAGACCACCCATAATGCCTACAACTTGCTGTTACCCAGTTCGACTGATGTTCAATTATCACTTGGTTTGATATCCTTGCTTTTTTCGACTGAAAATGAACTTTAAAAGTTTCACTTCTTTTTAATGCTTCAATATTGCGATAGTCGATGACCATCTCCTTCATTTTATTGAGGGAGAGATTATTGCCGTTGCACCAATTCACCAGGAAAAGCTTGTGTTCCGAGTGGCTAAATAAGCGAAACTCTATTCTGTTAAATAACCTGCTTGATTCTATCTGCTGGGTAAGTCGGGTTGAAATCATTTCTATTATTTCCTGGGTGTCAGTGAGGCAGTAAGGACGGCACGGTGGCACAGCAGTGAGCACTGCTGCCTCACAGCACCAGGGACCTGGGTTCAATTCCTGGCTTGGGTCATTGTCTGCACAGAGTCTGCACATTCTCCCTGCGTCTGCGTGGGTTTCCTCTGGGTGCTGCAGTTTCCTCTCACAGTCCGAAAGGCATGCTGGTTAGGTGCATTGGCCATGCTAAATTGCCCCTTAGTGTCCCAAGATGGGTAGGTAAGGTGGGTTAATGGGGTAAATACGTAGGGCTACCGGGGATACCCTGTTGGAGAGTCGGTGCAGACTCAATGGGCCAAATGCCCTCCTTCTGCACTGCAGGGATTCTATGAATAACCTGGTCTATGCTTCATGCTCTCACTTTTAGCCAACAAAGGAGCTCTCAATTTTAGTTCTTTTTTTGTTAATTAGGTGCCATAAAACACAGCGTCATTGAGGCAAATATGAAAAAATGTGAGAGCTTCTCATATTTGACTTTGATAGTTGCTGGGAGCAGTTAAAGCCCTGAATAAATTGTAAGGTAACAACCAATGAATAAGTTACAGATTCTCGCAGTTTAATGCATGTTCCAGTAACTCTGGCTCAATGAACGATAGTTGGCTTTGAATTTGCATTTCTGTATTCAAGGAAAATACACCCTCCTGGAGAAAGCTCTATAAACTGAGAAATGGTTTTTTAAGTGCTGGCCATTGTCACTTGCTACAGACCCTAGGTTTAAAAGGCAGCAAGGTAGACCAGTTAGAGTGCTTTAATTCATCTCGACGCTAAAGTGCTTTACACACAATGGATAATTTGGACATGCTGTGCCTCTTATTCATACAAGACATGGAGGTCTGCTTCTGTGCTGAAGACTCCTGTAATCACAGGCTTGTAGTGGATTGGCTTATTTTCTGTTTTATTATAGACAGCTGTTTCCTACAGACCCCGACCAGATTCACCCCAGAGTTTAAACAGGTGATTGTGAAACCACTTATAGATACCTTCTGACATTCACTGCACTCCAGACCAATTGCAGAGGATTGGAAAGTAACAATAGGCCGGGGCTTATTACACATGATGTACATCAATTCCTGAAAAACGTGCTTGAGACATTTCTAAAGGACATTACAAGAGATTGTCTTGAGAGCATCAGTTAATGGGTGACAGTAAGCACGGATTTAACTGTGGGTGATCATATTTGGTGCTACTGACCATGCTGTTAAGGATTAAACATTGAATGCCATTCAAGCTGTTTAGCATTTAAAAAATGATTGAACATGATTCAGGCCCTAGGATATTTGAAAATGAATTGAATTAAAGGACAGCTGGTTGGAATAAATGATAAGGCCTTGTGGCCTGGTGGGTAGTGTCCCAGCCTCTGAGCCAGAGGCTGGTATTTTACAACCTCGCTCAGGCGAAGCTTGTAAAATCCCGCCCGAGGCAAACGGAGAATTCCGTTCTGCGAGCCGCGCCCACCCTGATTCCAGGGCGGGTGTGATGGTAAAATTCAGGCTAGAAGCTCTGGTTCGAATCCCACACAAACATTCACTGGTCAAACAGGTTGGTGCTCTTTCAAATTCTTCCAAACACACCAATGGTTGGCGGTAAGAACGGGAGGGACTCCTGGTCAGCCACGCTTGACAAAGAGTGGCACCCTCAAGCTATAAGTGTCTGGTGACAGACTAGCGACATGTTCTGGGAATTACTAGCTATGGAAACAGATGGACATCTGTCTTAGTGCACCATTATGCCCAGGAAGAGAATTGGTGTTGGAATAAATTTACACTGAGGTAGAATTTAGCATTGCCAATGCATCTAACCAACACGTCTTTTGGACTGTGGGAGGAAACTGGAGCATCCGGAGGAAATCCACACAGACGGGGAGAATATTCAGACTCCACACAGAGTGGATCTGGCAGAACCCAAATTGATCCCGTCGTCCCCTCCCTAAAGCCCAGCCCCAGGAGATTACTGTGGACATATTTACTGTTGCATTTCCTATATTACAACAGTGACTGTACTTCAAAAAATACTTCACTGACTGCAATACATTCCGAGACCTCCAATTGTGAAAAGCACTATTTAGATGTAAGCTTTTTTTAAATTTTAATCATCCACATCATTTTGTTTCATATAAGGGTTTTAGACTGAATACAAAAATTCCTTAGACTCAAGATAAGGAAGACTAAACTGGGATGAACAATAAGAGCAGTATTTCTACAGCCAAAATATATATTTTTAAGTTTATTTATTTATTAGTGTCACACGTAAGGCTTACATTAACACTGCAATGAAGTTACTGCGAAAATCCCCTGGTCGCCACAGTCCGCAACACTGAGGGAGAATTTAGCATGGCCAATGCATCTAACCAACACAGCTTTTGGACTGTGGGAGGAAACTGGAGCACCCAGAGGAAATCCACACAGACGGGAAGAATATTCAGACTCCACACAGACGGTGACCCAAGCTGGGAATTGAACCTGGGTCCCTGGCACTGTGAAGCAGCAGTGCTGGACGGCATGTTCAACCTATCAAACTATCAATGCTTGTGATTCAAAATCATGTTCAAAAAGAAATAGCTAAGTTCCTGACATTTGAAAACGTTCATGTTGATTAACTTTTATAAATGATAGAGGTATTTTGGATGGGAAAATAGCAAGGAGGATAATTGGACAAGGGGGGTGGATAATTTGATATATGGCGCTAACTCACAATCACTATTCATCATTCTGGACAGTGTTATTGGCTTGTGTTGGTATTTTCAGGACATACTATTTGCCTGCCAACTGTTCAGCTGTGTCAGTACATTAACCACCTTTTGTCTTTCAGATGGGAAGTTAATTGTCCCGTAGAGGATCGCACCTTTATCAGCAAGACGAGGATCCAAGCACCTCAAAATATGTATATCTGAAACATCCCTGTGTGTGCATTCCTTAAAAGAGTTTTGCCTAACCACATGTTGCATCCTTGAGGAGGCCATGCACCAAATCAACAGATCACTAGATCCAGGTAACAGAACTAATGTTCGCACACTCGAGGTATTGAGTTTACTGCTTACACTATATTGCACATTTGAAGAATATTCCTTTCTAAGCTAAGTTTCTGAAGGTGACCACAAGCCACTCAATTAGCATTTGATTCCACTTTGATTGTTGCTACAATTCCTGATTCAGTATGTTCTAATGGACTTTGGGCAGATGGGTTTCTGAAGCTTGGTGTGAACCTCATCAGATCAGATGGGCCATGAAGCATAGGGAAGCCTGTTCTATAGCTTTTGATGGGAATCTTTTGATGGGTATGTTTAGTGAATAAAGAATTAAAGTATTTTCAGGTGGAGTTGGAATGGCTATTAATTTTGACAGTTTCATGAGCATCTCAAAGACTTTCCAATGTTATTATTATAATGCTCATTGCCAATGTATCAGTAAGTACATACTTTGGCAATTACATTGTTAAGCCTTATTAAGGACAGGTGGCGATTATTGGCTTAACCTCCAAAAGAATATAAACAGTTGGTTTTGGGGGGAACCATAAGGAGTTTGCATCTCTACTAAGCTATATGTAGTGGTGTACCGCAAGGATCTGTTTTGGGGCCACTGCTGTTTGTCATTTTTATTAATGACCTGGATGAGGGCGTGGAAGGATGGATTAGTAAATTTGCGGATGACACTAAAGTCGGTGGAGTTGTAGACAGTGCGGTGTGTGGCAGGTTACAGAGGGACATAGATAAGCTGCAGAACTGGGCTGAGAGGTGGCAAATGGAGTTTAATGCGGAAAAGTGTGAGGTGATTCACTTTGGAAGGAGTAACAGGAATACAGAGTACTGGGCTAATGGTAAGATACTTGGTAGTGTGGATGAACAGAGGGATCTGGGTGTCCATGTGCATAGATCCCTGAAAGTTGGCACCCAGGTTGATAGGGTTGTTAAGAAAGCGTACGGTGTGTTAGCTTTTATTGGTAGAGGGATTGAGTTTCAGAGCCAGGAGGTCATGCTGCAACTGTACAAAACTCTGGTGCGGCCGCATTTGGAGTATTGCGTACAGTTCTGGTCGCCGCATTATAGGAAAGATGTGGAAGTGTTGGAAAGGGTGCAGAGGAGATTTACCAGGATGTTGCCTGGTATGGTGGGAAAATTGTATGAGGAAAGGCTGAGGGGCTTGAGGTTGTTTTCGTTAGAGAGAAGAAGGTTAAGAGGTGACTTAATAGAGGCATACAAGATGATCAGAGGATTAGATAGGGTGGATAGTGAGAGCCTTTTTCCTCGGATGGTGATGGCTAGCACGAGGGGACATAGCTTTAAATTGAGGGGTGAGAGATATAGGACAGATGTTAGAGGTAGGTTCTTTACTCAGAGAGTAGTAAGGGCGTGGAATGCCCTGCCTGCAGCAGTAGTGGACTCATCAACATTAAGAGCACTCAAATGGTTATTGGATAAACATATGGATGATATTGGAATAGTGTAGATTAGAGGGGCATTAGATTGGTTCCACTGGTCGGCGCAACATCGAGGGCCGAAGGGCCTGCACTGCGCTGTAGTGTTCTATGTTCTATATGTAGAATAAACTTGCTGAAGGTAAAAGGCAAGCTGCTGCATTATTTCTCCATCATATATTGGCATTGATATTAACATTTATCAGTTCTGCCCATTGTGGATAGTAGGTGAGTAAGCATGGGGAGTTATGGGAGGACATGGGGACATGGAGGGCGGCATGAGGATGGGTGGAAGAGTGAGGGACTGGTTGTCTAAACTCAGTACAGAACTGGGTTGATGTAATAGTGAAATAAAGGCTGGCCTCCAAATCTGCCCACCTTGGCAGCACTCACCTCTGGCCTGCTTCCCGAGGCAGCAGCCCTGATTCCAGCATGTATCCATCTCCCCACCTCACTATGAAGATACTGTAGAAAGCACTGCCAGACAGGAGGCGCTATTGGAAAATCTCGCAACTTGTAATTCACATCTCGAAAGGGAAAATGCAGCCCTGAAAATCGAAGACAACGGTTTCATAAAATATCTATTTAGTGCTGATCAAATACTCTGAATTAAATAGATAAATCAGTGCAAGGTTTAGAGGCAGGTTTCGCAGGCGTGGGCATCACATGTGATGCTTCATTAGTTACACTCGCTTGTGCACATTGAGGTTTTAATTTTTCTTTCATCCACAAAGTTGCTGGAAGTTTGAGATAATAACAGCAAGGTGAGAGTGACAGGACATTGAGGACCTTGGTGAACAATGGGACAAACAGTTTCAAGGTTAGAGGATCATAGAATCCCTACAGTGCAGAAGGAGGCCATTCGGCCCATCGAGTCTGCACCAACCACAATCCTCCCCAAGCACTATCCCCATAACTCCGTGCATTTACGATAGCTAGTCCCCCTGACACTAAGTGGCAATTTGGCATGGCCAATTCACCTAACCCGCACATCTTTGGACAGTGGGAGGAAACTGAAGCACCCGGAGCAAACCCATGCAGACACGGGGAGAATGTGCAAACTCCACACAGACAGTGACCCGAGGCCAGAATCGAACCCAGGTCCCTGGTGCTGTGAGGCAGCAGTGCCAATCACTGTGCCACCATGACGCCCATTAAATTAAAGGGTAAGAACAAATATCAAGGAGGGGCCAAGGAAGAGAATGAATTAAAGTTGACTCATTCAATGTCAAATCAAAGACAGATAGAAAAAAGAGAGGGTGAGACGAAGATTGGATTAAAAGGGAAAGCACAAGAAAGGAAAAGAACGATTCTGTAAAGCAAAGCAAATCTCCCAAGTACTTGCCGAAATTATCTGGCCATTACAGCCGACGGAATCTTTCAGACCCGCCGACAGTGACCCACCCACCGCGGATTCCCCAGCGGCAAAGGGTGCAAACAATGGGAAAACCTGTTGACGGTGGCAGGATCGGAAGATCCCACCGCCAGTTAATAGTGGGCAGCCTCCACCGGTGCCAGGCATGCCAAGATGGCGGGGAGAGGGTGGGGGGGGTGGGGGGGGGGGGGGAGGGTAAATGTCCCCTAAATAATTCACAACCTGAAGCAATGATACTTCATATTTATAATTGTTCACTTTCTGGTTAAGAAATGTTGATTGGCAGTCATTAATAATTATCCCATCTTTATAAAGGCACTTACATTGTTCATGATGAGCTGTATCGGCGCGGTGAGTTTAATAGACAATCATTATGCAAATGCCTAAGTTCATGATCATCATGAGGAGGTCAAGCGTGAGAATCATTTTTGTGAAGCTCATGGCAGACGGGCCAAATTAGCCAGCAACCCGTGGCAATTTGTTATGCATAACCCGCTCATTACAAGTTGCTAATTTGCATGCTAATCATGGTGCGCAACATTTCAATGCTTATTTTTTCAGCAGAATCTGGCCCTGAGTGTTTCAGGGTTAGTGACCCATCACTGAACATTGGTCCTCGTCACGCTTCAACTTTTGGTGCATGTGGTTTTTGCAGAATGTCACAAAAAACCCACCAGGACAGTTTCCATTCAACATGAGATTTATTTTTTGATTTTATTTATTATTGTCACATGAATTAGTAAACAGTGAAAAGTATTGTTTCTTGTGCGCTATACAGACAAAACATACCGTTCATAGAGAAGGAAAGGAGAGAGTGCAGAATGCAGTGTTACAGTCATAGCTCCTGGAAGCTATCTGGAAGAAGGTGTAACTGGGATGATCAGTAAGTTTGCAGACGACACGAAATTGGCTGGACTTGCAGATAGTGAGGAACATTGTCAGAGGCTACAGATGGATATAGATAGGCTGGAAATTTGGGCAAAGAAATGGCAGATGGAGTTCAATCCAGATAAATGTGAAGTGATGCATTTTGGTAGAGCTAATGTAGGGGGAGCTATACGATAAATGGCAGAACCATAAAGGGTGTAGATACGCAGAGGGACCTGGGTGTGCAAGTCCACAGATCCTTGAAGATGATGTCACAGGTGGAGAAGGTGGTGAAGAAGGCATATGGCATGCTTGCCTTTATAGGACGGGGCATAGAGTATAAAAGTTGGGGTCTGATGTTGCAGATGTATAGAATGTTGGTTCGGCCGCATTTGGAATAATGCATCCAGTTTTGGTCGCCACACTACCAGAAGGACATGGAGGCTTTGGAGAGAGTGCAGAGGAGGTTTACCAGGATGTTGCCTGGTATGGAAGGGCTTAGTTATGAGGAGAGATTGGGTAAACTGGGGTTGTTCTCACTGGAAAGACGGAGGATGAGGGGTGACCTAATAGAGGTGTATAAAATTATGAAAGGTATAGATAGGGTGAACGGTGGGAAGCTTTTTCCCAGGTCGGTGGTGACGTTCACGAGGGGTCACAGGTTCAAGGTGAGGGGGGGAGGGTTTAACACAGATATCAGAAGGACATATTTTACACAGAGGGTGGTGGGGGCCTGAAATGCGCTGCCGGGCAAGGTGGTGGAGGCGGGCACACTGGGAACGTTTAAGACTTATCCAATTAGCCACATGAATGGAGTGGGAATGGAGGGATACAAAAGACTGGTCTAGTTTGGACCAGGGAGCGGTGCGGGCGTGGAGGGCCGAAGGACTTGTTCCTGCGCTGTATTGTTCTTTGTTCTTTGTATAGCTAGGGTGTAGGGAAAGATCAACTTAATGCAAGGTAGGTCCATTCAAAAGTTTGACAGCAGCAGGGAAGAAGCTGTTCTTGAACAGTTGGTACGTGTCCTCAGACTGTTGTATCCTTTTCCCGACGGAAGAAAGTGGAAGAGAATACATCCGGGGTGCGTGGGTTCCTTAATTATGCTGGCTGCTTTTCCGAGGCAGCGGGAAATGTAGACAGTGTCACTGGGTTGGAGGCTGGTTTGAGTGATAGACTGGGCTTCATTCACGACCCCTTGTAGTTTCTTGTGGTCTTGGACAGAGCAGGAGCTGTGATACAACCAGAAAGAGTGCTTTCTATGGTGCGTCCGCTCCAACATCTGCCCTGTCGAGAAGTTTCACTGTGTTGGAGATCGAAAGCAGCCATGTTTGCAACAAGAGGGAGATCATAGAGTCATAGAAGTTTAAACCCTTAAGTTAGTCCCAATTGCCCCCATTTGGCCCATATCCCTCTATATCCATCTTACCCATGTAACTGTCTAAATGCTTTTTAAAAGACAAAATTGTACTCACCTCTACTAGTTCCTCTGGCAGCTTGTTCCAGACGCTCACCACCCTCTGCGTGAAAAAATTGCCTCTCTGGACCATTTTGTATCTCTCCCCTCTCATCTTAAACCTATGTCTTCCAGTTTTAGACTCCCCTACCTTTGGGAAAAGATATTGACCATCTAGCTGGTCTATGCCCCTCATTATTTTATATAACTCTATAAGATCACCCCTCAGCCTTCTACGCTCCAGGGAAAGAAGTCCCAGTCTATCCAGCCACTCCTTATAACTCAAACCATCCAGTCCCAGTAGCATCCTAGTAAATCTCTTCTGCATTCTTTCTAGTTTAATAATATCCTTCCTATAATAGGGTGACCAGAACTGTACACAGTATTCCAAATGTGGCCTTACCAATGTCTTGTACAAGTTCAACAAGACATCCCAACTCCTGTATTCAATGTTCTGACCAATAAAACCAAACATGCTGAATGCCTTCTGCACCACTTTCAAGTGACTCCACTTTCAAGGAGCTGTGAACCTGTACCCCTAGATCTCTATGTTCTATAACTCTCCCCAAAGCCCTACCATTAACTGACTAAGTCCTGCCCTGATTCAATCTACCAAAATGCATCACCTCGCATTTATCTAAATTAAATTCCATCTGCCATTTGTCAGCCCTTTGGCCCAATTGATCAAGATCCCAATGCAATCCGAGATAACCTTCTTCACTGTCCACTATGCCACCAATCTTGGTGTCATCTGCAAACTTACTAACCATGCCTCCTATATACTCATCCAAATCATTAATATGAATGACAAATAACAGTGGACCCAGCACTGACCCCTGAGGCACACTGCTGGTCACAGGGCTCCAGTTTGAAAAACAACCCTCGACAACCACCCTCTGGCTTCTGTCATCAAGCCAATTTTGTATCCATTTAGCTACTTCACCCTGGATCCTGTGAAATTTAACCTTATGCCACAACCTACCATGCGGTACCTTGTCAAAGGCCTTGCTAAAGTCCATGTAGACAACATCAATTGCGCTGCCCTCATCTATCTTCTTGGTTACCCCTTCAAAAATTTCAATCAATTTTATGAGACATGATTTTCCACTCACAAAGCCATGCTGACTGTCCCTAATCAGTCTTTGTGTCTCTAAATGCCTGTAGATCCTGTCCCTCAAAATACCTTCCAACAACTTACCCTCCAGAGATGTGAGGCTCACCAGCCTGTAATTCCCAGGCTTTTCCCTGCAGCCCTTTTTAAACAAACACACAACATTTGCCACCCTCCAATCTTCAGGCACCTCACCTGTGACTATCGATGATTCAAATATCTCTGCTAGAGGACCCGCAATTTCCTCCCGAGCCTCCCATAATGTCCTGGGATACACTTCATCAGGTCTCGGGGATTTATCTACCTTGATGCGCTTTCAGACTTTCAGCACCCCCTTCTCTGTAATATGTACACTCCTCAAGACATCACTATTTATTTCCCCAAGTTCCCTAACATCCATGCTTTTCTCAACAGTAAATACTGATGAGAAATATTCATTTAGGATCTCACCATCTCTTGTGGATCCGCACATAGATGACTTGTTGATCCTTAAGAGGCCCTACTCCCTCCCTAGTTACTCTTTTGGCCTTTATGTATTTGTAGAAGCTCTTTGGATTCTCCTTTGCCTTATCTGCCAAAACAATCTCATGTCCCCTTTTTGCCCTCCTGATTTCTCCCTTAACTCTACTCCTACACTCCCTATACTCTTCGAGGGATTCACTTTATCCCAGCTGCCTATGCATTTCATGTGCTTCCTCCTTCTTCTTCTTGATCAGGGCCTCAATATCCCGAGTCACCCAGGGTTCCCTACTTCTACCCGCCTTGCTCTTCACTCTAAGAGGAATGTGTTTACCCTGAACCCTGGTTGACACACTTTTGAAAGCCTCCCACTTACCAGACGTCCCTTTGCCTTCCCACAGACTCCCTGAATTAATTGTTGAAAGCTCCTGCCTGAAACTGTCAAAATTGGCCTTGCCCCAATTTAGAATTTAACTTTTGGGCCAGACCCATCACTCTCCATAGCTATCTTAAAACTAATAGAATTATGGTCACTGGTCCCAAAGTGATCCCTCACTAACACTTCTGTCACCTGCCCTTCCTTATTTCCCAAGAGGAGGTCAAGTTTTGCCCCCTCTCTAGTCGGGCCATCCACATACTGAATGAGAAATTCCTCCTGAATACATTCAACAAATTTATCTCCAGCCAACCCTCTAATACATTGGCTGTCCCAGTCAATGTTGGGAAAGTTAAAAGCCCCTACTATTACCACCCTATTTTTCTTGGAGCTATCTGTAATATCCTTACATATTTGCTCCTCAATTTCCCGCTGACTATTTGAGGGCCCACAGTACAGCCCTATCAAAGTGATTTTCCCCTTCTTATTTCTCAGTTCTACCTATATAGACACAGTGGGCGAACCCTCGGACATATCCCCTCTCAATACTGCCATGATGTTTTCCCTAATCAAAAGTGCAACTCCCTCTCCTCTCTTACCCCCTGTTCTTCTTTCCTGTAGCATCTGTACACTGGAACATTGAGCTGCCAGTCCTGTCCCTCCCTTAGCCATGTTTCAGTAATTGCTATAATATCCCAGTCCCACGTACCCATCCAAAGAACAAAGAACAAAGAACAATACAGCACAGGAACAGGCCCTTCGGCCCTCCAAGACCGCGCCGCTCCCTGGTCCAAACTAGACCAGTCTTTTGTATCCCTCCATTCCCACTCCGTTCATGTGGCTATCTAGATAAGTCTTAAATGTTCCCAGTGTGTCCGTCTCCACCACATTGCCCGGCAGCGCATTCCAGGCCCCCACCACCCTCTGTGTAAAATGCGTCCTTCTGATATCCGTGTTAAACCTCCCCCCGCCTCACCTTGAACCTATGACCCCTTGTGAACGTCACCACCGACCTGGGAAAAAGCTTCCCACCGTTCACCCTATCTATGCCTTTCATAATTTTATACACCTCTATTAGGTCACCCCTCATCCTCCGTCTTTCCAGTGAGAACAACCCCAGTTTACCCAATCTCTCCTCATCACTAAGCCCTTCCATACCAGGCAACATCCTGGTAAACCTCCTCTGCACTCTCTCTAAAGCCTCCATGTCCTTTTGGTAGTGTGGCGACCAGAACTGGGTGCAGTATTCCAAATGCGGCCAAACCAACGTTCTATACAACTGCAACATCAGACCCCAACTTTTATACTCTATGCCCTGTCCTATAAAGGCAAGCATGCCATATGCCTTATTCACTACCTTCTCCACCTGTGACATCACCTTCAAGGATCTGTGAACTTGCACACCCAGGTCCCTTTGCGTATCTACACCATTTATGGTTCTGCCATTTATCGTATAGCTCCCCCCTACGTTAGTTCTACCAAAATGCATCACTTCACATTTCTCTGGATTGAACTCCATCTGCCATTTCTTTGCCCAAATTTCCAGCCTATCTATATCCTTCTGTAGCCTCTGACAATGTTCCTCACTATCTGCAAGTCCAGCCATTTTTGTGTTGTCCGCAAACTTACTGATCACCCCAGTTACACCTTCTTCCAGATCATTTATATAAATCACAAACAGCAGAGGTCCCAATACAGAGCCCTGCGGAACACCACTAGTCACAGGCATCCAGCCGGAAAAAGACCCTTCCACTACCACCCTCTGTCTTCTGTGACCAAGCCAGTTCTCCACCCATCTAGCCACCTCCCCCTTTATCCCATGAGATCCAACCTTTTGCACCAACCTCCCATGAGGGACTTCGTCAAACGCTTTACTAAAGTCCATATAGACGACATCCACGGCCTTTCCCTCGTCAACTATTCTAGTCACTTCTTCAAAAAACTCCACCAGGTTAGTGAGGCATGACCTCCCTCTCACAAAACCATGCTGACTATCGTTAATGAGTTTATTCCTTTCTAAATGCGCATACATCCTATCTCTAAGAATCCTCTCCAACAACTTCCCGACCACGGACGTCAAGCTCACCAACCTATAATTTCCCGGGTTATCCTTCTTACCCTTCTTAAATAACGGGACCACATTAACTATCCTCCAATCCTTTGGGACCTCACCTGTGTCCAGTGACGAGACAAAGATTTGCGTCTGAGGCCCAGCGATTTCATCTCTCGTCTCCCTGAGCAGCCTTGGATAGATTCCATCAGGCCCTGGGGATTTGTCAGTCTTTATATTCCCTAAAAAACCTAACACTTCTTCCCTTGTAATGGAGATTTTCTCTAACGGGTCAACACTCCCCTCCGAGACACTCCCAGTCAACACATCCCTCTCCTTTGTGAATACCGACGCAAAGTATTCATTTAGGATCTCCCTTAC
Organism: Mustelus asterias; assembly: GCF_964213995.1. Taxonomy (NCBI): domain Eukaryota; kingdom Metazoa; phylum Chordata; class Chondrichthyes; order Carcharhiniformes; family Triakidae; genus Mustelus; species Mustelus asterias. The sequence goes on along the minus strand of NC_135818.1, from coordinate 67,548,109 downwards.
TTTTTTGGGCTCTAAGCATAATTCCCCACTTTTGTCCCTGAGAGGTCCGATTTTTTCCCTGACAACCCTTTTGTTCCTAACGTATGAATAAAATGCCTTGGGATTCTCCTTAATCCTGTCTGCCAAGGACATTTCATGACCCCTTTTTGCCCTTCTAATCCCTCGTTTGAGTTCTTTCCTACTTTCTTTGTATTCCTCCAGAGCTCCCTCCGTTATTAGCTGCCCGGACCTAACGTACGTCTCTCTTTTCTTTTTGACCAATCCCTCAATTTCCCTGGGTTTCCACGGTTCTCGAATCCTACCCTTTTTTACAGGCACATGCCTATCCTGCAGCCCTAACAACTGTTCCTTAAAAGACTCCCACATGCCAGATGTGGATTTACCCTCAAACAGCCTCTCCCAATCAACAGCTGCCAATTTCTCCCTAATCCCACCAAAGTTAGCCTTCCCTCAATCCAACACCTTACCCTTGGGACACCACTCATCCTTTTCCATCACTATCCTAAAGCTAACATGCCCTGAGTTCATCTGCCCTGCCCGTCAGGCCTCTTGCATTGAAATAAATGCAGTTTAATCTGGACTTCCCTTGCTCTCTGCTCTGCTTTTGCCTGATCTGTCCGGTACTAGGATTACTGACACTGCCTTTATTACTTAATGTGCTCTCTTTAACTTCTGTGCTGTCCTCAACCTTCTCTTCAGTCTCCCTGCTGCTTTGGGTCCCACCACCCCCACCCCCGTCCCTGCCAAACTAGTTTAAACTGGAGACAAATCTTTGAACCTTGATTGGGGAATATTGCAACTTTGGAAGGGTCTTTCTTCTTGCTGTCTGTCATTGGACTCCTGCACCTGTTTATCAGTCAAAACGCCACAGAATCGGAAGCCAATCACCTGGGGTGTGTTGTTCAGAGAATTCTCATAATGCTTTATGCATTATTTTCCCCTAAAGGTCATTTTACTTTGCTGCTTGTGTGCTGGTTGTTTTGCTGAAAACCCCAAATGCAAGTGCCTTGTCCATTCTCTGTGTGAAAAATTCGCTTTGAGAGATGAAAATAAGAGGTTTGGATCTGTTTCTATGGAGATGGAACGTTGAGCTTCTGCAATATGTCGAGCACTTAGCAATCTCGTTTTGTGTTCTACCCTTTAGAATGGCATCTGGAACAAATACTCAGCACTTTGATACAGGTGTTTTGAGAAAACAGCTGTGCAGTGGCCGGAAGGGCTCCAACAAATTTAACAACCGGCAAACAACATTAAAATTCAAGTAGGAATCTTACAGTCAGCCCAAAAGCAGTGTTTAAGTACAGTATTAGAGCCTGCTGGATAATGAATTAGAATTAAAGCCATCAACTTGCTAATTGAGAGCCAAGGCCTTGCAAGGGAGAAAAAAAAGTTTCATTACCTATGCATGAAATTCTAATTTATGTGCACAGCACGACAAAAGGACAATATTTCTGCTACATCGTGATTAATTAAAATAAGGTGGAAAGAGGTTTCATGCAATTAAAATAGAACCTGTGTCTCATGGGTTACAAAGGATTCTGGCAGTGAACTATCGGAGCAGGAATTGCTGGGCTGTATCTCAAGTCAATGGTTGATCAGAAAGCAAGTAGCCACAGTAAAAAAAACAAGTGGCAAAAATCTTCTTTAAAATAACATCTGATTTTTTTGTCTTGGAGTTAAATGATGCACCATACATCCAACACAAAATTGAATGTATACTATTTGCACCATAGAGATGTTCTCGCCAATACATCATGGAGACAAGACAGTTCTTTGTATAATTCAAGTTTTTATTTATTCGTCACAAGTCGGCTTACATTCACATGGCAATGAAGTTACTGTGAAAATCCCCTAGTCGCCACACTCCAGCACCTGTTTGGGTACACTGAGGGAGAATTTAGCATGGCCAATGCACCTAACCAGCACATCATTGGAGTGTGGGCGGAAACTGGAGCACCCGGAGGAAACCCACGCAAGCATGGGGACAATGTGCGAACTCCACACAGACAGTGACCCAAGCCGGGAATTGAACCCAGGTCCCTAGTGCTATAAGGCAGCAGTGCTAACCACTGTGCCACCGTGCCATGGCTCGATAGACTGAATGGCCTCCTTCTGCACTGTAGGGATTTTATGATCTTCTAAGGCACCAGCCTAAACCAAACATGAGGTCACTTGACTATGATAATGAGGGATCTACGGAGGGATCTATTGGCACTCTGCCTCCCGCCACTATGAAGAACGCTGAGGGGAAGCCAAAGAATCTTGCCCATTGAGTCAAGGAGCTCGCAGAGAGAGAACACGTGAACCATGTCTTAGGTGAAAAAACACTGGATTTTGTATTGTCAGAGAGGCTGCCACAGGGGAAACAACCTGAGCCCAAATTCCTTTCTTCTGAAATCTCTGGCATCAAAGATGAACTATTAGTGACTTGAAAATCCATCTGTAGTCCGCATTGCTGCGAACCGAGAGTTTGGAGAGGAGAATACGAAACCAACACCACTGGCTCCAGTGAGAAACCCAAAGAAGAAGCAACTGCTGTGAGCTGGGACCCTTCAGCTGCTGATAAACTTCTGGCCGCTCCGTGAATACTTTTTTCTGACTTTAATTTTTACTTGATCACGTTTTTAATATCTAATACTCTACCCAGTTTTACTTCTTTTTTGCATGATGGGGTGTGGGGCTTGGGGAGGGTGGAAGATTGTATGTGTGTTATTTTTGCATTAGTGGGTAGATGGACATATTTAAACCTTTTGTTAATAATTTCTGCATCCTTATCCGAGTGCGTTCTGACAATAAAACTAATCCTTTACTTGTTAACTTAAGGAGCCTGGCTGAACTATTTCTTTCAATGTGCCAGACACAATTGAATACATATATTATTAGCAATATCACCTCCCTTTTAAATTCAAACCCTGTTATAACCAATTCATGAGTGGAACAAGAGGAGGGGTCAGTCCACTCACCCCTGTTAACCTGTTCACAATAACTGTTTAAATCTAAATAGTCTCATAGAGCTGAGAGACCACATATTTGATTTGATTTGATTTGATTTATTGTTGTCATATGTATTAGTGTGCAGTCCAAAGATGTGCAGGCTAGGTTGATAGGCCATTCTAAATTGCCCCTTAGTGTTCCAGGGTGCATAGGTTAGAGGGATTATTGGGTAAAATATGTAGGGATATGGGGATAGGGCCTGGGTGGGATTGTGGTTGGTGCAGACGTGATGGGCTGAATGGCCTCTTTCTGCACTGTAGGATTCTATGATTCTATGAAAAGTATTGTTTCTTGCGTGCGAAACAGGCAAAGCATGCCGTACATAGAGGAAATGAGAGAGTGCAGAATGTAGTGTTAGAGTCATAGCTAGGGTGTAGGGAACAATCAACTTAATGCAGGGTAAGTCCATTCAAAAGTCTGAGAGCAGGAGGGAAGAAGCTGTTCTTGAGTCAGTTGGTACATGACCTCAGACTTTTGTATCTTTTTCCTGAAGGAAGAAGATGGAAGAGAGAATGTCCGGGGTGCGTGGGGTCCTTAATTATGCTGGCTGCTTTGCCGAGGCAGTGGGAAGTGTAGACAGAGTCAATGGATGGGAGGCTGGTTTGCGTGATGGATTGGGCTACATTCACGATCTTTTGTAGTTCCTTGCGGTCTTGGACAGAGCAGGAGCGATACCAAGCTGTGATACAACTAGAAAGAATGCTTCCTATGGTGCATCTGTAAAAGTTGACTGTAAATAGCAAAAGCTATTACATTCCTAAACCATTCAACTTGTGATGCTATTAACTTAAATCTTCTGAGTCACTAACAGATGAAAATGAAATTGAGTATTCTCTTTAGAATGTGCATTTACCCCTTTTTTTGATAAATACAACATCGATTGGCAGAAAAGTCACTGGGATGCCTGTCAATTATTTGCAGTGAAGCAGATTTGGGCTATCCTAGCAGAGTTCTATTTCCAGCTGGAGTGAGTCGACACCACAAATGAGATCTTCCAGTTAGTACAATTCGTACTAATTTGGCAATGTCACTAAAAAGGACCAGAATTTTTAGGCAATTTAAGAATTAAAAAAAACCTCAGACAGGAAACAATAGATGGTGTTGTTCTTTATGGATTGCACCTATGCAAACTGTCAGGATATCACAAAAGGTGATGTACAATGCCGGGGATGTGGGAATGTTCGAAGCTGTCATTGATTGAGAGGTGGCGGGTGCTGGTTTAGATCCTGAAACATGCATTCAAATTCCAAAAGAGAAAACACTGGAAAACCTCAGCGGGTATGGCAGCATCTGTAAGGAGAGAAAAGAGCTGACGTTTCGAGTCTAGATGACCCATTGTCAGACCTGCTGAGATTTTCCAGCATTTACTCTTTTGGTTTAAGATTCCAGCATCTGCAGTAACTTGCTTTTTATGCATTCAAATTCTCTTTGCATAATGCATTTCAAGATAGCTATGCAAGCGTTGGTGTTTCTTCGGTTTTACAATTGTAAATGGTGGCCGGAATTTTGCCACCCTGGCCGCCATGAGAATCGAAGCGTGGAAAGGTCTGTTGACCTTGGGCAGAATTTTACAGTTTTGGGGCGAGTGAGGCCATAAAATCCCATCCCACATGTCCATTTTGAGAGGGAATTCTGCTCCATGCATGAGCGCGTGGGAAGAAGAGAGAACATATTCGTTCCATCATTAACAATTTAAATTGTAATATTTTGACTTGAATTGGTCATTTTTATTCCTTGCTATGACACTGACAGCACCTTTTGACAGCAGCAGCCATTTCTGAGACATAAAAATTATAGTCAAGGTTCCAATGATTTGCAATTTTATATCTTAGCTGGCGCTGACTCAAATATCATTTCAAAATGCAGACGACAAAATGTGACTGAATCCAGCAAGGCCCTTTTCCTTTGCAGAAATATTCACAGAGAGAACCAGTGGACCACTTTTCAGGTGCAGCAACTTGTGTCAAGCAGGGGGAAGAGAAATATTTTCTTTTGAGAGCTGCATCTCACAAGGACACAAGTCCGTCCATTAAAGTAGGATTTCTTCACAAGTTAGCCAAGAAACCAGCAAAAGCTGACCAGTAGCTTCAAAGAGAAATAAAACAGAAAAATACCCCTCCCAATGACATGTGAAAGTTCATTAATTTCTTTTTATTCATTTGTGGAGCATGGGCGTTGTTGGCTGCAGTAAGAGTTTTAACAACACCAGGTTAAAGTCCAACAGGTTTATTTGGTAGCAAATACCATTAGCTTTCGGAGCGCTGCTCCTTCGTCAGATGGAGTTGTTGGCTGGCCAGCATTTATTGCCCATCCTTAGTTACCCTTGGAGGGCGGTTGAGAGTCAATCACATTGCTGTGGCTCTGGAATCACATGTAGACCAGATCAGGTAAGGACAGCAGATTTCCTGCCCTAAAAGACATAAGTGAGCCAGATGGGTTTTTCTGACAGTTGACAATGGTTTCGTGATCATCAGTAAATTCTTAATTCCGGATATTTATTGTTGAATTCAAATTCCACCATCTGCTGTGGTGGGATTTGAACCCAGGTCCCCAGAACATTAGCAGAATTTCTCGATTAATAGTCTAGTGATAATACCACTAGGCCGTCACCTTCCCAAAGTTAGACTGAGAGTTCAAGAGGTCACAAATGTAAACCTGTGGGGCGGCACGGTGGCACAGTGGTTAGCACTGCTACAATATAGTGCCAGGGACCCTGGTTCAATTACAACCTTGGGTGACTGTCTGTGTAGAGTCTCTGCACGTTCGCCCCGTGGTTTTCCTCCAGGTGCTCCACTTTCCTTCCTCAGCTCAAAGATGTGCAGGTTAGGTGCATTGGCCATGCCAAATTGCCCCTCAGTATCCCAAGATGTGTAGGTTAGGTGGATTAGCTATGGGAAATGGGGATTGGGGAAAGGGCCTGGGGAAGATGATCTGTCAGAGAGTCGGTGCAGACTCGATGGACCGAATGGTCTCCTTCTGCACTCTAGGGATTCTATGATTCTATGATACAGCCAGACCCACCATTAATTGATTGGAACTAAAGGAAATAACCCAGAACGCCTGAAAGCCTACAAGTATATACATTCATTGAAAAGACAAAAATCTTCAGTGGAATGGTAATTACAACTTCACTCCTTTTCACTTCCTTTAGTCTGGAGCTGCATATTTTTCACCGGACTCCCAGCCCCACTCCATTAAGAAGTGTGCAGCATTCTTACTATTGGAGACCATTCAGTGGCAGGGATACTGAGGCCAAGTCCCTTAAGACTGTTTTGTATCAGTAGAATGATGGAGCATATCTTTGAGCATAAATTGTTAGAACTTGCTTTGTGTCCCATCAAAATTTATCAGACATCAGGATTGGTGTTCAGATCAGAGGCTGGTTGGAACAATCAAGTTTCCTCACGTCCAGCTACAAGCTTGAGCGTCTGAATCGCCTACTCCCTCCTCTCCCATTGTATTGTAGGACAGAATTAACAGTCACGTTATCAAGATGGCCTTAATACAAGCATCTGGAGATTTGATAAGAAGGAACCTCACTTCAATATGGTAATACCACCAGCTGCAAGCTCCCCTCCAAGACACACACCATCCTGATTTGGAAATATATCACTGCTGTGGGATCAAAGTCCCAAAACTCCCTTCCCTGCTACACTGTGGGTGTACCAACACAACATGGACTCCAGTGGTTCAAGGCAGCGGCTACCACCACTTTCTCATGGGCAGTAAGAATGGGCAACAAATGCTGGCCTAGCCAGTGACATCCCATGAAAGAATATTAAAAATTCTGGACGTCATGTCAGAGGACTCACATTAGGGGAAAGACACAAGAACAAGTAACAGGCATTTTCATTATGCTGTCAGAAGTCCAGGATATAGGGCAGGATCCTCCAATCTCGCTCGCCTGCCCCTGCTGCCAGCGGGAATGGAGAATTTTTGTTTATTTATTAGTCACAAGTAAGGCTTACATTAACACTGCAACGAAGTCACTATGAAATTCCCCTAGTCGCCACACTCTGGCACCTGTTCGGCCAATGCACCTAACCAACATATCTTTCAGACTGTGGGAGGAAACCGGAGCACCTGGAGGAAACCCACACAGACACGGGGAAAATGTGCAAACTCCACACAGACAGTGACCCAAGCCGGGAATCGAACCCAGGTCCCTGGCGCTGTGAGGCAGCAGTGCTAACCACTGTGTCACCGTGCACTCAGCCAAAACTCCATTCACTGCAGCGGGACTGGAGAATCCCAGCTGCGTGCGAGGTTGGAGGTTTCTGGTGACAGAAACCAGGCTTGATCATCTTGGGTCTGCAGGAAACCAGATGGCACAAGTTTATTGTGCAACTATAACCATTATTATACCATGGTGTCTGAGTAATATACTCGCCTTTGGACAAGAGTTTTACCAATGAGCAATCATTTAAATTAAGAGCTTTCTTTATATTGATATGTCAAAATGAGAATGTCAAAGGGGTGAAATTGACCGATGGCAATAATATAAATCAAACCACAATGATATATGTTATACACACAGCCACAATGCTGACATGCTGCAAACTTGTTTTGCTCATTCTGCACTATGCCAGCAAGGACTAATTTCACCATAAACAATTTACAGCTGTGACTTTGAAGGACTCACTTTGAACCACGCTTTGAAGATGCCATCATCAATTGGAGTTTTTAAAACCAGTGCAAGAAGTTACGTTGGTTTATCAGTTTACGTTATTAATAAAGACGTTCCTCTTTTGGAGAGTATGTGGGGCAGCACGGTGGCACAGTGGTTAGCACTGATGCCTCACAGCGCCGGAGAGCCGGGTTCGAGTCTGGCCTCAGGTCACTGTCTGTGCGGAGTCTGCGCATTCTCCCTGTGTCTTCGTGGGTTTTCTCCCGGTGTTCCGGTTTCCTCCCACAGTCCGAAAGAAGTGCCGATTAGGTGCATTGGCCATGCTAAATTCTCCCTCAGTGTACCCGAACAGGTGCCGGAGTGTGGCGTTTGGAGAATTTTCACAGTAACTTCATTGCAGTGTTAATGTAAGCCTACTTGTGACACTAATAAATAAACTTAATGAACAGCCACACATTTCTCACATTCAGGTATTTGATGGGCACATCTGGACAGGTTGGATTCTGTCGTTTAGGAGATTGTTGTTACATTTTTGTAAAACAATGAAGACAATGCAGAGCAAATGGAACTGTTGCAAAGCCAACAACTGGGTATCTGGGCATCGAGGAATTGGCAGCCAGTTCTCAGTAGGTCAGACAAATTACAAATAATTAGCCAGTGATTTTGCACAGTAATCAGATCTTTCTATCTTGCTGGGTTGATGATAAATTGTTCCTCTCCAGTTTTCAATACAAAATGGAAGTAGCCTTCTGTGATACAGGAATATGTCATCTCCAGCTTTGCGTTTTTGGCTGAATGCTCTTAATGCGTACATTTTCCTTGTCTGCTTCAGGGATAATTTGTGATATTTTGCATTCTCAACCCAACTGAAATTGATTCTAATTTGTTTGACTCCTTCAACAACAATAGGTCCTTGTTGATATCTAATTGCTTTTGGACTTCAAAGCAATCCTTGACAGTTAATTTGTCGCTGTTATGCAGTGTAAACACGCACACAAATGTCGGTAGGAAAAAAAATGTCAGAATAAATGCCCTGTACCTAATTTAATCTTGTCAAATGCTCCCAGCAATGAGCGGGAGGTTAGTTGGCAAAGCTCAAGCTGGGTGTGTTTTTCAAAAAACAATTCTCACAAATGCTTACATAACTGTGTATATCAGACCGATTCTCTAAATGTAATTCAAAATGACTGCAATGGACATCAAATTGTGGCTGTGCTATTGTTGGAATGGGGCAATTAGTTTTGTGCCCTGTGGTAGTGTGCCCTTTTAAGGGGCAAGCTCTCAAAGGGTCATGTGACCGTCTCGGCCAATCAGGCTGGAGCGCATAAATCCTAAGTTTTTTAAAGTTTATTTATTAGTGTCACAAGTAGGCTTACATTAACACTGCAATGAAGTAGCGTTGAAAATCCCCGAGTCGCCACACTCTGTGACTGTTTGGTGACTCACTGAGGGAGAGTTTAGCATGGCCCAATGCACCTAACCAGCACATCTTTCGGACTGTGGGAGGAAACCAGAGCACTCAAAGATGTGCGGGTTAGGTTGATTGGCCATGTTAAATTGACCCTTAGTGTCAGGGGACCAACAGGGTAGATATGTGGGGTTACGGGGATAGGGCCTGGATGCGATTGTTGTTCGTGCAGGCTCGATGGGCTGAATGGCCTCCTTCTGCATTGTAGATTCTATTATTCTATGATTCACCCAGAGCAAACACACGCAGACACGGAGAGAACATGCAGATTCCGCACAGGCAGTGACCCAAGCCAGGAATCGAACCCAGGTACCTAATGCTGTGAGGCACTAACCACTGTGCCGCCACCGTGCCATCCTAAGGTGGGAGCATGGGGTTTTTCTTGCAGTTAGGAGTCTGGAGTCATGGAGTGCAGTAGTCTTTATATCACTCTCTGTACGTAGTTACTTACTTTAACAAACCATTTATTTATTAATCTATTTGGTGGTTGCCCATCTTTGCCCCATTAGATATTTCTCTGCACCTTTCAGCTAAAATATAAACTCTTGCATTGCATCATGTTAGAAATGGAAACTGATAGAGGGGTGGCAGAGGCAACAGAATATCAGAGAGCTCGGTGAATGCTGGAACAACAGTGTAACTCCAATATGTTAAAACCTCATTGGTTAATTGAGAAAGAGACAGCAATGAATGAGTGAGGGGAGGGGCATGAAGGAGAGTCAAATCAGTCACTAAAACATAGTTCATTTTCTGGCTCAGAGAGGTTGATTGGCACCACAATAACAATGATCACATCATTAAAGGTATTTACACTGTTAATCACCACACTTGACTTCCGGCAACAAGTGCAATGAGCAATTAATGTGTAAATCCAGGAAGTTCTTAAAAATAACAGGCGAAGGGCGAGATTGTGTTTGTATGAAGTACACAGCAGAGCAGTGTAAATCGACTTGCAAGCTTTGGAGATCCAGAATTTACAGCGTAACTCTTAATCCTCTGAATTTGCTGGTTGATTTACACCATAACAGTTAACTCGCTGTTATTTTCCTAGTCTTTTAGGGCTAGGGTTTCAATTTGGATCTGTCTGTGTCCCAATGATGTTGCAAACGCTGCCAAATCTGTGCTTTCCCACAGAAGTGCAGGTTTACTGAATTTTGAAGCTTTCTTTCCCCTGTTAAGAATCACAGATGCCTCTACCCGCCATTCTGCTGGAACATTCACTCTCCCACCTGTGAGTGATCGGCAGTGCCGCCCTATCCTTATCATCGAGGTCTTCCTTCCTTACAGAATCCCCCTCCACCTGCTCAGAATGAAAGTCTAATCCTCACCCTGTGAGAGTTTATTCTGGCAAAATACTGCCCTCGGAGGATAGGGAACAAAACAATCTGAGCTCCATTGTAACAGAGGTGAAAGAAGGACAAGCTGAAAACAAACAGGGGAGGCGATGGCCTAGTGGTGTTATCGTTAGCCTAGTAATATAGGAACGCAGCTAATGATCTGGGGGCCCGGGCTCCAATCCTGCCACGACAGATGGTGGAATTTAAATTCAATTTTTTAAAAATCTGGAATTAAGAATCTACTGATGACCATTGTCGATTGTCAGAAAACCCCACCTGGTTCACTAATGCCCTTTGGGGAAGGAAATCTGCTGCCCTTACCTGGTCTGGCCTACATGTGACTCCAGAGTCACAGCAATGTGGTTGACTCTCAACTGCCCTCTGAAACAGCCGAGCAAGTCACTCAGTTCAAGGGCAACTAGGGAGGGGCAATAAATGCTGGCCGGCCAGTGACTCCCAAGTCCAATGAATGAATCAAAAAAGTGCTGAACAAATCTTTAGATTATGAATGTAATGATTAGCTTGTGAATGTGAGGTCAGTTAGCTCAGTTGGCTAAGAGTGTGGCACAGAATAATGCCATTGCTATGCTGATTAAATCCTTGCACTGACAGAGGTTATGCTTGGTGCCGACCTTCTTGCTTTGCCCCATAATGATATCATGGCATGAGTCATGATTTGTAGCCCAGTGGATGGCAGCAAAATAGAGACACATGCTGTACTGGTTATTCACTGCAGTTGCCAAGCTATCCAGACACTTGGATCCTCCATGTCTCTGGGGTCATGTCAAAGTAGCTGAGAGAGTGGCTACAGCAGTATGTACCCTTCCTCCAGTATAATCAAATTCCTTACTGTAGGTTCAGCTGTTAAAACAGTGTCCCTTTGAAGTCACTCACAGCTGGGACATACTCGAGCAATGAGGAGTCGACCTCTACTACTCTTCCAAATTTATGAATAATTTCTTTGAACAGATTTTCACAACAACATCATAAAGTACTCAACATTTTCTGGTCAAAGCTTACACAAAGCAGAGACCAGAGACTGAGGGCAGGACCTGGGAGCAGTCAATGGAAGTTGGGACGGCTTCTAGTTCCTGGACCTACACTTGTGGTGGGGGGGGGGTAGGGTTTGGTGGTACAGTGGTGGAAATAAGTCATTGATCCCAGCTGTAATTGTCTTGGAAATGGGTTTGGGAGTGCGGCCAATTAGCAACCACGGAAAATGAAGCAGGACTGAGTAATTCCGATTTAAGCAGACCACAATAGCCAATACCAACACTGCCATTTCATTTCATTATTATTGGTTGGGAAGATGCCTCAGGAGAGGCAGGAGAATGGAACACCGGACAGGAAGCTCCTCGATTTGTAGAGGTAGAACAGGAGGGCCTCCTCGAGGCTGGGGAGGGAGAACTTCCTCTCAGAGGATGGCAGGAGGAGGCCACCCTTGGAGATCAAACAGGCCTTTGCAGAGACAGTTGGTCTAGTGTGCAGAAACTGGTTCCAGATTAGGTAGAGGCTCAGTGACCTGATATTGTTCCAGCAAGCTTAATTGCAACACCTCACCTACAGAACAGGCCTCTGGGTATTCACCCTCCAGCAGATAGCTCAGCTGAGGGGACTGAAGTTGCCTGCTGCTACTAAGCATGGGAGGAGGGTGTGCCCAGGGCACCTGCTAAGCCCTCAGAATGATTGAGAGCCATTGGTGCTGCTGAGGGCCTCCAACCACTGATATATTCACCTTCCAATGAATAGAGACAGCTGCAGTTGGTTATAGAGAACAGCAGTGCTTTATCTCACTCTCTTTGTCCTTGCAAGAGAAATAGGCTCAAAATACCTGGGAGAGGGCTCAGACATGAGAAGGAGTTTCGTACCTGTACATTATTTCTGAGAGGGACATTGTGAGGGTTGTTGATGAACAGCAAGGTTAAACAGGCATCGATGGAGGAGATGGTGATTGCAGAGTGCAAAGCGTTCAGTAAGAGGGTGAATTTATTTCATCCTGTCTGACAGTACCAAACACTGGGCTGCCTTGGGGAGCTTCTGCTCTCCAAAGCTCGATCTCATGCTCTCTTCTTGTGCTTCCTCTATGTGCAGGCATCGAGGGAATCAGAGCAACTCCCTCACCATCACAGGACAAAGAGCAGCCATAGCAGAGCTCAAACCAAGGCTCCATCACATCTGACGAGTGCACCCTCCACCAGCACTGACGCAATCACTTTGGTGGGTCCTTGCACACACTCGGGGAGAATGACGGAAGGTGATGAATGCGGCACTGGTGTGCAAGAGGGAGGTGCCAGAGGCAGAGGTGGCTGTGGACAGTCCCCTGGAAGGTCATGGAAGACAGACATTGCCCAGTTCAGCTGGGTACTATTGCAGGCTCACAGGAGGCTCTACCTAGACTTGTAACAGATGTGCTCCCACATGCCAAAGTTCCTCAAGGCAGTGCTGGGTTAGGGCAAAGAATGGAGGAGACCATCCAGCTCAAGCATGTCACCATGACTCAGGTCTCTGAGTATATGGGTTCCTCCATAGATGGAGTGGCTAACGATGGAGAGATATGTGTGGCAGCACTTTGAGTGCATTAGGAACTGAACACTTGTGCTCACAGAGTGTATCCCCCCACTATGTCACTCTGACTGATGAGTATTACTGGAGCAATTGTGCTGCAATGTACACAGTACATGCTTTAAGTCACTAATCAAGTGCAATTGTCCCCAATTGGGGGCAGTTTTAGGGTTTCATTACACAAATATAACAAGGTATTCACACAGGGTGTTGGGGGAACTGGAAGAGACTGTGCCTTTATTCTGCAATCTTGGAAATAAAGCTGTCCTAAGGCTTCAGACTCATTCTTTTCTCAGTGTATGATTAGTGGATTTAACATGGTAATAGAGGGTAAACATTAAGCTCTGGTGATCACTTGTCCAATTAGATGTTTTTGTCTCTATATTCGGGCAGCACAGTGGCACAGTGGTTAGCACTGCTGCCTCACAGCTCCCGGGACCCAGGTTTGATTCCCAGCTTGGATCACTGTCTGTGTGGAGTCTGCACATTCTCTCCGTGTCTGCAAGGGATTCCTCCGGGTGTTCCGGTTTCCACCACAGTCCAAAAGGTGTGCTGGTTAGGTGCATCGGCCATACTAAATTCTCCCTCAGTGTACCCGAACAGGCGCCGGAGTGTGGCAACTAGGGGATTTTCACAGTAACTTCATTGCATTGTTAATGTAAGCCTACTTGTGACAAAAGTAAATAAATAAGGATCAGAAGCCCCTCCAACTAGACTTTTATTAAATATAAAACCCCCAAATCTATGGACATTAACACTGCAAATAAACAGGCCACACAGAGGCAGGCTGTACCATCAGGGGTTAATCTTCAAAGCATGTCAATATCAAAACCCGATTGATACAATGTATGGACACTGCATCATCACAAGGGCACAAGATATTTGCCATCAGACAACTCAGTTAAAGAACTCAGGGAGACCATCACAGCAGATGGGCGGTATGGTGGCACAGTGGTCAGCTGTGCTGCCTCATAGCGCCAGGGAACCGGGTTCAATTCCGACCCTGTCTGTGTGGAGATTGTACATTCTCTCCATGTCTGGGTGGGTTTCCTCCAAGTGCTCCGGTTTCCTCCCACTGTCCAAAGATGGGCGGGTTAGGTTGATTAGCCATGCTAAAGTGCCCCTTAGTGTCAGGGGGTTTTGCAGGGTAAATATGTGGGGTTAAGGGGATAGGGCCTGGATGGGATTGTTGATGGTGCAGGCTTAATGGGCCGAATGGGCTCTTTCTGCACTGTCGGGATTCTATGATTATAATCCAGTGGAATGTTAGAGGCTGAGAGAACAATAAATGCACACGGGTGGGTCCCCAACCCCTTTAAACCTCCCAAAAGGGATCAGCAAATCAATGGTCCACTTGTGGCTGGATTGTGTTGTTGTATAATCTCAAATCGCTTTAGCCGTCAAGAGGAAGGAATAAACTTGAGGGGAAAGAAACTCCAAATCCAAGTTAGATCAAGGAAATGTTTAATTAAACGCTGACAGAGGCAGTACAGTTAATGACACAATTGTAAGTATGATTGATGGAATAAATTTCAAATTTAAACAACATGGTTAATTTGGAAGTGGTAATCCCACACTGCATTCTGTGAGAGACTGACAGCCCATTAGATTAGGAGATCTACCCAATATTTTCAACTGCCTTAGGTCCTCAGTCTAAATGCAAATGTGCTGGAATGTCCATTTGCAAAAAGAACTAAACTTAAAATTCTTTACATCTAAAAATGTCTTCAGTTACCTACACATTGTACATTCTTAACAATCGAAACATAAGGCCGTTGCCAACTGGAGTTAGTTCAGAAACAACTGCAGTGAAATGTTTGTCTTTTCTACGGTTGTAAGATCAAAAGGGGTGGCACAGTGGTTAGCACTGCTGCCTCACAGCACCAGGGACCCAGGTTCAATCCCGGCCTCAGGTCACTGTCTGTGTGGAGTTTGCACATTCTCCCCGTGTCTGCGTGGGTTTCCTCCAGATGCTCCGGTTTCCTTCCACAGTCCAAAGATGTGCGGGTTAGTTTGATTGGCCATGCTAGATTGCCCTTAGTGTCAGGGGGACTAACAGGGTAAATATATGGTTTATGGGGATAGGGCTTGGGTGGGATTGTTGCTGGCGCAGGCTTGATGGGCCGAATGATCTCCTTCTTCACTGTAGGGATTCTATGAATGCTCCTCAGATTTCTTAGAATGATTTATTTATCTACTAATAAGCAATATGCATTGCTCAGACCGTTAGCTGAACTGGGACGGGGGTGTAAGTGACGTTGGAAAGGCCAGCATGCATTAAGAGTCTATCATCTAGAGTTACGTATAGACTAAACCAGGGAGGATGAGCAGATTCCTTTCCCCACAGGTGAAAGCTTATGACAACCTGGTAGCTATCGTGGCTATTTGAAAATAGAGCACAAAACATTTCATCAGCAAACCTAATATTTACAAAAGCCAAAATAATCTGTGCACATGAATCCCAGTACTTATCCCTTGATTATGCCTTCCACGTACCTTCATCATGAACTATATGGTCTGGATAAGGTTGCCCAATTTTCCTGAAAATAGCAGAAACTTACACCATTAGAGGTGCTGCCTGACAGAATCTTTTAAGTTTAAATTTATTTATTAGTGTCACAAGTCGGCTTACATCAACACTGCAATGAAGTTTCTGTGAAAATTCCCTTGTCGCCACACTCTGGGTACACTGAGGGAGAATTTAGCATGGCCAATGCACCTAAGCAACACGTCTTTCGGACTGTGGGAGGAAATTGGAGCACCCGGAGGAAAACCACGCAGACACGGGGAGAACGTGCAGACTCCGCACAGACAAGGGCGGCACGGTAGCACAGTGGTTAGCACTGCTGCTTCACAGCTCCAGGGACCTGGGTTCGATTCCTGGCTTGGGTCACTGTCTGTGTGGAGTTTGCACATTCTCCTCGTGTCTGCGTGGGTTTCCTCCGGGTGCTCCGGTTTCCTCCCACCGTCCAAAGATGTGCAGGTTAGGTTGATTGGCCATGCTAAAATTGCCCCTTCGAGTCCTGAGATGTCTAGGTTAGAGGGATTAGTGGGTGGGATATGGGGATAGGGCATGGGTGGGATTGTGGTCGGTGCAGACTCGATGGGCCGAAGGGCCTCTTTCTGCACTGTAGGGTATCTATCTATCTATCTAAGACTGTGACCCAAGTCGGGAATTGAACCCGGGCCCCTGCCGTAGTGAGGCAGCAGTGCTAACCACTGTATTGTGAGAGAGCTGAAAATATCAGAGTGCTGGATCACCTGTTTATCTGCCATTACTCTATAGAAGAATGATGGAAACCACAGAAAGACTGCCTTTACTCATGCACCTGGACCTCTAACATGCTCAGTAGCGTTTGCTTAACTATCTCCTCTGTTCACTTGTCCCCCAACACATTCTTCCCCTAGGATTCCCTTGCTAATTGAATTTAAAATTCAATTGCTATGGAAAATAGAAGCGACATTAGTTTTTAATTATGTCCGCTTTCGTAGAAACCTATACTCTTGAGCAACAGGTTATTACAATACCAAGACATATGCCTAAAATGTCACCAGCAGGCAACAAGCAGGCTATGAGTCAAACCAGCCTGAGAGCAGGTTACGGAGGGAACGGACTAATAGGACCTGGAAGCAGAAGAGAAAGGTATAGTTGAAAATGAGTGGGATGAATGGAGATTGGCCAAGACAAGCACAAGAGACCAGAGTGTAAAGCAATAAGACTGGGTCAAGGATGGGTCAGGGAAAACAGAGCAGGGAAACAGGCTGAGTGAGGCAGATGTTGACCAAGTGTGGGCAGAAGAGGCTAAGCTACAAACTTCAAAACATGATTCCTTCCTCCAGTCCCCAATTTGCAACTATAGCAGTTAGGATGGGTGAAATTGAATAAGCTTTAAGCCCTTCTTTGTATTTGACAGATAAACAAAATGATGACGGGGCTGGGAGAGGGAGAAATATAATCAGAAATTTGTTTGCTTAAGCCATGGTGGCGAGTAGGCGCATTTACACTGACACTTAACATAGCAACATTGAAAGAGAAATGTTGCCGGAGAGAATCACAATGTTAAGAGCTAACAAAAGTATGATCCAAAACTGTGGTAGGAGGAAAGGTTTGTGATAATGAAATGCATTCCCAGGGAAGGTGATGGCCTAGTGGTATTATGACTAGATTATTAATCCAGGAACTCAGCTGATGTTCTGGGGAACCAAGTTCGAATCCCGCCACGGCAAATGGTAAAATATGAAGTCAATTTTTAAAAATCTGGAATTAAGAATCTACTGATGACCATGAAATAATTGTCGATTGTTGGAAAAACCCATCTAGTTCCCCATGTCTTATAGCGAAGGAAATCGTAGAATCCCGACAGTGCAGAAGGAGGCCATTTGGCCCATTGAGCCTGCATCAACAACAATCCCACCCACGCCCTATCCCTGCAAACCCATATATTTACCCTGCTAATCCCCCTGACACTAAGGCTCAATTTAGCACGGCCAATCTGCCATCCTTACCTGGTCTGGCCTACATGTGACTCCAGAGCCGTCTTCAAGACAGAAATTGATAAATTCTTGATTTCTCGAGGAATTAAGGGCTATGGGGAGAGAGCGGGTAAATGGAGTTGAAATCAACCATGATTGAATGGTGGAGTGGACTCGATGGGCCGAATGGCCTTACTTCCGCTCCTATGTCTTATGGTCTTATGGTCTAATATGGTTGACTCTCAACTGCCCTCCAAGGTCATCTGGGGATGGCAATAAATGCTGGCCAGCCAGCGACGCCCATGTCCCAGGAGTGAATAAAGAAAAATAATAAAGATGGATAATAAATCAATGCACGAAATAGCTCACAGCCAGATGAAATTCTGCAAACATATTCTGCCTTAGGTTTCAGGAGGCCATTAAGCAGCAATTGGAATTTGGATCTTGAGCGAAGCCTGAAATGATATCAGTCAAACCAACGGACCCATCAAAATTAGCAGGCTTGCAAAATAAATGCTCAGTGCAGAGGTTATTTTCATTCTCGATAGAACAGAACAAAATTAGTCACCTGGTCAGCAGCAGAATAATTCAATTAAAATTGAATCCATTTATGCATTCACGGAATTGATATGCAATGCTTGCAATAAGCTGAAGCGAATTGTATATATCTGCATTTCATCCATGTTATAGTCTGTCTCCTTGTGCTGAGTGACTTGATTAATCCTTTTTCCCGAATGATTGAATGTAATTTTACAGTGTTCTGTTTTATTAATTTCATTTTCTATTACGCGCTGTTTCCTGTTCAGTCTCCCTCAATTCAATGGGTACGGTAGCATAGTGCTTACTTCCCCGGACTATTAATTGAGAGGCCTGACCTAATAATCCAGGGACATGAGTTTCCAATCCCACGATGGTAGCTGGAGAAATGTAAATTTAATTGAATCAAAATACGGAATTCAAAAAAACAATTTCTGCCATGTTGTCCATGAAACTGCTGGATTTTTGTGGAGGTCCACATGTTTGAATAATCTCTTTTAAGGAAGAAAATCTGTCATTTTTAGCTTATACAAGCATACAAATTAAGACCAGCAGTAGGCTCTCGGTCCCTCAAGCTTGCTCCTCCATTCAATAAGACCATGGCTGATCTGATTGTAACCTCAACCCCACACTACTGCCTAATCCTGGTAATCATGTGGATCAAGCTTGCACGCAGACCTGAGTGAATGACCTTACTCCAGCATTAAAATCATTGATTCCCCACAGTGCAGAAGAGGCCACTCAGCCCATCGAGTCTGCACCGACTCCCCGAGAGAGCATCTCGCCCAGGCCCTCGCCCCCAGCCCGCGACCCCACACATTTACCATGGATAATCCATCCAACCTAAGGGACAATAATCTAGCATGGCCAATCCACCTAACCAGCACATCTTTTGGAGTTTCCCAAGGGAGGAAACTGGAGCACCCGAAGGAAACCCACGGAGACACGGGGAGAATGTGCAAACGCCACACAGACAGTGACCCAAACCGGAATTGAACCCGGGTCCCTGGTGTTTTGTGGCAGCAGTGCTAACCACTGTGCCACAGTGCCGCCCATTAGTAATTCAAAAATGTTAATAGTCCAACTGAAACAATGGCTGCAATTCTCCCATCGTGACCCGCAACTTTTCTGGCGGGTCGCGGTGGGAGATACACGTCGTGTATCAGGATTTGCATGTGCGCCGGGAATGCATGCGCATCTCCCAGAGCCGGCGAACAGTCGCCGGTCAGACCACGCTAAAAACCGGCAGGAAGGCAGGTAAGTAATTTGAATCTTTTTAAAATGTGTTTTAAATATGTTTTAAATGTGATTATCGGGAACGTTCGGGTCCCGATTGAATCTCCCACCCCACCAGGAGTACTTCATTCCGGCGGGGTTTACACTAGCTCCCCAGGTTTGGGGAACTAGCGGGAGACCCCGCCGGAATGAAGGGGGCAATCGGGGCCCCCCAGGGGGTCGTGCAGCAGGGAGGTGGTGCCCCCTGGACACAGGCACCCTGGCAGTGCCAGCCCGTGCCCCCGGCACTGCCCAAGGGGCAAATGTCCATGCCCAGGGAGCACTTTGGCACTGCCCATCAGGCAGAGTCAAGGGGGCTGGGCCTATTGTGGGTGGGGCCTGGGGGTGATCGGTGGGGGTGGGGGGTCCCACTGGCACTCTCCAGACAGGATCGGTCTGGGATGGAGGGAGGGCAGTGATTGGGGTGGGCTGGGGGGAGGGGTGGTCTGCCAGGGGGGTTTGCCTCCGGGGGGAGGGTCTGCCAAGGTGAGGAGGGTGGGGGGATCGTCACTGCTGGGGGGGTGGGCTGTGCATCGGGATGGGGGGGTCAGGGCTGGCCCGGGAATTGTTGTGGGGGCCGCGATCGGGCCGTGGGGAGGGTTGGAGGGGCAGCACTGCAGGGGTCCCGGGCTGGCCAGCAAATGGGGAGTTTGACAGATCGGGGCCACTGCGCATGCGCAGAGTTCCAGAACTGTCAGACTCCGGGCGAATAGGCCCTGCCCCCCTGGATTTTCAATGAGATTCACGACTGGCACCTTTGCAGTGCACAGAGTGCGGAGATTCGGGTGTGAAGCCGAACTGCCAAAACAGTCGGGATTTAGAACAGTTTTCCCACCAATTCAGCACTTTTGAGAGAATTGTGGCCAAGTATTCATATCAAAGTTCAAGGCATCACTTTCTGGTCAGGAGTCTCAAACTGTCTTGGGTGAAACCCATTTCACAAACTCTTGCAATGCTAATGAGCAGAGAAGGTGATAGCAACATGGCATATGTTCTCCGTTTCTTATAGGAAAGATGTTTGTTTTAAGGAGTCAAAGAGATTACACAAATGAACATACAAATTAGGAGCTGCAGTGGGCTATTCAGCCCCTCAAATCTGCTCTGCCATTCAGTTAGATCATGGCTAATTTGCTTGTGGCCTCAAATCCACATTCCATCCATCCCCATTAACACTTGAATCCATTATTAGTTAGAAAAAAAACTATTCTCATCTCCGTCTTAAATGGTAAGCCCCTATTTTTAAGCTGTGTCTCTCCTACAAGGGGAAACATCTTTCCAGAGTTCAACCTTTCAAGTTCCCTTAGGATCTTATTTGTGTGGCTGAATGGTTTGCAGTTTTAACTTTTAATGTGCTGAAAGATCTTCAATCAAGCAAACCTGATTCTTTTGGTTAAAATGCTGGGATTTCTTGTGGCCGGTGGCCTGGAATTTGGCAAAGGAGAGAAGGTGTCAGATTTTAACAGCTTGTCCTTGGCAGGGATGAGTTCTGTACAGACTCTGGGAGCCCAGTGTTCCTTATCTGGGCATTGGAAGGTAAACAATATGCACTTAAGAGACCTAGAGATGATGAGGCTCGGAATGACTGATGACATTATTCTGGCGGCATTTGATTAGCCTAATCAACGCAATTGGGGTTTCTGATCAATTCATTGACTGGATGACAGAGAATCGTTCGGAAGCAAGTGGAGAATTGTGGATAAAGAGACATGTGAGCCTTTGTTTGCCAGTGTTAACTCAAAGAGACCAACCATCGCAAGAAGAAGTGTACCCTGAAGGATGCTTCAGAGAACAGAAAGATAGATTCTACATCAAAGATGTTTCTTGGCCAAGATTTTCCTAAACTTGGTAGTATCTATTTCAGTTAAATAGTTAAAGTTGATGTTTGGTTAAAGTTGATAATCAGTTAAAGTTAAAATACAGTTTAAGAGTTAAAGTTCAGTTGAAAGTTGATGTTCAGTTGGAGTTAAAGTTCAGTAATGAGTTAACGAGTTGCAGCTGTTTATGTTTGAGTTGGTGTAGAAGTGTTAAATAAATAAATAATTGAATTACTGTCCTTGTTTCTCTCATTAAACTGGAATGCTTGGAAAGTGTTTAAATTAAAAGCTTTCTAACATTTGTTTCAATAACATCACCTCTCAATCTTCAAAGCTCCAATGGATATAGGCTCAGCTTTTTCTCATAAGGGAACCCCCCCCCCCCCCCGGCCATCCCAGGTATTAATCAGTTGAACCATCTCTGATCTGCTTCTAACACTGATATCCTTTCTTAATAAGAAAACCAAAATTGTATACTATACTCCAGATGTGGTCTCACCCTGTACAACTGCAGCAAAGCATCCTTACTTTTATATTCCACTCCCCTTGCAATAAATGACAATATTTCACTTGCCTTCCTAATCACTTGCTGTACCTACATGCTCATTTCTTTGTGATTAAAGAAGGTGGCATGCAAAAATAAACCAAACTCTGCTCGCATGATAGATTTACTCAATTGTCACCATGGTGTGCGTCAGCACTGGTTCAACAGATGACAAATTAATCTTATGTTGCATTTCCCAAGTTGAAAACAAGAATTTGGAGTGAGGATTTAGTACTTCTAGCAATGTTCCAGCTCCAGAGCAAAATACACATTTGTTTTTCCTTTCAGGGGATGTAAGTGACACTGGCAATGTCAGCATTTGTTGCCCATCTCCTTGAACTGAGTGGCTTGCTGGGCCATTTCAGAGAGCAGTTAGGAGTCAATTACATTGCTCGGGGTCTGGAGTCACGTATAGAGCAGACTTCTCCCCTAATGAGACATTAATGAACCAGATGGGGTTTGACAACAATCAATGATAGGTGGTTAGCATTACTGAGACTAGCTTTATAATTCCAGAGTTTGAAATTCCACCAACTGATGTGTGGATAAGTCTGGGCTTGAGGATTACTCACTCAGTGACGTGATCACTACACCTTAGAGGATATACCGACTATGTAAAGGGGTGGAATGAGGAGGGGAAACTAGCTTCATTGATTGGATGGCTAGCATGTGGATCAGATTAACAGCAATAGCACGGGCTTTGATCCCTACTCCAGCTGGGATAGATCTAGGGCCTGCTTCTTCACCTTACCCGTAATAAACAGTGAAGGCACCTTACCATAGTTCAGCAAATAATTGCCAAGAACCTGTCTTTGAGCAGAGAACTCAAGAAGAAAATGGCACTTAAAGCAAAGGCCATAGACCGCAGGAGTTCAGAATAAACAATCAATAGGGCATATTTTGATCGTTACCATCGGGGGAGGCAATGGCCTAGTGGTATTATCGCTAGACTATTAATCCAGAAACACAGTTAACGTTCTGGGGGACCCGGGTTCAAATCTTGCCATGGCAAATGGTGGAATTTGAATTCAATTTTAATAAAATCTGGAATTAAGAATCTACTGATGACTGTGAAACCAATGTCGATTGTTGGTAAAACCCATCTGGTTCACTAATGTCCTTTAGGGAAGGAAATCTGCCATCCTTACCTGGTCTGGCCTACATGTGACTCCACAGCCACTGCAATGTGGTAACTCTCAACTGCCCTCCAAGGCAACTAGGGATGGGCAATAAATGTCCCATGAATGAATTTTTTAAAACTGTGTGGTGATCTGAAATTGATAGAATGAAGATCAGGCAGATTCTAGAATGGTTTTGGCAGTTTCCCACCCAGACAGAGAAGATGAAAATCTATCCCAGCTAGTGGATACAATCTTATTGGCTGTTCACTCCACACACCCGCTGCAGTGAGTTCGGAGAATCTGGCGGCCAGCCAAATCTCTGTTCACTGCAGCGGGATGGGAAAATCCCGCTGGCGTGAACGGTGGTAAGATTCTGGCCAATTTCCACTAACATATGTCGTGAGTTGATGGTTAAAAACTATGAGCATCATATGGTGTCCTTTAGGTGGAATATGGCATTAAATATTTATTGTGAATCAAATGAAGAGTTAGAAAGATAACCTTTCCTTCATAGTCCTTCATAGTAAGCCATGGTGCCTTAAAACTAATAATGGCCACCTTGTGTTGATTCTCTCGCTGTGAAGGCACTGACCCCAATACAGGTCCACATCTTCCTTAATGGTCTCAACAGAAAATGAACACATTAGCTTAGATCTCACCTCCGATCAGTTTGAGCAAATAAAATTATTTTGCTATCCACTGGAAATTTTGCACATCAATCTTGCTCAAGATAAAACAAAGTGGACTGAAAATTCCCATAATCCATGGAATATTTTCAAACATCTGTTTATAGGATTCCTCCAACTGCTACACAAAATAAAACATATCTTTGCCTTCCACAATTATCCAAACTAATGGCTGTGGAAGGATTTTCTTCCCCAAAAATATACTTTTTTTCATAAAATCTGTACTATGTTACCTATTGGTATTTGGCATTACAAAGTGCAATACAGGTCCGTTCTTTCCATAACGGTGGATGAAGTGCCTCATATGAACATATGAATTAGATGCAGGAGTAGGCCACTTGGCCCCTCAAGCCTGCTCCGCCATTCAATATGATCATGGCTGATCTGATTGTAACCTCAGCCCCACATTCCTGCCTAACCCCGATAACCTTTCACCCCCTTGTTAATCAAGAACCTATCTAGCTTTGCCTTCAAAATATGCAAAGGGCAGGATTTTCCATCCCCCCTTGCCCATGGCGTGTTTTGCGGAGGAAGAGGCAACTTGCCATTGGTTGGTGGCAAGATCTTCCAGTCCCACCGTTGTGAATGGGGTTTCCTGTTTCCCTCACTTTCCATTGTTGGGTAATCTACGGACTGGAAAATCCCGCCAGTGGAAGCATCCTGAAGAGAGTTCCAGAGACTCATGACCTTCTGAGAGAAAAAAAATTCTTCTTATCCCTGTCTTAAATGAGTGACACTTTGTCTTGAAACAGTGATTCCTAGTTCTAGATTCTCCCACAAGAGGAAATATCCTCTCCACATCCACCCTGTTAACACCCCACAGGATCTTAAAGGTTCCAATCAAGTCACCTCTTACTCTTTGAAATTCTAGTGGACACAAACCTAACCTCTCCAATCTTTCCTCATAAGACAACGCTCCCATTTCTGGTATTAGTCTTGTAAAGCTTCTCTGAACTGCTTCTAATGCATTTACATCTTTCCTTAAATAAGGAAAACAATACTGTACACAGTACTCCAGAAATGGTTTTACTAATGCCCTGTATAACTGAAGCATAACCTCCCTACTTTTGTAATCAATTCCCTTTAGAGTAAATGATACCATTCTAATAGTTTTCCTAATTATTTGCTGTATCTGTCTACAAGATTTTGTGACTCAAACACTAGGATACCCAGATCCCTCTGCACCTCTCTAACCATTTAGATAATAAGCTTCATGCTTCCTGCCAAAATGGAGAATTTCACATTTTCCCGCTTTAAACTCCTTTTGCCAGAGTTATGCCTGCTTACTTAACCTATTTATGCCCCTTTGCAACCTCCTTACATCCTCTTGACAACTTACTTTCCTACCTATCTTCGTGTCATCAGCAAATTTAGTGACCATACCTTCAGTCCCTTCATCCAAGTCATTTATATAAATTGCGCAAAGTTGAGGCTCCAAACACCGATCCCTGTGGCACAGCATTCGTCACGTTCTGCCAACCAGAAAATGACTCATTTATGCCAACCCTCTTTCCTGTTAGCTAGTGAATCTTCTATCCATACAAATATGTTACCCCTACACCATGAGCTTTTGTTTTACGCAAACACCTTTAACGTGGCAACTTATCAAATGCCTTCTGGAAATCTAAACACAGTACATCCACTGATTCCCCTTTATCCACAGAACATGTGACTCCTTCAAAGAACTCTAATATATTGGTTAAACATGATTTAAACATGATTGGTTAAACATGGTTTCACAAAACCATGTTGACTCTGCCTGGTTGCCTTGATTTTTCTCAAGTTCCCTGCTGTAACATCTTTAACAATGCCTTCTAACATTTTCCTAATGACAGATATTAGGCTAACTGGCCCGTAGTTTCCTGCTTTCTGTATACCACCATCAACCACTGCTCCCTTTCCCCCCACCCCCCACCCCCACCGCCCGCCCCTCTCACTTTTGAATAAAGGAGTTACATTCACTATTTTCCAATCCAATGGAATCTTCTCCGAATCTAAGGAGGTTTGGAAAATTAAAATTGTATCTCATTCATCTCTTTTATTTACATTCCAAATCAAATATTCTTTGGTGCATTCCAAAGTCCCTTGGCATACCATGGCGGGTGGACTGTGTAAGGATGGATTACCACACTCTGAACATTGACAAGATGTGCCAGGATGACCAGTCTCTATGGCAGTTGCGACGACTATAGTCAAATTGCTTAAAGCACAAGAGATAACACGGCACATCAGTCACAAAGTTCACAGTGATATCACTGGGCGGCACGGTAGCACAGTGGTTAGCACTGCTGCTTCACAGCTCCAGGGTCCTGGGTTCGATTCCCGGCTCGGGTCACTGTCTGTGTGGAGTTTGCACATTCTCCTCGTGTCTGCGTGGGTTTTCTCCGGGTGCTCCGGTTTCCTCCCACAGTCCAAAGATGTGCAGGTTAGTTGATTGGCCAGGTTAAAAATTGCCCCTTAGAGTCCTGAGATGTGTGGATTAGCGGGTAAATATGTGGGGGTAGGGCCTGGGTGGGATTGTGGTCGGTGCAGACTCGATAGGCCAAATGGCCTCCTTCTGCACTGTAGGATTTCTATGATCAGCAGTAAAGATTCACATTGCACTCTGACCTGTGGAACTCCCCTGGAGAGTTTTGAGCACTTGGAAATCTACACTTTATGTGGAGACATTTAAATACATTTCTTGCCCAATCAGGCTGAGCTGTGGGACATCTGTTGTCTGCTCACTGACGCTAACCACATTTTCCACAGGCAGATGATCACAGGAGAGAGTGAGAATTAAATTAAGCAAGATAAAAAAATGTCAAGAAGTAATCAAACAGAACCATTAATGAAATTACAAGAACACAGTAAATTATAAGATAAATTGGATCAAATCTGCTTCAGATATTATGAATCAGAACAGGGAGACTGATTACAGTTATTAACATTCCTTCATGACGCATTTTTTTCACATGCCTACAATAAAATTTACAAGAAAAACATGTGAACATAAAGGGAAAAAAGGAGAGAAAAAGTGTGTTTTTGAAAGCATTGGTAGCACGCACAGTGGTTAGCACTGCTGCCTCACAGCACCAGGGTCACAGGTTCAATTCTGGCCTCAGGTCACTGTCTGTGTGGAGTTTGCACATTCTCCCCGTGTCTGCGTGGGTTTCCTCAGGGTGCTCCGGTTTCCTCACACAGTCCAAAGATGTGTGGGTTAGATGCATTGGCCATGCTAAATTGACGCTAGTGTCAGGG
Source organism: Mustelus asterias (assembly GCF_964213995.1). Taxonomy (NCBI): domain Eukaryota; kingdom Metazoa; phylum Chordata; class Chondrichthyes; order Carcharhiniformes; family Triakidae; genus Mustelus; species Mustelus asterias. The sequence goes on along the minus strand of NC_135818.1, from coordinate 67,521,431 downwards.
GGACTAGCGAAGTAAATGTGCGGGGTTGCAGGAAAAGGGCCTGTGTGGGATTGTGGCCAGTATAGACTTGATGGGCTGAATGGCCTCTTTCTGTACTGTAGGGATTCTATGAAAGGGAAATCAGACTATGATGATTTAAACACTAACAATCAAACTTGAGAAAGGATTTATTTTCGAATCAAAAGGGAAAATTTTCATAAGGTGACATTTGTGTCGATGGACTATTTTCAGTAAGGAGACTTTTTGAAATAATCTATTTCTAGCCAGTTATGAGATAAGCTGTATTATCAGGCACTGCTGCTGTTTTACCGGATCGAGCGTTGAGATAAATGTTCAGGACCTCCTGTTAGGAGCCTGGCCTGAAAGAATCTATCACGTGCTTTTTTTTTCTATTTATATCACTATCCTGTGGCAATGTCAATGACTGGAAAATTGAACAAAAATAATTGGGCTGGAGAGTTTGGATTGTATGGTGATTCCTCAGGAGATGAAAAAATAAGAACTGAAAACGCTGGAAATCTGAAGCTCACAATGCTGCAAGTACCCGGGCCCATCAGCATCTGAAAAGTATATACAGACCCTGTGTCAGAACTGTGCATCTCCCACGTTTTCTGATTCTCAGCCCTAGCTTCAAGTGCAACTTGGATATTAGGAATGAAGGTTATTTTGCATTGCAGAATTTTCCATTTTGGAGATGAAGTGCAGCTGCAGGCGGGGATATTAATTAATTAATTTATTAGTGTCATAAGTAGGCTTATATTAACACTGCAATGAAGTTACTGTGAAAATCCTCTAGTTGCCACACTCCGGCGCCTGTTCGAGTACACTGAGGGCGAATTTATCATGGTCAATGCACCTAACTAGCAAGTCTTTCGGACCGTGGGAAGAAGCCGGAGCACCCGGACGAAACCCACACAGACACGGGGAGAACGTTCAAAGTCCGCATAGTCAGTGACCCAAGGCCGGGAATCGAACCCAGGACCCTGATGCTGTGAGGCAGCAGTGCTAACCACCGTGCCACTGTGCCGCCCTGAGGTTTTCAGGCCTAATCTTCCATATTTCTGCTCATTAATTATGCATGAGTGAGGAGCTTTTCGAATCCCAGGGTCGGGGGTGGGGGTTGGGGGTGGAAAGTGATTTAACCACCCTGTCGTGCCTCAAGAATTCAAGGCCCTGGCACCCTCTTTAAATGGCCCCCACACAGACATTCACTCAGTGCAGGCCAGGTGTTGGCTGAATGACTCCATTAGCACGCTGACCAAATGTGTGAAACCATCTGCGCCAGGATCCGGGTTCAATTCCTGTTCAACTGTGTGGAGTTTGCATGTTCTCCCCGTGTCTGCGTGGGTTTCCTCCGGGTGCTCCGGTTTCCTCCCACAGTTATGCGGGTTTAGGTTGACTGGCCATGCTAAATTTACCCTAGTGCCAGGGGGATTAGCAGGGTAAATGCGTGGGGTTACAGGAAGAGGGCCTGGGTGGGATTGTGGTCAGTACAGACTTGATGGGCTGAATGGCCTCCTTCTGTACTGTAGGGATTCTATGATTTCAAGCACATCAATGGATGAGAAACAAAAAGGTAGAATGTTTTCATCTACCAAATAGTTGCATTAAAAAGTGGGACATTTGTAAATTTTAAAGTAGGATCCTTCTGTACTCCAGGGATACTGACACATCTCCACAGCCGGCGGGGGCAATGACAGGTGAAGTCTCCAACACATGAAGGGCTGCTGGAGACCAGGCCTCTGCACAGGCCCAGTCTGATGATCACCCCCTGTAATCAGCCCTAGCACAAATGTTGGTGGTGCAAAGAGAGGCAGGGGGACCTCAGGCAGAGCTGTCACAGGCCTTCCACAGACTGCACCGAAGGATGGAGCGGGGGGAGTCTGTCATGGCTCTGACATGACAGCGCATTGAAGTCGCCATTGAAAGAGTGGCAGCGCCTTGGAGACCCAGGCCCAGCAGATTGCATTGTTACTGCTGGAACAATGCTCGGTCCTGCGTTCCATCACTGCGTTCCTGTAGTGGCTAGGCAAGAGGTGAACTTTGAACCTTGACCTCCTTCCAGGAGCCCTTTCTCCAAAAGGAGTCAGGGATTGGCCCTTGGCCACCCAAAGGGAGGAGGAGCGTCAGCCAGGCAAACCCGGAGCATCCACCAGGGTGTCCAGCCACTCAAAAACCCCTCTGAACCTCACCCCACCAACTCCAGCTGGTCAGGCTGAGGTGGGCGTACCTGTCCCCGAGCAGGAAACCCTTTGCAGGCTGGGGCCCTCCAGGCCTCGGGCCAGAGTACACCCACCAAAGTCATCTTGGACAACAGGGCCTAGCGGTCAGCAGACTGCCTGCACTTCTGCTGCAGATATCAGGGTTGCACCAAGCTATAGTGGTAGAGTTAGGAAACTAAAGAAATTATGAATAAACAATAGTGGCACGGGTGTTCAATCACTGTACATAGCTTGCACCTTTGTAAATGCTGGCAAGTCCAGCAATTGATGCCCTTCCCTAATTGCCCTTCAACTGAGTGGCTTGCTGGGCCATTTCAGAGGGCATTTAAGAGTCAACTACATTGCTGTGGATCTGGAATCACATGTAGGCCAGGCTGGGTAAGGATGGCAGATTTTCTTTCCTAAAGGGCATGAATGGAATGCATGGTGGCGCAATGGTTAGCATTGTTGCCTCACAGCTCAAGAGACCCAGGTTTGATTCTGGCCTCAGGTGACTGTCTGTGTGGAGTTTGCACATTCTCCTGGTGTCTGCGTGGGTTTCCTCTGGATGCTCCGATTTCCTCCCAAAGTCCAAAGATGTGCTGGTTAGGCAGATTAGCCATGGTAAACGGGCAGGGCTTTGGAGATAGGGTGCAGGGGAAGGCCTGGGGTAAGATGATTTTTCAGAGAGTCGGTGCAAACTTGATGGGCCGAATGGTCTCCTTCTGCACTGTAGGGATTCTACGAACAAGATGTGTTGATATGGTTGCTATTATTGAGACTAGCTTTTCAATTCCAGAATATTAATTGAATTTAAATTCTACTAGCTGTCATGGGATTTGAACCCATGTCCAGAATATTAATCTGGTCCTTGATTACCAATCCAGTGACGTCACCACTACACCACTGTCTCTCATTCCTGCACTCTCGACCCTCCCCACTAGATATTAAATGCATATTAAATGGAATAACACAACAAAAGAATAGAATCTTATAGAATCTCTACAGTACAGAAGCAGGCCATTCGGCCCAACGAGTCTGTACCAACCACAATCCCAGCCAGGCCCTATTCCTGTAACCCCACACATTTACCCTGCTAATCCCCCTGACACTAGGGTCAATTTAGCCTGGCCAATCAACCTAAACAGCACACCTTTGGAATGTGGGAGGAAAGCGGAGCACCCGAAGGAAACCCACGCAGACACGGGGAGAACGTGCAAATTCCACACTGACAGTGAGCGAGGCCGGAATTGAACCTGGGTCCCTGGCACTGTGAAGCAGCAGTACTAACCACTGTGCCACCCCTTTGTGCCACCGTGCTGCTTACATTAGAATTATTCTGCATCCTGTACACATTTAACCAGGTTTTATGTCCTCTGCAAGTGACTATTGAAATTCTGTGATTCTGGAAGGTATCCAAACCTATTTTAGTTTTGCCAGCTTTCACTAGCTGTCTATGATTCCAAACAAACTGGTTATTATTCCCAAGTGACCCATTTATAGAGCCATAAAATAAAATCTTCTCAGTAAAATTACATGTCATCATTCTCAATCAGAATTTTTACTTCCCTTTGTCACGCTAAGGTTTTCCACATTGGGACGTTTCTTGTCTTATCCACCATAACAAGCTCCAACATCTAGGATTTAGGAGTTAAAGACCCTTGAAAAATTCTTTACAAGGTGAAGAGTTTAAACCCGTGCTCCCCGGTCGCATTCTGTTACAATGGGCTGAATTTTACCAGGCTGGCTGAGGCCCCCCTTCATGCCAAACACACTCATACCCCTTCCCACCCCCAAACATGCTCATTTCCTCCCCACCTCCTCTCCCGCCTTCCCCTCACACCCCCCTCAGATCCACCGGGGCCAAAAGCAGGAGGCAATCCTGCTTCAGGCTGCGGTGGGATCCGAGGAGGCAAATTCCCGATGGGGATCAGTGGAGTGGCCACCGCCCACACCGCTGTCCATACTAAGTATGGCGGCCTGCCCCACCCCACAAGAGCTGCTAGCCCAATCGGACGTGGGGTGGCCTTTCCTAGGGATGAACCCGCGGAGAGGGTATGTCAATGGCCAAGGTGCCCTTAAGTGACTCAATTAATCTTCCACCGAGCAGCATATAGATAGTCTAAGTGAGTGGGCGATGGTCTGGCAGATGGAGTACAATGTTGGTAAATGTGAGGTCATCCATTTTGGTAGGAATAACAGCAAAATGGACTATTATTTAAATGGTAAAAAATTGCAGCATGCTGCTGTGCAGAGGGACCTGGGTGTCCTTGTGCAGGAATCTCAAGGAGTTGGTTTGCAGGTGCAGCAGGTAATTAAGAAGGCAAATGGAATTTTGTCCTTCATTGCTAGAGGAATGGAGTTTAAAAACAACAAGATTATGTTGCGGCTGTATAAGATGCTGGTGAGGCCACACCTGGAGTACTGTGTACAGTTTTGGTCTCCTTACTTGAGAAAGTATATACTGGCACTGGAGGGGGTGCAGAGGAGATTCACTAGGTTGATTCCGGAGTTGAGAGGGTTGGCTAATGAGGAGAGACTGAGTAGACTGGGGCTATACTCATTGGAATTCAGAAGAATGAGGGGAGATCTTATAGAAACATATAAGATTATGAAGGGAATACATAAGATAGAATCAGGGAAGTTGTTTCCACTGGCGGGTGAAACTAGAACGAGGGGGCATAGCCTCAAAATAAGGGGAAGCAGATTTAGGACTGAGTTGAGGAGGAACTTCTTCACACAAAGGGTTGTGAATCTGTGGAATTCCCTGCCCAGTGAAGCAGTTAAGGCTACCTCATCGAATGTTTTTAAGGCAAGGATAGATAAATTTTTGAACAGTAAAGGAATTAAGGGTTACGGTGAGCAGGCGGGTAAGTGGAGCTGAGTCCACAAAAAGATCAGCCATGATTTCATTGAATGGCGGAGCAGGCTCGAGGGACCAGATGGCCTACTCCTAGTTCTTATGTTCTTATGCTCTTATATCTACCAGCCTTGCAACCCACTAACATAGTGGCATGATGGCAGGCAGACACCAAGCATCCAACCACACCCCACCCCACCAAACCCCCCACCCCCAACCTCTCCCTCCCCTCCTGCTCCCCCCGAATCAATGTCTTCTTGTGCCATTTGGCCAGCCTTCTTGACTGACAGTCAAGGGACTGTTAAAATTCTGGTCAATGCGTTAGACATTTTGGCTGGAAATCTCCCATCCTGCCCGCCACTGGAATTTTAGCGGCCGGATTGCGGAGAATGTGAAATGCCATTGACGGTCAGACGGGAATTTTCGGCTTTTAGACAGCGCATCCAGAGAATTCCGCCTGCCCTTTGTGTTCCAAATTATGCGGTCAGATTTTTCGGTCTAAACAATGGTGAGGCTCACTGTCATTTATATATTAATGGGACAACTTTAGGCAGGCAAATATTCAGAAGTTGCCCACCTTCCAAATCATCGCTTCTGATGTGTCTGCATATTTCCTGAACCGTGTCTCCCCCCCCCACCACCCTCCCAGCCTGTGATTGACAAGGCAATCAACATCTCCTGTACCTCTGCCCTCACTCCTTCCCCTCCCTCGCAGAATCATGATAGGGTCCTGCTTGTCCTCACTTTTCACCCCACCAGCCTCCGCATTCAAAGGATCATCCCCGCCTATTCAACCAACTCCAGCATGGTGCTGCCATAAAATGCAAATTTCCCTCAACACGACCCCCGACCCCATCAGCATTCTGCCTGGGCTACTCCCTCCATGACACCCTGGTCCCCTGCATCACCCCCAAATCCTCACTCTCTGCCCACGACACCTTCCGCATTCGCAGAAGGTACAACACCTGCTCATTTACCTCGTCACCGTTCAAGGCCCCAGACACTCCTTTCAGGTGAAGCAGAATTTGACTTGCACCCCCATCAGTTTGGTTTATTGTACTCACTTCCCCCAAAGAGGTTTCCTTTAAGTTGGGGAGACCAAACACAGATTGGGTGACCACTTTACGGAACATCTTCAGTTCAGTCAGCAACCACAGCCCAAACTTTCTGCCACATGCCATTTCAACTGATCATCTTGCCCTCAGGCCCACATGTCCATGCAGTGCTCCAGTGAAGCCCAGTGCAAATTGAAGCACCTCATCTTTCCATTAGCCACTTTACAGCCTTCTGGATACAACACTGAGCTCGACAGCTTCAGACTGTGAACTTTCTTCTCCACCTTGATGCTTAGACAGAGGGTTAATGATGCCATTAGGGACTGAATCATGTCAATAGCGGTAAAGGTAGGATAGCAGAATGAGTTAATCAGAGAAACAGAGGTCTGTGTTCAGCAGCAACATTAACAGCCACTTTGTCTTCTGTCCGTGACATCGTTGTCAATCTTTCCTAAGCTCTGACCTTTCACTGACTTTCTATTCTGCCTATCCCCCTCTCATAGAATCCTACAGTGCAGAAAGAGGCCATTCGGCCCATCGGGTTTGCACCAACCACAAACCCACCCAGGCCCTATTCCCAAAACGCCATGCATTTACCCGAGCTAACCCCCCTGATACTAAGGGGCAATTTAGCATGGCCAATCCGCTTAACCTGCACATCTTTGGTGTGTGGGAGGAAACCGGAGGATCCAGAGAAAATCCACCCAGATTCCACACAGACAGTGACCCAAGCTGGGAATTGAACCTCGGTCCCTGGCGCTCTGAGGCAGCAGTGCTAACCATTGTGCCACCGTGCCATCGCGTGCCTCCAAGGAGATACTTCATCGCATTTCTAACCCTTTTCAGTTCTGTAGTAGGGTCGTGAGGACTGGAAACATTAACTCTCACTTCCCTCTCCACAGATGCTGCCAGGTGAGTTTAGCCGGCATTTTCTGTTTTTATTTCAGAATTCCAGCGCCCGCGGGATTTTGCTTTAATTTGAACAGACACCATTACGTTTGCGATTGAGAAGTTTCACTATTTAACTTTTCAAACAAATTTTCTTTTGTCAAATGGAGGCTGTATTATACCATTGTCAAAGACTAAATGGGATAATAAACTGTTTGATATTCCAGTTGTATGGTTGAGTATTTTAACAGGATTAATCTAGTTGCTGGAGGGGTGAGAACCAGAGGACATTGATTTAAGGTGAAAGGCAAAAGAAACAGATGCGACGTGAGGAAACATTTCAAGCAGCAAGCGATCAGGGTTCGGGCTGCTTCATGAAAGATTGGTCGAGGCAGACTTTCAAAAGGAAGTCAAATAATTATCTGAAGAGAAAAAATGTGCATGGGTTACGGGAAAGGACAGGGTGCGGGACTAACTGAGGTGTTGTTGCAGAGGCCTGGTATGGACACACCTGACTGAATAGCCTCCACCTGTGCTGTAACCATTCTGCGATTGAATAAAGAGCATGACCTCTAATCCACAGTGTTTTGGTTATTTCTGAAGGGGGTGCATTAGGTATATTGCAAATGGGTAAAGTCCCCATAGTCCCAGATGATCATAGGCTGCTCTCCGCTTTGAGGGAGAGAGCTGATGGGTAGTGATTTAACCTGAGGATCACCTTAGGCGAGGGGCAATGTTGAGAAGATGGGGCCTTAACATTGAGTTAACAGGGCACTTTATTTTTAACTTTTTTTAAATTCCAAGATGGCGCTGGAGCGCGGTGACTTCTTGTAAGCTGTGCCCAGCGTACCCTCTCATTCTATCTTTTACTCTCATTCTGTGCTTTTAAAGCTCTAATTTTTTTCTTCCCTGCTGCCATCAGACTTTTGAATGGGTCTATCTTATATTAAGTTGATCTTTCTCTACATCCTAGCTCTGACTGTAACACTACATTCTGCACCCTCTCCTTTCCTTCTCTATGAACGGTATGCTTTATCTGTATATCGTGCAAGAAACAATGCTTTTCACTGTATGCCAACATGTGTGACAATGATAAATCGAATCAAACTCTAATAATAATAAATCAAATCAAACTCTAATAATAATAAATCAAATCAAACTCTAATAATAATTTAAATGCTAACGGTTTAATTAATAAATTCAACTCAATAAATTTAATCAAAAATTGATACACTAACAATACCAAGTTTGAAATGTAATAACATCTTATCATTTATTAATTTGGTGCTTTTGATGGAGTATCTAGAATAAAAATGTACATTCAAGTGTAGGTGGAAATGTCACTGAGCTAATAAATCTTTTCACTAGTGGTTAAAAAGAATTAGTGTTTCCAGTTGACACACGTCAACAGATAATGGCTCCAGGGCAATACAAGGACATTGGTCACTTCTTAGTGATGAAGGAAAATGACAAGACAACACATAGCGGGGGAGTTGGGGGCAGGGGCTGACCGTCAGCAGGACCAGAAAATCCCACCCACAGGCTGAAAACCAGGAAATTAAACAAAGCAAATAAGTAACATTAAAAATCACTGTACAGGGAGCAAAGTAAAGATTGGGACATAAGTGGGGTTAAAAATGAAATAGTTAACTGAAAAACTAAAAAAAAAACATTTTTTCAAGATCCGTGATGTTAACTTCCTCGAGAAAATGAGGTCCAGTGATAACATTGATTTTTCAGTTATTGCGGCTGTTCAGTAACTGATTGCAAGATTAAAAATTTATTCCATAATGCACCTGTGCTGAAATCATCATCCCACCTTTGGCGCAGAGTCAAGGGGTAAGCATTACCTCCACAAACCGCTACAGTCATTTCAATGCTGAGTCCATTTGCAATGACTGCAACAGCGCACCATGTGGAGGGGCAGGGTATCTCACACAGCAAGCTCTGAATTTCAATGTTTAACTCTGCATGGGACGATGTTTAAAGTTTAATTATTAGTGTCACAGGTAGACTTACGTTAACACCGCATTGAAGTTACTGTGAAAATCCCCCTAGTCGCCACACTCTGGCGCCTGTCCAGGTACACTGAGGGAGAATTTAGCACGGCCAATGCACCTAACCAGCATGTCTTTCGGACTGTGGGAGGAAACCGGAGCACCCGGAGGAAACCCACGGAGACAACATGCAGATTCCGCACAGACAGTGACCCAAGCTGGGAATCGAACCCGGGTGTCTAGTGCTGTGAGGCAGCAGTGCTGACCACTGTGCCACCATGCCACCCAGAAGTTGCTATTAGATCTGTTAGCCTCTCCATTACAATTAGTACTCAATCCTTACCAATAATTCAATTTTTAATTATGATTTGCAATGACCTTTTAAAGTTTATTATTTCTGAGAAAACATGTGTGATATTAATCAAAAAGTTTCGCTCCCAGGCCGGTTGTCCAGAGACAGACAGGCGAATTCCCAGCTGTGTGAACCCGACCTGAAAAATGTCTGCCCAAACTTCCAATTCTTGGCCTTGTGAATGGGCTGGAATAGGAGATGGGGCAGGCAACCCCTGCAGGTAATAGTCAGAAGCAGGCCTGGTGTGCGTTGGCCAGCACGGGTGCAGATAGAATGCAGAAAGGCCCATCTGAGCAGTAGATCACCAGTAGTGAAGCCCTTGTGCCTCAGAGGAGATGCCACTCCTTTGTCATTTGAGTGTCTAAGCTGTAAATGTTGTCCAACTGTTAGCTGAGTCTGGAATGGGCTTTCCCTGTGGAAGAATTGTCATTGTTGCTGCCCAGTCAAAGTGCACTGAGTCACAGAAAGCATGGAGTGGATTCATGTAACACAGCCATGGAGATAGCCATGTCTCTCCATTGCTCTGCCATTGACAACAATGTTGGACTTTAACCTGGTGTTGTGAGACTTCTTACTATTGACAACCTCCCCATCCACATCCGTTCAGAACCTTCCAAATGGGCACAGACTTCTTCCTCCTCCTCAGAGGTTCGATCTGCCCATGGCCCCATTATCAGCAATTTCTGGGTACCTCCACCCAGTCAATGTTGTCTAACATACAGCACACCATTGCTATCCTTGATACTCTTGTTCAGGCCTATTCCAGCATTCCACTTGATCGACCGAGATCCCAAGTGCCTGTGCGATGGTACTCCTGCTCTTGTAGTTGTGCTCTGCTTCTGTTTGTGAGCTCCGAAACGGGGGGTTATTACCCAAGTTCTTGTCTCCTCAAAGCCAACAATGGATCCGTGTTGGTGGCTAAAATAGATGAGGAAGTTCAGAACTTCTTACTATGAAGGTGTGATGGCAGTTACCAGCTAGCTAACCTTTCACACATATGAAGGAGGACCTTGTGGTAGTCACAGACCACCTATGCATTGATTGAGTGGAAAGATTGCTGGTTGACAAAGGCATGTTGCGTTGGGGCTTTTATGGCAACATGGATGCAATCAATAACACCCTGGTCAGAATTTTACCATCCCGCCCACCATGGGAATCGGAGTGGGCAAGGGGCGAACAATGGGAATGTCTGTTGGCCTTGGGCGGGATTTTGCGGCTTCGGGACGAGCGAAGCCATAAAATCCCATCCCCTGTGCCTGAGGGAAATCTGCTAATTGGGCAAAGGCTGTGGTTCTCTGTGTCTGAGATGTCAAATCTATACGCAAATAGAAAAAAACATAGAAACATAAAAGCAGGAGTAGGCCATGTGTCCCTTCAAGAGTGAATGTGATTCCTTACATGAACAAACAGGCCATTATAGCATTAATACAGCTGCATTGTGATATATCAGGCAGGTCACCCGCTGATCCCAGAAGAATAGAAGTTAAGGGTGATAGTTACTGTCACAGCCACTGGCTGGGCATGGGGCTCGATGGATTGGGGCCCTAGTTGTTGCTGGACAAATGTCTGTCACATTCTCACGGCTTGGCCTCAGACACCTCTGATATTAGTTCACCGACATGTTGAGGTCGAATGTCCTGGTTCTGTACAGCCTTCCCACAGGGTAGTATCTGGTTGTCCTGTCTCTCCTCTTCCCTGTCTCTCTCTGTCCTGATCTTCTGTCCTCCCTCTGACCTCTGGCTTCTCAGGGTGCCTGGCTTCTATGGTCGCTATGGGTAAGAATGTCATGCCCATTCTCCATGTTCCTTAACACAAAGCATGATGCGCCCTTCTTCAACAAGAACTTCTTCCTGGCATGTGGATGCATGAGGGGAGGCAATGGTGTCGTGGTATTGTCACTGTAATTGTAATCCAGAGAGCTACAACATGATCTGGAGACCAGGGTTCAAATCCCACCATAGCAGATGGTGAAATTTGATTTGATTTATTATTGTCACATGTATTAACATACAGTGAAAAGTATTGTTTCTTGCGTGCTATACAGACAAAACATACTGTTCATAAAGAAGGAAACGAGAGAGTGCAGAATGTAGTGTTACAGTCATAGCTAGGGTGTAGAGAAAGGTCAACTTAATGCAAGGTAAGTCCATTCAAAAGTCTGACAGCAGCAGGGAAGAAGCTGTTCTTGAGTCGGTTGGTACGTGACCTCAGACTTTTGTATCTTTTTCCCGACGGAAGAAGGTGGAAGAGAGAATGTCCGGGGTGCGTGGGGTCCTTAATTATGCTGGCTGCTTTGCCGAGGCAGCGGGAAATGTAGACAGAGTCAATGGATGGGATTAAAAGTCCAATGATGACCAGGAAGCCATTGTCGATTATCGTTAAAACCAATCTGGTTCACTAATGTCCTTTAGGGAAGGAAATCTGCCATCCTTGCCCGATCTGGCCTACATGTGTCTCCAGATCCCCAGCAATGTGGCTGACTCTCAGTTGACCTCTGAAATAGAGGGCAGTTAGGGACGGGCAATAAATGCTGGCACAGCCAGCGATGCCCACATCCCTTAAATGAATTTTTAAAAAGTCAATAAGGGCAAAGATAGTCTCCCTGCGATGCCTCCTTGCTTGGGTGGAGGAAAGACAGTTGGAATTTGTTTTGTGCCACTTCTGGGCTGTGAATGGAATTTTCTGGCAAATTGCACCGGAGTACCTTACCTCTCTAAAGCGATCACCAGACTATCCATAAAAATACACCCAAGTTCATGTCTGCTCTTACCGGGTCTACTTTGCACACGTCATTATGCACAGTCCTAGGATACCAAAATCAGATGAGAGTGGAGGCAGCTGTTGGTTTAAGTGGCCGGCTGCCTCTGCAAAACGTGCCCTGTCCCCAGGAAGATGGGAAGTGCCGTGTTCGGAGGCGGGACTGGTGATTTTCAGGCCTGTCTGCTATTTTTGCCATTGTGGAGAGGCTGTCCATCATGGCAAAAATCTGAGCAGAAAGTCTGCCAAGAACTGAGCTTTAAACTGGTAGGCCTGAATTTGCTGGGGTACAGTGCTATCATACCAACGCATCAATAGCATGTAGCATTATTTGAGATATTAACAGTTCCTGGAACCAATGGTGTATGGGTTATGCCAACAGTTGTGAGACGCCATCATTTTCTGGCACATTTATGCCACTCTGATATTAAGGCTCTCAGATAGTAAGAGCTTGTTCCCTGTCCTCAGTCTACTACTAAGTGTTCAGTGGTAGCACTTCATCATAACCTAATCTACATCAATACAATCAATGGCTTTCAAAGGTAAATCATTGTGTAAAGCTCTTTAAGTCATTGATACGATCAAATGCTAAATACAAGTGCTGGAAGATTAATCATGCTTTGCAATTAGCCATTTAGAGAAAATTATACCTTACCTGCTTGTGCGATTAAGTAAAACGGAAGTCTCTCTTTATCACTAATGATCCAGAATTCCCAAGATTAACTATGCTACTAAATATTGTGAAAACGTAATGAGTCAAACTGGGTTGACACAAAATTGGGGTTATGTTGAAATCGTCAACCATTCCTGCCATCAGAATCCCAGAGATCATTTTGATTTGATTTGATTTGATTTATTATTGTCACATGTATTAACATACAGTGAAAAGTATTGTTTCTTGCATACAAGACAGACAAAGCATATCGTTCATAGAGAAGGAAAGGAGAGAGTGCGGAATATAGTGTTACAGTTATAGCAAGGGTATAGAGAAAGATCAACTTCGTGTAAGGTAGGTCCATTCAAAAGTCTGGTGGCAGCAGGGAAGAAGCTGTTCTTGAGTCGGTTGGTACGTGACCTCAGACTTTTGTATCTTTTTCCCGATGGAAGAAGGTGGAAGAGAGAATGTCCGGGGTGGGTGAGGTCCTTAATTTTGCTGGCTGCTTCTTCGAGGCAGTGGGAAGTGTAGACAGAGTCAATGGATGGGAGGCTGGTTTACGTGATGGATTGGACTACATTCATGACCTTTTGTTGTTTCTTGCAGTCTTGGACAGAGTAGGAGCCATACCAAGCTGTGACACAACCAGAAAGAATGCTTTCTATGGTGCATCTGTACCATTGTTGGTGAGAGTCGTAGCTGACATGCCAAATTTCCTTAGTCTTCTGAGAAAGTAGAGGCGTTGGTGGACTTTCTTAACTATAGTGTCGGCATGGGGGGACCAGGACAGGTTGTTGGTGATCTGGACACCTAAAAACCTGAAGCTCTTGACAGTTTCTACTTCGTCCCCATTGATGTAGACAGGGGCATGTTCTCCACTAGGCTTCCTGAAGTTGGTGACAATGCCCATGAGATGAATTCCCATGAGTAGCCAAAATTCCATACAGGTAACTCCATATTAATTGAACTGGTCGATGCTTGTCAGATGACAACACCAAATTGGAGTTAGAACACACAACAGTGTGAATCATGGAGTCTTGGACAAACCATTATTTGATACTGAGATCTCCATGTGAAAGAAGGTGCAAATAACTAAGGAAAGAGTAGGGTCCATAAAAGACCAAAAAAAATCCTTTATGTGGAGGCGAGGGATGTGGGTAGCTCTTAATGAATACTTGGTGCCTATCATGACAAAAGAAAGGGATAGTGTTGGATGTGATGAACAGAGGGTGAGAGGAATTTTGGGGATTATCATCCTCGAAAATGGTCAAACCACCAGGGCCGGATGAAATATACCCCCAGGCTGTTCAAAGAAGTCAGGGAGGAAATAGCAGAGAGTCTGACCATCATTTTCCAGTCCTCACTGGATGCAGGTGCGGTGCCGGGGGATGGAGAATTGCTAACATTGTACCTTTGTTTAAAAAGGGAGCGAGTGATAGTCCGAATAATTACTGGCCAGTCAGTCTGACCTCAATAGTGGGCAAATTATTGGAATCAATTCTGAGAGACAGGTAAGCTGTCACTTAGAAAGGCACGGATTAATCAAAACAGTAAGCATAGATTTGTTAGAGGAAGGTTGTAATTGACTCATTTGATTGAAGTTATTGAGGAGGTAACAAGGAGGATTGCTAAGGGTAGTGCAGTTGATGTGGTTTATATGGATCTTAGCAAGTCCTTTGACGTGATCCCACATGGCAGACTGGTTAAAAATGTACAGTACATGGGATCCAGGGCAATGCAGCAAATTGGCTACAAAATTGGTTCAGTGGCAGGAACAAGTATAAGTGTTCATAGAATCTTATAGTGCAGAGGGAGGCCATTCGGCCCATCGAGTCTGTACTGACCACAATCCCACCCAGGCCCTATCCCCATAACCTCGCATATTTACTCAGCTAATCCCCCTGACACCAAGGGGCAATTTAGCATGGCCAATCAACCTAACCCGCACATCTTTGGACTGTGGGAAGAACTGGAGCATCCCCACGCAGATATGGGGAGAACGTGCACACTCCGCACAGACAGTGACCCAAGCCAGGAATCGAACCCGGATCCCTGGCGCTGTAAGGCTGCAGTGCTAACCACTGTGCCACCATGCCACCCATAATACCACAATTAACAGAATTTCACCAATATTTCTGGTCAAATTCTGTTCTTTGCATTTTGCCTATAGTCTTTTTAACATTCATTTACATTTTTAAAATTAATTATTGTCACAAGTGAGCTTACATTAACACTGCAATGAAGTTACTGTGAAAATCCCCTAGTTGCCACACTCCAGCACCTGTTTGGGTACACTGATGGAGAATTTAACACGGCCAATGCGCCCAACCAGCACGTCTTTCAGACTGCGGGAGGAAACTGGAGCACCCAGTTGATGGAAGGCTGTTTCCACTGGGGTTAACACAGTAAGAGTTTTAACAACACCAGGTTAAAGTCCAACAGGTTTATTTGGTAGCAAATCTCTGGGGTTCCACAGGGCTCAGACTAGATTCCGTTTTTTTTTGTCGTTTATATTAATGATTTGGATGTAAATATAAAGGGAATGATCAAGAAATGTTTAGATGACACAAAAATTGGCCGTGTGGTAGATAGCGAGGACAGCTAAAGGGAGATATCAATAGGCTGGTCGGTGGGCAGAAAAGTGGCACATCACATTCAACCCAGACAAGTGTGAAGTGATGCATTTGGTGAGGTCAAACAAGGCAAAAGATTATACAATTAGTCGGACAATACCAAGAGGAATAGAGGAAGTGAGGGACCTTGGCATGATTGTCCACAGATCTCTGAAGTAGCAGGACAAGTCAATAAGGTGGTTAAGAAGGCATCTTGAATCCTTTTATTTATTAGCCAAGGTATAGAATATAAGAGCAGGAAGGTTATGCTGGAACTATATAAAACACTAGTTAGGCCATAGCTCGAATACTGTGTGCGGTTCTGGTCACCAAATTACTGAAAGGATTTCAATGCATTAGAAAGAGTATAAAAGAGATTTATGAGGATGTTGCCAGGACCGGATAATTGCAGCTATGAGGAAAGATTGGATAAGCTGAGGGAAGATTTGATTGAGATGAGAAAAATTGTGAATGGCCCGGGTAAGGTGGATGGGAAGGGCCTACTTACTTTAGCAGAGGTCAGTGACCAGGGGGCATGGATTTAAAGTGATTGATCGAAAGTTTGGAAGGGGAATGAGGAAAGATATTTTTCGCCAAAAGGGTTGTAGGGGTTTGGAACTCGCTGCGTGAAAGGACAGTAGGGACAAAACCCGCAGCTCATTTAAAAGGTGTGTGGATTTGCACCTCGAGTGCCGTGACGTACAGGGATACAGAGCGAATGCTGGAAAGTGGGATCAGGCTGTGTGCCTTGTTTTCTTGGCTGGTATGGACACGATGGACCAATTGACTCTTTCCATGCTGTAAGCTTTCTGTGATTCTCAGCCTGTGAGTATGGTGACTCCTGTGAGGAAGTTAGAAGTGTTGTCGATCGGAGGAGATTGGCCTTAAACAGGTCATGACTGCACTCAATGTCAAAAACAAGGAGGAGCCAGGTGAGGCCGACCAATCCAATGATGAGTTATTTTTCATTTTCCTGTAGGGAGGTTGGCATGGAAATTCCAGCAAAGACAACAATGGAAACGTAGATAGAAATGGACAATGCAGAACGCTGCACGACGGAACTGACGAATGATGCAATCGTGGATGCAATATGTTCTTCAACCGAGGAGTTGAGAAGGCCGATAGCTGGGGATTCTGATACATGTCTGCCCGCTTGCCTGAGCAGTCAAAGATTTCAGGGTTTTCTTTTTTTTTAATGCATTTTTTAATTCATTCGTGGGACATGGATATCGATGACTGGTCAGCATTTATTGCCCATCCCTAGTTGCCCGAGGGCAGTTGAGAGTCAACCACATTGCTGTGGCTCTGGAGTCACAGGTAGGCCAGACCAGGTAAGGACAGCAGATTTCCTTCTCTAAAGGACAATAGTGAACCAGATGGATTTTTCCAACAATCGGCAATGGTTTCATGGACATCAATAGATTCTTAATTCCAGTTTTCTTTTTACTGAATTTAAATTCCACCATCTGCCACAGCAGGATTTAAACCTGGATCCATTAGCTGAGTTGTCTGGATTAATAGTTTAATAATTTCTCTGGAACTAATTCCTGACATTTTTCCATACAAAACTCCGGCTTTTTAACCAATTCAAGCCATTGTAAGGTGTGAACTTTTTCACACATTTAGTGTGTTTTCACTGGAATTTGAACCTGTTGGTTTTGACATAGACTGCGCTTGTCGGCATATATATCATGTCACACAGAGATGCATTCATGTGGAATGGGAGCCTCCTTGACAATCACAAAGTTCCGCTTAACATAAATTTGTTGGCGATCGTCTAGGATTCGACTCAAAGGAATTTTACTATATGTACGTTTTACAGATTTGCATACTGTTCTCATACATATCTATTAGGAACTCCAAAAAGCTGATGAATGAGACAGAGAGCGGTATTGTTCGATTTACAAAAGATATCCCAGGAGAATTGAACCCTCAATATATCCTTTCAATTGATTGCACATTGAACAGACTTTTGGCTCCAAAGATTGCACTCATCATCAGAGGTTATTATTTTTGACTCCCATCTTTGCAGGCATTCAAATCTTCAATTGTCAATGGTGGATATCAGATGTTCCAAGGAAAAAAGTATTTTTATACACTGTCTCATTATGTAACACAGAACAATAGGACAAGGCCCAAGTCTCTGCTGGCTCACTGGGATGCGGCTGAATGCAGATAAGGTCCTTCACGAGAGGAAGGTGAGGGAAAATAATTAAAGGGCAAGATCATTTTCCCAATCCCCGGAGCTCTCACTGCCTCATTAACCGAGTGAAGAGACTTCCTGCCTGCTCTTCCCATCGGCAATGGCAAGAAAGAGTTTAAAGAAAAATGGTAAAAAGAAATAGACCCAACATTGTACATTGTTCCCTGCGATATATACATCAACCCATCAATTAAAAACCACTGTAAACTGTTTATCTTTTACAGCTCATGTTCAAAAATATAGGGAAGCACATGCGGTGGGACAGGAATTTTCTTTTGGATCAGGACCCCGATGTTTGGATCAAATTGGGGTTGCAATCACACACTGTTCTGGGAACAGTCACCCGACACCGGTTTTTGTAGGATTGACCAATCAGTGGCCAAATGGCACTCTTGCCCTCCAGTCAAGGAGGCAGGATGGTTCCCGTGACTGGTTGGTCTCCAAGGATGGCACATTTATTTTATTTATTAGTGTCACAAGCAGGCTTACATTAACACTGCAAGGAAATTACTGTGAAAATCCCCTAGTCGTCACACTCTGGCCCTCTTCGGGTACACTGAGGGATAATTGTGAAATGAAGCACAGCTCCCCACCCCCACATCCTTCTTGTTTAACTCGCCCTGTTTTGGCTTCTGCATGAGACCAATTCCAGTTCATGTGGAATTAGAGCCTCAACAGGCCCCTCAATTGGCTACCCACTGTTCGTGAGTAGCTAGCCACTCACCGCCCCCCCCCCCCTCCCTCCCCCCCAACACCAGATCAATCTTTTCTAAAATGACTCAGCACTGGGAACGCACCAGTGGGGCAAAATTAAGTGCAGTTCCCACAGCCCTCAGTCTCCAAAATTTCTGTCTGTGCAGTATGAAGGCTCCACACACGGTTCATGTGAGGAAAGGTCATCCAGACAAAGGAGCCCACTTGATCAGCACCCCCTTCATTATCTTAACCATTCACTTCTTCCATCACTGACGCACAGTGGCATCTCTACAAGATGCACTGTAGCAACTCAAGGCTCCTTTGGCAGCACCTCTACCACCTAGAAGGACAAGGGCAGTAGATGATGGGAACACCACCGGCAAATTCCCCTCCAAGCCACCCACCATCCTGACTTGGAACCATATTGCTGTTCCTTCACTGTCACTGGGTCAAAATCCTGGAACTCCTTCCCTAACAGCAGTGTGGATGTACCTACACCACATGGACTACAGATTCAAGAAGGCAGCTCACCATCACCTGTCCTAGGAATGGACAATAAATACTGGCCTAACCAGTGATGCCCAGATACTGCGAACGGATCAATGAAAAGTTGTCCTTTTCTTATGGTCTTTATGTAATATAGTAATGGGACTCTGGCAAAGATATATTGCTCTTCTCTCCCTGCATCCCCTGCCCCCCATCCCCAAGCAAGAACATGTGCCATTGCAGTAGATTTGGGGAGAGGAAGGTTTATGCAAGATCACTCAGCCTTCTTCACCCTCTGTGTTTCCCAGTCTGAAATGGGACACCCTTTTAAATTCATAAGAACGTAATTACAGCAGTGACTCTTACACTAAACCAGGGAGATTCCCTGGTGCAGGGGAATGGGTGAAAATGTCTTCAAGCAGAAAATCTACACAGTTTGGCACCTGAAATCCTGAGAACTGGGCTGAGACCAGAAATGGTTCCTTCTGTCTGATTTCATTACTGAAATCGTGATATTCTACTATATCTTCGAACTACACAGCCTCACTGACAATCGGAAAACATTTTTAAGCACACATCTAGGTGAATGGATTCTACACACAAGGTAACTGTTACCATAGCAACACATTGTTTTGAGCAGATTGGAGAAAGATTTATTTGCCAAGCTAACAGTATCTGGTGCAATTATGTTCTATTTAACAGATTCCTTACCCCTTGTCCTATGTTACTTCAATAACCTCTCCAAGGCCAGTCCACTGGTATTGCTTTATTACAGCAAAGGATAGGCCGCATCCATGGATGACAACAAATCGAGGCCTGTCTTCTGGACCTACATAACCCCTGTCCAGACTGTAAATGCGGGCTTTAATCTGCTGCCACACATCTCTCATTGGGCAAGCTTATTTTGTGCCGCTCTAACAGTTACTAAATTAAGTTACTCCATGGGCAGGAATTTCCGTTTGCATTCAGGCCCTGATGTGGACATCAAATATCGGTCCTGATCCCGTGTCATAGAAGGAGCAGCAACCAGACTGCATTTCTTTGCATGGTTGGCCAATTAAGATTGGCTCTTGAAGCTGGAGGTCCATTCGAAGCCCTTTGGTGTCGAAGAAACTGCAACTTGCCATTACAGCTGAGGGAGAGAGGGAAGGTGCCTCCCATCTCGAGGCGCCTTGTCAACCTTTTTGAGACATTGGAAATAAAATATGGCCACAACTGCTGGATCACCATTGTACGGGGAGTAGCCTTCTACAGGGTGGCCTGCGGCTGCAATTGTAATCAAGTCGGAGGGGAGACCATAAAGTTATCCTGGAGAGTTGGTCCACCTGTCTGCAACTGGGAAACTATCTCCAGGCCTCTGCCAAGCTCCCAATGCCCTGGCATTGCCCTGACTGAAAAATTCCAGTCATCTTCTGATCAATGGCCTTGATTATCCTTTTAATCAATTATAACAAGCTACCTGCCACTTGCAGGCAAGTAACTATTCCTTAGGAATGTGGTCGGGGTCAGGACTGTGGTGGGCAACCTGAACACCGGCTGGTGTTGGGAAATTCCACCTGCCTGCCTCCATTTCCACCCTCATATTGGCATCCATATTGATTTATTCTTCTAAAGGCTACAGTGAATAAAACATCGACACTCTAAAACAGCAATAAAGAAAGGGATTAGCCTGACTTCAAGGAAGAACTCCACACTTACCTTGATTCCAACGGTCGAAACTTTCCCTCATGAAGTCTGAAAGAAATGAGTGAATAAACATCCATCATCTATCTTGCCCAATCATTTAGGTCGCCACACAAAGTATTTTCACCTGCCCTCATTCCTGAGGCAACAACTCTTTATATCTGAACGTAATCTCCCTCTAAATCAGGATGTTAAACCTGAGCCTTCTACATCATTGGCAGGGGCAATCTCTGCCATAACGGAAAGTATTGCCAGCCAAATAGCATGGATACAGATAAAAACTCAGAATTGACAAATGTGTTTGCAATTGTCACAAAACATTGAAGAATGACCACATCCATAATGCTACTTTTAAAATAATCTAATTGGAGAGTGAGCGGGGTATTTTCCCTCAGAGAATCTTACCATCGTGACATGAAACATGTATCCAATGTAAAAGATCACGGAAACTCGGGAGCAAGTGCCTTACGCATGTAATTCACTCCACCCAATTTTCACCCATTGGCTGAAATCTTCCATCCTTGATGATGGCTGAGATTCTCTGGTGAAAGTGAATGGAGTTTTGGCTGGAATGCCTCATTTAATTCTAGATGCATTCATTGACTTTACGTTTCACCGGCTGCCGTGCTGGGGTTTTGAAGCCGTGACCCCAAATCATTAACTTGGGCCTCTGGATTACTAGTCCAGTGACATTACCACCAGGCCATCTCCTCCCCAGACAAGTGGTTCAAAGTTAATGACAAAATTGATGCAATTATGAGCAATATCATTTTATTCACCTCACAGTAAAGGCTGCCGATCACCATGGTCTGGATTCTATTTCCAGTCAGATACTTGTTTCCTAATTCATAGACCCACAGAGCTTGATGAGCCTGAAAAACTAAGTATTAGAGATTAAATTTAATAGATAAATTCTGATAGTATGGTATGTATTTACTTTAGGTACAAATAGTGACTTAACCAACTCAGAAACTATTCTATGTAATTAATTAAATATACATATAACTTTACATTTCGAAGTTTATTTACTGGTGTCACAATTTTGATTTAATTTGATTTGATTTGATTTATTATTGTCACATGTATTAGTATACAATTAAAAGTATTGTTTCTTGAGCACCATACAGACAAAGCATACTGTTCATAGAGAAGGAAAGGAGAGAATGGAGAATGTAGTGATCCAGTTATAGCTATGATGTACAGAAGGATCAACTTAATGCGAGGTAAGCCCACTCAAAAGCGAGATGGCAGCTTACATTAACATTGCAATGAAATTACTGTGAAAATCCCCTAGTCGCCACACTCCGGCGCCTGTTCAGGTACACCAAAGGAGAATTTAGCATGGCCAATGCACCTAACCAGCACATCTCTCAGACTGTGGGAGGAAACTGGAGCAACCGGAGGAAACCCACGGGAGAATGTGCAAACTCCACACAGACAGTGACCCCAGCCAGGAATTGAATCCAGGTCCCTGGCGCTGTGAGGCAGCAGTGCGAAGCACTGTGCCACCGTGCATCACAATGGTTCTTCAGCACACAAACTTGAGGCAGTGCTGTTTACCCACATACAGTGAGGGAGGAAATGTGCTATATAATTATATAACTAAATACCTATTATATGAATTTAAATTAGCTATGGCCATGTTGACCTATGTTATGGCAATTACATCATTGGATGTGACCCAAAATTGTGGCTTGTGATATGAATTGCTTAGTTCTCTTAATAGGCTGCATTAACCTTTTTATACATTTCACAAATTGTTTTATGTAAATCAGAAACCTTGACTTAGATTTCATTAATCCCATTTATGTAGAAAATAGGTCAAAATTTACATTGGCTTCTGTGTTGATCTTGCCAACAGGAACTTGTGCCAAAAGTTCCTGCAGAACTCATTGCCCTCAGCCATAGCACTAAAGGTAACAGATGCACACTGTACCAATCAGCTAATGGTCCACTGTAAATAGATGTGTGCTGTCTTTGCCCTTGAAGCCACACTGGAATCCAACTATACACACTGTTCTTACACCTTCTCCATTATTATGGAAAGCAGGGATGTGTCCATAGGGAGGCCAATCCAGCTGTGTCATCGAATCCCTACAATCCAGAAGGAGGCCATTCGGCCCATCGAGCCTGTACCGAGAACAATCCCACCCAGGCACTATCCCCATAACCCTACACATTTACCCTACTAATCCCCCTGACACTACAGGACAATTTAGCATGGTCGATCAACCTAACTTAGGAGTGTGGGAGGAAGCTGGAGCACCTGGAGGAAACCC
This sequence comes from Mustelus asterias, assembly GCF_964213995.1. Lineage (NCBI taxonomy): Eukaryota > Metazoa > Chordata > Chondrichthyes > Carcharhiniformes > Triakidae > Mustelus > Mustelus asterias. Next base: position 67,498,707 of record NC_135818.1, on the reverse strand, counting down.
ACGCAGACACGGGGAGAACATGCAGCTTCACGCAGACAGTGACCCGAGGCCAGAATTGAACCCGCGTCCCTGGCACTGTGAGGCAGCAATGCTAACCACTGTGCCACCGTGCCACCCCCTTAGATAGATTAGCCAAGTTAAATGTGTGGAGTTACGGGGATAGGGTGGGGGAAAGGTCCTTCTGAACAGAAACATTTGGGCAACACTGAGACCTTTGGTTAACAAGAGTGGCAATTAATACCCACTTAAAAAGCCTCACCCTATTGCCGTAGGTAATCAACCAGCAGCTGGCAGGGGACTCACCACGCGGGGGAGGTTGCTTGCAACTTGCCAGAGGGGTTCTTTGTTCAAGGATCAAGGGACCTGACTTTGGGATGGTGTGGGAGGGCTAGGGTTGCTAACAGGAGGGTTGCCATAAGCCATCCTCTAGCCTTTTCTTCTGACCCCCTTCTTCACCCAGCTGCAGCTGCTGCTCCCAGTGGCATTGCCAGCAGAGGACTCTGACTGGCTGGCAGCACTTGGCAGACATGAATTCCACCCCGAGGTCCTGAATCGCAGGAAGGTCCTCCCCAATGTAACTGAAGCAGGGCTCCCATATATTCTCTAACTGGCGAACAAGGCCCCAGTTGCCAAGGATTAAATGCCACCCTCTATCTATCTTCAGTGTGTTTTATTGCGCAGAATAACACAAATTTCATCTGCATAATATTAATGGAAAACACCAGGCTAAAAGATCCATAAGGCGTTCCCGGCCATTGCTGTTGAGCACAAAATCTGGAGCCATTGAATGTAGCCACACTTCAATGCTGAGAGATAGCTAATTTTGTAGCTAAAACTCAGCACACTCAAAGCAGCTCAACTAGTGTTTCCATTTGAAGGCCAGAATAGAAAAGCTACACTGGGAAGGCAGGGAACCACACTGTTCCCATGCAAAGCAATCACTTTATAAATGACAGCTGCAGCTAATTGAAGCAATTCTCCGCTTGCTGTGTGATGCCAAAGTCACATTCCTGAATGTTATACTTGTCTTCAGCAGCAATCCATGATTACTTGTGATGAGAAAATTGCTGCCTTTAAATTTGATTTGGAAACCTTTTGAACAACGATCGCAGTGTGCGCTCGATGGTAAGATTTTTCACCCCCCACCCCCCCTGCCCTCACCACTCAGGTTTACTGTACACATTGTGAAAAACTGAGGTCAATGTGGTTTGGGACACAATGGGGCCAGCGCTCTGAGCCTTTAACGCTGAGATCTAAAGGAGTGAGGACAAAGAAAGAGGAATGAAAGAAGGCAATAGGCAGCATTAGAATGAAATAGAGTCAGAGAGTTTCACTTCGTCCAATCTTCACTTGAAGCCCCAAAAGTTCTGAGAAATAGAAATGTGAGGGATCATAGAATCCCTACAGTACAGAAGGAGGCCATTCAGCCCACCAAGCCTGCACCGACAACAATCCCACCCAGGCCCTATCCTTGTATTTACGTATTTACCCTGATACCCCCGCCCAACACGAAAGGGCAATTTTTTTTTAGCATGGCCAATCAACATAACCTGCACATCTTTAGAGTGTGGGCGGAAACTGGAGCACCCGGAGGAAACCCATGCAGACATGGGGAGAAGGTGCAAACTCCACACAGTCACCCAAGGTCAGAATCGAACCTGGGTTCCTGGGGCTGTGAGGCAGCAGGACTAACCACTGTGCCACCGTGTCACCCCTTAGTAGTGGGATCCTTAGTGGCAGCTCCCTTATGTCACATTTGCTTCCTTTGTAGCGTGCAGTTTCTGACTTTATTGGGATTTTATCTTGCATGAGTTATCCAACCGCAACACTGAATCTTTATGCAACTTTAGCCTTTCATTCAAGGTCTATTATTCTTTTTAAATTTTCTGATCAGAATATATTTGTCATTTATATTAATGATTTGGATGAGAATTTAGGAGGCATGGTAAGTAAGTTTGCAGATGACACCAAGATTGGTGACATAGTGGACAGTGAAGAAGGTTATGTAGGATTGCAACAGGATCTTGATCAATTGGGCCAGTGGGCTGACGAATGGCAGATGGAGTTTAATTTAGGTAAATGTGAGGTGATGCATTTTCATAGATCAAATCAGGGCAGGATTTACTCAATTAATGGTAGGGCGTTGGGGAGAGTTGTAGGCATCTAGGAGTACAGGTTCATAGCTCCTTGAAAGTGGAGTCACAGGTGGACAGAGTGGTGAAGAAAGCATTCGGCATGCTTGGTTTCATTGGTCAGAACATTGAATACAGGAGTTAGGACGTTTTGTTGAAGTTGTATAAGACATTGGCAAGGCCACACTTGGAATACTGTGTACAGTTCCTGTCACCCTATTATAGAAAGGATATTATTAAACTAGAAAAAGTGCAGAAAAGACTTACTCGGAAATTACTGGGACTTGATGGTTTGAGTTATAAGAAGAGGCTTGATAGACTGGGACTTTTTTCCCTGGAGCGCAGGAAGCTTAGGGGTAATCTTATAAAGGTCTGTAAAATAATGAGGGGCATAGATCAGATAGATAGTCAACATCTTTTCCCAAAGGTAGGGGAGACTAAAACTAGCAGACAGAGGCTTAAGGTGAGATGGAAGAGATACCAAAGGGTCCAGAGGGGCAATTCTTTCACACAGAGGGTGGTGAGTGTTTGGAACAAGCTGCCAGAGGTAGTAGTAGAGGCGGGTACAATTTGTCTTTTAAAAAGCATTCAGACAGTTACATGGGTAAGATGGGTGTAGAGGGTCATGGGCCAAATACGGGCAATTGAGACTAGCTTTGTGGGTTAAAAAAAGAGCAGCATCGACAAGTTGGGCCGAAGACTCTATATTCAGTAACATAGGACAATTTTGGCTATATTACTAAATACTGGCAGGAATGTGGAGCGCAAGTGTCTTCATTCAGATTTGTAAGTGTCCTGTCGTACAAACTGCCACGCTACATGGCTTTTTACAAAGTAGCTGGCATTCATATGTCACTCCCCACACCCAGAAAGACACAGTTTCAGTGTTTTACAAAGACCACAAACATTTATACAGAGCCTTCAATATAATGAAACATCTCAGGACACCTCACATGAGAGATTAGACAAAGGTTTGACACCAAGCCGCATTAGGAAGGGAGACATTAGGACAGATGATCAAATGTTTGGAGAGTGAAGATTGTCTTTAAAAAGATGAGACAGAGTTTTAGGAGAAGCATTCCAAACCTTGGAGCCTCGGGAACTGATGGCATGGATGCCAATACTGGAGCGATTAAAACCAGTGAAACACAAGTGCAGGGATCCTGAAGGTTTGTGGGGCTGAAGGAGGTTAGAGGGGGGAGTGAGGCTATGGAAGGATTTGAAAGCAAGGATGAGAGTTTTTAAATTACAGACTGGGAGAAAAGATGGATGACTGGGGCTTGATGAGCGTTTTGGTTGAGTTCAAATTTATAAAGCCTACAAGATACGAATAAAAGCAAATTACTGCGGATGCTGGAATCTGAAACCGAAAGAGAAAATGCTGGAAAATCTCAGCATCTGGACTCGAAACATCAGCTCTTTTCTCTACTTATAGGTGCTGCCAGACCTGCTGAGATTTTCCAGCATTTTCTCTTTTGGCTACAAGATAGGAAACTGGCCAGGAGATCATTGAAATAGTCAGACTTAAAGGTTAACAGAGGCATGGATGAGGGTTGCAGCAGCGTATGAGCTGAGGTGGGGCAAAGTCATGTCTTGTCACAGGCTAGAAAGGAAAAGGGGTTCAGAAAACAGAAGGGGAAAGTAGAAAGAATGGGCAGGATTTTGTGGAGGTGATGGGGGGTCTAAAAGCTGTCAGCTGGAAAGGGGGCAATACCTCCACTTTGGGGAGGCTTACTATAGCACGGGTGACACGTTGGCACAGTGGTTTGCACTGCAGCCTCACAGCGCCAGTAACCCGGGTTCAAATCTGACCTCGGGTCACTGTCTGTGTGGAGTTTGCATGTTCTCCCCCTGTCTGCATGGGTTTCCTCCGGGTGCTCCTATTTCCTCCCACACTCCAAACATGTGCGGGTTGGGTTGATTGGCTATGCTAAATTGACCATTAGCATCAGGGGGATTAGCAGGGTAACCACATAGGATATGGGGATAGGGCCTGGGTGGGATTGTTGTCGGTGCAGACTCGGTGGGCTGAATGGCCTCCTTCTGCACTGTAGGGATTCTATGGTTCCATGGTACTGCATCATCTTGTTTCACTCAGGCAACTGGCCAGCAAAGGCCTTCCCCCAGGATTACAGACCCCCAGGGTGGAAGTCCCCATCTGACGAGAGCTGCCAGTCAAATAGAGGCCTGCAGCCCTTCTATACTGAGCAGCACCACTGGAAGGCAATGGCCGCTGTCAGTCCAACAAACCACCCAAGGCCAGGATCAAGGAGGAATCCAGGCATCAGTGATTGATGCCAGGAAAGGGAACAGGGGGGGGGGAAGATGGTTTGGCAGCAAGGCCAGAGCACTGGTTCCCTCCATCAGGCACATGGAACAAGGGATCTCCACCAGCCCCGGGATCCCACAAGTTTGTTTGCTTGTGTTTGCTTGTCATGCTCCCCACATGTGACTCACCCCTGCCTACTATCGTGATAATAACACTGGTGGCAGGATGAGGCCCATAAGTGGGCATTAATCGGTGGCACCCCAGCTGGCAGCAGGGAGGGTAGGTCCCTACCTGCTACCACCCGCCCAATTAAATGCCCCTCCACCACCAAACTTGCCACAGGGGAGGACACAAGATTCCTCTCTGTGGTCTCTCTGAACTTAGCCAAGGGGAAACACTTTTAAGCAGAAGCTTTAAAGCAGGGAGACAGGCAGTAAGATGGAGGGGAGGGAGCAGTGAGGGAAGATTCCAGAATGAAGCAGTATAGTGGCTGCAAACACAGCCTCTGAGGTGGAATCACCCACCTGTGAATCCTATGGCTGCAGCAAATCCTGACCCCAGGGGACCCCACACCCTAACCACATAATCTCCGACTCAACTCTTTCATCTTCATAAGTTTCTAATTGTGCATTGATCATGTGTGTAGAGTCCTAGAGGAGCGTTTTATACAGCGTACTGATTAGCTGTTCAAGGGAGTGGAGGAGTCTCTTAGTAGGAGGATGGAAAAGTAGGCAGCAGCTGGAGATCACTCACTTGAGGGAAAGAAAGGATACAGTTGGAAATGATGACTGGAAAAACACAGTAACAGGGGCAGTGAGGGGGCGGTACAGTGGCACAGTGGTTAGCACTGCTGCCTCACAGCTCCAGGGACCTGGGTTTGATTCCCGGCTTGGGTCACTGTCTGTGTGGAGTTTGCACATTCGCCCTGTGTCTGCATGGGTTTCCTCCGGGTGCTCCAGTTTCCTCCCACAGTCCAAAGACGTGCGAGTTTGGTGCTTTGGCCTTGCTAAATTGCCCCTTAGTGTCCTGGGATGCCTAGGTTAGAGGGATTGGCGGCGTAAATACATGGGGTTACCGGGATAAGACCTCGGTGGGATTGTTGCTGGTGCAGACTCGATGGGCCGAATGGCCCCCTTCTGCACTGTAGGGTTTCTATGATTATCGGAACAAAGAAAATTGAGGACATGAAGAGTAAGGGATTCCGGGGAGTAACAAAAATGTAGGAGAGAAACCACAAGGGCAATGGAAATTTAGGAAGCTAGCAACAGAAAAAAAACAGAGGGGACATGGAAAGAGGGAGAGATATAGGCCAACCTTGCTGAACCAGCCTCAGGCAAGCTCACACTGAGACAAGACCAGTTCAGTGGTGTCAATACAGGAGATTGATAAATGGAGGTCAGTGTCCACAGTTCAGAGCAACGAAAGACTTATAAAGTAATTGTAAATGGAATCACCATGGTTACGGTGATGGCTGAAAAGCTTTCCAGTAACATCTCCCAAAAGAATCTTGGAAATTACAAAATGAGTTCGACAACATACGTAAAGGAAAGCAAAATAATATAGATGCTGGAGGCCTTAAATAAAACAGAAAATGCTGAAAACACACAATGCTTTCTGTCTCCACGGATGAAGCCCAAACTCTTAATATTTCAGGTCAGTGATCTTTCATCGGAATTTTATATGGGCACTATATCAGCATTTTCTCCCAAGCCAACAGGACCCTCCCCAGAACCAATGCAAGAATATTAGGAGCGGGAGGTGAATCTTCAGATTTCTGCTCCCCCACAATTAACCTTCACGAGTGAATGTACGAATAAAAATCTCTGCATTTCTGATTAGATTTATTTCACACGGAAAAGGAGGATGTTATGACTTTGATTGTACATTCTCATTGTTCTACGCTTTCCGACAGGCTAAATACTGGAAGAAATGCACACTATATTGTGTAATATGGCTCACGTAATGTCATAATATTTCCCTGCAAATGGGTTGATGGGCAATTTAGACCATCAGTAATCATGACGATAGAGTGGGTTAGTTGATATTATTTACTGGTTCGCGGTTTTGGAATAGTCACATAGATGGATAAATTTGTAAAACTGTCTTGAGCAATATAGCATGAGATTTGGGGAAAGACTGCACTGTAAATACATCGAAATCTATATATAGAAACATCAGTATATGTGGATGTATATCGGCAAATACACTGCTGAAACTTGTTTGTTACTTACAAAGTTTCATGAATCGTTCATTCGGTTTTTTGCTGGCCCCTCCCCGCCCCCAACCAAATTTTGCCACTTTTGGCGACTGTCTTGTTTGCCTATTGGTTGCACCAGTTATGGACCTCCAGAAAAATACTTGATTTTCTCACCCCTGGTTGCCCTGATTATTATAGGATCGATACTACTTGCCTCTAGCAAATTATTCTTTGAGCCCTTTAATTACATCTACAACCTCAACGTTACTGATGTCAAAGTCTATAAATCTGCATGGGATTAATTGCTCGGATTAATTAATTAATTAATCGATACAAGGTACTCTCTAGTGATGTACTCGTTAACGACATGCCACTCATCCTCAGTGTCAAACCCACTAGCATCAGCTATTCCCCGACTGTGCTCTTGCTGTTACGACATGTGAAGAATTTTTTGTTCTATTGAACATCTGCAATCCCGGCTATTTGCAATTTAACATTTACTCCACTTGCTCACCTTTTCCACATGCTTCTAGTATTGTTTCCAGTCTTTCCTCCCCTTCATATTCAAAAGCTCAAGGGATCTTTTGTAGGCAGGGAGAGCATCATTGACCTTATAATGATGCAAGCTTGATTTTTGGTTCTATTATAATCGACAATTAGCTGCCAACACCTCATCGTAAGCCCAGTGTACTGTCTGAATTGGCTCAGTCAACACCTCATCGCAAGCCCAGTGTACTGTCTGAATTGGCTCAGTCAACACCTCATCGTAAGCCCAGTGTTCTGTCTGAATTGGCTCAGTCAACACCTCATCGTAAACCCAGTGTACTGTCTGAACTGGCTTGGCTTTTGCAGAGAAACTGTTAGGTGAAGGCATCTCACTCTTTCGACATGAATAATTTCCTGATAGCAAAGAAAATGCAGTCCAGGAGTATAGAATTCCAAACCAACATTATGGGAGAGAAAGTGGTCCTAACCAGTGCTTCACTTCTGGCTACTAAAACAGTCAAACACACTAATTTCTGTGATCGATGTCTGTACCCAAGCTGTTCCAGGAGCGTGGCTGACAAATTGGTAGTCAGGAACTACTGAGTGCCCCCATTCTGCGTTAGACTGCATATACTCTGTTCCGCCTTCTTCCGTCGGGAAAAAGATACAAAAGTCTGAAAACGCATACCAACAGACTCGAGAACAGCTTCTTCCCTGTTGTCATCAGACTTTTGAATGGTCCTATCATTTTTAAGCTGATCTTTTTCTTCACCCTACCTGTACCTGCAACATTATGGACGAGATTCTCCAGCCTCCCAGCCACATGTTTCCCACCAATGGAATGTGGCGCGTTGGTTGCGAGTGGCGGGATTCTCTGGTCCCGCTGCTGTCAATGGGAATTCCCATCGACGTCATCCCGCGCTGGTGGGAAACCCGCGGATGGGGGTGTGCCTCCGGCGGGACTGGAAAATCCCATGGGCAGGGCTGCACTGCCAGCGGGACTGGCGAATCCTGCCACTCGCAAACATATTCCGGCCTATATTCTGCACCCTATCCTTTCCTTCTCCCCCATGTACTTTATGAACAGTGTGCTTTGCCTGTATAGCGCACGAGAAACAATACTTTTCATTGTATCCCAGTACATGAGACAATAATAAATCAAATCAAGAAGAAAAACAGGTGCTGAAGGATACAACTGGAGCCAATATTTGCACGGTTCCATAAGTGTTTGTTTACAGTGATGCGTGTTATAAACATAGCCTTCCTAATCCAACAATCCCAATTTTAATCTGTTCACATTGATGTGAGGACACGTGAATCCCCAGTTAATGCCCACCACCTGGCATACAATGAATAACCTGGGCTATCTACTTGGATATCACAGCCTGCAATGCTTGAATAAGTGGAGCCGCAACAGGAGTTCAGCCGGCCATACTCATTGTGAATAAAAGTTCCCTCAGCTTGAATGTTGGATAAAAATGTTTGGGAGTATCAATGATGATTTTGGTATTTTCTTTCTGCCATTGCAGTCCTCATAAATTTAAACATGTTTCACAGCGAGGCGATGTCTCATTTTGGCAGACAAGGCCAATGGAATTAAAGTTTAATGTACATTTATTATTTGCCAGTAATGCATTTCCTTCTGCATTTAAACAATTCTCCCAATGTCACAATTCACGAAGCAAGCCTAAATTTTAGCGATGCAAGCATTTATTACTAATCTCATGGAAAAACATGTTTATCTTTTGGAACAAATAAATTATACCAACACTCTATAACTTGCATTGCTAGTATGCGGGAAAAAAAACTGTTTTAAGCACATGGAAATCATGCTTTTAGTGAAGAAAAATACATCATGCAGCTAATAAATAATGCATTTTACCTTCTGGGGAGCTACAAAAGACAAAGTGACAGCATTATGTTAAATTGTAAGGATGGTGAACATGCAAATTACATGAATATTTTCTTAAATAGCACTAAATTTAGCTTATAACTGCTCCTCACACCCTTCTCACTTGATATGAATGCAGGCTGGGTTAAACAGTAGCTAATTAGCATGACACCAGTGGAAGTTCCCTCATGGCATGGAAAAATAATCAGAGGGCAGTTTTAGCCTGGGGTTTGCAATCCCAACTCTCACCAAATTATAGACTGAGCCACATGACAGGAGCCCACTAGATGGTATGAAAAATATTCCTTGTGCTAAACTACTCGAAAAAAAAACAGTAAAGTCATGTTCAATAGATTTTTTAATACTGTAAAAATAAAGCAATGTTTACAATGCAAATGATTGTATTAGACCAAAAAAAACTTTTTAAAAATGGCAGGAACCCATTTTCCCCCTTCATTTGTGGGACACATTTATATGCTTTCACAATGCTGTTGTATCTGTTGGAAAGTGGAGGTGACAGGGTTACTTGGAACCATTGGAACTCAAGTAAAGCACAAAATGTATTGCACTGAATAAAACAACATTAAGGGCCAATAGAGTTACATCATGCCATTCCTTTTACATAACTAGTTTAACCGGAATCAGCTAAACAATAATGGCATAGCAAAAACGATGAGGGAGAGATAAACTGATGGGTGTTACACCAACTCACTTTTGGCAGCTCACAAATGAGGCACTGTTTGTTCCCCCACTCCCCCCCCCATCCCCCCACGCAACCGCCCCGCCCCCACCGCCTCTCCCCCCCCCCCCCCCCCCCATCAGTTTGGAAATAATATTTATTGAAAAAGTTTATATCCTATAAAAAGTAATAAAACACAAGTGTATTGATGCAACCAATATAGATTGTCATATTAAAGCAGCCTCTGCTATACATTACAGCTGATGACAGCAATATGCAACAAAGACTAAAGAGAAACAAAATGAAACTTCCTCAAAAGGGTGGCACAGTGGATAGCACTGCTGCCTCACAGCGCCAGGGACCCAGGTTCAATTCCCAGCTCAGGTCACTGTCTGTGTGGAGTCTGCACATTCTGTGTGGGTTTCCTCTGGGTGCTCCGGTTACCTCCCACAGTCCAACAATGTGCGGGTTAGGTGGACTGGCCATACAAAATTGCCCAATAGTGTCAGGGCACTAACCAAGGTAAATATGTGGGGTGACAGGGATAGGGCCTGGGCGGGATTGTGGTTGGCGCAGACTTAATGGGCTGAATGGCCTCCTTCTGCACTGTAGGATTCTATGGAAGTCCACATAAATTGTTTTACAGCGACAGAAAAATGCTTTGAATTTTGCCAAATACTTTTTTTGTCCTCTCAGATTAATAGAAAAATAGAAACTAGAAGCAGGAGAAGGCCATTCTGCCCTTCGAGCCTGCTCCGCCATTCATTATGATCATGGCTGATAATCGAATTCAATATCCTGATCCCCCTTTCCTCCCATATCCATTAATCCCTTTAGCCCCAAGAGCTATATCTAATTTCTTCTTGAAATCGGACAATTTTGGCCTCAACCACTTTCTGTGATAGTGAATTCCGCACATTCACCACCTTCTGGGTGAAAACATTTCTCCTCACCTCAGTCCTAAAAGGTCTTACCCTCAACCTAGTCCTGGACTTCTCTGTAAAAACAAGTCCCCTTTTGCAGTCCAGTTGTATTGCAGCAACAGGGAAAGGCCGTCATGGCGGGGGCTGGGGAAATGTCAGGATGACCCAAATAGAAGATGATTACTTCTCCCGCTCATTCACATCTTTTGGTGTTTCATTCAGGAGCTTGGTCAGGATGGAGCAGACTGAATGTTGTGCTTTTGTTTGCTGCATAGAGTACGTGATAGAGATGGGAACATTAGTTCATCAGAATTATCTGGGCTGTACGAGGTGTGTGAGTTTGATACTTGAGAGAATTACTCCGGAGCCAAATTAAGCAATTTGAAGGTTGGACTTCATTTCTCACAGAGAAGGAACTATTTCATTTTTGTCAATGCAACAGCTTCATCATGGGATATAAGTTTTAGTGTCACTCAAAAATTCATTCACTTTCGCCCCGGAGTCCATTTTAAATAGGTCAGTTCAAATTTGTAAGAAAAATGTTTTCTCCAATCCCATCCATTTCACATCACTTCACTCTGACTCATTGCATCTGTTAGTGAAGCCTTTCGGCCAGTAGGGTGACAGCATGTCTGAGTCCAGTGAACAGCAGGTGGTTTGTTCAGCGGCAATACCTAGTAGAGAATTTTTTAGAAAGAGTTAGAGAAAGTAAAGACTTCAAAACAGCAGCTGCAACTGGAGGCAGAACCACTGTTGAAACCTTTCTCTTAGTACAAGACATCAAATGCCTCAAAGATGCATATACTTTACTATGTTTCTAACAATGTAGAAGAGGTCGCAGAAATGTCGGTACATTTTAGTTAAACTGAACAGAGCAGCATTAAAGGTGAAGGACAGGTTCTTCTGCTCTCACTGGTGACGAGCTTGGAGTCAGGAAGGGCATGTCATTAGGCAGGGTGGGAGGCATACCTCAACTCTGTCACCTCTGTAATTGTGATGTGAAGATGCTCGACAGAGCAAGGGTTAACATGTGACTGCAGAATAGCACTGCTCACGGTATGATGTACAGAGTCACATAGGCTCATAGTGCACTCTATGGGCTGCATGGTGGCACAGTGGTTAGCACTGCTGCCTCACAGCGCCAGGCACCCGGGTTCAATTCCAGTCTTGGGTCACTGTCTGTGTGGAGCTTGCACATTCTCCCGTGTCTCCGGTTCCCTCCCACATTCCAAAGATGTGCGGGTCAGGTGGATTGGCATTGCTAAATTGACCCTAATGTCAGGGGATTAGCAGGGTAAATATGTGGGGTTAAGGGAATAGGGCCTGGGTGGGATTGTGGTGGGTGCAGATTCGATGGGCTGAATGGACTCCTTCTGCAGTGCAGGGATTCAGTAATAAAAGTAGCCTACATGGAGACAATGGCCGGTCTGGTCCTGCCGGCAGTGCACCCCTGCCGCTAACAATCAACGCGCCACCTCCCACTGGCGGGAAACACGTGGCTCGGAGGCCGGAGAATCTCACCCAACATCTCTGTGCATGGCATTAACTGGGATCTCTACATGGTTAAAGATGACCCAATAAATGGTTTATATTTAAACATACAAGTCTCAAAATCTCACAGCCGTACCCATAACTCAGTGGTGACACCATAACACAGCATGGTGACTAGCAGTGATGTGAAAGGCGGCAAACAAAATGGTGACCAAACTTCGGAAAAAGCAGAAGCTAAGACCCTGAGTGATTCAGAGTAAAAAACTGGTTCGATCATAAAGATGGATTCGCAAAAGTACAAAAACTGCTGAGTGTCTTGGGTTACAGGAAGATATAGACGAGATGGTCAAATGGGCGGATAAGTGGCAGATGGAATTTAACCCTGAAAAGTGTGAGGTGATGCACTTTGGAAGGATTAATTTGACAAGGAAGTATACTATGAAAGGTCTGACACTGGGAAATTCCGAAGAACAAAGGGACCTTGGTGTGTTTGTCATAGATCTCTGGAGGCGGAAAGACAGGTAAATAGGGTGGTGAAAAAGGCATATGGCACACTCACCTTTATCAATCGGGGTATAGATTACAAAAGCAGAGAGGTCATGATGGAGTTGTCTCGAACTTTGGTGAGGCCACAGCTGGAGTACTGTGTGCAGTTCTGGTCGCCATATTATAGGAAGGACATGAATGCACTGGAGGGGGTGCAGAGGAGATTTACCAGGATGCTGCCTGGGATGGAACATTTAAGTTGTAAAGAGAGGTTGGATAGGCTTGGGTTGTTTTCTCTGGAGCAGAGAAGACTGAGGGGGCGACCTGATTGAGGTGTTCAAGATTATGAGGGGCATGGACAGGGTGGAGAGGGAGCAGCTGTTCCCCTTAGTTGAAGGGTCAGTTATGAGGGGACACAAGTTAAAAGTGAGGGGTGGGAGGTTTAGGGGGGATTTGAGTAAAAACATTTTTATCCAGAGGGTGATGACGGTCTGGAATGCATTGCTTGAGATGGTGGTGGATGCGGGATGCCTCACATTGTTTAAAAAGTACCTGGATGAGTACTTAGCACGCCATAACATTCAAAGCTATGGGCCAAGTGCTGGCAAGTGGGATTAGGTGGGCAGGTCAGGGCATTGGTGCAAACTCGATGGGCATGAGGGCCTCTTCTGCACTGAGGCATTCTGTGATTCTGTGCAAGATCCTGAGAGATGCAGCGTCAAAGAACCTGGTCAGGTCACAAGACAGTGAGCAAAGTTAAAAAAAGGAAGCTGTTCTTACATCGCAGAACAGATGGCAATCCCAGGGACTCAGCAAATGGCAACAGTGGTGGCCGTGCTGCACTAAACTTCAAATAAGGAAAGTTGACAAAGGAGAAAAACTTCATAATTAAAGAGGGAAAGCTACAGAGCACAGTAAGAAAATAGAAAAAAGTCTACAGAGTTTAAGAGAAAGGGAAGCCTTTTTTTGCAGAGTTTAAAGGCAAAGTTCCAAACGTTCAAGAGTCTTCTTTAAAAAACTGGAGCGGCCAATTGCCAGAGAGCTCACCAAAATCAGCAAAGTGCAAGACAGAGAAAATAACATCTGTGGAGTAAACAATAATGATTCCCTTGAAATCGATTTTCCGAGGAGACATTGCTGCAGTGTTTTTTTTAAAAGGTAAAGAATCGCCCACGATTGCAGGGATCCTGAAAAAGCATCGGAAAATCACAGAGACTGAAAGCGACAGGCTGCGGACAGCCTGATTGGGAAAGGAAAACGGTTACTGCACTGATAACCTTAAAGAGGCAATGACATTTAACCCTGTAACAACCAGAAAAGAAAAGAGCCATGGACAGAAAATTAGCAGAGCTCGATGCATTTTGGATAAGGAAATAGCTAAACCAGGCACAAGCGTGGGCGTCTTGGATAAGGCAATTTCTAGTTTACAAGGGATTTGCAGGAGTAAATAAGGAATTGGAAAAAGTGCAAGTTGATAAGTTTTTATTCATATTTCATATTTTTATTCATAAAGCTGTCCAGAATGATTCCAACCTGCGTTGGGATAACTGTTGAAACGCTCCTTCACGACAAACATTTTAGCGTCCATCTTGGGGAAGGGGGAAGTATATGGAGAAGTCAGGACAACCAAAGGCCTCAGTGCTAGCCTCAATCCTATTCAACACGTGTACAAATGACCTCCCAGCAACCACACTCCACAAATTCCTCCACGCTGATGGACATCTGTCCATCAATGTTGTGGCACATTCTTCTGCATTCTGAACCAGATCCTTAACAAAGACATTCCAAAGTTAACAGACTATTGCAGCAAATGGTTTCCCATCCTTAATCCCTCTGAAGCCATATCTACTGTATTCCAACTCCACAAAAGAATTGCATACCTCCACATATGCGCACAGTGGTTAGCACTGCTGCCTCACAGCACCAGGGACCCAGGTTCAATTCCGGCCTCGGGTCATTGTCTATTTGGAGGTTGCACATTCTCCCCATGTCTGCATGGGTTTCCTCTGGGTGTTCCGGTTTCCTCCCACGCTCCAAAGATGTGCGGATTAGGTTGATTGGCCATTCTAAATTGACCTGAGTGTCAGGGAGATTAGCAGGGTAAATATGTGGGGTTATAAGAACATAAGAAATAGGAGCAGGAGTAGGCCATCTAGCCCCTCGAGCCTGCCCCGCCATTCAATAAGATCATGGCTGATCTGACGTGGATCAGTACCACTTACCCGCCTGATCCCCATAACCCTTAATTCCCTCACCGATCAGGAATCCATCCATCCGCGCTTTAAACATATTCAGCGAGGTAGCCTCCACCACCTCAGTGGGCAGAGAATTCCAGAGATTCACCACCCTCTGGGAGAAGAAGTTCCTCCTCAACTCTGTCTTAAACTGACCCCCCTTTATTTTGAGGCTGTGTCCTCTAGTTTTAACTTCCTTACTAAGTGGAAAGAATCTCTCCGCCTCCACCCTATCCAGCCCCCGCATTATCTTATAAGTCTCCATAAGATCCCCCCTCATCCTTCTAAACTCCAACGAGTACAAACCCAATCTCCTCAGCCTCTCCTCATAATCCAAACCCCTCATCTCCGGTATCAACCTGGTGAACCTTCTCTGCACTCCCTCCAATGCCAATATATCCTTCCTCATATAAGGGGACCAATACTGCACACAGTATTCCAGCTGCGGCCTCACCAATGCCCTGTACAGGTGCATCAAGACATCCCTGCTTTTATATTCTATCCCCCTCGCGATATAGGCCAACATCCCATTTGCCTTCTTGATCACCTGTTGTACCTGCAGACTGGGCTTTTGCGTCTCATGCACAAGGACCCCCAGGTCCCTTTGCACGGTGGCATGTTTTAATTTGTTTCCATTGAGATAGTAATCCCATTTGTTATTATTTCCTCCAAAGTGTATAACCTCGCATTTATCAACGTTATACTCCATTTGCCATATCCTCGCCCACTCACTCAGCCTGTCCAAATCTCTCTGCAGATCTTCTCCGTCCTCCACACGATTCACTTTTCCACTTATTTTTGTGTCGTCTGCAAACTTCGTTACCCTACACTCCGTCCCCTCCTCCAGATCATCTATATAAATGGTAAACAGTTGCGGCCCGAGTACCGATCCCTGCGGCACGCCACTAGTTACCTTCCTCCAACCGGAAAAACACCCATTTATTCCGACTCTTTGCTTCCTGTTGGATAGCCAGTCCCCAATCCACTTTAACACACTACCCCCAACTCCGTGTGCCCTAATCTTCTTCAGCAGCCTTTTATGGGGCACCTTATCAAATGCCTTTTGGAAATCCAAAAACACCGCATCCACCGGTTCTCCTCCATCAACCACCCTAGTCACATCTTCATAAAAATCCAACATGTTCGTCAAGCATGACTTTCCCCTCATGAATCCATGCTGCGTCTGATTGATCGAACCATTTCTATCCAGATGCCCTGCTATCTCCTCTTTAATAATGGATTCCAGCATTTTCCCTACTACAGACGTTAAGCTGACCGGCCTATAGTTACCCGCCTTTTGTCTCCTTCCTTTTTTAAACAGCGGCGTAACATTAGCCGTTTTCCAATCAACCGGCACTACCCCAGAATGCAACGAGTTTTGATAAATAATCACTAACGCATCCACTATTACCTCTGACATTTCTTTCAATACCCTGGGATGCATTCCATCCGGACCCGGGGACTTGTCCACCTTCAGTCCCATTAGTCTACCCAGCACTGCCTCTCTGGTAACATTAATCGTATTAAGTATTTCTCCTGCTGCCAACCCTCTATCGTTAATATTTGGCAAACTATTTGTGTCCTCCACCGTGAAGACCGACACAAAAAACTTATTTAAAGACTCAGCCATATCCTCATTTCCCACTATTAACTCCCCCCTCTCGTCCTCCAAGGGTCCAACATTCACTCTAGCCACTCTATTCCTTTTTATATATTTATAAAAACTTTTACTATCATTTTTATATTAATTGCTAGCCTAGCTTCATAGTCTATCCTTCCTTTCTTTATCGCTTTCTTAGTCTCTCTTTGTTGTTTCTTAAATTTTTCCCAATCACTTGTTTCTCCACTATTTTTGGCCACTCTGTACGCAGCTGTTTTTATTTTAATACTCTCCTTTATTTCCTTCGTTATCCACGGCTGGTTCTCCCTTTTCTTACAATCCTTGTTTTTTGCTGGAATATATTTTTGCTGAGAACTGAAAAGGATCTCCTTAAAAATCCTCCACTGTTCCTCAGCTATCCTACCTGCCAGCCTGCTCTCCCAGTCTACCTTAGCCAATTCATCCCTCATCCTATCATATTTCCCTCTGTTCAAACAGAGGACACTGGTTTGGGACCAAACTTTCTCCTCTTATGGGAGTAGGGCCTGGGTGGGATTGTGGTTGGTACAGACTCGATGGACCGAATGGCCTCCTTCTGTACTGCAAGGATTGTATGAAAGATACAAAGCCATATTCACCTTTGGAGTAACTCTTGAAAGGATTCTGTTGTTCTGGGAACATCTGAAGAAAACAAAAGCAGAGGTCAAAATGAGAAACAACCTAATAACCAGATGTGCTGGATCTGTGTACAGTGTTGCTGTCACCACACTCCAGATTCAGTACTTTCCCTATCACATTCTGCAGCACAGAGATGTGCACTTGTCTGGCTATCGCACATATACATCATGTTGACACGCAATTGAATACAACAACGCACATCATAACCAGAACACTCAGCTCCCTTGACTTTCCCCCAGACATTCACCTACTGACGAATGCCCACAAGCTGGTTGAAACCATCCATGCTACACCTCACTTACCCACTCTGTGATGACCTGCTCAACCCATCTGCTGCCCACCTCCCATCTCCATGCCCCATACAGTGCATCCTTCCTGAGCAAGATCTCCCAGCGGACTTCCCTTGGATCAAGAAATGAGAAGCATTCTAACAAGCTCCTTGTGACAAGCCCCATCTGTTGAATGGTAGGCTTTGAACTACCACAGTGAGCGTGACCCTTGCTAAACAGGTTCCAGGCAGACCAGGGAAATATTGGGAAATAATGGGAATTTACATTGCACTGTGAATTCTTATATGTGAAATGGAGAAACTGGACCAGAATGCAGAGCACCAGCAATTCGCTTGACAGTCACCCTGGAGAAAGCGAGCTGTGTGCCCGAGAGTCAGTTGTCATTTTTGATTAGAAGCACTTATGCAGATTAGTTGGACATGAAAAGGCTTTTTTTCTCCTAAGCATCAGAGTCAATCCTGATTTTGCTGTACATTTTCCACACTTCTAACAGCAAAAATAGTAGGTGGAACATTTTCATCCATGTCTTACAAGCTAGGGTCGTAGAACTTCAAATTCTAGATAAGAGAACTGGTCCATTGAAACAACAGATCAATTGATGTGCAGTTTTATGAAGGTTCTGACTTCTCGACATTCACGTTCAGTGGCATCACTATAGGTTCAATTCAGAGACAGAGACATGTTGGGCTGAGAGGATCTCTGACAACTTGCTGAGCCTGGCAGCAGCAAAGGCCGCGATATTTAATGATTCACAATCTTGAAGCAATTCTGGAAAGGGGTAGTGGGGTAAGAATAATGGTCAGGAAACCTGGAAGTGGGTGTTAGCCCAAATGCCCTGGAATTTCAACAAAGCGGCAAAATAGTGTTAGCTGGAGTGGAAGAGGGAAAAGTGGATAATTCATGTGAATGAGGGAGGATCGAGCAAAGGTTTATAGGGTTAAACATGTTGGGCATGGAAGGAACATTCCTGTTTCTCCTGGCCCACAAGCAGTGCCGTAAGGCATTTACTGATGGATCCAAACCTTCTCACCTCCTTTCACCTTACAGGGCTGTGGTTGAAAAAATAGAATCACCTAACATGAAGCCTCACTAAATTATTTAACTGGCCGTTGGCGAGCCAATCCTCTTGTCTAGGCTCCATTAAAACTGGATGCAGGCAGATTCAAGATGTGTTGGGTCCCTGTTTCAGACCTTCCACCTGCACCAAATTCACCCATTGTAATGACCTCAGCGAGGCCCATGAGGTTGGCCTCTTGGAGTATGAGCTCCCTGATTGAGTTAATGTTTGTTTGCCCAGTCAAGAAGTCTCATCTGTATAAAGAACAAAGAACAAAGAAAAGTACAGCACAGGAACAGGCCCTTCGGCCCCCCAAGCCTACGCCGATCATGATGCCTGCCTAAACTAAAACCGTATGCACTTACGGAGTCCGCATCCTTCCATTCCCATCCTATTCATGTATTCGTCTAGTTGCCCCTTAAATGCCGCTATCATACCTGCTCCCACCACCTCCCGGGCAGCGCGTTCCAGGCATTCACCACTCTCCACTAGTACTTGACTTTTCTGCCCTAGGAAAGAGCATCTGACTATCCACTCTGTCCATGCCACTCATAATCTTGTAAACCTCTGGGAGGTCACCCCTCAACTTCCGTCGTTCCAGTGAGAACAAACTGCATTTATCCAACCTCTCCTCATAGCTAATACCCACCAGACCAGGCAACATCCTGGTAAACCTCTTCTGTACCCTCTCCAAATAAATATTAGGAGCGTCAGGACTGCTGACACTCCAGACTCTGACTTAGTACCTGAAGCACTCTTAGGAGTGGAGGTAAGTTTGTAAATAAAGTGAATCTGGCGAGGGGACACTGTCCTCTGAGGAGTTATTTCACCCATTTTGTAAGGTTCTCTGGAAAGATACAATGTCGCAGTACTGGTTAAGCAATTGTGAACAACTTCAGAGAAATGGGGTTATGAATGTAGCAGTTACAAGAAAGATCCTGTATTGAACTTTGTAACATTAGAACTGGCACAGGTAAAACAAAATGGAATTTGGTCACTATTCGACCACATGTCATAATAGTTAAGGATTGGTGTTGTGAATTGTTGCTGTGTGGATTAACACTCGAGCAGGCAGTGAACCATTCAATCCAATTATCTAGACCCAAAGAAGAAACACTAATGAAGCAAGGCGAGGGCCATCATAAAGCCAAAATGTGAGAGCGCAGAAAGCTGATGCGGTTCTAAAGTTGGAAAATATTCTATTTTTAGGCAATGACATCAGTGGCAAAAAGAAAAGAAGTCACACATAAAAATCTTGATTAAAGTAGATTCCAATTGCCCTCGGAATGAATTCCCATAACTGGAACAGACAGCAGCTACACTAGTATGACCTCCAAGTACAGAATTCGAGGTTGCACCCTCAAGTTTCATTACGCTAGCTTTTTTTCCGTAATGCAATTTCACGAATAAATAAGGCTTCATTCAATTACTGTCGGGCTGAAACCTAACATTGAACTGTGTTATCACGTTGGCTACAAGATACTGTTTCGTATCACATTGCACTGTTTCAGTTTGAAAGATCGACGGGGTTTGTGCAGCAGGTTTGCAAGAAGAAACAGAAATTATTTTCGACAAGCCCTTGACTGTATTTGGTAAATACTGCCACTGATAAACAATGATTAATGAATTCTTAAAATTAAGCTGCAAGCCAAAAATCCTTCCATCTGTTTCATGGCCATCTGGGATTGGCACACAAATATCTAAAATATACACATGGCTTTATGTAAAGTAAATTATATGTAATATGTAGCACAGAAAAAAAAGCAATTTTAGTCCCTGGTTTCACACGTGATTTACTGGCAAAATTTGTGACAACCAACCCATTCTCGGTAGTCGGATAGTCATGGGGCAGCACGGTGGCACAGTGGTTAGCACTGCTGCCTCACAGCGCCAGGGACCCATGTTCAATTCTGGCTCGGGTGACTGTCTGTACAGAGTCTGCATGTTCTCCCCGTGTCTGCATGGATTTCTCCCACAGTCCAAAGATGTGCGAGTTGGGTGGATTGGCCATGCTAAATTGCCCCTTAGTGTCAGGGGGATTAACAGGGTAAATACATGGGGTTTGGGGGATAGGGCGTAGGTGGGATTGTTGTCACTGCAAGCTCGATGGGCTGAGTGGCCTCCTTCTGAACTGTTGGGATTCTGTGAAATAGTCAGCACCAATCACCTGAGATCACGCTACACTGTAGAAGTCACGGATATTTGAAAATATTTCCTCCAAAGTTGCCAGTGAACAATGATGTGTGTGTGTTTATTTTCTTACCCGAGGAGTGAGAAATTCACATAAAAATAACCCAACAGCAAAGGCTTTTTACTTAAAAAACAAAAGTTTAGTTTTTCTTTCACTCTATTGCTCTGTATGTTACTTAAGCAAGGCTAAAGTTTTTAACGCATACACATACAAAGTTTAGTTGGAAATTAAGATACCATAATAATTATAAAAACTGGATCTGTTTAGTCTGCGTTTGGTGCAGGAATTATATTTTTGAAGTTGAAATGTTGCATTGCCTGAAGTGAAGGTTTTGAAGTTGCAGAAATAAAATGATGAAGGGCATCGATAGAGTAGACAGGAAGAAACGTTTCCCCTTGGTGGAGGGATCAATGACTAGGGGGCATAAGTTTCAGGTAAGGGGCAGGAGGTTTAGTGGGGATATGAGGGGAAAACAATTAACCCAAAGGGTGCTGGGAGCTTGGAACTTACTGCCCAAAAGGGTGGTGGACACAGAGATGCTCATAACGTTGAAGAAGTATTTAAATATGCACTTGTGATGCCAAGGCTATGGGCCAAGTGCTGCAAAATGGGATTAGAATAGTTGTGTGGTTTGTCTTTGACCAGTGCAGACGCAATGGGCTGAAGAGCCTTTCTCTGTGCTGTATGTGTCCGTGACTCTACAACTCTGCAGCTGTGATGGTTTCCACTGTTGAACTTCCAGGGCCTGCTTAACAGCTGAACTGAGGAGGTGGAATCAGGTTTACAGAGAGGAGAGAAGATTCCTTATTGCTGCCCATCGCGTCTGCGCCGGTCAAAGACAAACCGCACAAATATTCTAATCCCATTTTCCGGATATGGAGGATGCAGCAGATCTTACTGAACAGTGCTGAAATCAATTGCATGCCAATGTTTTGTTTCTGAACCAAAAGAGAGAGGGGGTTTGACTTTACTGGAGTTAATCGAATGATCAACTCATCGCCCACCCAGAGACGCGAGCTTTTTGAGAGGTCAGCAAGATGCCTTCCGCCCTGGAAACCTTGGCCAGACCAGTATCCAAAGTCACCATTGCAGACGCCAGATCAGCCTTCTTGAAAGTCAACCCATGAAAAGAGACTGGCCCGGATGGGGTACCCGAACAAGCATTCAGATCCTGTGTGGACCAGCTGGCAGGGGTATTCTTTAACCTCTTCTTACACCAATCTGAGGTCCCTACCTGCTTCACGAAGATGGTCATCATCCCTGTACCAAAGAAAGGCCATGCGGCGTGCCTTAATGACTACCGCCCAGTGGCTCTGACATACATCATTATGAAGTGCTTCCAAAGGTTAGTCATGGCATGAATCAAGTCTGGCCTCCCAGACTGCCTGGAGCCATTACAGATTGCCTTTCGCCACAACAGGTCCACAGCAGACTCATCTCCCTGGCCCTACACTCAACCCTGGATAACAAAGACACTTACGTCAGATTGCTATTTATTGACTACAGCTCAACCTTCAACACCATTATTCCTACAAAAATCATCTCCAAACTCCATGCCCTAGGGCTCTACTCCTTTCTCTGTTACTGGATCCTAGACTTCCTAACCCACAGACTGTAATCAGTAAGGATAGGCAATGACACCTCCTCCATGATTATCCTCAATACCAGTGCCCCGCAAGGCTGTGTCCCCAGTCTTGTACTATACCTATATGCTTACGACTGTGTGGCCAAATTCTGTTCCAACTCAAATTTCAAGTTTGCTGATGACACCACCGTAGTGGGTCGGATGTCAAAGAATGATGAGACGGAGTACAGGAAAGAGATAGAGAATCTGGTGAACTGGTGCGACAATAATAATCTCTCCCTCAATGTCGGTAAAAATGAAGGAGATAGTATTTGACTTCAGGAAGTGTGGTGGAGGACATGCCCCTGTCTACATCAACGGGGATCAAGTGGAAAGGGTCGAGAGCTTCAGGTTTCTAGGTGTCCAGATCACCAACAACCTGTCCTGGTCCCTCCATGCCGATGCTATAGTGAAGAAAGCCCACCACCTCAGGAGGCTGAGGAAATTCGGCATGTCCACTACGACTTTCACCAATTTTTACAGATGCACCATGGAAAGCATCCTTTCCAGATGTATCACAGCTTGGTATGGCTCCTGCTCTGACCAAGACTGCATGAAACTACAAAGGTTGTGAACGTAGCCCAGTCCATTCCACAAACCGGCATCCCATCCATTGACTCTGTCTACATTTCCCACTGCCTCGGCAAAGCAGCCAGCATAATCAAGCACCCCACGCAGCCTGGACATTCTCTCTTTCATCTTCCGTCGGAAAAAAGATACAGAAGTCTGAGGTCACGTACCAACCGACTCACAAACAGTTTCTTTCCTGCTGCCATCAGATTTTTGAATGGACCTACCAAATATTCAGTTGATCTTTCTCTACATCCTATCTATGACTGTAACACTATATTCTGCACCCTCTCCTTTCCTTCTCCCCTATGTACTTTATGAACAGTATGCTTTTTCTATATAGCACACAAGAAACAATACTTCTCACTGTATCCCAACACGTGACAATAATAAATCAAATGAAATCAAATCAAATGAAAAGACACTGGAAAACAAAATTTGAGAGCTGCCATAATGTCCTTTAATCTTAATGAAATCTGTGTTTCAAACCAAAGATAAGTCCATAGTGAGGCAGAAAACGAAATGTTTCATAAAGCTGATGTGGAACAGCATAGTGGACAGTGAAGAAGGTTATCTAGGATTGCAAAGGGAACTTGATCAATTGGGCCAGTGGGCTGACGAGTGGCAAATGGAGTTTACTTTAGATAAATGCGAGGTGATGCATTTTGGTCGATCGAACCAGGGCAGGACTTACTCAGTTAATGGTAGGGCATTGGGGAGAGCTATAGAACAAAGAGATCTAGGGGTAAAGGTTCATAGCTCCTTGAAAGTGGAGTCACAGGTGGACAGAGTGGTGAAGAAGGCATTCGGCATGCTTGGTTCCATTGGCCAGAGCATTGAATAAAGGAGTTGGGTCGTTTTGTTGAAGTTGTACAAGACGTTGGTATGGCCACACTTGGAATACTGTGTACAGTTCTGGTCACCCTATTACAGAAAGGATATTATTAAACTAGAAAGAGTGCAGAATAGTTTTACTAGGATGCTACCAGGACTTGATGGTTTGAGTGATAAGGAGAGGCTGGATAGACTGGGACTTTTTTCTCTGGAGCGTAAGAGGCTTAGGGGTGATCTTATAGAGATCTATAAAATAATGAGGGGCACAGATCAGCTAGATAGTCAATATCTTTTTCCAAAGTTAGGGGAGTTTAAAACTAGAAGACATAGGTTTAAGGTGAGAGGGGAGAGATGCAAAAGAGTTCAGCGGGGCAATTTTTTCACACAGAAGGTGGTGAAGGTCTGGAACAAGTTGTCAGAGGTAGTAGTAGAGGCGGGTACAATTTTGTCTTTTAAAAAGTGTTTAGACAGTTACATGGATATGCTGGGTATAGAGGGATATGGGCCAAACGCGGGCAATTGGGACTAGCTTTGTGGGTTAAAAAAAGGAGTGGCATGAACAAGTTGGGCCGAACGGCCTGTTTCCATGCTGTAAATCTCTATGACTCTAAGTTGGACGGCAGCTTTTGGCTGACTTTACCCATCAGCTTGTTGCCTGAAGTTGCTGTAGCTTTTGCATATGAATGGCAGTGGATGCCATTAGACACACCATTACTTGTGTAATCTGGCCCATTGCTTCCAACAGCTGCAGGACATATTTAATTAGGCAGGATATATTTTTGCGCTTTC
This sequence comes from Mustelus asterias, assembly GCF_964213995.1. Taxonomy (NCBI): domain Eukaryota; kingdom Metazoa; phylum Chordata; class Chondrichthyes; order Carcharhiniformes; family Triakidae; genus Mustelus; species Mustelus asterias. The sequence continues at coordinate 67,474,286 of NC_135818.1, read as the reverse complement.
ATTTGTCAGTTTGATACTTTAACCACGAGGTATTGCACACCACATGTTTCTGATGCAAGTCTCAGGCTTTATAGTGTGGCATTTTTTCATGGTCCACCTTTAAGATTATTAATATGAAAACCAGTGATTCATTTTGAGGATGAGATGTGGCAAAACAGTTTTTAATTTTATTATCACTGAACTGGGATTTGATTAACCATGGAGTTCAAAATTTATTTCAGAAAAAAAAATTGAAGCACATTAGATAAAGAATTGCATAAATTTCACATGGTCAATCAAGAATACTGCAAAGGAATAGATTGACTTTGCTCTAATATCTCTGTGTTAGAATGTTAATTATCTGCTTTTTAAATGAGGTTTAATGTTTAGCCGAAAATATATTGCTTTTCTTAACTGCCTGAAGTTCACCTTGACATGTAATTTTAAAACTGGAAAATAAAATTATTTGTATAAAAATTGCTGAAGCATACACAATGGATTTCATCCCATTATTCCAAATAGTGCATATTCACACAGACTTGGATCTCTGAGAGACATAGCATCAAGCTTTGGTGGCGAGATTTATTCTGGATAATCATTGCATTGAAAAATATAAAACATCAGCGAGACATTTAAAAGCTTTCTCAGAAATTACAAACGGTCTGCTTTCCTGAAGGAAGTTCTGTCCTGAATAAGAAAGTGGAAGGTTGTGTCACTTTGTTGACCTTCACTTGAATTGTGGTTTCCAAAATAGATGTCTTATAGGAACATTACAAAGCCACTTCTCATTGCAAAGTTTCCTGTCAGCATGAGTTTACCATCGATACCGGTATTTAAAGTTTATTTATTAGTGTCATAAGTAGGCTTACATTAACACTGCAATGAAGTTACTGTGAAAATCCCCTAGTCGCCACACTCTGGTGCCTGTTCGGGTACACTGAAGGAGAATTTAGCATGGCCAATGCAACCTAACCAGCACATCTTTCAGACTGTGGGAGGAAAGCGGATGATTTGGGGAAACCCACGCAGACATGGGGAGAACATGCAGATTGTGCACAGACAGTGACCCAAGCCAGGAATTGAACCCGGGTCCCTGGCTCTGTGAGACAGCAGTGCTAACCACTGTGCCATTGTGTCGCCCCATTTTTGCTCATGACATTCGAAGATCGATAAAGTTTCTTCAAATTTTATTATGAATGTAATTCTACTAGTTCTTTGGATTTTTTCACAGAACTTATTGCCAACTTATTATAGAGTGGTGACACCTGCTTTATTACTATGCAGTGTTCTCATTGACTATACAGCAGCATTTTAGCTCTTGGTTCATTACTCACTCGATAATAACAGCAAGCACTGTTTGATTAGGCTAGTTGATGCAATGTTCTCTGGTTCTCGCTCCTTCTACCAAAGGAGCAGTGATGGAGGAAATGAAGATGCTCGACTTAGTGTTTCATGAGGCATGGTGCTTCAAGACAGAAGGTCGGAAACTTCCGGTGGAAAAGTGGACAGCTTATTGTAAATAATGGTGGTTGGGCTTCATCTGAAATTCAATCAAATATTTTCAAAGAACCAGTAGGATTACATTCATAATAAAATTTGAAGAAACTCTGTAGATCTTAGAATGTCATGAGCAAAATTGAATAAAGTAATTTCGTCCGTGATAATCTCATCTCATGCAGGTTTTTTTTATATTGCTCTGCTCTCGCAATGTGAAGCAAAATCACCATTCCATGGCCTGGATTTTACACTCCCCCACCCTGGCGGGGTTTGAAGTCATAGGGAGAGTGAAATTGCATAGACGGGATTCCTCATGGGATGTCACCAGCCTTGGTCCCGAAGGGATGTTAGGCTGGGGTGGACAGGACCTCAGACAGGAAGCTCACCCTTGACTATATTGGGGCCACTTCATGGACACTTAATGGCCATTTTCCCACCAGCCTCAAATTTCAACTTGGCAGGCACGGGATATCTCAGGGTGGGAAACAGCAAAAGTTAAGAACCTCGGTATCAGGCAGGAAGGGGGGTGGTGGAAGGGTGGGGGGGTGGGGGGGGGGCACCTCTATCGGAAGGCCAGTTCCAACTGGGCATATCCACCCTTCAGGGACTGGTGAGCTCCGGACCTCCCAAACCCACCCTAGTCTATGCCCTAATAACCTATTTGCCCCACCCCCTCTTGCAATCCGTGAGGGCATCCCCTACCCTCCCTCCCTGGGACCCCTGCCACTTACCTTCGGGCCAGTTCCTGCCACTTTGTCCCAGGCACAGTGCTGCAGTAATTCTTATGATCCATTTGCAGATCTTCCAACCTCTCACCATTTAAATAATACTCTACCATTCTGTTTTTCCATCCGACATGGATAGCTTTGTCCATGTTATATTGCTTCTGCCATGTATCTGTCCACTGAGTCAACTTGTCTAAATCACCTTGAAGCCTCTCAACATCCTCCTCACCACTTACATTCCCACCATGTTTCGTGTCATCAGCAAACTTGTGAATACTACATTTGATTCCCTCATTTATATCATTGATGTATATTGTGAAAAGCTGGGACCAAGCACAAATCCCTGCAGAACCCCACTCGCCACTGCCTGCCACTTCAAAAATGACCTATTTATTCCTACTCTCAGTTTCCTGCCTGCGAACAAATTCTCAATGCATGCCAATATATATTATCTCAAATCGCAATGGCCACAACACTACTCACAAGCCAAGGCTGTTTCACATACCTTATTTTTACTTACTTACTCAGTTCACACTTCTAATCTGTATGAATCTATATGCATGTGTTTTACCATTTTCTTGACTTTTGTACTGAATAAACCCACTCTATCTTTAACTCAAAAAGGCCTGGTTAAATTGGCCCTTTTTAAAATTAAATATTGGGACTGGGGAAAGATCTGTGAAGGGTGGAATCTTTTTAGATTAATTTTGTTGCAACCAGCAGAGGGGGGTTGAATAAAGAAAGGCAGCCAATTCATCTCTCCTCACCCGGGGATATCAATTTGGGGCTTTTCCTCCCAGCCGGACAGTTGCAAATTGAAGGATTGCGTCAGATTAACAAATCTGAGCAAACTCCCCTGGGGACTGGTCATAACGTTATTTGGAATCAGTTTATTCAGATGTACCTGGATTTGCCTTCTGGTGGGTATTTCAATTGCTTCTGGTAATAAGATAAGTGCTGATAAGTGAGCTAATACCACTAGGCGATGGACTAGTGGTATTATCGCTGGACTATTAATCCAGACACTCAGCCAATGTTCTGGGGATCTGGGTTCAAATCCCGCCATGGCAGATGGTAGAATTTGAATTCAATAAAAAATATCTGCAATTAAGAATCTAACGATTGTCGGAGGAATCCATGTGGTTCGCTAATGTCTTTAGGGAAGGGAATCTGCCGTCCTTACCTGGTCAGGCTTACATGTGACTCCAGAGCCACAGCAATGCGGTTGACTCTCAACTGCCCTCTGAAATGTCCTAGCAAGCCACTTAGTTGTTCAAGAAGGTAGCTCATCACCACCATCTCAAGGGCAACTAGGGATGGGTAATAAATGCTGGCCAGACTGCGATGACCAAGTCCCACGAATGAATAAAAAAAATACTTACAAAACACACCAAGTTGTGCATTTTCATTTTTAGTTTCCCTGGTTGTAATAGCGCTGATCACTCAGATAAGCTGGAATTCAGTGTGCTGGGCTCAGCAGATATGTTTAGTTTAGCAGGTGGTGGCATTGAAACCTGGAAAACAGGCTGGGTGGGGAATGGGAAATAAGAAAACATCTCTTTAAAAAGGAACAGGTGAAGTTCCATTTAGAAGACATTTGCTGGATGGCATTGATCCACATTCAATTTAAAGTTAGCAGACCCCTGGTCTTCTGTGCCGCAAGCTATGGTTAACTGTTACAAATTGCAAACAGTGTTAATGAAGATCGTGTCTTAAGAAATACCTGTGGGACAAGAACAGCTGCAAGAAGGATATATGTTTTGGATTATGTTTTGGGGCGGCATGGTGGCACAGTGGTTAGCACTGCTGCCTCACAGCGCTGGGGACCCGGGTTCGATACCCGGCTTGGGCCACTGTCTGTGTGGAGTTTGCACATTCTCCCCATGTCTGCATGGGTTTCCTCTGGGTGCTCTGGTTTCCCCCACATTCTGGAAGACATGCTGGTTAGGTACATTGACCCGAACAGGCGCTGGAGTGTGGCGACTAGGGGAATTTCACAGTAACTTCATTGCAGCGTTAATGTAAGCCTTACTTATGATTAATAAATAAATAAACTTCATAAACTTTCCTCGGGTGCTCTGGTTTCCTCCCACAGTCCAAAGATGTGTGGGTTAGGTGCATTGGCCATGCTAAATTGCCCCTTAATGTCAGAGAGACTAGTTAGGATAAATGCATGGGGTTATGGGGATAGGACTTGGGTGGGTTTGTGGTCGGTGCAGACTCGATGGGCCAAATGGCCACTTTGAGCAGCACAATGGCACAGTGGTTAGCACTGCTGCCTCACAGCACCAGGGACCCAGGTTCGATTCTGGCCTTGGGTGACTGTGTGGTGTTTGCACGTTCTCCCCATGTCTGCGTGAGTTTCCTCCGGGTGCTCCGGTTTCCTCCCACAGTCCAAAGATGTGCGAGTTAGGTGGATTGGCTATGCTAAATTGCCCCTTCCTGTCAGGGGGATCAATTAAGGTAAATGTATGGGGTTATGGGGATAGGGCCTGGGTGGGATTGTGGTTGGTGCAGACTCGATGAGCTGAATGGCCTCCTTCTGCACTGTAGGATTCTATGACTCTGTGATTATTAGGGTCTCCAATGTCTGCATATTATGAGGAAACAAAAGCCTCAGGGATAGTTGTGTTCCCGACAGCAACATCCACTTCAGAAACTCCCTCTCTTCCAATACACACTCCGGCACTTTCTCCTCAGGCTCTGTGATGCGCGACAATAAGCACGTGGAACCAAGGCTTCGGTATTGAAGGCTTTAATAGAGTAACAATGGAACTACTAACACGAATACACCAGTTCAGACTGAAGGGGTCCTGCCGGAGCAGGGGGTCTTATACCTCGCCACCGGAGGCGGGACCCCGCTGGAATGTGCCATGATAACTCTTATAACAGGTAAACACCCTAACCCAACAACATTGTACAACCCCCACAGTAACAACACCCTAGCCCAACAGTAACATAGTAACAACCCCCAGTGGTGAACCAACGATGGTTCACCACATTCACCCCTCCTTTAAGAACAAAAGGTGGCGGGGTGCACGAAAAACAGGTCATATAAACAGACAAATCACAGGATTCACAAGTCCAGACGGTCTGGAGGACCGCACCGACGCTGCAATCTCCTCAACACCGGTTGCGAAACCGGAGCAGGTGCTTGTGGTGGCGCTCTTTCCAAAGCAACGTCTGGCTGTCCCCTCAAGGACTCCCGGGCCGGCCGGCCCTGGTGAGGCGATGGTGCAGGGGATCCTGGAACGTTTGGTGGTAGTGGTGGTGGTGATGATGGTGGCGCCGATCTCCGAGTCTCAGGCAAGCTGTACATGGGAGTAAAAGTGTTATGCACTGGTCCCGGTGCTGACCGCGCCACGTCTGGGGAAGTAATGAGGAGTAGTGGATTCGTGACTGGGGGAATAGGAGCGACAGGAGTTGCTACGTCCCCTGCGGGCGCCAGGTCTCTAATGGAGACAGTGTCCTCTCGCCCGTCAGGATATGCCACATAGGCATACTGAGGGTTGGCGTGGAGGAGTTGGACCGGTTCGACCAAGGGGTCGGACTTGCGAGCCCTCACATGTCGCCGCAGAAGGACGGGTCCTGGGTACGTCAACCAGGCTGGCAATGAGGTTCCCAAGGACGACTTCCGAGGGAATGAGAACATCCTCTCGTGGGGAGTAGCATTGGTTGCCGTACACAGGAGGGAGCGGATAGAATGGAGCGCATTTGGAAGGACCTCCTGCCAACGGGAGACTGGAAGGCCCCTGGATTTCAGTGCCAGTAGGACAGCCTTCCAGACTGTAGCATTCTCCCTTTCCACCTGTCCGTTACCCCTAGGGTTGTAGCTCGTGGTTCTACTAGAGGCAATCCCGAATGAGAGCAGGAATTGCCTCAAGTCGTTGCTCATGAACGACGAGCCCCTGTCGCTATGAATGTAGCAGGGGTACCCGAACAGGGTAAAAAGTTCACTGAAAACCTTGATGACGGTGGCAGTCGACGTGTCCGCACAGGGGACAACAAACGGAAACCGGGAATACTCGTCTATTATGTTGAGGAGATAGACATTCCGGTCCGTTGAGGGAAGGGGGCCCTTAAAATCCACACTCAGCCTCTCAAAAGGGCGAGTGGCCTTGACCAATTGTGCCCGGTCTGGTCGATAAAAGTGTGGTTTGCATTCTGCGCAAATCCGACAGCTTCTAGTCACTGACCTGACATCCCCCACCGAGTAAGGCAGGTTGCGGGCTTTGACGAAGTGGTAGAGTCTGGTGACTCCAGGATGACACAGATCATTGTGGAGAGCCTTCAAGCGGTCCTCCTGCATGATGGCGCATGTTCCGCGCGAGAGGACATCCGAGGGCTCATTGAGCTTCCCTGGACGATACATAATATCGTAATTATAGGTGGAGAGCTCAATTCTCCACCGCAAGATCTTATCGTTCTTGATCTTGCCCCTCTGCGTGTTACTGAACATAAACGCCACGGATCGTTGATCCGTGATCAGGGTGAACCGCTTCCCTGCCAGGTAATGGCGCCAGTGTCTGACTGCCTCCACAATGGCCTGAGCCTCCTTCTCCACCGCTGAGTGCCGAATTTCTGGGCCTTGAAGGGTGCGGGAAAAGAACGCGACGGGCCTGCCTGCCTGGTTTAGTGTGGCGGCTAGGGCGAAGTCAGATGCATCACTCTCCACCTGGAAAGGAATGGATTCATCCACCGCGTGCATCGTGGCTTTCGATATGTCGCTCTTCAAAACCTTGAAGGCCAATTGGGCCTCCGGCGTAAGTGGGAAGGTCGTGGACTTAATGAGCGGACGAGCTTTGTCCGCGTAGTTGGGGACCCACTGTGCATAATACGAAAAGAACCCGAGGCATCTCCTCAGTGCTTTCGTGCTAGCGGGCAAGGGAAGTTCAGTGAGTGGGCGCATACGGTCTGGATCAGGGCCAATGACCCCGTTTTCCACCACGTATCCGAGGATGGCTAACCTACGCGTACGGAATACGCACTTCTCCCTGTTATAGGTCAGATTCAGGCGAGATGCAGTGCGTAGAAAGTGTTGGAGATTCGTGTCGTGGTCCTGCTGGTC